>NC_139143.1:110081426-110681426 GCF_964270905.1 Leucopleurus acutus | reverse complement strand
GAAAGGGCGTATGCTTACTGTGGAGAATAAACAGGTAAAACATGGCTTAAGTATATCGAAGCTCTTAGAAGCAGTACAGCTTCCCAAAAATGTGGCAGTGATTCACTGTAGGTGTCACCAAAAGAGGGATGGGGAGGTAATAAAGGGGAACAACAAGGCGGACATAACTGCCAAAAAGGTGGGCCCTGAAACCAGGAACTTGGCAACTACTCCTCATACACGGAAGGCCAGATCCATCCAATTACTCCCCAACCCACACAAAGGAAGAATTAGACAAAGTCCGAAAATGGGACTTCAATAGAGATCCAGGAGGCCACATGTGACTAGTTAATGAACATGGGCAATACTTCTTTCCCCAAACTGCAGCTTGTCAAGCCATCAGGGAGACTCATCAAGGAACTCACTATGGGAGGGAAGCCCTATATAACTGGTTAGTTGAGATCATGGTAACTCCTGGCATGGAAAGTATAATCAAATAGTTGAGACCTGCCCCATCTGCTCAATGAACAACCCTAACACCAACCCTAACACCAGACTCCCCAGAGGCCCCCAGATAAGGCCCATTCAGACCAGAGGGACATACCCTGGAGAGGATTGGCAGATTGATTTCACTGTCATGCCAAGAGTACCAGGCAATTTCAGGTGCTAGTGGACACATTTTCTGGGTGGATAGAAGTATTCTCTGCTAGAACCTAAACAGCAGCTGAAATGGCTAAGGCATTACTAAAAGAAATAATCCCCAGGTTTGGGCTCCCAGGATCCCTCCAAAGCAATAATGGTCTAGTCTTGAATCTCAAGTGACAAAGGGGATTACAAGTGCCCTGGCCATAAAATGGACCTTGCACTCAGCCTGGAGACCCCAATAGTCATGGCTAAGACATGGGCCTTAGCCAATGTCAGGAAACTCAAGAAACTTGGATCACCTTGCTCTGCACGTGGTTAGCAACAAGGAATAAGTTAAAGTTAAGTGCATTTGAACTCATTCATGGTAGACCCATTCCCCAAGCCTGAGAGAAAGGACACCTTAACCCTCTCACTCCCTTAACCCCCTTAACCCCCTTAGTTGAAACAGAATAACCCAAGTGTGCCCTACAGGTAGGAGAAACCATGAAAGCCCTTGTGAAATATGGTAACCAGGTGCTGCCCATACCCATTGACCTTGCCTTCCAACCAGGAGACTGTGTGTATCTAGTAACCTGGAAAACCAGGAGCCCATAAGATCAGCTCACTCGTAAGCAGAACGGACCCCACTTGGTGATCCAGAAGCAAGAAGCCTACCCCCAGGGACTTCTGCCCAAAAAGCTGAGCTGATAACCTTCACCTGAGCCTTAGAGCTCAGGACCCGGAAGATCTGAAATGTTTACTTAGATTCCCAATATGCATATGCCATCCTACATGCACACAGGGCTATTTGGAAAGAAAGGGCGTAGAGAGAAAGAAAATGAAAGAAAATGCCCCACCCATTCTGCCCTGAGGTTGCAGGGGTCATTCTGTGGGACATCACACTCGAGTGAAGAGGGCCCCCAAGCCCCAACCTCCAGAGACACAACCTGGGGCAATAACCCCCCTTGGCTACTCATGGGAACCTCACTCCAACACGAAACTTCTCTTCTGAAAAACAACGAAAGAACGACCGAGGAGATTCTGGCCATGACAGTGAGCCACGACATCAGGGAACACTTTTGCCTACAGGCAAAAGACCTAGATACCTTCACTTTCAGGAAGAATTTGATACGTGACCATTATTCTCTTGCTAGTATTTGGGCCATGTGTCTTAAACACTCTGGTGTCCTTTGTCTCCACAGATTAGACAAATGGCGGTCTCTCAGTGATATGAACATCAGGGCTGAGGCCTGGTGACAGTAAACGTAGCTTGGGAGAAGTTCTGTTCCTCTAACCGGGTTATAACGATGCGCAAACCAGCAGGAAGCAGTTTCAGAAGACCAGCCTGTGCCTGTCAGCGGCCCTCAAAAATGAGGAGCAGGACAAACGGCAGAGGAGGGATCTGTCACCGGCAAAATCCATTAACAATTCCCAGGAAATAAAGATAGAATCTGGGTAATAAAGTCTAACCTTTTTTTTTCCTTTGTGCTTCGTCTAGTTTCATTTGTTCATAGGGTCCCGCACGCAGACACCAGCTTCACACCAGTATTCCAAGTGCAAAATGGCCGCACCAGACACAGCTTGGCGGCCGTGTGCAGCAGCGCTGTGCACGACACCTCAATTCAAGATGGCAGCAGCGTGCCGTGTGCAGAGACGCCGCGTCTGGCACTGCGATCTGGAATGAGTGCAGTGAGCAGCACGCCTGCGCGGGACACGCAAGCGCTCTGACCCCCACCCCCAACCCCCGCACTGATGAGAACCGAATAAAGCGGCGCTGCAAACGGCCTTTCCGGAGAGCGTGTATTCTAGAGTGAGACCTTGCACCTCTCCATTCTTTGATCAAAGAATAACGCTTTCCTTTGCTTTTTTTTTTTTTTTTTTTTTTTTGCGATACGCGGGCCTCTGTTGGGCCTCTCCCGTTGCGGAGCACAGGCTCCGGACGCGCAGGCTCAGCGGCCATGGCTCACGGGCCCGGCCGCTCCGCGGCATGTGGGATCTTCCCGGACTGGGGCCGCGTCCCCTGCATCGGCAGGCGGACTCTCAACCACTGCGCCACCAGGGAAGCCCTTTCCTTTGCTTTTAAACGAAACTCCGTCTTCTTCTATTGGCGCGAGTGACACAGGGCAGGAGGACCCTCGTTGAAACCCAACTTGAAAGTCTTCATATCATAAACAGTTTTTGAACGTTGTCTGTGTGCCAATTACAGTGGGTGCAATGGATGCAATTAAGCATAGTATTAAAAAGAGTGCTTCCCAACTCTTAGCTGTGTATCAGAATTACCTATAAAGCTTTTAAAAAATACTGAGGTATAGGCCCACCCTATATGTGATCTACCAAATCAGAACCAGCAGGGGCAATATCCTTATGACCAAATGTATAAACCTCCCAGGTGGTCTTAATGCAGAGCCAAGGTTCAAAGCCATGGTATTAAAAATCTTACCTTCTGAGATTTTTTAATCTACAATAGGTAATATTGATGTAAATACATCTGTCATAGGACATATAGTAAGAACACATATTAGGAAAAACACAATAGCGGTAGATAGCGTTAAGTCCGACATAGAAACAAATGTGTAGACAAAAGGATAAATGCAAAATTGGCAGAGGTTAGGGAAAGCACAGAGATAACTCTAGGCAGATTCTATTGCATCTAGTTGATGGGAGGAATAATACACTCTGCTGTTGTTGTTTTGTGCGTGAATTTCAAATTAAAGGCTTATAGTCAGAAAAAGTGGTTCTAGTTTAAAAGGAAATGCTTTAACTTCAGAATTCTGATGCATTGGAAGTTGTATTAAAATTACACAAAAAATGTACATAGAGTATATACAATTTGTATTAAAATTATATGACCTTTATATTTTAGGGTAGAATTGCAAATAACTAAGTTCTGCATATGTTGTCCACAAAAAAAAAATGAAAGACTAAACCAACATGCTGTGAACATATATGAACGTATATTACATCCATGTTTAAATGAATTCCAGGCAGTTGTATATTAGGTGAAAAGAAATCAAAGGTTTGCAGTCTGGCTAATGAGAGGTTCTCTGAAGGGCATTCAGTGGAATGTATTTCTCTTGGCAGTTGCTCTAGTGGACTCAGTTCAATTCTAAGCAGATTTCTTTAATCCTTAGCTCTAACTGGGTCAGCATCATCTGATTTTAAGTATTATTACAGGAGACATATGCACAATGATTATTGAAATAGCTGCAACAACCTTGCCTGGAAAGTTGCTTTTTCTTTGAAGATGTTCAAAAGACCCAATTCACATAAACTGAAAACTTTCAGGTAGGCCCCCTATTATTATAGGGGAGGGAACAAACCAAGGTGGCCCTCACATGATAAAAATGCTGAAAATTCCATTGAGTCTTTTTTAATAGGCTGCTTAGAAAACTTGCTTAATTAACTTATCATATTCTCTGTATTGGTTCAGGAAGATTCTGTTGGGTAATTTGAGCACTTGGACTTGAAGAGAATTTTTCAGAGTTAGGAGGATAAACATATTTTTTTTAAATCACAAAATCCAAACAAAACAGTCAATTTTGTGTTTATACCTCAACAGAGACAATTATCAACAGGTGTGTCAGTGATACTAGTGAAAACCAAGCAAATGGTTCACAGATATGAATAAAATCTTAAGAGATCACGACTTCAGAGGAGCCATGAGTCCTTGAAATAGGTTGCAAAAACTGAGTTTACATATATATCAACTATAACAAGGTCATACAAAACATTTACTACTGGTACATATAATATGCACATGCTAATATGGACATTTAGGCTATCTTGTCCAGTCTTATATTCTATTTTAGACACATTAGTCAAAACCCAGAAAAGTCAATTCCTGTACGTAAAACAGACATTGGAATAGCAAGTGTAATATTTAGCTCACAGTCTGACTCATTCATCAAATCCAGAGGTCTGTACACTTTTTTCTGTAAAGGGACAGACAGTAAATATTTTACGTTTTGCAGGCCGTAGGGTCTCTGTCCCAACTACTCAGCTCTGATGTTGTAGCAGGAAAGTAGCCACAGACTCTGTGTAAATGAATGGGCATGACTGGATTCCAGTAAAACTTTATTAACAAAAACAGGTGGCAGGCCAGATGTGGTCTGAACTAAACCATATATCATACTCTAAATAACGTTGAGTTTACTCAACTACTCAGAAACAAGCTTAAATTAATCTGATCTCTGTACTAGTTAACAATCTGTGCACTGATCACATATGAAAATATATCATTATATATATAATTGATATGCTATAAATATATAATGATGTTTTAAATGTTTTATATAATTGTGAAAAAGCTTAAAACTGTATTGTATTTATTTTTATGCCCATATTTCAATTGTTAAGTTTTTTTTTAATTGAAGTAGAGTTAATTTACAATGTGTTAGTTTCAGGTGTACAGCAAAATGATTCAGTTATATATATGTGTGTGTGTGTATATATATATTCTTTTTCAGATTCTTTTTCATTATAGGTTATTATAAGATATTGAATATACTTCCCTGTGCTACACAATAGATCCTTGTTGTTTATTTTATATATAGTACTGTGTATATGTTAGTTGTTGACAGTTTCATATAGTTAAGATGGTCTTTGAATTGTGAGGTTCCGGAAATATTTGAAATATGGTTTGATGGCTTAAACATCTCTCTTCCAATATTTCTTCTTTGTTCTATGTACACTTTGTTTTTTAAATCTGTAACCCAGTTCTGAAATTTTTTCACCATTATGTAAAATATTTGTTGCTGCATTGAATTTAATTGGAAATTTAAAATTTACATATGTCAAAGCCCAAGGGCTGAAAGGTAAGCTATTAATATATTTTAAAATCCAAGTAAGAAGATTAAACCACATGATTCAGAAACAGGTTTTAGTGCATTTTCTTTGTGCTATCCAGATGACTGTCGCTGGTAAAAAATTTCAATCCTGGTATGAAAATATATAAATATAGTTGCTAGCCTTTGACTATTATAGAAAATATTAGAAAATGAAGCTGTAAATTGTTATTTGGAATACAAAACTTACATTTAACAGAGGACAACTGTTAAATAAATCCTGTTATCTCTTTTTATAACTTCATAATTTATACTGAAGAAGTTTTTAATTTTTTTTTAACCACTGTAGTCAGAAACTTAGTTCTATAAATAAGCACTTCGTTGCACTCAAGAAAATGAAACTGTTTCTTACTGATTGTATCTATCCACTTGACAACTGTACTTTTTGAAGGTAGATTAAAAGAGATCATTTTACAGGAGCAAAAAAAAACCCAATGGAACTTTACAACTTGAAAATCAGCATGTTGTGTTTATGTTTCAAAAACGAAATATGTTGATGTTCGTACTGCTTAAAAGTCACTCAGGAGACTAATAGAACGTCATTGCATGTTTGGGCTGCAATGTTCTCAGCACCCTGAAAGTAGTTCAAGAATTTGAAGCTGAGAGAGATCTAGATATTTACTGATTTTTTTTTTTTAAAAGACTATCCTGTTTCAAGGCCAGAAACCTGATGTTTTTTGGAAAAAAGGAAATGTCAATTAATTTTTTACAGACCAAACTTGAAGGGCATTTAATTAGTAGCCAAGTGTGACTGAGTTCACACTTGTTTTTTGAGAGAGAAATGCAAAGTGCTTAGAACAGTACCTGACCTAATAAACAGTACCTGACCTAATAAACAGTACCTGACCTAATAAATTCTCAGTACACCTAGCTGTTTTATTATGATCAACATTTCTTTTATTTTTAATTTATATTTTATTTTTGGCTGTGTCGGGTCTTCGTTGCTGCAAGCGGACTTTCTCTAGTTGCAGCGAGCAGGGGCTACTCTTCGTTGCTGTGCGCGGGCTTCTCATTGCGGTGGCTTCTCTTGTTGCGGAGCACGGGCTCTAGGTGCGCAGGCTTCAGTAGTTGTTGCATATGGGCTCAGTAGTGGTGGCTCGAGGGCTCTAGAGCACAGGCTCAGCAGTCATGGCACATGGGCTTAGTTGCTCCACGGCATGTGGGATCTTCCTGGACCAGGGATCGAACCCGTGTCCCATGCATTGGCAGGCAGATTCTCCTGTGCCACCAGGGAAGTCCTGATCAACATTTCTTATAATGTACTCAATATCATGAGAGAGCAGAATCACCACAGGCCTAGAAGTCCACCAGCCTAGGTTCATATCCAGCCAACTGAATTACTTAACTCCCCTTGGTTAGTTTCACCATGATGGGCAAGATGGTGATATTCCATATTCTATAGAAGAACACTTGCAAACCTTGTCTTAATTTACATTTCCTGTTTCTGCCTCTCTCTCATTAGGAGGACTTGTAAGAAGTCCGTCTACAGGCAGAGTTACAGGTCTAGTCAGATTTTAGAGGAAGCTGGTTAGGGATTTTTCAGACTTCTGCATTTTAAGGCAGGAATGATGTTTTGAGCTCTTGGTCTCTGAGTAGGTATACACTGTCATCTGACAAAAAAGAAAAGGAAGAGTTGTCACTTTATATACCAAAATCAAACTCGGGGGGCACTTGATAAGAAAGCATGGGTTGACAGATGGATTCATTCCCAGGACAATAGAGAAATTGTATAATTTTTAAAAACAAGTTATTCTCAGCTTAAAGGATACATAGGAATTAGTGACTATTTCTTTCTGCTTAGTAGACAAAAACTGCTCCCTACTCTATAGGAATCCCTATCCCTAAAGTTACATTAAAAGATTAAAGCTACACTTTGAATGAAATTGTAAAATTATATATGTGTGTGTGTATTTAAATTAATGTAAGAAATGACTACAAAATATACTGTTTTTTGAAAAAACTTTGCTTCTATGAAGTTCCATTTATAAAAATTTCAGCAAGAATTTCCACAAGACAAATTCACAGAAGTGAAATTGAAATTGAAATTGTGAAATTGAAAGGGAAATTGTGTCAAAGAGTTGTCATAATTTCAATAGGGCAGACATTGGTAATTAACCTCAGAAAAGTTACACCAATTTACACACCAACCCAATGCACATGCCCTGAATCCCAAGGCTTTTGTCAGCTCACTTAATCTGCCTTTCAGATACACTAAACCCACAGCACAGTGAGAGCACATCATATTAAATGCCTTCGATGTCCTCCTTAATCTGATCAACTAATACATGGACTATAACATTCATCCTGTCTGCTTAAGTTTGAATAGTTTTATTTTCAGTAAAAATTGCCATTCTCCCCATTTTACTGTTTACTCCCAGACTTCACTTTCTTCTCTTTTTAATCAAGTCTGGACCCATGGTCCATGTTTTCTCAAACTAGTATCCTGAGCTCCTTCAAACCCTGTCCCTTTTTGCTGCATCTCTCCTAAAAAATTCCCATTTCCAGAAAATTCCAGCTCTTTGCTCACACTCCTTTTTATAGCTGAAAAACATCAAACAACTCTGAGCCATGGCAGCATTCTGGCTTTGGACTTCAGCTGCCCCTGAGCACAGCATGCAATCCTTTTCCCTGTTGCCAGTTTCTTCTCCCATCTTTTGGGCAGCGGTCTGCAGATAGGAGCTCATCAGAATGACTTGACAGTGGTCTTTCCATCTGACCTTCCTCCTTACCTGAGATTGTGGACCTCTCTTCTCTGGGCTTCCAGGGCAACGATCTCTTGTTTTGATTTCCCAGGTCCTTTCCCATGTGCATAGAACACCCTAAGGGACCTGACACACTGCGGTCAGGCTGTAAGCACCAAAGTGCATTCTTAAGTTCTAAGGGAAAAACCTATAGCGTAATGGATAAGAGTGCAGACTCTGAAGCCCAGTGGCCGGCTATAGCTCAGCTCTATCCCTTTTGCACTGGGCAAGGCAATCTCACTGTCTCTGTGTCTCCATCTGTCAAAAGGAATCATAGTTGAATCCATGGTGTGGGGCCTAAATGATCTAATCATGAAAAGTGCTTAGAATTATCTAATATATTGTAAGCACTCAAAAAATGACATTTCTCTTTCCACTATGTTAGGGTATATCAAGAAAATAACCATCTGGAAACTAGGAAGAAAGTTCTCACCAGACATCAAATCTGCCAACACCTTGATCTTGGACTTCGAGCTTCTACAACCATGAGATATAAATGTCTGTTTTTAAAGCCAAAAAAAAAAAAAAAAAGAAAAAAAGACATTATTCTTCACAACCAGGAACCCTAGATAATGGGATAGTGAAATAAGCACAGATATAAGACTCAGACTGGGTTTTCACATCATGACGGAACGATTTACTAGGGTCATGATATGGGCCATTTTATGAAACTGACCTTGGCCTGCTGGATTATGAGTTTAATGGGGCTAATTCTACCTTTTTTTTTTTTTATATTTCAGAGTTGTTATATGAAATAACATAAATGGAATTAAGAACCTAGCACAATGCCCAGCACAGAGCAAACAAGCACTCTGACTCTCACCCCTTTACACTTCCAGTGTCTGAGGACAGCTGTCACATACCCAGTTTTCCTCTTTCCCAGGCTACGCATCCCTCAGTCTTCACCCATTTATCGTGCAACCAGTTTCCAGATTCTGACTATTCTCTACCTTGTCCAGCTACAGCCTCACCTTTCCCAACTCCATGTTCATAATAGGTCACTAAAATCAATTATAGTTCCTCAGTTTCTTGAGTAAATCTTTAGTGTTCCATCCCCACTGCCAACAGGTGTATGTCGACAGTCTTATAAAGTTATACATTGAATTATTACAAATTATACTTCAAATATTATCTGACCGGTGAGGACTTCAATGTGATTGCAAGGGAGTCAGATAACACTGAGGAAACCCTGTGCAGCTCTGGGCACATTATTTTTATGGGGAGACTTGTGTCAGATAATAGCTTAGCCCAAATAAGACTATGGGCTTTAAAAAATTCTCTTTGAAATTAAACTTAGCTTAAAGAGAGAGATGCAATAAGGAAAGAAAAGACTTATTCAGTGAATAAACTAAAAGAATTTGTGACTAACACAACTGACTCAACTCCCTCATGCTAGGAAAATTTTTGTCTTTATTACATAAAATCTTCACAGGATCCCAAATAATTTAGGGCTTGCTCTAGATTGGGTCTTAATTTCTGGGGATACCTAGAAACTTGTTTTTACAAAGCTAATTACAAATATTTAATTAAATATTTAGGCTCACGTCTCCAGAGTGTTCCTGAACAGCAATAATTTTAAAGTAGAACTCAAAAGGAGTTGCTGACAATCTGCCTATAAACCTCAGTGCTGCATGGAAGTCATTTCTAACTTTAAATTCAAGGGCTTTATTTACATGAATAAACTTTCTGTAATATGTAGAACACTAAAAAAAAGAAAAGCCTTGGACTTTGAGGTGGGTCAAATCCTATAATGTATCTCCAGCAGTGCCAAGATCTTAGGAGGAAGGAGCGTAAACAGGAAGAACAGGAATGGAGCAGTCTTTGGTGGAAGAATGAAGGAGAAAGATAGAATGTCCCAGTAAGAATCCCATGGGTTTATGTATTGCCTTCTTCTCCTGCTAGCGGTATGTCCCATGGCAAGTTATCCTCTTTGAAGCTGCTGAGGGAAAGTTCAAAACACCTGCTCTGCCTCTCTGAGGATCATGAGACTATCTTTATCAAAGTACCTTAAAGCATATTTGTCAAAAAATTAACACAAATAAAGAAGACTGGGTTGAATGTACAGACCGATTTGGGGAGAACACCTATCTTCAGAATATTGAATCTTCCAATCCACAAAAATGGCATATCCTTCATTTGTTTAGTTCTTCTTTAATTTATACCAAAATATTTTGTGTATTTCAATGTATAAACATCTCTACATATCCCACCTTAGATATCCTAGCTCATTGATATTTCAATGTTCTTTTAAATTCCATTTTCTATTTGGTGTTGATATATAAATAATAATGACTTTTGAGTACTGAACTGATAAGCAGGTTGTTAAATTCACCCACTAATTCTAATAGTTGGTAAATTCATTGGATTTTCTATGTACATAGTTATATATCATCTGCAAACAAATGGCTATTTTATTTCTTCCTTTTCAATCTTTATGCTTTCATTTCTCTTTTTCCCCATTATTGCATGGCTAGACTCTCTAGTACAATGTTGAATAAAGTAGTGATTACAGGTATTCTATCTCAGGGGTAAAACTTTCAATATTTTACCATTAAATATATCTGCTATAGACTGTATTTCTATCAGTTTAGGCAAGTTCTATTCATAGTTTGCTGTGAATTTGTATAGTAAATTTTGAAATTCATCAAATCCTTTCTTCAATTTGCATGTGAGATACATATTTTTCTCCCTTTAAAAAATTAAGGTGGAAAATTATGTTGACTTTTCAAATGTTAAACTATATTTGCATACATGGAGAGTTAACCTCACTTGGTAGTGATACATTATCCTTTTTCGATATTGCAAGTTCCTTTTCTATGTATTGTGATGTCCTCGTCAGATTGTGGTATCATGAGTAGATGGACTTAGTTTGGAAGTGTTCCCTTTTTCTATTTACTGGAAGAATTTGTATAAAATTGGTATAATATCTTCCTTAAATGTTTGAAAGAATTCACTGGTAAGGCTTTACATTTTCCTTGTGGAAAGGCTTTTAATAACTCATTCAGTTTCCATTAATAAAGGAAACTCTCTAGATTTTTCTCTTTATTTTGTCAGTTTAATTTTCTGAGGAATTTGTCCTTATTCGAATTTTGTTTTTCATTATAAATTGTTCATTATGTCATTACATCTTTTCAATGTTTGTAATGTCTTTAATGATATTCTTGTTTTCATTCCTTTTCCATTTCATTCCTTTTTTCTCTTTTACTGATGTCTTACTGGGGGTATATGAAACTTTTCAAAAAACTAGCTTTCTTATTTTTCTTTAGCTTTGTTTTCTATTTCACTTATTTCTAATCTTTACTATTTCCTTCTATCTACATTCTTTAGATTTGATTTACTATTCTTCTTGACTCTTGAGGTGAAGTTTAATTGATTTTAACCTTTCAACTTTTATAGTAAATGTAGTGAAGGCTATAAATTTCTAAGCTTTGCTTTAGTTGCAGCCTACAATTTTTGATACGGTACATCTTCATTATCATTCAGCTTAAAATATTTTCTAATGTCTGTTGTTATTTCTTCTTTGATCTATGGGTTATTTAGAAGTATGTTCTGTTTAATTTCCAGGCACTTGAGGATTTGCTAGTTATCTTTTTACTGATTTCTACCATAATTTCCCTGAGGTCAGAGAGCATATTTTGAATTATTTCAATCCTCTGAAATGTTTTAGGGCTTTCCTTATGGCCTGCTTATTATCAATTTGGGTAAATTTAAAATATGGGCTCAACTGAAATATGAATTCTGTCATTGTTGACAATGTTTCCTGCATGTCAATTAGGTCAAGTTTGTTAACTGTGTTCTTCAGATCTATCTTTTTACTACTCTTTTGTCTGTTCACAGGTATGTTAAAGTAACTCTATGGTTGTGAATTTCTCCACTTTTCCTTTTAGTTGTCTATTTTTGCCTTATACATTTGAAACAATGTTATTAAAATTATAAAATCTTCCTGGTAGATTGACTTCTTTATCATTACAGAATATCCCTCTTTATCTCCAGTAATGCTTCTTGATTTAAATCTGTTTTATCTGACATTAGTATAGCTATATCAGTTTTTTCATTAGTAGTTGCATGGTTTATCTTTTTCCATCCTGGTACTTTCTGTGCATCTTAAGATATGTCTCTTGTGAACATAGGTTTTATTTTCTTCCCTAGTCTGATAACATTAGTTTATTACTTGGTTTATTTAGTCTTGGTTTATTATTACTTAGTTTATTTAGTCCATTTTCATCTAATGTAATCATTGATTTAAGTGCTTTTATATCTACCGTCTATTTGTTTTCTATTTGACTCACTGTTTCATTTACCTTTTTTCTTCTGTCTTGCCTTCTTTTGGATTACTCAAATATTTCATTTTTCCTCTCCTTTTATTTTACCATTTTTAAAAATAATTAATTAATTAATTTTATTTTTGGCTGCGTTGGGTCTTAGTTGCTGCGTGCGGGCTTTCTCTAGTTGTGATGAGTAGGGGCTACTCTTCGTTGTGGTGCACGGGCTTCTCATTGTGGTGGCTTCTCTATGTTGTGGAGCATGCGCTCTAGGCGCATGGGCTGCAGTAGTCCTAGCACACAGGCTCAGTAGTGGTGGCTTGTGGGCTCTAGAGTGCAGGCTCAGTAGTTGTGGCGCACGGGCTTAGCTGCTCCGCGGCATGTGGGATCTTCCTGGACCGGGCTCAAACCCGTGTCCCCTGAATTGGCAGGTGGATTCTTAACCATTGCGCCATCAGGGAAATCCCTATTTTACCATTCTTTTTCATATTACAACTTACATCTGAATTACATTTAATAAAATTATTATATTTACCACTTCCTTGATAATGCTGAACTTTATACTTCCATTTTTGATGCTTCCATTATTGTTGTCATGTATTTTAATTCTACATAAATTTCATACTCCACATTACCAGTATTTTTTAATAACAGGCAACATTCATTTATATTCTCCTTTTCTAGAGGTCTCCACTCTTTCCTGCATTCTGTATTTCCACCTGGGATCATTTTCCTTCTGACTAAAGACTTCTCTAAAGAATTTCGATTAACGCAGTCTTGCTGGTGACCAACTCTCTTTTTTGTTTGTCAAAAACATCTATATTTCAGTTTCGTTTCTGAAGGATATTTTAACCCTATATAGAATTTTGGGTTAACATTTTTCCCCCTAGCACTTTAAGGATGTCCTGTAGGTAATGAGGTTTAAATGCTTCCTTGTTGACATCAAAAACTGTGGCATAATGAAAATACTGAAATTGCTTAATGTTGTGATTTTAGGATTTACGGCACCAAGAAACATCTCCTTCACTTTAAATTCAAGGTCATAGAATCATGGTCAGAGCTTGAAAAGACTTTACAGATCATCTAGCCCAATTTCCTCCCTAATAACAATCCTAATAGGAGGTTATTTAGTTTTTGCCTTGAACACTTTTCCAGTTTTGGGGAATTCACCAAATCACAAGATAATGCATTTCATTCAAAAAGAGTTCTAATCATAAATGGGTTCCTTACAGTGTACTGAAAAAAAATCTGCTTCTGTTTAACTCCCAGTCATGGAAACTTATTCTCTTAAAGGAGCAAGTAATATATTTAACTTTAATTATTTGTTTTCACTTATGATATTGAAGAGAGGTATTATGTCCTGGCTTCCAGGTTAAGCATGTCTTCCTCCACCCTGCCCAAGTCGACCCTCAACCTTCACCACCTCCATGTTCATGATGGGTCACTAATCCCTGTCAGTTATGTTCCTAAAAATAAATTGGAATTTAGGTCATCATCCCCATAGCCAGTGGCTTAATTTAGGGCCCATTTCTCACCTGGATTGCTGACTCTTTCCCTGATTACAAGCAGATGCTAAGAGATCTCATGCAAATCCTATTCTTCCATGCATAAAATCTTCAACAGCTCTCCACAACAGAATTGCTTTCCAAACTGTTTTTTTGAGATAGAGGGTGGAGGGTAGAGTTGTTTGTTTATTCTGTCATTTGCTCTGTTTTTCTCTCATTATCAGCAAAGTTTAGCCTACAAAACTCACTATAACCCAGGAAAACTTTAGCAATTTTAGGTGCAATGGTTTTAACTAAATGAATAAAGTCTAACACCCCCCCACACACACTACAAATGACCTTGGAGTTGGGCTATGATAACCGTAAACTTCAATATCCTAGCAACTAAAAAGAAAAAATAAAGCCTGAAAGTGCACAATTTATCACAGCCTGTGGCTAAAAAAATGAAGATGAAATAATTTAGAAATGACAGAATTTATAATAAAGACACCTGGGCTCAAGTCTTATTACCCTTTCTTATTAGCTATATAACTTATAGTAAGTTATTTCACCTCTTTGAAGTCTATTTGTTTGTCTGAAAAAGGCAATTAAGAATACCTGCCTTGATAAGGATTAAATGATATAACAACCAAAAAACAGATTTTTTTAAAAAAGTGAAATAAAGAAAAAGTAAAGATTAAGTTTTCAATGCAGCATTGTTCATAATGATGAAAAATTAGAAGCAACCTAAATATCTATCAACAGTGAGATGAATACTAAATTGTATGTATTTACCGCAGGAATACTTCAGATTTGAAAAAAAAGGAACAAGAAAAAATATGTTTGCAGCTACTGACATCTACATGGATTAATCCCCAAAACATGTTAAATGTAAGCAAGCCAGCCACAAAAGAATCAATCATGATTCCACTTGTAAAAGCTTCAGAAACAGGCAAAATTAAATATTACATAGATAATAATTTTTTTTTAAAGCCGGGGAATGATGAACATAGAATTCAAGAAGGAGGTTACACCTGGAAGGGGACAGGGAGAGACAGTCATGTGAACAGGGAGGGGGCTCTGGTGGCTTCTTAACATTCTATTAAGGGGATTGAGGGTTAATGGGAGTTCAATTTATAATCATTCTTTATATGCTGCATGTACCCATATACACACTTCTGCATTTATGAGTCAATTAAAACAAACAAAAAAATCATTTAAAACTTTCACTAGGGCTTCCCTGGTGGCGCAGTGGTTGAGAGTCCGCCTGCCGATGCAGGGGACACGGGTTCGTGCCCCGGTCCAGGAAGATCCCACATGCCGCGGAGCAGCTAGGTCCATGAGCCATGGCCGCTGAGCCTGCGCGTCCGGAGCCTGTGCTCCGCAACGGGAGAGGCCACAACAGTGAGAGGCCCGCGTACCACACACACACAAAAAGAAGTCAAAAGGATATACCAGTGAGCTTGAGGCTCCCATAGACCAAGTCTGGGAAAAGTTTAGTATCAAAATAAATGACAGTAATATTTTGTAACTTACCGAATAAAGCAGGAATCCATGAGTCCATACTAACAGAGATGAATAAACAAATGAACAAGTGGAGAAGGGGCTGCTCTTGCTTACAGCAAGCAGAATATGAATCAAAGCATCAGAAAGGATGGACTCACCATTTGACAACCAGAATAGTAATAAGTGATTCAGGCAAGAACTGTTAGTGGACTCAAACTAATTGGTGACAATTTGATGAGAAAAAGGATATTCATATAGTCTCAAAGAATATCCTCACAAAGTGCTTTTAACTTTACAATGGAGAAACCTGATAGATACTATCCTAAACAAGTGATCAAAGTTAATATCATCAGGAATGGGACAATGTGACATGGTGCACTTCCTGATATGATACAGTGAAAGAATACAACATCATTTTTTGTAGTACTTTTGTAAAAAAATGTATATCCTGAGTCTAATCATGAGGAAACATTAGGTAAACCCAAACTGAGAGACATTCTACAAAGTACCTGGCCTATACTCTTCAAAAGTATCAAGGTCATGAAAGAAAAGACTGAAAAACGGTTCCAGATTGAAGAAGAAAAGAAACAGGACAACGAAATGCACCAGGTGATCCTGGACTGGGATGCTGGAGCAGAGAGGAACATCATTGGGCCGATCGGCAAAACCTGAATGTGGTCTGTGGATTAGATGGCATATGTCAATGTTCATCTGATTTTGACGGTCAGACTATGGTTATGTAGGAGTATTCTTGTTTTAAGGAAATATCACTAAAGTAGCATTAATGGGGCATCATATCCGAAACTTTCAAATGGTTCAAAAATTATATTGGATGGAATCACATTGAATCTATAAATAAAGGTATATGAACATATTTACAATAGGTGACTTCCAATCCATATAGCACAGAGCACTCCATTTATTTAAGATCTCCTTAAATTCCTCTTGAGATAGCCTAAAATTTTTTCCATGAGGATCTTGTGTGTATATTGTTAGATTTATTCTTAGGTACTTCAAATTTTTTATGATATTGTTTAAGAGATCTTTCTAAAAACATTCATTTTCTGTTAGTTGCCGATGTACACAAATACAACTGACTTTTGCATATTGATTGTGAAGGCAGAATCTTTGCTAAACTCTAGATGTTACTGAATTGTCTACATATATAATCATATCAACACAGGAACAATTTCCTGCCTCTGGGAAAGAAAAACCCGGAGAATTATGGTGACTATAACTTGTCATAAAAATATACGATGGCTGCCATTTCAAGAGATTTTTATAGTTGTACAAATACATTGACATAATGTTAGCTGGGAATAGTGTAGCCATGGACCATCTTTAAATTAAATCACATCAGGAGGTAAGGTATGATTCTATTTGCTTCTGAGACCTCTAGGCAACAAGTCCCTTACAAGGATCATATCTTCTTTAAGTCTGTATCAAAAGAAATACATTGCCTAAGATGCACTCAAAGTAATTCTAAATACTCATAAATTCTAATTAAGTTCTCAGCATGTAAAACAAGCCTATCTAGGGAAGTTATGATCAAGCCTTCACAAATGACTTCTTGGAAACCTGAACAATATGCTTTCCACAAGCTTTCTGGTGGTCTGGCAGCTCTGCAAGGACTCCTGACTTTTGCCCTTTTCCTTGGCTCACATTCTTTCCATGTGAAATAAAACAACTTCCTAAAGAATGGACTGCTACCACATTACTGGGTAGCAGGGCACAGGGCACGTGTGGGTACTCTGGAAAAAGCAACATCTCAAGATACTTGCTTAATGGCCCAGGAAACCAGAAAGCATCTACAGACTAACAGCTTTAGCTGGACAAGATGCCGGAGAGCCCTAAAGGCAAAAAGGAGCCGGAGTGGAACCCTCACTTGTGAGGTTTAAAAGTGAGGGGAAACAGAGAGCCCACTTGATTATGATATACTCTTTGGGTTGTCTCAGCAGATTAAAAGAAAATTAAAAGTTTAAAAGTACATTTTCTACTGGGTGAAAAGTTACCAGCTGGTATTCCACACCCAGGTCAGTGACCAATCTGCTCCTTACACAAGCGTGGCAGAAGGAACAGCTCACTCATGACATTACTTCTCCAGAGTCAGTGTGTTATGTCTCTGCTTTATGCTCCTTAGAAAGAAGATGAAGGACTTGAAAGCCTTGATGTGTTTTCCTAGTAGTTGCCATTGGGATTAGGCTGAGCGAGATCCTGAGGACTTTATCCCGTGGTGTGCCCTACTCTTATTTTTGCTTTGTCCACACGAGAAAAATAAAGATGATAACTTAGTGTTGAGATGTGAATTTGGGGGTTTATATGCTATGGGGAAATTTTTAAAAACAAACATACAACTCTATGTACATTATGAGGAAATTATGCAATAACAAGTATAAAAATTAAAAAAATACATCTTCTAAGTTTCAGTATGAAATGATGAGAACGTTCTGGACATGGATAGTGGTCATGGTTGCAGAACAACGTGAATGTACTTAATGCCACCGAACTGTACACTTAAAACTGAGTAAAATGGTAAATTCTATGTTACGCATATTTTACCACAATAAAAAAATTTTAAAGGTGCATTTTCTATTGTTAAACACCTGATATTACTGAGTTGGCCAAAAATTTTGTTTGGTTTTTTCCGTAAGATGGCTCTAGAAGCACTTAGTTGTCTTTAACTATATGCAAAACAATTTTGTTAGATTGTATTGTGACAGCTGTCATATCAGTGTGCATTAAAAAAAACTTATCAAAATTGGTGAATTTTTGTGTAATTTTAATATTGAAGATGGAAGAAATAAGCAACATTTTTGGCATATTATGCTTTACTATTTCAAGAAAGGTAAAAACGCAACTGAAACGCAAAAAAAACAAGATTTGTGCAGTGTATGGAAAGGTGCTGTGACTGACTGAATGTGTCAGAAGTGGTTTGTGAAGTTTTGTGTTGGAGATTTCTCGCTGGACGATGCTCCATGGTCCGGTAGACCAGCTGAGTCGATAGTGATCAAATCGAGACATTAATTGAGAACAATCAACGTTATACCATGTGGGAGATAGCCTACATACTCAAAGTACCCTAATCAAGCGCTGAAAATCATTTGCACCAGCTTGGCTATGTTAATCGCTTTGATCTTGGGTTCCACATAAGTGAAAAAAACCTTCTTGACCATATTTCTGCATGGGATTCTCTACTGCAACATAATGAAAACATTCAATTTTTAAAACAAATTGTGACGGGAGATGAAAAGTGGATACTGTACAACAGTGTGGAACAGAAGAGATCATGGGGCAAGTGAAATGAACCACCACCAAACACACCAAAGGCCGGTCTTCATCCAAAGAAGGTGATGTTGTGTATATGGTGGGATTGGAAGGGAGTCCTCTATTATGAGCTCCTTCTGGAAAAGCAAATGATTAATTCCAACAGGTACTGCTCCCAGTTAGACCAACTGAAAGCAGCACTCGACGAAAAGCATCTGGAATTAGGCAACAGAAAACACATTATCTTTCATCAGGATAACATAAGACTGCATGTTTCTATGATGACCAGGCAAAAACTGTTATAGCTTGGCTGGGAAGTTCTCATTCATCTGCCGTATTCACCAGACACTGCACCTTTGGATTTCCATTTATTTTGGTCTTTACAAAATTCTCTTAATGGAAAACATTTCTGGAAGACTGTAAAAGACACCTGGAACAGTTCTTTGCTCAAAGAGATAAAAAGTTTTGGGAAGATGTAATTATGAAGTTGCCTAAAAAATGGAAGAAGGTAGTGGAACAAAACAGTGAATACATGTTGAATAAAGTTCTTGGTGAAAATGAAAAATATGTCTTTTATTTTTACTTAAAACCCGAAGAAACATTATGGTCAACCATCAGAATCTGGCAGCCCTGTGTTTTTGACTCCAACTGTTACACCTGTGGAACGTAGAGCACATTATTTACCTAAGCGTCAGTTTCCTTATCCATAACACAAGAATAATAAAGTACTTACCTACCCATTATAGGATGCTGTAAACTTGAAATAATTTATGTGGAACTTAGCAGAGTTCATGGCACGCAGAAGGGGCTCAATCAATGTTGGCTCTTATTTTCTTTTTAGGTTTTCATACCAATACAATTCTTTTATATTTTTTACAATGAGGACTAAAAACCAGGCTCCAGTACAAAAAGATTTGGGCTATTCTTTCTTCCTAGTCCTTAATGTCATATAGAACTATAGAACAACTTCCCATAAAATGAATTCCATGTTGTAGTCAAGGGACATATGAGCCCCAAGTGCTGACCACTAAGCCAATGGTTAATAAACCTTAGAGTCTCACACCCTAAGAGGCAACAATTTCAGAGAAACCACAAGAACTTGAAATAATTTAACAGGTTAATGTATATATTTTTTATCAAGTATAACATGGTCATACAAAAGCATTTGTTACAAATATAATTCACACATATAAAAAGAGGCTATTTTATTTTTTTGTCCCTTTTATATCCTATTTTACACAAAACGACAAAACCAAGAAAATAACAGAACTATACTAGTTCCAAAAACTGGGAATTTTATAAATGAAATATATCCAATCATCTATACCTCCTCTCAAATTCCAAACAATGAGGCTTATTGAATTATACTTAGAATCAACTTAAATAAATCTTTGTATGATTCAGATGAAACATACATTGTCAATGGTTATAAACTCAGGTAGAAAAAGTACATAAAATTATTCATAAGTGAAAACACTTCATACAAAAGAAAGGTTTTTTTTTTTTAAAGAAAATCCCAGACAATATTAAAAGGAAAGGCACTGAATTTTAAAACACTGTTTTGGACTATTATATAAAATACCAAAAGTTTCAGAGCTTTTGAACAACAAAAGTTTATGCAGAACAAAGCCGAGAAGTGAAAATTACTAAATGTATAATAGCTAAAACCAAATAAGACATGACTGAACTATACAATTTGGAAACATGCTTAAGTGCATTTTCTTTGTACAATTCAACTGCCTCTCACGTGTAAAATCTGGCAATTAATTAAAATGCAATTAAATACAGATTTGCAAGCCTTTTGGCCATTACGCAAATACGAAAAAGTTAAGTGACTCGCCAATTGAAAAATACAAGGTTACACACATACCATAAAAGCACAAATGGTCAAAGATACACTATAAAATTGTGTGAAAAAACAATCATACCAAACAAAGATCTTTCAGGCACTTGCACTCAGAAACATTCCTTTTATAAATAAGCATGTAGTTTCACGTCAAAAAAATAAAGCTGATTTCCTCAATTGCACCTATTAGTTGATAGCTATATCATATATTAGGGATGCACTTAAATGGACCATATTATGGGGAATCAACTGAACTTTAAAAAACATGAGTCTATCTATTTATTCACAACTTCAAAAATACATATAATTCCAGTGAGGCACAGATGGGGCCCTATCAAAACATTCTGTCATTCAATATAACCAACACAGGATAACACAACACAACGACAAAAAACAAAATCCATGATTTGGCAATCCTATACAAGAGAGGCCCTGTCAAAAATTTCTTCCAGAAAACAAATACAACACCACAAAACAACAAAACAAAAAAAGAAAAACTGAATTCTGACAACCCTACACAAACTGTGGGATTTCATCTTCAAGGTCTTCAAACTGCTGCATTCGTTTTAGCCTCGGTCTCTGACATGCTGGATGTACACCAGGTAAGTCACGCTCTTCAGCCTTCTCTTTAGGCTTGCTAACCGGCTGCACGGGACCAGCTGATGCATTTTCAGAACCTGGAACTGATTTCAGCACGTGCTCCTGGGGAGCGTGAGTTGTGCAAGGGGGCACAGCTGCAGAGGATGTCACAGATTTCTCCTCATCCCCTCTCCCACTAGCAGCAGGAGCAGGTGGTTTATAAAACGTGGTCCAGTGCTGGGGCTGCAGTGTTCTGGGTGCTCTGACAGGAGCAGGAGGGCAGGAGTCAGAAGACCGTCTCTCTGACACCTGTCTGGCTGACCTGATGGGTTCTGTGTATGGCTTACTGGTGGTGCTGACTGGGTGGTCCCCACCACTCCTGATGCTCACTGACACTTCTCTTTCCTGGAATGCACTGGGCACAATCACTGCAGTCTTTGCAGTCAGGTCATTTTGTTCATACTGTTTCTCCCGAGTTTTCTGTAGAGGTTGCTGATCAAAGCCATCAAATTTGGAACAAACAATAGTTGGGGTGTCTTTTCTATTAACTCCTTCAAAGGTAGGATTCTTGCAAAACTTGTCTGAATTTACATTCCCCATATTTCTGCCAGTTCTCTCATTAGGAGAGCTTGCAAGAAGTAGTAGTCTGTCTACAGGCAAACTTACAGGTCTAATCTTGGTCCTTGGAGTATGCCTCTCGACACCATTTATTTCCCTATCGGACTTCAGAGTAGGCAGCTTGGAGGTTTTACAAACATCTTCCATCTTTTGTGATGCTGATTCAAGCTCTTGGTCTACAAGCAAACGCACTCTGTTGTCTGAAAAAGGAAAAGATTCATTTAAAAATCAAACTTTATGGCACGTAGTTAACAAGAGAGTCCAAATGAGTTATATAGAGGAACACCCTCTCAAAACAAGGGTCTTCATATATTTTTTCCAAGTTATTCTCTAGGCAGAGGAGTAAAATACTCATAAAATATTAAAGGTACACTTTGAATTAAAATGTTAGAATTCCACATTTATTTAAATCAATATAATAAACAGCTACAAAATTCACTGCAGGTTAGTGAAAAAAAACCACACTTGCTGATGTAGCTTCTCTTATGTGCTGTGTATGAACAAGTATTTGCTGGCTGAAAGGGTTGTCACGATTTCAACAGGCAGATATTGGTGTGTCACCCTCAGAAAAGTTACACCAATGTACATGCCAGCCAAATGCAAGCATGCCCTGAATCCTAAGGCTTTTGCCAACTCAACCTGCTTTTCAGTTACATTCAACCCACAGTGAGAGCACATCATATTAAATGCCTTCGATGCCCTCATCTTATCAACTGATAAATGGACTATCATATTCATCCTGTCTGATTAAGGTTGAATAGTTTTATTTTAAGTAAAAAATGCCATTCTCTTTATTTGCTGTTTACTCCCAGACGTACTTTCTTCTCTTTCCTATCAAGTCTGGACCCATGTTTTCTCAAACTGGGACCCTGAACTCCTTCAGACCCTATCCTTTTTTGTAGCATCTCCCCTAAAATAGTCCCATTTCTGGTAAGTTCTGGCCTTCTGCTCATGCTCCTCTTTTGGGCAGCGGTCTGCAAACAGCAACCCATCAGAATGACTTGACAGTCCTTACCTCATCTGACCTTTCTCCTTACCTGAGACTGTGGACCTCTCTTCTCTGGGCTTCCAGGACAGTGCTCTCTTGTTCTGATTTCCCAGGTGCTTCCCCACGTGTATAAAACACCCTAAGGGACCTGACACACTGTGGTCAGGCTGTAGGCACCAAAGTGCATTCTTTTTTTTTTAAAGAAGATGTTGGGGGTAGGAGTTTATTAATTAATTTATTTTTGTTGTGTTGGGTCTTTGTTTCTGTGTGAGGGCTTTCTCTAGTTGTGGCAAGTGGGGGCCACTCTTCATTGCGGTGGGTGGGCCTCTCACTATCGCGGCCTCTGTTTTTGCGGAGCACAGGCTCCAGATGCGCAGGCTCAGTAGTTGTGGCTCACGGGCCTAGCTTCTCCGTGGCATGTGGGATCTTCCCAGACCAGGGCTCGAACCCGTGTCCCCTGCATTAGCAGGCAGATTCTCAACCACTGTGCCACCAGGGAAGCCCCAAAGTGCATTCTTAAGTTCTAAGGGAAAAAACTTGAGTGTAATGGGTAAGAGTGCAGACTCTGAACCCCATCTGCCAGGTTTAACTCAGCTCTACCCCTTCTGCACTAGGCAAGGCAATCTCACTGCCCCTCAGTGTCTTCATCTGTCAAAAGGAATCATAATTTTATCTATGATTATATGTGGCCTAAAAGATCTAACCATGAAAAGTGCTTATTTATCTGGTATACAGTTAGCCCTTGAAAAATGACATTTATTTTCATTACTATTCCGAATTGGGAGCCCTAGCTCATGGAATAGTGAAATAATCACAGACATAGGTCCAAATACTGAACAATTTATTAGGGGCATGACCTCTGACATTATTTAACCTCTCTCTGACTATTAGGCTATGGGTTGAACGGGGCTATTACTACCTATTTATAGCACAGAATTGTTGATAAATGGAATCAAACAATAAGCACAGTGCTTAGCACAGAGCAGGCAGGTACTTAGTGAATGTTAGCTCCCTTACTTTTTAGACCTGTCAGGCTGTGATCACTAATACTTCATTATACTCAAATTTAAAATATATGGCTGCACTTAAAAAAACTGCAAGTTAGCTCTAGTGATGTACAGAATTATAGTAACAAGTGGAAGCCTTTCCACAAATGAATAGCTTGGTAGCTATCACTGAAACTAAAATTACCATACAGTGAATAAAATGATTACAGTCAAGGAAATTAAAAAGATATACACATAAGTGTGCTTAATGTGTTACAGGCAGGCAACAGGAAAAGGCATTTGAAAAAAATTTTAGAGGTTTTTTGAGTCTAACTTTTTTGAATTTTAGGAGTCTAGTTGATACCTTATGAGTAATGAGATCAATACAATGATCTATAGTAATAGAAGATGCTAATGAATCATCATACTGCTTACCAGATTCTGCCTTGACTTTAATTAATGGCAAAAATAAAAATAAAAAAAGTTTTCAGAACACAAAACACACCTTCGAACTCCAAGTCTTTTTATAAGAAGGGTTATTGTAAAGAATGAAGGCAACTTTCTTAATGGCTGGCAAAGATGCATTTACTAACGAAGCTTCTTTCTCTGACTTCTCTTAACGCCACTCACCTTGGCTTTTAATCATGGTTTATTGGGACAGTTTTAAGTCAGCAAATATGCATTTTACATGGCCACTCACCAATGAGACATGCATCACATTTTTCGAATGCATTTTGCTTCCGTTCTGATTCCTCAAATGATGCAGTGGATTCAAAACTCTTGCTTTCACTATCTGCAGCATGGATATCCTGTGGATGGAAGAAAATTTTTAAACTTGAAGAAGCAAAACACACCTCAAAATAAACAGTTCAAAGATTCTTAACTTATTAATAACGTGAACATTACAAAGATCCAACACAATTCCATAAGAGCAAAACTCACTTCCTTTGAAGAGAAAAACAGTGACTTCGTAGAATGTTCTGGATCTCTTTCTTCTGGTGATAACAGAGGCTTCGGAAGATAGCCTTGGTCAACCTGAGGTGCTCCACCACCTGCACTACACACAGCTATATCTTGTGGCTGTAGGGACCCATCGAAGATCTTCTGTGAGTAGGTAATGAGGAACTCCACCAACCTCGCTTGATTTGAATAGTCAGCAAGAGAGGAGATGGTGATAGGAGCAGCTGTGGGTCTTGGCCTAATGAGACTTGGTCCAAATATCACCCCCAAGTTTCTGGAGTTCATTTTGTTTTCTTCTGCATGATCTACGACTCTGTGATGCAGAACACAAAAGGCTGTATTAGATTTCCTTGACAGCCGTTTACTATGGGCTGGGAAGGGTGGAGGAAAAAATGGGCTGCAGAAGTCTAGGGAAAGGATCTATTTATTTGCTTAAATACTGACCACACACCAAGTTGGGTTTCACAGTATTAGGATTAAATATAAGTAAGTAGAAGGAACCAGTACAGTTTTACCAGCAGAAATTAAAACACACCCCTAAAAGCTGCATCCCACCTTAGTAAATATATATTACATCCTCCCAAGTCCATATGCTGGAAACTTTCTATCTCACTGCTAGTCTCCAAGCCTAGTTGAGCCTAAGGATCTCTCTGCTTTATTGCCAATCCCACTGCTCTGACCTTACCTCAAGCTCTCATCACCTTTTATTTCTCTGGCTATTCAAAGATATCCGAACTGAAGTAAATAAATACCTCCCCTCCAACCTATTCTCCATATTGCTGCCATAAAGATCTAATAGGCAAACCTGAGCATGTTAAATTCCCGGCTAAAAATTCTTTAGTGAGTACAGAAAGAAGACAGTCGACTCATCTGCCAGGTATGTATGACTTTACCAGGACTCCTCCAGCTCACTTTGTGCTACGCTTGCTATATCCTGGCCTGACCAAATTACTTAAATGTCCTCAAAAGCAAAATGATCTCTTGTGTCTCTGTGTCTATTACCCTCTGCCTGGAATGCTCTTTTGTACATTCTCTGTCACCAAACCATTACTCAGTTCTTCAAGTCTGGCTCAGGGTTACCTTCCCTGATTCATGACCCCCTCTCCCCCATCTTCCACTGCATGTTGAGCAAAGTTCCGTGAGAACAAGAATGATGCTGTGCTGCACTTGTGTGCGGGTCTGCCCCTCAAGCTGACAAGCACAACAGATGACAGAAACCTTATATTTGCATCCTAATTTCCCCAGCCAGAGCCTGGCATATAAGTGGCATCTGAGGGAAAGATGTTGGCTGCATGAACACATATTCAATGTCTCTCTTTCCCTAACACATAATAGAAATGAAACATTCAATGTAAAAACAATACCACAAGAGTGTGAATGTACTTAATACTACTGAACTGTACACTTAAAAATGGCTAAAATGGTAAATTTATATGTTATGTGTATGTTACCACAATTTTTAAAAAACCCATAAAACCCGAAAAACTGATCAATTATCCACCCACTAATCAATGTCTGTCTTACTCAAATTCTTACCGCTTAAGATGAACTATGAGGTAATGAAGGCTGTTAAAATTTGATGCTGGCAATTGTCTTAGAAGATCCTTGCTTTTTAGAAGAATTCGGTTTATTTCTATGCACGTACTTGGACATTTTTTGTCCTCAGGATTATCCTTTTTCATCTCTTGTTCTTCATTTACATGTTGGATCTCTATTGCAAGGTCTATAAATTCCTTGTACAATCGGAATAAAATAAATGGTTCTGGTAGCTAAAGAAATAAAATTACATTAGAAATATCATTCTGCCCATTTTTTCCCTGTTAATAACCTACTGAATAGCTACTGAGTGGTTTAGCATGTTCTTTTTAGAGTAACAAGACTTAAGGTCAATCACATTTAGAAATGTACATGTCTCATCACAAGGAAAAATATTTTTCTATTTCTTTAATTTTGTATCTGTATGAGATGATGGATGTTCACTAAACTTACTGTGATAATCATTTCCTGATGTGTGTAAGTCAAATCGTTGTGCTGCACACCTTAAACTTATACAGTGCTGTATGTCAATTATATCTCAATACAACTAGAAGAAAAAAAATTACACCCAAGAACAAGAAAAAAAAGAAATGTACATATGTTTGCTAGATGTGATCTATAAAGTAAATCTGATATCACCATACATTATATCTATATTAAAAATGACTTAACTGGTAATCAGTAAAACTCTAAACCTAAAGCCACATGATATGATCTTAAAACTCTGATAGATATGCTATACCAATTACATTCATGACTGCCCCAAAGTTAGCATGATCTTCAACTATTTTATTAAAACAAACCCAGGATAATATGCAACATAAGTCACATTAATTAGAAAAAGCTTATTTTCTGTTGGTATGGGGGAGAGAGAGAACAAAAAGCTATAGGGTGCTTGTGTTTTACTCGGGCCAGATTGAAGATTAGCAAAAGACGATATGACTTACGAGAAAGAAACTGTCAACATTTTGTCATCCAATTTTTAAATACAACTTGAATTGCCATAAGTAGGTCAAAAAAAGTTCCTCTCTCAAACTGTCAATGGGCATACCACCTTGATCTGTCTACTGGCATAACTGATTTCAATGATTCCACTGCTCAGCGATGGAAAATACAGCATCTCTCTGGCTAGCTGATGTCCTACAACATCTGTGGTGAGGTAGGCACCACTTCTCCAGTTTCCCCTTCTGTTCCCAGAGAGGGGAAGCCTTGAGATTAATTTCTACCTCTACCATCTTGGTCACTCTCGGAGCTTCAGATTTCCCACATGGTAATGAGTAAATAAAGGCTACTCTCTTAACACTGTAAGAATTGAGCATGGCTTCCCACACTAAAGCTTTGGTCCCATAGTATTCCTAGGATAAAATGAGAGCTGATAGTATTGGACCCCATTTATTTCCTCTCCTCCACTGAATAAAAGAAATAAAGGATGATTCATTATGAGATTAAAAGTCATTCAAAGACACTGTTTCCACTTCTCAGTTAAGAATCCTATAAAATGTGATTGAAGAGATATCAATAGTTTCCTGGGCTAATGTGGCACATCCAACATTTGTACCTAATTTCTTTCCCTCCTACCACCCCACTGAAATACAGTTAAGCCTACAGGACTGGAAGAACAGGAATGGGGACAAAAGTAACATTTCACAGGCTGAAGAGGAGGTGAACAAGTGCTGACGTAGCACTCCTGAGAAAGCTGAAATTCCAAACTGAGAACCAACATGATTTAGCGGATCCTAAGGAGACTCAGGGATTGTCAGACTAGGTCCTCTGATCTCGGGGAAGGGTGAGCTATCTGAACAGCATTAGATTTCCAGACCCTTGTCTCCACTCCATGCTCCTGAGCAACCTCAGAAGTCTGGGGATTTCTTCTCTGGGCAGTGTGAAACAGAGGGTCTCTGGACGGGCAATGCCAAGCACAAGGAACAGGGGGGCAACTATCTTAAAATAAGGATTTAATGACTGTGTGCCTGCTGAATGCAGAGATCCTGGAGCTTCTGACCTAACACGGCTCCCAGAGTTCTGGAACCATACCTGTAGGCAGGGAAAGACCTTTCTCTGGGGTATCAGACCAGCCCAAGAGCAGAGAACTAGAGATACAGACCTCAGGTACTCCCCAAACAGCTCTCCTAGATAACACTACAGTAAAGCTCAAAATCTTCAAAGCCTTCATGTATTCAGGAGCTTCTGGATAGATTTCAGTTCCCAAAGCTTTAATTTTAAGGAGACAACTATGGAAGACAGAGTCAAAATAAGTAGGAAAAAAACCAACCTGAAGGTCTACAACTGTGCTGTCAATATCGTGGCCACTATCCACATATGGCTACTGAGCAGTGGCAAGGTGGCTGCTTCAAACTAACATGTGCTCTAGATGAAAAGTATATACCATACTTCCCAGAGTCAGGGCCAAAAAGGTAAATGTTTCATTAATAATTTAAGAATACTGATTAGATGTTCAGATAATATTTTCAATATGTTGAATAAAATATTAAAATTAACTTCACCTGTTTCTTTTTATGTGGCTACTAGATAATTTAATATTATATATAGGGCTCACATTATATTTCTATTGGATGGGGCTAGAAGCTAAGCAGAGGAAAGAATCCTCTTTAAAAAAAGCTACGAATAGTTCAGGTAGAAGAGATGCTGCATTCAATTTAAAAAAGAATGCTATAAAAGGGACAGAAAACCAGAATTCTTGGAAATTAAAAGACGATCTCAGAAATAAAATAGTTTACAGTAGGAATGGAAGAAAAAGCTGAGGAAGTTTCTTAGAAGGTGTTAAAAGAAAACAAAAACAAATGAAATTAGGGAAAAGGGAAGGAAACTAGAGAACCACTGTGGTTGTTAAGTATCCAAATATAAGTTCTAGAAAGAAAATAGAGAGGAGGAAATGAGCAAGAAAATTAAAGTTCCAAGAACTAAAGGACAAGTAAGCAGAATGACAGAGCTTGTGGACTGCCTGAAACCACGGATGAAAATACACCCACATCAAGGCATACACTGTGAAATTTTAGGATAATGGAGAGAAAAAGAAGATTCTACAAGCTTTCAGAGAGAAAACAATAGGCCACATAAAAAGAATCAGGAATGAGAAGGATTTCAGGCTTCAAAGAGAATAAAAAAACACCTTCAAATTTCTGAAGAAAAATAATTTTCAGCCTACAGTACTATAAACTTTCACAGTATCCCCATTCAAGAAAGCAGAATAAATACATTTACAGATCAAACAGTTTCAAATATTTACTCTTATTCCACCTTGCTCAAAGATGGGCATAACCAAAACAGGACAATAAATAAAAAACAGGAAGACATGACACAGAAGACAGGTGTTCCCTCACAGAATTGGGTAGAGAAGAGAGATCCCAGGATGACAGCTCTTCACCATATTAAAAAGGACCCAGATGAAGAACAAAGCTCCTGAGATGGACACAGTGAGGACCATCGTCACTATGCTCTCCGTAACTGTCTCTTCACTTTCACCCAAGGACAGAGAGCTTCACCCAAGGACAGAATGCAGCTGGGCTTGTCCCAAATCTTTTGTACTTGGCTTATCATAACAATGTGCTGGTTGTTCCTGTAACCCTTCCAGGAACTGCTGCCTGAGCCACTATGGCCACTTACTTCACCCACAGAAGCGTTTTCTCCTATAGCATGCAGGTACAAGAGTGAGCAAAGAAAGAGAAAATATAGAGCACGTCCACTCCCGACCACATTCCTGCTGAATTTACAGTACCTCGTTTATAGGATAGCCCTGCCCCCCAACTAAGGTGAACTTCATGTTCCCTGAATGCATTCACACCTTGACTACTAACCTCCCACAATAGTTATTTTAAAATATCTATGAAAGTAAAGCCAAACTATGACCCAGACACTGTTCTATTTATTGGCTGAATTCTTCATATAACAGTGTGAATGGTGGACTTTTCTTAAACAGCCAGATTTATGCTTTCTACTCAGTTTTCTAGAACTTAATGATCTATTGTTTAGGAATACACAACAGGTATTAAAACTATTAAGAAAAGAGAGGGAGGTATTAACATGGTTAGGAAAGACCACTGGGTAGAGCTGTGGGCTACAACTGGGGAGGGGCAAACAGGGGCCTTCTATAAGGTATAGTGATATTTTATTTCCTTAAGCTAGGTGATGGAAAATGAGTTTTTACTATTATGGGTCTTTAAATTGTACATATATTTTATACACTCTTTGATCTGTACATTAATAATTGGAAAGATATTAACATGGTCTATGTCAATGAAAAAATATGTGTGGCAAACATCAGCAAACCGCAAATTATATTTTTGCTCTATTTAATGGTAAATTTCAAGGCTAAAAACTTTACCTGTCGAAGGTATAATTTCAAGACATCACAGATGTCATGTGAACTAAATTCTGAAATGTCTACCAAGTGCATTCCATTTTCCAATGCTTGACACAGTTTTTCAGTTTTTATTTTGTTTCCACATACACGATAAATTCCCTTGAGAAGAAAAGAGAAAAAATTTTGCAAAATTCTGCTTCAGTACAAATGATTAAATGCAGACCTCTAAATATACTTAATGTCTACTTCAATTCTAAATATTTTAGGAAAAAACTAGGACCAAATGAGGTAATATTTTCCAAATAAATCTGAATAAATTCAGTTATTTAGTAAAAACTGAGAGCACTGTTCTCCTTTAGTGTCTCCTTATCATTAGAACAAATCACATTTACATTTAAAAATTCTTAATTTTAAAAGTTATAATGTACCTGTAGACACAAGGCTCTATTTTCAATCTCTGAGGCACATATTTTGAGTACAAAAGGGATGCCATCTGGTTCCTTTTTTGCAACTTGTGTGAATTCTGCTCCAAATAAGTGTATTTTCCCCAGAAGTTTCTGATGACCACAGATGATGACTAAATTTTCCAAACACTTTCGGTGACAAACAAGGAGACACTACAAGAAAATGAAAGTCTAAAATGGTTAACTCACCTTAAAACTATTCACAACTGGACAAACTACAGGTAGAGTGGTAACAGAACAAAAATGAGTTTAAAAGGTATTACTTGTGGTGTCTGAAATACATTTACTAGCAAAATGAAATATAAAATTACAGAAATACACCGTGGTTCAATTTATTAAAAATACATTTGCAAAAGATCCTAATCGGTAAAATGAATAACAAAAAGCATTGCTCAAAGCAAAAAGCATAAAAGGGCTAATGTAATTCCAGAAAGACCTTACCTCTTCGCATTCAACACCCTGGAATACCACAATGCCTTCACAGTCCCTACACTTTGTGGGGGATCTCAGTTTGCGAAACTTGTGAGTGAGAGCTGCCTTTGACATCAAAGTTTTCTTAAATGTTCCGAGGGAATTGGGTCCTTGTAACAGAAGTAGAATAGTATGTAAGAATTGTAAGACTACAGAAAAATTATACCGTATGATACTACATTAAAAAAAATCTTTAAATAAGATTACAAAAAGCTCTTACTATAATAACAAAATAAGCATCCAACTTATAGATCTCTTACAAGGCACACATATATCAAACATTTAAGCTACGAGTAAAAATCACCATCAGACCAATAAGATACTTCTAAAATAGCATGGCATAATGTTTCCAGAATCAGCGAATTTACAGTTATTAACATGTCCTTTATTACACAAGTGGCATTACATTCTTAGAAAATGACCCTTTGAAAGCTTGGAATAAAACTAGCTATATGAGGTTAGTGTGTCAGCATTATTTGCATTAAAGATAAAGCTATTCTCAATTCATTACAAAATTATACGTAATACTAGCTAGTTATCTATCAATATCCTACCAGAGGGCTTCCCTGGTGGTGCAGTGGTTGAGAGTCTGCCTGACAACGCAGGGGACACAGGTTTGAGCCCTGGTCCGGGAGGATCCCACATGCCGCGGAGCAGCTGAGCCCGTGAGCCACAGCTGCTGAGCCTGCGCTTTAGAGCCTGCAAGCCACAACTACTGAAGCCCACGCACCTAGAGCCCATGCTCTACAGCAAGAGAGGCCACTGCAGTGAGAAGCCTGCGCACCGCAACGAGGAGTGGACCCCGCTCGCCGCAACTAGAGAAAGCCCACGCGCAGCAACAAAGACCCAATGCAGCCAAAAAAAAAAATCCTACCAGAGGTCAGATGTTCTTATACTATTTAAGAAAATGATACCAGAACAGGTATCTGGAGGTCTCAAATGAAGCCATTAACGTGACTTCTCTTTTATACCCTTCAGCATCCACAACTTTCCCTGCCCTCAAGAAGTACATGTATTTACTTTTCCCGTCTAGCTTCTTACACTATTTCTTTTGAAGAGGCTTTTCTCATATAGAAATTCTCATGGCTAGAATGTCTCTCATGTATTGCAACACTCTGAACAATTACGTCACTACTAGATTTATGAAAGACCAAAATATCTAGCCTATTTTATCAACATGCTAATACATTTTGGCTCCAGTGGTTTTGCTGTTTATTCTTATATTTTTACTTGTAACATTTGATTAATACATTATCAACCCATACTTGTACATAATTTGCTGGGATATACTTAAGTCACCATAATGCCTTTTTTTTAAATACACAGTAAAGGAATTCTTTAAATCATACTATTTTTTCCCTAATATCATGCAATGCTACTGATTCAACTGGTTTAGTGGAAACTTGATTCAGGTGAGTGTAATACCAGCTTCTGAAGGGGAAGGTGGCTCTCTTTCATCCAGATCATCTGCAGAAGACATGGTTCCACTGGATGGAGTTCGTGGAAGTTTTCGGTGAAAGTCTCCTAAAAGAAAATTCACTGTAGAATTTAAGAAATGGGTAGTGACAACATTTTTTGAATAACGCAAGTCATACTATTATATTAGCTACAATGTAAACATTTGCTTCCATTCACAGACTTTGGACACAGGGGATTCTGATACTCTTGGGAACAAAAAAGGAATGAGCCAAATCTGACTTTTCCAAATAAATTTAAAATTGAGGATCACACATTCCAATGAACCTTATTGTCAACTTCTGATAGTAAGTGCTAGAGATTAGAAACTCAAGGACAGGGAGTATTTTCTATTCAAGTCTTATATCTAATGTCTGACAGAATAGCTGGCACAATGGTAAAGTTGTCATTAAATGCTTGTTGAATTAAATGATAAAGAAATACTTACAGTGTAACCTAAAGCTTTCTAAAATAAACAAAAATCTACAAATATAGCAATACAACAGTATCATCACATTTATGTTGCCAGTAAGACAGAAGACCAGGAACCAGGACCAATGATCCTGGCAGGGAGCAGAGCATGGGATATAAGCTGTCAGCCAAGGACTCTGCCATGTGTCTCAAAGCATGGGTGGAAGCAGCCTGACCAGGTAATGAAATGAAGTTTATTTGCTCCCTGCTGATATTACACACAGGGCTGTGTCTAAGTGGAAGGTTACACTTAACTCAAGCCCTTAACAGTCTTAGGTTCAGAGTTAGAAAGGGCTTTACAAATTATTTAAACCACATCTCTCCCAAAAGATTCCCCCTGCCTTCAAACTATGCTTAAAAGGCGGTCATCTAGTTTTTGTTTTGAATGTGTCCTCCAATGACTAAGAAATCATGAGACCACATGCTGATTTTCGAACTATTCTAACTGTAAAATGACTTCCTTGTATTGCTGAGCAGAAACCTGCCACCTATAAATCCCAGCTCTTGGTCACATGTCTCCCTAAAGGAGCAAACAAGCAGGCTGACTCTCACCCTTTTACACTTCAATGTCTGAGAACAGCTGTCACGTCCCCAGGTTTCCTCTTTCCCAGGCTATGCATCCCTCAGTCTTCACCCATTTATCATGCGACCAGTTTCCAAATTTCTGTCTTTACCACATGAAGTCTTACAGGATTCCAAATAATTTAGAGCTGGCTCTAGACTGTCTCTTAATTTCTGGGGATAGCTAGAACCACTCTGTTTTTACAAAGCTAATTACAAATATTCAGTTAAATGTTTAGGATTGCATCTCCAGAGTGTCCCTGAACAGCAATAATTTTAAAGTAGGACTCAAAGTAGTTGCTGACAATCTGCCTATAAACCCCAGTACGGCATGGAAGTCATTTCTAACTTTAAATTCAAGGGCTTTATTTACATGAATAAAATTTCTGTAATATGTAGAACACCAGGCAAAAAAAAAAAGCCTTGGACTCTGAGGTAGGTTAAATCCTAACTTATCTCCCACAGTGCCAAGATCATAGGAGAAAGACACTTAGCCAGGAAGAACAAGACTGGGAGAAGTCTCTGGCAGAAAAGCGGAGGAGAAAGAACATCGAAAGTAATAATCTCAAGGGTTCAAGTGACACCTTCTTCTCTTGCTAGCTGTATTACCTCTGGCAAGTTATTCTCTTTGAAGCCACTAAGGGAGAGTTCAAAACATCTATTCTGCCTCTCTAAGGAGCATGAGACTATCAAAGTACCTTAAAGCACATTTATAAAAAATGAAATTATCACAGGCACAAGAACTGCTGTTAACTGTACAGTTCATTATAGTGATTAACTACAAAACAATCCAAAAGACAGATAATCACATTTACGTTCATAAAACGGAATACTATACAGCATACAGTATAAAATAAAGACAGCTTCTCATATCAATATGATCAAAAAAAAGATGCATGAAAGAAGTCACAAAAGAATAGTATGATATCATCTGCATACTATTCCAAAGTGGGCAAAGCTCAACTAGATATAAGTACTAAAACATTTAAAAGAGCCAGGGAAAGATTAACAAAATTCAGGACGATGGCTCAACTGGGGGGTGATAGAGCAAGGTTATCAAGGACGTATACATAGAGACCTTCTAATATACTAATAATGTTTTATTTCTTAGGCTAGGTGTTGAATATATAAGGGTTTGTTCTATTATTTTTATTTAAACTGTACACATATATGTACAAACCCCTCTCTATGAGACAGTTTATTATAAAAATAAGATAGTTATAAACAACAAGGATTTACTGTATAGCACAGGGAACTATATTCAGTATTTTGTACTAAACTATAATGGAAAGGAATCAAAAAAGTATATATATACATAAATATATGTATAACCTAATCACTTTGCTGTACACTTAAAACTAACACAATATTGTAAATCAACCATACGTCAATTTAAAAAAAAAGGAAAAGAAAGTAGTTAAAAATATCCCCCAAAGGAAAATTTTAATCTGTCATTGAATTTTCACTCTAGACTTAAATACTTATGTACCTGGACTTATAGATTCAGAATCCAGAGATCTAGATTCACTGCTTCCTCCAGTGCTCTCAGAATCACTAAACATCCCAAATGTCCATGACCTTATAAAAGAAGGACCTTTAAGAAAAGAATATTTAAAGTCAAACTTGGCTACAGACAAATTTCATAAGTGTTTCAAAACACTGACATTATTTAAAATGAGACAAGTCAAACTTCTTTAACAGTGTTAAGCAACTGACTGTAAGACAAGCACAGTGCTCACAACTGTGAATAAAACCTCATAAGGTTACAATTCAAGGCCTGATTTTTAAATTCCAGAGCTGCAATTCATTTAATGATCCCATTTAAACAATTTGATCTTTCATAAATTAGTGCTCTCTTTAATGTGAAACACTACCTGATATGTCTGCACTGTTAGAGCATCTGTCCTCTTCAATCTTATTAGAGTTGTCAGGAAGGCGCACAACATCTTCTAAAGAGTCGGAAGGTCCATATCCAGGAGTGTGAGGGGTATTTGTTAACTGTTTATTTACATTCCTAAGAAAAACCCAAATAAAACTCATCATTCAGAAGCATGACTACTTTATTCTATTTTCAGGAAAATCTGTTAATTTAATGAACAGAGTAATTAAATTAACTAAATATTAGGAACAAACCATATTATACTGTGGAACTTCTTAAAAGAGATGTGAATAAACCTTATTAATCATTTGTATTTATTATAGCTGAAACACAGAAAAGAATAGCAAAAGTACAGTCCATTATTCATATCATGGTTAAACTCTTCTGGTATAACCTGTGTGGAAAATGTAGGTTGTTAAGTTTGTGGACATTCGAAATTGATATGACCATGATTTGCCATTCTCAAAGGATTTCTAAATCTCAAAGAACCGAGCTCTGTGTTAAAATGGAAAACTTTACTCTTAAGTGAGTCACATCTTAAATAATATTTTAAAAATTCAGAAGGTTTTAAAGTCAATTCTACCCGTGTTAGAAAAAAACATCACCTGACACCAGATAGGAAACTTAGCAGTAAAGGTTTTATGCCTTGAAATAATTTCACCTAACATTAATTCTCACCCATCAACTTTTTCTTCCTCAGCTGAATTCGTGGCCCTGACAAACTCACTGTACTCCTGGCCTGGGTCATAGAGTTTGGCACCATCACAGAGAGACTGTAAATTGTTCGCGAGGGAGGCAGCCTGCAGGTGTTGCATCTGGAAGAGGTTAACCGTTACCTGTGGGAACAGACAGAAACAAAAGGCAACGTAACTCATGTTATAGAGAATGCTGCATAAATACACATTTATTTCAAGTGACAGCACCAAGAAAAAGGTCACACAGTGAAGAGCTCAACAGTGAATCTCCTCGAGAGCACACTATGTTGCCTGACTCAGTACCAGGCCTAAATCAGAAAAATAAAAAAAGAAAGTAGTTTTAATCCAATACCTAAGAGCAATCATTTCTGGCAAAACTGGCTTTAATCTGAAACGTTTAAAAGCACAACCCCATGTCCCTAATGGTTCACAATTTTAGGAGACAGATATGTTTTTGAGGATCCCCAGCTCTGTACTGATGGTCTGACCACAACTGTCTAAACTGAAAAACATGGGGAAAAATATTCCAATCAGAACACTGTTATTTTGACTTTCACTTCTTCAATCCTTTACAAATAGAAATGCTTTATACTTATAATGTGTCCTACAGCGCTCAGTTTTTATAATTAGGTACTATCCTGAGTCTCTTCAAAATACAGTATTCCACTGAGTTTCTACAAATGCCTAAATACACTGTCACTACTGCCACTTATAGTAACAACAACAATAGCAGCTGGAGCGTGCTTACAATATGCCAGATCCATTCTGAGAGCTGTACATGAATTAACTACTCTCATGTTCACAGAAACCCAGGCTTTGGGTACACTACAGCAAATAAACAGATGAGATCCCAGCCCTCATAAGAGTCTGCATTTTCCTGAGGGTGGTGTTGGAGAGAGAGGACAAACTAAGTAAATAAGATAATTTCTGGTACTGAAAACTGCTACAAATACGATATAATATTGTCAGCTTATGGAATATGACCAGGTATATGCTTGCAAAAAGGTACTTTTGACATGACAGTTTGGTGAAGGACTCTCTGAAGAGGTAACATCTGAACTGAGACCTGATATAAGAAAGAGCCAGTGTGAAGTTTCAGGGAGAAGACCAATCCAGACGAACGGAAGAGGCAGTGCAAAGATCCTAGGGCAAAAGTGAGTAAGAAAGAACTTGTCATGCTCAAGAAACAGATGAAAGGTCAGTGTGGCATTTCAGTTTGAGATGAAGCCAGAAGGGGAAGATGTAATCTAAACCAAGGTAAGGGGTCTGGATTTAAGTACAACTGAAGGAAGCCAGTGGAAGGTTTTAAAAGGGTGTTAAGAGCTATAACATGATCTGATTTATTTTTCTAAATGCCACTCCGGCTCCTGTGTGGGAAATGTGAATGAATGCCAAATTTCAATTGGCTTAATGTTATTTCAAAGACTGCCATGTTTCCTCTTTCATCTCTCTAGATTATACCAGATGATATGTTGAACTTCTGATTAGCCTCTAAGTCCTTTCCAAGATAGACAGGCATTCTCCAAAGATAACTAAGAGTCAGCATAAATAGTATTTGAAAAGTGCACATAAATGAATAGCTTGTTTGTGCCCTCTTTCAAGGAACACAGGAAATTCAAACTGTGGATGGTAAAGTTTAAGTCCAGCAATTAGCTACAATCAGGGAATTCTCCAGTTAATGGTAAACTGAACTTACTTTCTTGAGTAAAGGTAACTAACTGTATGTTCATTTTTAATACTTTTTAATAAGCTCTCAGAATCTAGTTAGAAACACCAATAATTTAAAAAGCCAAATGAATATACTGGCATAATCGCTCATAGGCTGAATGTTTGTCTCTGGGTACTTATTAATAATAAAGACTTAAGCAATAATATATACTGGAAGCCCAATCTTAAAATCTCTTTTCCCTAAATGATTCAGCCTTCTCCCTCACCTAACAGAAGTGCTAAAGACTGAGGTCCCCATGGGGTAGACCCTACAGGACTTGCTGGGCATCTTAACTGGGGTGGCTCATGGGTACCTCAAAAACCATCATGCCTCTAAGATCTTTTTGTCCCCCAATCCCTTCCTGAGTCAGGGACTTGGCCCTTTTCTTCTAGGCCCCCAATGTGTAGCACAGTGTCCTAAGTGCTTCATAAAGGCGAAATGACCAAATGAATAGTAGTAGAATGTGTTATCAGTCAAGGTCATACTGAAATTCTGCACATTTCCTGGTACTGCTAACTCAAGCACGTAGGACTTCCAACTCTATGCCCAGCTTTTGTCACCTACATCTAATTTTTAGCTATTCCATGGGCACACAGATTAGCACCCATTTCTCTGACAGTTGTTGAAACAGAATATGCCATAATATCAAATCAATGGGAACAGATTCTCCCATATAGATTAGCAATAATCTAAAAATTAATTTTTGTTCAATATAATTTTCTATCCTATATTTTTAAAAAGCTAAATTTTTCTTGAATACTCTTTAAAACAAAAGGAAAAACTTTTGTGCTAATGTTTCCCGTTCTTCAAAGCCCATTGATTTGATTAGGTCTTTAGTGACTGACTTGGTAATTTCTCCTTCCTCTCACTTAGTAATGTAATTATGATCTACATCCCATACCCTTCAATACTTCACAATTCAAGACAATTTTGAATATTCAGGAGTAATTCTTGATGTTTATGATATGACTTACAATTTTGCTGGGACATGAAACTGATTTGTGTATCTTTCTTAAGACAGTGAGTGAATATAACTGTGTCTAGCATCTTTACATCTCAAATAATTTTGTTTTCTCTGCAATGATATGCACAATAACATATCCTAGAGTGAAAATAAAATTCTTTTAAAAACAATTTGAGAGATGGTGTTGCAAAATAAGTCACCAAAATCCCCCAATTCTCCTGCTTTGATGGAGAAGAAAACATAAAGAAATCTGAGACAATTATGGCTCTTACCTGGGAAAGAACACCAATATTCAAGAACTCAATGTTGGATTTGGTATCTGCTTGGATCTTCATGTGAATAATGCCATACGGAATAAGTAAAACTGATTAAACTGGTTCAAAAGAACTCCAGCTAGTAAGAAATTCTGCTCACAAATATATATAGAGAAATTTTCTATAAACTGTCTCGATACATTACATGCTGTAGTGATTTTCAGGAGTTTGGGGATTTGTTCAAGTTCGGGGAACTTTAACCTCAAAGTCTACTTCATACACTGATATGTACTGCTCTCCAATTTTTCAGATGTATTAATTCTCTCCCCCTAAATAAATGCTAAACTCCTTGAGGGCAGGTCTTACATTTCTTTTAAATAAATAGTAGGCATTAATAAAGACAGATGTTATATACAAAATTAGGTAACTTCTTGTTTATATCACATCAAATTAAAAGAAATCATAATTGTTGGATCACCAAATAGCATCACTTTTTAAAAGGGAGGTAGACAAACAAGATTAAGCTCATGAGAGAACTCAAAACCATGTCACATGAAGAAAAGTAATCAGATTTGGGGGTGTTTTGCCTGGAAAAAAACATCCAGGGAGAGAAGGTAATAACTACCTTTAAATATTTAAAGTACTATCTTATGGACGAGGGATTATATCAGTACAGTACAACTTGAAAAGGTCCACAAGAAAACAGATCTTTTTTTAGCTCAATATAAACATCATATTAATTTTGGAGCTGTTCAAAACCAGGCTAAGTAATCATTCAGCAAGACAGCATAGTATTCAGGAGCACAGGCTCTGAAGTTATTCAGCCAGGGTCTATCCTAGCTTTACAACTTACATGCTGGGTGACCTTGATATCAAGTTATTTATAACTTCTCTAAACCTGTGTTTCCAAAAAAGTTAATGTACAAATACATATTATAGGGAATCTTGTTCAAAATGCAGATTCTGATACCAAAAGTCTAGGCTGAAACCCAAGATTCTGCATTCCTCACAGGCTCCCAAAGGAATGACAATGTGACTGGTCCAAGGAATACATTTTGAGAAGAAAGGCTTTCTAAGCTTCAGTTTCCTCATCAGTAAAATGGAGCTTAAAACAACTGTTTTTACCTAGTAGTACTCTGTGAAAATTAAATGAGTTAATGAAGGCAAAGAGCTTAAGGCACTGGCAAGCACATAATCTTAGCTATCATTAGCTATTGTTTGAGGTGAAAAGGACTTGTTAAAGGTAAAAGATTGGCTTAAATAATTTACGTGGGAATTTTGGATCCTGGGATTTTGTAATTCTTTTAAATAATTTTACTAAAATTGATTCTGTAAATTAACCACATATTAATTAATCAGAATTTGATAAATAAATGAAATACAATTTTAAACACCCAGAAACATTTTAAGGAAGACTTCTGATTCAGATGGAATAAGCTCACTTCCCAGTCTCTCAATGAATTTTCCTAAGAACCCTTGACAGAATGCATGGATTAGCTATCTGAGGGCTCTGAAAAGTCGACCTGGTAGCAGGTCGACTGTGGAAATAAACTACAAATCAAGGTATGTAGTACCAAAGCTATACCAATTAGTGGTATGCTTCCTGTTATTTTTTTTCTGCTACTGTGTTTCCCAGCTAGTACACAGCTCCTACTCAAATAAATGTGACTGAAAGAGTGGGGGAAATCCTTTGGTCTCTTTTGTATGTTTGTTTTCTCTTCTGCCCCAGCCCCCAAGCAAGCCCCAAGCCCTAAGATGAAGTCCTGTGGCAGTGGCAGTGATGGCAGTAGCAGCAGAATAGACATCTAAAAACTCTTCTCTATAAGCAGAGGGGAATTCTCTATAAGTAGATGAACTGTGGTCTGAAGAGTGAGGGGTCTGAAATTTCTGTTTTTTCTTTCTCTTTATCCTTCCCCTACTTGGCTCTTAAAGCAGCAGACTAGGTTGACTACAGTTTCCCAGCCAGAAAACATAGAAGGGAGCCCTTAGAAGTTGAAGAGTGAACCTAGCTAGATCAAATGCCTGCAAAACTTTTTAAGAATCAACATTCAATATAGGTTATAAAGAAAACCAGAGTCATATAAGGTAATATTGCAAATGTCTAGGGTATCGTCCAAAACTACTTGTCACACAAAGAACCAGGAAAATCTCAGTGACTCACAAGAGAAAAGATAACAAACAGACACCAACCCTGAGATGACTCAGCTATTTGAATTATCAGATAAAGACTTTAAAGCAGATATTATAACGGTTTCAAGAAGGGCCAACAATATTAAAACGTGGAAAGACTGAAGTCTCAGCAGAGAATTGGAAGATATAAAAAAGAAACAAGAGGAAATTTTACTACTGAAAAATATAATATCCAAAACAAAAAATTTACTAGATTGACGGTATAAAAAATGGAGATAACAAAGGAAAGAGTCAGTGAACTTGAAGCTAGATCAGTAGAACAAGAGAAAAAAAAGACTGGGGGAAAAATAGGTCCCATATTCCTGTGGGATAATAACAAAATGTCTGACATTTGAGTCTTTAGAGTCTTAGAGGAAGAGGGGAGCGTGTTACAAAAAAATATTTGAAGAAAAAATAGTCAGAAACTTCCCAAATATTGCAAAAGTCAAACTTGCAGATTCGAGAAGTTCAGGGAACCCCAAATAGGAGAAACCCAACAAAATCCATACCCAAATACATTGTAATCAAACTGTTGAAACCCAAAGATAAAGAAAAATTTTTGCAAGCAGCCAAAAAACCAAACCAAAGCAAAACAAAAAACAATGCATGCCACATAGCGGAACGCTGATTCAAATGACTATAGATTTCTCATTAGAAACTATGGATGCCAGAAGGCAGTAGAATAACATTTTTAAAGTGTTGAAAGAAAAGAACCGAATTCTATAACCAGTGAAAATATCCTTCTGGAATGAAGAAGAAGTAAAGACATTCTCAGATGAAAGACAACCAAGAGCATTCATCACCAGAAGACCAACTATAAAATAAATGGGAAAGGAAGTTCTTTAGACAAAAGAGAAATAATACCACAGAGAAGATGGCACTTTGGAGTGAAAGAATAATAACAAAAATGGTAAATATCTGGGTAAATGTAGAGACTATTTTTCTTCTCTAAAATATGAGACTTTTGAAAACAAAAATTATAAGATTGTCTGATGAGGTTTTCAGTGTACATAGATGTAATATATATATATCAAGCACAACCCAAAATGAGTAAAGGAACTTATATGGTGGTATAGTTTTTACATTCCACTTGAACTTGGTAAAATATTAGTTCTAAGTAGACTGAAAAGTTCATATATATATATATATATATATATACACACACATATATATGTGTGTATATATATATATATATCTAGTGCAACCATTTAAACAAAAAACACTATAACAGATATAATCAAAGATCCAATAGATAAATTAAAATGTATACAAGAGATAAAATTTAGATAATCCTTTTAGATAAATTAAAATATAATTCTAATATATAAATAAAACAGATTAAATCTTTAATAGATAAATAGATGAATTAAAATGTAATTCTAAAAAATTATCAGTTTATACAAAATTAGGCAGCAAAAGGGAAACAGGTGAAGGGAAACATAAGGTACAAACAGAAAACAAATAAAAAATAGTAGGCCTAAATCTTAACATATATTTACATTAAACATAAATGGTCTAAACATTTCACTTAAAAGATAGAGATCATCAAAATAGATTTTTTAAAAATCAACATTGAAAAATATGCTATATAAGAACTTCATTTAAAATATAGTGATTAAAAGTAAACAAATGGAAAAAGATATACCATACTAAAAATAATAAAAAGAAAACTTAAATACTTCTATCAATATTAAATAATGTAGACTAAAAGGCAAGGAAAATTACCAGGATAAAAAGAGACATTTCATAAAGATAAAAGGATCAATTCACCGAGAATATATAACAATCATTAATATATAAGCAACTGAGAGATTCAAAATATATAAAGCAAAAACTGATAGAATTAAAAATGTACAGTATATTGAAAACTTTGAAGCTCCTTTCTCAATAATTGACATAAATAAAAAGTAAATCATCAAGGATATAGAAGAAATAAATAACACCATAAACCAAAAGGAACTAATTGACATTTACAGAATACTCCAGCCAACAACAGTAGAACACACATTCTTTCAAGTGCACACACATGGAACAAGCACCAAGATAGACCATATCCTGGGTCATAAAGCAAACCATAACAAATTTAAGAGAATTAAAATCATACAAAGTATTTCTTTCACCATAACAGAATTAAACCAGAAATCAATATCAGGAAGATATCCAGAAAATCCTCAAATAATTAGAAATTAAATAACAAGCTTCTACAATATCCACAGGTAAAATATGAAGTTTCAAGGGAAATTAGAAAATATTTTGAACTGTATAAAAATGGGAAGTACAAATTCAAAATTTGTGGGATGTAGATAAGTAGTGCTTAGAGGGAAATTTAAATCATTAAATATTTGTATTAAACAGGCAGAGATCTTGATGAAACCTAAGCTTCTACCTTTAAGAAACTAAAAAGAATAGCAAAATAAACACAAAGCAAACAGAAACAATAAAAAGCAGAAATAAAAATTTAAAAAGACAACTAGAGAAAAACCAATGAAATCTAAAGCTGTTTCTCAGAAAAGATCAATGAAATTTATAAACCTGTAGCCAGACTAACCAGAGAGAGAGGAAGTGAAGGAGAAGGCACAAATTACCAAAGTCAGGAATGAAAGAAAGGATATCACTACAGCCCACTGAGGCACTGAAAGGGTAAGAGTTATGAACAACTCTACCCACATAAATACAACAACTTAGATGAAAGGGAGGGACCTAATTCCACAAAATACCAAAATTCACCTAAAAAAAAATAACTAACTCAAATAGGCTTATATCAAAAGAAATTGAATACATAGTGAAAGATCTTCTAAAAATGAAAACTCCAAGCCCAGATGCTTTCACCAGGGAATGACACCAAACATTTAAAGAAATAACACCAATTCTACACAATCTCTTCCAGAAAATAGAATAGGAAGGAGCATTTCCCAACTTATTTTATGAGGCCAAAATTACCCTGACTCTAAAACCAGACAAAGGCAGTATAAGAAAAAAACTAAACTAAACAAAAACATAATACCAGTATCTTTCATTAACAGAGAAGAAAAAAAGTACTCAACAAAATATTAGCAAATTGAATCCAGCAATACAGAAAAGGAACAATGCATCATAACCAAGAGCAGCTTATCCCAAGAACGCAAGGCTAGATGAACACTCAAATATCAAATGTAATCCATCATATTAAGAGACTGAAGAAAAATTATATTATCACATCAGTCAAATGATGCAAAAAAACCCTCATTTGATAAGATCCAAGATCTTCATGATAAAATTCTCAGCAAACTAGAAAAAGGGGAAATTCTTTAACATGATAAAAGGTATCTTTAAAAAAACTTACAGCTATCATCATGTTTAATGGTGAGAGACTGTTTTCTTCCTAAGATCAAGAATAAGGCAAAGATGTCTTTTCTCACACTCCTATTCAACAATGAACTGTAAGTCCCAGCCAGTGCAATAAGAAAAAAGAAAAAAAGGAATAGTTTGAAAGAAAACTGTCCCTCTTTGCAGACAATGTGATTTTTTATGTAGAAAACCCCAATGATTCTGCAAAAAACATTCCTAGAACTAATAAGTGAGTTTATAGCAAGGTTGCAAGATACAAAATCAACATACAAAAATCATTTGTATTTCTCAACACTAACAATGAATAAGTGAATTTGAAATTAAATAAGTGTGTGTATGTATGTATGCATAGATACATATACACATGTACACATAAATCATGTATTTATTTATATCAATCACATTCACAACAGACCCCCAAATAAACACTTACATACATAAGCTTAAATCTAACATAACATGGGAAAGACTTACATGTTAAAAACTACAAAATGCTGATTAAAACTATCATTTACCTAAATAAATGGGAGACACATACTGTGTTCACGGATTGGAAACTCATAGTTAAGATGCTATGTATATAGTCAATTCTCCCTAATCTGATTAAGATTTAACAAAATTCCAATAAAAATGTTAGCAAGATTTTTTTGTAGATACAGACAAGCTGATTCTAACATTTTTATGAAAGTCAAAGGATCTGAAACACTCAAAATGATTCTGAAAAGAATTAAGTTGGAAGACTCAAAGTACCTGATTTTAAGACTTGCTAGACAACACCAGTAATCAACCTAGTAGTGTTTTGACAAAACAATAGACACATATATATATATCCATGGAACAAAATAGAGAAACTAGAAATTGAACTACAAAAACATGGTCAATTGATTTTTGAGAAAGATGCAAAGGCAATTCAATGGCGATGGCACAGTGTCTTCAACAAACAGTATTGGAACAAGTGGACATCTGTATTAATCATGTTTTTTTTTTATTTTCTGTATTTTATGATGTTTTAATATCTTAAAAAGCTTGCTGGCTGGGGAGAGACTGCTCCTCCCAATGCTAGCCAATTCTTAGCCGGGGAACATGCATGTCTTTCATATGCAACTCCAACCATCTCTATCTAACTCTCACACACCAAGCCAATATTTCCCCTTACCCTAACTCATCCCAGGGCCAGGTACCAAGCAATTGCAGGCCATCCCTATTCCCTAAAGCCCACTGAAATTACACAAACGAGCCAATCCTTTATTGCTTATCCTGTCCTACCTTGCCTTTCCCCAGAAACCCCAATAAAGGCTTTATACTCAACTCTCCCCTCACTGCTGCTTCTGCTTCACCAAACCTGGTACCTTTATGGCCCTTTGTGGCATAGTGTGTTCCCTTCTCTCAGGAAATCTAAGTAATTCATTTTTCAATGACATTGACCTCTCCATGTCAACATTCAGTCACCTCTATAAATTAAAGTCCCGTGGGTATAATTTTAATACAACATCCATATGCAAAAAATGAATTTCAACCTATACTTCACACCTTCTAAAAACATTAACTTAAAATGGATCATTTCTCAATGTCAAACTATAAAAGTTTTAGTAGAAAACATAGAAGTGTTTGCGATCTTGGGTTAGATCAAGCACTCTTAGATATAATACCAAAAGCATGACCCATGAAGGAAGAAATTAAGTTAGACTTAATTTCTTAAAACTTTCTGCTCCCTGAAAGACACTGCTGAAAGAATAAAGATATGCTTCAGACTGGAAGACAATATATGCCAGCTCAACAATAAGAAAACAAACAACTCAATCCAAAAGAATAGGCAAAACACAGATTGCTACCAGCCCCTTAAAAGACGCTCAATATCATAAGTCATTCTAAAAAACACAAATTAAAACCACTACCTAAGAACAGCAAAATATAAAAACAACAACTGACAAGTGTTGTCAAGGATGCAGAACAACTGGAACTCTCATACATTGCTGGTTAGAATGAAAAATGTTATGGCTACTCTGGAAAACAGTTTGGCAATTTCTTATAAAGTTAAACAGACATTTACCATACCACCCATTAATCTCACTCCTAGGTATTCACCCCAGAAATGTGAAAACTTATAGTCACACAAAAAACTGTAAATAAGTATTCATAGTAGCTCTATTCCTAATCACCCCAAACTGGAAACAATGCAATTGTCCAACAGGTGAATGGATAAACACTGTGGTACATTCATATAGTGGACTACAACTCAGCAATAAAACGAAATGAACTATTGATACATGCATAACATTGATGAATCTCAAAAGCATTATGCTGAGTAAAGAAGCCAATCTCCAAAAGATACATACTATGATTGCATTTATATGACATTGTGGAAAAGACCAAACTACAGAGATGGAGAACAGATCAATACTTGCCAGGGATAAGGGATGGGTGGAGAGTTTGACTACAAAGGGTCAGCATGAGGAAATTTTTTTGGAGTGATGGAATTGTTCTGAATCCTGACTGTGACAGCAGTGGTTACACAAATTTATATACGTGTTAAAACTCGTGAAATGTACACCGAGAAAAGGTACAGTCATTCCTCAGTATCTGAGGGGAACTGTTTCCAGGACCACCCATGAATACCAAAATCCACAGATGTGCAAGTCCCTTATATAAAATAGCATAGTATTTGCATATATATTATGCACAAACTCCTGTATACTTTAAGTCATCTCTAGGTTATTTATAATACCTAATGCAATGTAAATGCTATGTAAATAGCTGTAAATACAATGTAAATGCTATGTAAATAGTTACCAGTGCAGGACAAATTCAAGTTTTGCTGTTTGGAAGTTTCAGGAAAATTGTTCCCCCTGAATATTCTCAATCCATGGTTGCTTGAATCCACTGATGTAGAACCCGTGGATACAGAGGGCTGACTGTATTTTGCACATACTTTTTTAAATAAAAACCATGGTAAAGAGGCAAATGAAAACACTTGAGAACAGGATGCTTTGTCTTCAAATAAACCATTGGGTTCAATTTCAATATTTATTAGTTTACTCAAATTTTGAAGAAAGATCTCATACTGCTTATAGAAGTTCCAGGGATTAAATCCATTTTGTCAACCAAGCCAAGAAAGACAGTGGCATAGAGGCAATTTCAAACTCTCAGACTTCAGTTTTAACAGAACAAATCATCAATCCATGGAGTGGAGAGCCAGATAAAAAAAATGAAACTCAAACCACATACCAGTATTAAAAACTGAGAGTTGACTTTTAAAGTCTAAACTTTCCATTAATCTCAGAAATTAAATCCCATAAGAATCATGACTCATCAAGCATTCCTCTCCCTTCTTCAGATACATAGATTATTTTTTCCTCTTTAAAATACTGAAGAAATTACTTACAGCTTTAAGGGTAAGATCACACTGGAAAACGAGTTTCCGGAGTTGTGTTAAAATTTCTCTTTTGGTATTTTCTAGATCATTTCGTCTTTCTTCAACATTTGTCACACAAACTTTGTAGAGTTCATTTGCTTCTTCTACCTTCAGGAGTATCAGAGAAAAAAGTGACACTGGTTCACTGAATCTATATTTTAAAACAAATGCTTACTCTAGTACGGCACGATTTAAATAATTGAAAAGGCTTATGCATGAAAGTTCTGAAATATTCTATATTTTAAGTAGAATATTTCTAAAAAGAAATATTCTGTTTTGGTCAGCAATTCAAGGACACTTGTCTCTTATCAATAGTCAAGTATGATTTACAACTAGTACACTGTTTGTCTATAAAATCAACATCCACTTCTATTTAATAGCCTCTTCTATTTATATTTACCATTTTCTATACATCTTCTTACAGAATTTATCAATTATATTTCATAAATAACACAAAGCTTCAGCCTAGTCTTGCTACCAGGTATTAGAATAAGTACGCATATACACACAGTTGCCAAATGGTGAACTTTCTGAACAATCAAGTAAAAAATATTAAGATATATCTTTCACAAACAACCCCCAAAATTCAAAAGATAAGCAAAAATCTCTTAGCATAGTGGTTCTCAAAGTGTGGATCCCCGGCAGCAGCAGCACATGGGCACTTAGAAATGCAGGTTGTCTGGGGCCAACCCTAGACCTGCTGAATCAGAAACTCTGGGGATGGGGCCCAGCAGTCTGTTTTAACAAGCCTTCCAGGTGGTCCTGATGCAGGTTAAAGTTTGAGAACCAAAGCCTTAGCAGATTAGTGCTAATTCAATGATAACAAATAACAAAAAAGATGATTACTTTTTGAAGAGCCTCTTCTTCCAGTCTTCGCTTTTTTTCTAGCTGCCTGTTGAGATTTTTTACTAATCCACCACTTGAGCACAGATGCTCCTCTTCTGCACGAAACATGGAAGATTTTGCTTTTTCATATTCATCTTGACGTTGCATGCACAACAATTTTGCCTTTTTAAGAGCAGTCTCTGTTTCAAGCTACACAGAAAAAAAAGAGTATTAAATAAAGAATATGAAAAATCCTAATGTACAGGTTTCTTTAGCATATTCAGCAAGATAGTTAAGACTGCATTTTAGATAAACTATAGAGTAAGATATGCATCTTCCCAGGGTAGATGCTTATAGACTGCAGATGATTTTTAGATGCTCACAAATAGATGAAACTCTACTATAATACTAACCATTTTATTTTGTTCCTGTTTCCAAAGTTCTTTTATTTCTTTCCTTTGTTTTTCCATTTCATTTTTCCTCCCAAGTAGAGGCTGGCAAGGGTATTTTTAAAAAAAGAAAGAGAGAAAAAAGCTGTTTTCTAAAGGTATACTGCTGTTTTTTTTTTTTAAAGTACATTGTATTTATAAATTTTTACCTGCACAAATTTGTTGGCTTGGAGAGCTGCAATTGTTTGTTGTAAAAGGTGACTGCTCTCTATATCATTAAGAAGAGCATTGGTAAATAAAGACTGCAGTGGCATAAACTCCTAGAATTTAAAATTGAAAAGTAAATTTTCCAATAGAAATGTACTAGAGTTCTAGATCCCCCCCCACCCCCACTAAACTTCTTCAAAAAGAGAAATTTTTAAGCTTAGATTTTTTTCAGAAAAATGACCATTCATAAATATGACCATATGAGAAAAATACTGAAGAAAATTAACGAAGTTATTCTAAACCTCGTTAGCAAAGTTAGTAGCTAACAAGTTAATCAACATTCATATAAAACTGTGGATTTCCTAGTTTCTTCATAATGGGTATCCTTATAAGTTTAAAAAGATTTTATTTTGTCAGTAAAAAGGTTATTTAGCATGTAAGTTCTTTCCTATGTGAAGGACAAAATTTAATCTGATTTTGCACGGCGCTCCTCTGAGTAATCTCTTGGCAGAGGACCCTAGTAGTTCACTGACCATTTACCTGTAGTCCAATGTTAGTTCTAGTTGCCTCTGCCAACTTGACAATATTTCTAGTGGACTCCAATTCTGAAAAGGTCAAAGAAGGCATCAGAAGGTAAATTCAACTTATTTTTCCCCCCTCCATTCTCTAAAATTATTTGTAATCCCCCAATTAAAAAGTGATCACAAATACTAATCTGCAACATGATACGAAGTTATGATTCTTAATTGGTAGTACTCATCAAAATCAACTGGGAAACTTTCAAAACGCACTTGATTAGATCTCACTTCTCTTGGGGAATGGGACCTAGGCCTGTGTATTATCTATTTCTAAGGCTATTCAGGCAAATAATGTAGTGGAAAGAGCATAGGCTTTGGGTAAATTCTATACATACCCTATACAATATGATCTTAGGCAAATCTGCTGACCTTAGGCAAAACCCATCTCATTTGCCTCCACTGTAAAATGGGGATAATAATCTTGTCCTGCCTACTTCCCAGGGTTTTGGTAAGGATTAAATGAGATAATGGATGTTGAAAGCATTTTGTCAACTGTAAAACACTGGGAAAATATTAGCTATTAAGATGTTCCTTATATGTTTCCACTGCCTTCTGATCCGACAGCTACTGTTGTTTTTGTCTCCTTTAACCATATTATCTGATTGCATTTCTTTTCACCCACTAGAGTATGACTTCTTTAAAGGCAAAGACAGTATACTATCTGTCTTGGTGCCCCCAGACCTAGTGGTTGGTCCACATCAATGTTCAATAAGTATATTTACTGTAAGAAGAGTCTTTCCTATTTTAAGAAGAGAAAAATGGGCAATGATTTTATGCACTACAATGAAAGAGCTACTAATTTGGAATCATATTATTTATAAATGTCTGTAGAACATGAATCACAAACAATTCAGTTCTTACGTTCCAAAGTTAATCAGATGCCCCAAAGGGCAACTCACCCAAGCTCAGCTTCTTTTCAACCCATGAAACTATGTTCTTGGTATATTTTAACCATGTTTTAGCATATGACAAAGCCAATTCTATAGAGTTAGTGTTCTTTAACAGCATGCTGTCTAATTCTATAGGAGAAAAACTTCCTGAAAATAAAAATATCAAGGTAAGTATACATTAAATATGAGCTCATAACTCTAAACAAAGAAGCATTCATATACTAAGATGTTCTTCAATGAAAATTGGTTAAAAAATATGTGACAAATTCATAATTAAAGGGTCACAGTTTAAGCTGAAAATAGTTTTAAATTATATTTTTTAATAAATAGTGTATTTCTATTATTCATCAAGTTACAAGCCCTATATAATTCTTGATCAGTCTCTATCATCACATTATCTATCTACTCTAGCAGGTTTTTTTCCTTAAGTTTTATATGTAAAACTTCACACATCATTCATTTTATGTCTGAAATGAATACTTTAGGTTACTAAGCAAGGAGAGATTAAGTAATCCAAAACATTTATCAAAAGTAACTGTAAAAAGTTTGACTAAAGTTTTAAGTACCTCAAGCATTACCTTTTTCACTGGATGAGTCCACTGATTCCACAGAAACATTTTCAAAAGACTTAAAACACGGAAGAAAACAAATTTAAGATTAGAGCAGAAGATAACAGAACTTTGCTTCAAAATTTTTTCACTCTAATTTGTTACTCTGACATAATTCCTACTAAAGAATTTCAAGCATTTAGAACTCAAAGGGCCTGAGAAATCTGTTTAAATGCCAGAACATTTAATAAGAATTATATAGCTTTTTACAACAGCAGTTCTCAAGGTCCAAGAATGAATAACCTATTGTTTACTAACAGCATTAGTTAACATTAATGAATCCATTCAAAACTTTAAATTCTGCAGATCTCAAAAATATTAGTCAGCAAGTTATAGAAGCAATCTAAATAGACTGCTATCTAAATAGAAGACAAAGACCTCTCTCTTTCAGCCATCTTTTACCATTTCATTATATGATAAGCTGTCTCTGAAGGTCCATTGGACAGCTTAGTGCAGAACTTTCTATGATGATGGAAATGTTCTATATCTGCACTGTCCAGTAAGGTAGCTAATAGCTACATGTAGCTATATAAGCATTTGAAAAGTGGCTAACTTAAATGAGAATTAAAAATTTAATTTAATGAATTACATGTGACAAGTGGCTACCTTATTGGACAGTGCAGGAAAAGGTTACCTACCGAAACTGTGAGAGTTTATATTTAGTTGGGCAATACGGAGTATGAAGGAATTCAATGCAACAGGAATAAAACTGGGTTTGAAGTCAAGCTCTATCACTTAGTAGCTGTGTAACACTGAGCTATGTATTTATACTCATTTAACTTTGGTTTGCCCTTCTATAAAATGAGGATAAGAACATTACTTCATAAGACTATTTTAAGGATTAAGATGATATAGGTTTAGCACAGTGCATGGCTATCTATTAAGCACTATTAAATAAATGGCAACTATTATTTTAAAAGATATTTTTCAAAACCCTTCATCGAACAAAGTAATTTTATTAGTAGTATATCATCATGGAGTTTTAGATTTCAATTTCTAGGGTAAACTAAAAACTGCAAAAAGGAAAAAGTATTATCCTATTAAGAATTAGTATACATGTGCACAACAGAAGTACACGAATAGGAGATATGATTTACACCTAAAATTTAAATTGTTTAGACCCCTTTTACACTGATATAATGTTTTTTTACACCTTCTAAATTAGCAGCAAGCTTGAAAATATGAAATTGAGGAAAAATCATAAATAACAGCGAAATATTTAAAGATCTTAAAATTCTTCATCATTCTGATACGGTTTCTACACTATCCTCCTTTAGTCCTTCAGTCACCAAATGGATGACTTCAGAAGTAGTCACAATTGTTTTCTAAGTACTATAGTACATATAACAAATGCCTTAAATAGTCATTCATATTTTGTATTATTTAAGAAAGATCTGTAGTTTTTATATTATTTTGATATAATAACAGGTACTTGGTACATTTCCAAATATTTGTTGAAATCCTTTTGGATTCCAATCCTTTTCGGAAATCCTTAACAGGAAATGATCAACGTATGTCCCTAATGCAGTTTGTTTAAATATCTTGCATTTGGTGAAAAAATTTTAGTCAAATGAAAATATTACTACTACAATTAGTATAAATCTTTAAAGCAATATTCTACATACATTCCTAATGCTCTTTTATTTCATAGCAATTTTCTTCCAGTTAGGAATCAGAACCCCAATTCTCTAACATACTTATAAGGATGCTCTCAGGGAGAATTCAGACCTTCAGCTCTGTTAGTAAGTGTTTCATGGTAACAAACAAACTGTAGGATGTGTGAAAAGATTAACACCCTCTTTACTTCTTGCATCATTTTTCTACCAGTCTTAAAATCTGCGACAATGTCAGGAAGGAAAAACAGCTATGAATTACTTACTAAAATTTTGGACCATAGACATATAGGTTCATTACATAAGACACTATAAAATTACCAGCTATGTTTTTTTTTAAATGATGGTTCCACTTCAAAAGTACAATTAAATTTTTGGTCCAGAAACTGACCATAATTTATCATATTTAAAATGAACTGAGCTGTTTTTTTCTTTGCTAAACTAAACAACTATTAAAGACTAATGCTGAGATTAAGATTAGGATATTATTAAAATATTAAGTTAAAAACATTAAAATCTTTGCTTTCATACAAACTTGGCCTACCTTACTTTCCCGGGAAACAGGCAGTCGCAATAATGAATCATTGCCTACATCTCCCATGAGGAAGTTTGTCAGGCTATCCAGGGGAATTTAAAAAAAAAGAAATGGAAATAAACAAGTCATGACATTGCTCTGTCACAAGCTTTACATTCAACATGTCATCTAGGTTAAATTTTTTAAAAGTAAGAACCTTAGAAATAAACTGCTAGGAATCTATCCACATAAACCACATAGTCACTTGCAAATGGATGTTGCTTCTAAACAGCTATAAACACCTCCAAATACACCAGTAAAGCAACATAGAATGTAGCTTTTCTGAAGTTGTGATAATATTTCATGTTAGTTAATACTTTACTTTGCATGTATGTACTAAATTATTGTGACATACTCTCAATGAGACATCTAGGCCCTAATTTCTTTAAATGACAGTCCTCTACTTACATATTTCCAAAGGTAAAGGCCAAGGTTTCAATGGAAGAAAACACTTCTCTGAAGAGATCATTTTTGTTTTCTTCATTTACTTCTGTGAAGTTCACAGCTTTAAGGAAAAGTTGGTTATAATAAATGAGGAGAAAATACTTTAAACTAGTTTTATACAAAGTCATTTAATCCTTTAAAAATCCATCATTACTACTAGAAGCATCAGAAGATTCAGAAACTGAAAAGCCTAATACACAAAATAAATATGATGTTCATTAAAGAAATCATACAAAAGAATCACCTTGCATAAAAGTAGCCAGCATTCCAACCTGACTGCTCCACACATTACATAATTTGACACATCTAAAAAGTGACTCAATGTGAAATCAATTGATCTTGAGTCACACAGTCCATGTTACACCAGCCTTCTCTCATTAAGAGTGCTCCGTAATTTTTTCTCTTGCTTATTGCTTCACGGCATTTTTTAAAAACAGCTAAATGCACTGTTTAAGTCACTTAAGTCAATATGAAGTACATTTTCCACTACAAATTACCAATATTTGAAATCACATATACATTTGCCACAGCATAAAACCTATATACAAAGCATACCAATTAAAAACACACAAAGCTTTAAAATTTTTAAATTCCTATTTATTTATATCCTTATTTCTTATAGGGTCTTGGGCTCTGAGGTCCATTTTAATTGATACATAGCTGTCTTTTGTTTATCACAGGGACAGTCTAACATTTTGCATTTTGTTAAAATTATGAAACATAACTGAAAAAGGTTTCTTATAATAACTTCATCTGTATGCACCTTTGTTAAAAGCCCAGATACAATCTACAGAGACAAAATCTGAGGGTTGAATAGGTAAATTTTTTAAAGTAACTCATTCTACTCAGATTGAGTTTAAGGAGCAACCGGCTCCCTGTAACCCACCCTCCCTAGGATCCTTGCCAATAACCGGAAGGAGAGAAACCAAGTGGAGAGGAAGCTATCCTTTGTTTTAAAACATAGTTGTTCTTAAGCTTGTCTGCACATCAGAATTGCTTATGCAGCTTTAGAAAAAAAGTGTGAGTCCCACCACCAAAGATTCAGATTTCAGAGGCCTGGTGAAGCACATATATTTGTTCAAAAGCTCTCCCAGGTGATTCTAATGTGCAACTAGGGTTGAAAATGTTTCCTGGAAAGCCAGGATTCCTAAGCAGGGATGAATTAAACCTTAAGCCTGGAAGCCTCATGAAATTACAACCAACATTTTACACGCCTTTGTAGATATGAGGGGGTAAGGTCCACACCTTTAATCAGATTCTTCTAAATATCCCTGATACAAACAAGAAGAAAAACTTAAGAACCGCCATAAATAATTTTAAAAATATTTTTTGATTTCTGCTCTGGTCAAGATGGAAAAACAGGCTTATATATCTGAAACAACTAAAAGAAATCTGTACAAAATATACGAAACAGCAGTTTTCATGACATTAGCTATCAGGCCACACAGAACAAAAATCCTAACAGACAAGAAACAAACATGGTGAGCTCTACAACTGCCCCAAGCCTACTGCCTAATAACACACAAAGATTTCTAAGCAAAGGAAACTACCAGAGATAAAGAAGGTCATCTTATAATGATGGATTCAATTCATCAAGAGGACACAATCTTATACATTTATGCACCTAACAAACAACTTCAAAATGCATGAAGCGAAAACTAATAGAACTGAAATGACAAATTCACAACTACAGCCAGAGATTTCAAAAACCCTCTCTCAATAATTGACAGAACATGTAGACAGAAAATCAGTAAAGGATGTGAAAGCCTTCAACAATACTATCAGCCACCTTGACGAGACCGGCATTTAAAGAACACTCTACCCGATGACAGCAAAATACATGTTCTTTTCAAACACACACTGAATATTTACCAAGATGGACCATATTATGGGCCATAAAACAAGTCTCAATGGGTTTAAAAGGATTCAAGTCAGGTAAAGTATGTTCTGTGACTAGATGGAATTAAATTATAAAAATCTCTGGAAGAATCCTCAAATATTAGGAAACTAACACACTTCTAAATAAACCATGGATCAAAGAAGAAAAAGGGAAATTAGAAAGTATTTTGAATACAATGAAAATGAAAACACAACATATAAATATTGGTGAAGGTGGTGGCAGAGAGGACAGAAGGGAGGGATGACAAAGGGACATGCATTACCTGGATTGTGATGGTTTCACAAGAGTATGCATATCAAAATTGATCAAATTGTACCCTTAATTTAAATATGTGCAGTTTATTTTAAGTCAATTATACCTCAATAATGCTGTTTTTAAAACTGCACTTGAAAGTAGACTTTAAATGTAATTTATAATGTAATACCAGCAAAAACGTAAAGCCTACTCCTATTTCCCAACTTTAACCTGTTAGACTTTAAAAAAAAATACTTTATAACACTTCGCAAAATTCTATAATTCTTCTTCTTTTCCTATAAATGTATTTTTCAAAGCACTAAACATGACTGTGAGATAACTGTAAGTAGTGAAATAATTCTAAGTAGTAAAAAGACAATTATTTGAACCATCTTCAATCATTATCTTCATCCCTACTCAAATGAGGTTACAGCCATCTAATGAAAATTCCTATTACGGCTCTTGCCTCTACTTCAAAACAGCTCTAACAGCTCTATACTTCTAATATCCTTTCATTTTTTTGCTCCTGTCCAGTGTTTCAAAGAAAAGTCTTTGGCTCCTTTCCAATAATAAATCTTCCCATTCTCTCCCGCATTCTCCAAAACCCTTACCACCATTACTCCTCCCTCATAACTTCACTATCTCCTACTAACGGACATTTTTTCTTGTGCTACTAACAAAATACCCAAATCTTTTCTACAGGAAAAAAATTAAATTTACCATATTTCTTCTTAAAGCTACCATCCTATCTAATTCAGCATTTCTTTACTACTAAAACTTTATAAATAGATAATGACAATTCACCAGGATTTGGCTTTTCATCCAGTTTAATGGTTAGCAGGGGTTGGAAAACATTTTCTGTAAAGGGCTAGATAGTGAATATTTTAGACTTTTCAGGCTATACAATCTGTTGCAACTATTCAACTCTGCATAAAGTAGCCAAACATGAACAAATAAGAGTAGTTGTTTCCGATAAAACTTTATTTACAGAAACAGGCAGCAGGCCAGATTTGGCCCACTGGTAGTAGTTTGTGCACCCCTGGTTAAAAGGATGGGTTCCAAAGCCAGTCTGCCTAGGTTAAATCCTAAATCTGCCTCTTAACGAGGTTAAGTAACTTAACTGCTCTGTTCTTCAGTTTCCTCATTTATAAAATGGGGATAATAATATGTATTTTGAGAAACACTGTGAAGATTTAATGAACTTAGAACAGAGCTTGTTACATAGAAAATGCTCAATAAATGTTAGTTATTTTCACTCAATACCACTGAACAACACTGTCAACAATAACCTCCAACTGTTTTAGTCAAACTTGGAAGTCTTTTTCCTTCTAAGTTTTCATCCTACTTCACTGTTCTGCAACTCTGAACAACTCTACCACTTCATACATATGCAACCTTGGACAAATCACTCTATGTCCCAGCTTTCTTATCTGCAAAATGGGAGTCGATATAATAATAATTTGCTGTGAAGATTAATGGGTAATCCATGTAAAGAGCTTAACAGCATCTGGCATACAGTAAGTACATCCTCAATATATTATGCCAGCTATTATTAATACAAATATTAACCATTTCCTTCTATCTTGAAGCATTTTGCTTAGAAGCAATACATTATAGCAACTAGAAAATGCAAGGCTTCAGAGTTTCAAACCTGAGTTTAAATCTGACCCTTACCACTTCCTGTGTTATTCTGGATACATCACCTAACTTCAATTTCCCCATATGTAAAACGGCGTGTTACTGAAAGGAACAACTGAGAAAACAAATGTAAAACACCTAGGGTAGAGTGCTTGGTATCTAGTAAACATGAGCACCCCCATATTCTACATCTGATCTGTGCTTCATACAGATGTTTCCACTCAGCCGGCAGTTCTCATCTTGGCCTTCTTCTCTATACATTACCCCCAGAGAATCTCATCCACTTTCAATACCTTTAACGGAATGAATCCTTAAACTACGTGTCTAGTTTTACCCTCTGAGCTCCAGACCCATATTTTCGATGGTCTGTTTGATACATTCCTCCCCCTATTTCCCAATCTTTACCCACCAGCACTGCAATCTCAACATGTACTAAACTGAACTCTCATCTCTTCCTATCTACTCTGCCCCTCAAGCCTACTCTCTTCCGTACATTCCTTAGCTCATTAGTTTTGCTTCCAAAATGCCTCTTTTTTTTCCTTTCTTTCCATTTCCGTTGACACTTAGTTCAAAGGCCATATTTTACTTCTAGTTTGGACTATTTACCAACCTGCTAAGTGGCCTCTCTGTCTCCACTCTCTCCCCTCTACTAGCTGACCTTCAAAATCAAATCAAGATTTTGCTTAAAGTTTAAATAATTGTCTCCCTTGGGTTCCCTATTAAGTCACAACAATGAGCACTAAGACACATTTAGTATCTCTTTAAGAAAACACATGAATAGCTTTCATACATATAACCTATTAGAACAGCAACTTTCAGTTTTACCACAACCTTTGGTAAGAAATACATATCACATCATGACCAAGTATACCATATACACATAACAGTTATCAGTTACATAACACCTACAAAGTTTCTGAAATATCCTTAAGTCTTACACAATGAGTGTTACACTCGGATTTTTCTTTTCTATTCTCTTTCATATTTTAAAATGCTGGTTACAATTCACTAACTCGATGTCATAAATCAAAAGCCAACGTTTGAAAACCACCGAATTAAAAGATATAATGGAAGAAAATTTTCACCATTTGCACAGGGAAAATTCCTTAGGGAGAAAAACGAAACAAAAGCTACAAGATTTATAAACTGAAAACTTCACATTGCTTCTGAGAAACAAAAAAAGACAACCTGAAGAACTTAAATGCACACCATATTCTCAGATAAAAATGCTAAGTATATAAATTCTCCTTCATTTTATTTATAAATTTAATTATAAATTAACTATAATTTATACATTCATAAACTTAACTATAAATTAATTTATAAATTTACATATTTAACTCAAATCACCCTCAAAATACCAACAGGTATTTTTTGGAACTAGACAAGCCAATTCAAAAATCTTGATGGAAAAATAAAAACCTGAACAAAAAGAGTAATGGAAAGAGAAGCTACCCCAACCAGACACTAAAACATACTATAAAACCACAATGAAGACAGTATGGTACTGGCACATAACTAAACAAATCAAGGGGACAGAATAAGGTCCAGAAATAAATATATGTGACAATTTAGTGTGTTTATGATAAAGATCGCATCTCAAACCGATGGGGAAAATATGAATTATTCAATAAATTAGCTAGAAACATACTCTAGAATGTATCAAAGATTTAAATTTAATAAATAACACCATGAAAACATTAGAAGAAAAAACAGTGGAGAATGCTACTATAATCTCCAAGCAGGGAAATCCTTCCCTAATACTCAGAAAGCATACAAAAGGTACATAAAGGCTTCCCTGGTGGCGCAGTGGTTGAGAGTCCGCCTGCCGATGCAGGGGACACAAGTTCGTGCCCCGGTCCGGGAAGATCCCACGTGCCGCGGAGCGGCTGGGCCCGTGAGCCATGGCCGCTGAGCCTGTGCGTCCGGAGCCTGTGCTCCGCAACGGGAGAGGCCACAACAGTGAGAGGCCCGCGTACCGCAAAAAAAAAAAAAAAAAAAAAAAGGCACATAAAAGATTGAGATAGAAATGCAAAATAAAACAAAATACCATAAGCAAATCAAAAGATAAAAAAACAAACTAAAGAAAATCTGCAACTTATATCAAAGATTAAGGGCTAATTTCACTTATATGAAGTTTCTATAAATCAATACTAAAAAAAGACCAACTATCAAGAAAAAAAGAAACAGTCAAGTCACATAAAAGGATGTGCAAATGACTCTGCAACATATTAAAAGATACTCAACTGTACTCAAAATGAGGCAAATGTAAATCAAATCTATACTGAGATACCAGTTTTTACTATCAGATTGGATAACAAAGTTTGGTAACCAGCTTTGCTGGCAAAGGGGTAGGAAATCAGCTTCTTCAGCACGGCTATCAGAAGGACAGAACCTCTACAGAGGGCGTTTAGCAATATACAAAATATAAATGCACATGCGCTCTGTTCCAGTAACTACCCACCTAGGAATATACAGGGCTATTCATTGAAGCACTGTTTGTAACCAAAAAAAACTGGAAACAATCCACACATCTATTGGTAGTGAACTGGTTAAATTAATTATAGTACATCAGTATAATGGATTATCATGCAGCTTTGAAAAAACAAAACAAATAACAACAAAAGAAGAAGACTTTTTATATACAGATAACTCAGAACAATGAGCAAGGAACAGAATGCTACCCTTGTGTAAAGAAGAGAACATACTGTGTTTGCTTCTATATGTGTATAATGTCTCTGGAAAGATACACAAAAAACCAGTAATAGCTGTTGCTTATCTAGGGAAAGGAATGGTGGCTAAGGTCTGAGGTAGAAAGACACTTCACTGTTTGAATACTCTTTTATACCGTTTGCACTATGAATCACGTGAATGAATAGCCTATTAAAAAATTAAGCTTCAAAACAGAAAGAAAACATGAGACATCTACAATTTTGGATGCGTAATTAAAGCTTATTTTTCTTTTTTGTTTCCAATTTTTAAATATAGGGCAAAATACAAATCATGAAAAACCTTAAAAATGGTCCTTTTAAATTATATTACAAATAAGATTTACCAGAATACTTCTAAATGATGAAAACACAAATACTAAGTACACAATAAATTACTGAGAGCTACGATGCCTTCATCTACTTCACAAATAAGCTGTATCTCTCTTACCATATTGCAAATATTTTGTAAGACTGAACTTCCTGCTTGGAAACAAGAGGAGACACAGGAAATACAAATCACTATTAGAATGAATGGGGAAAAGCTAAGGATTCTTCTTTTAAAGTTATTAAAAGGTAAATTCTACATTTAAAATAAAAAATAAGAGATGTTAAAAGATTCCAAGTTTATTCCAATGCACTTATTCTTATTATGCATAGGAAGCGGATAGATTTCATGCATTCAAACCTGCAGCAGCACAAATAAGATTATACCTCCCTGATCTAAAGTTATCACTCTGTATATGTTATTTTTTAATGGTTTGGTATGTTTGCAAAATGCATCTGACAGTTGCAAGATGTCCAAAGCAAGTCAGGTTACCACTGTTTTTTAAATGTAATTAGGAGGTTAAGACAAAATGATCACATTCCTGACAGCTTTCTGATCATAATATACAATAGTTTTTAAGTTTTCCTCTTTAATATAGAAGTAAAAATGTACCTTTGTAAGTTTTTTGAAAACATGAAAGTAGACAGCGTATCCAAAACATTCAGATTGCCACAAGATAGACATTCAAGAATGGTTTCTACCTCCCCCTTGCCTTTCCAGGGTTTGAAAACAAAATTACCATTCAATGAAAGAATTAAATAAGCTCCAATTTGACATCAATTTTCCAGGTTACTGAATATTTTTCATTTGGGTTATCAATGATATTTTTACATGGCCTCAACAATAAGATGGGGGGGTGGTTTATTTAAAAACTTAAACTTACACCAAAGTAAGTCCTACTGGAGTCCTACTGAAACAGAGTAAGTTCCCCAACAACAAAGTAAGTTTTAAAATTTCATCCAACAAAAAAGTAAAATCGTAACAATAATTCCAAGAGTAAAGACAGTCTTAGAGGGAAATAATACTCAAAAGATTGCTTTACCTCAAAGAAAAAAAGATCTATAAGGCAGCTGAGAGGCCACTTTCTTCAAGTCTGTTTCTGGAATGTGGACATCAACAGACACACTCCTTCCCCAGGACATCCTGACTGCACACAATAGCTACTGACAACAATTGAAAGAACTGTGGTGCTATTTCCAAGCATGGAAATTTTACTATCTACAGACACAAATTTCCCTAACTTAAGTTAAATTGCACTTACAAACAATCTATTTTAAAACAAATTTGGTTACTAAGCATTTTTAAGAGGCACAACAGAAGCTATCCATTTTGAAGCCATCTACATTTTTTTCAGTGCTTGAAATACAGAAAAAAGAGAACCATGCAAACATGATTAATCTACATAAAAAGTAGGGAAGGCAGTTCTTAAGTATATGGACTATATTTTATTGACAAGGTTTTTATTTTCTCTTCCTGACTCATCCCCTTGACACTTGCCCTTTACCCTCTCTACATGTGAGTATGTTCATTAATCACATCCTGTTCTTCACATCCAGAGTTCTCACACAAGCACCCTTTATCACAGTGCCAATCCCCACTCTAACCCCGTTAATGCCCACCTGACCTTTGAGACTCAGGACAGGTAATCCCTTTGCCCAAAGAAGCCTTTTGTTTCCTTACTCAACCCATGGTGACTCACTTTTGTTAAACATTTTAATTCATATTACCTATCAGATTGACATTTAACACTGACAATCACTTCCTAGAATATGACACTTCTAAAATTCCATAACATCTTTCTCCAGATCATCTCCCTACTTCTTTAGTGTTTTTCAGGTTCCTCTATCTTCCCTCTGTCCCTGGGATCTCACACTCAGTCCTTTACTTAGTTTGTACACTCTGAGTTGGTGTCATCCTCTTGCATCACCACCCACAGACCAACAACACTCAAGTCCACGTGCTCAACTCCAAACTTCAACTTAATCCCTAACATTCAACCTGTCCTATGTTTCTTCAACAGCCATCCCCTCTCCTGTGACAAGCACATTCCACCACTACCACACCCCAGCTTCTGCCTTAAATCAGACTATTAACCCTCATCTACCCATTATTTCTAACAATCTCCTAACTGAACTCCCTGGTTCCAGTCACATTCTTCTCAATCTTTATATAATCTTCACCCTCAATCTTTATATAATGCAGCCTAGGATAACAGATTCTAACAATTTTTGGTGGCAAATCATTTCTTCAAAGGAAAATGTCCCAATTCTTACTTCTTTTAGCACATGTAATATATATACACACACATATATATATACACACATATACATACACATATATGATAAACTTATTTTCCAATTTTAGTTTCATTTTTCCACATTTGAAAATAAGGTCCCAATTAAATCTTCTTTTCCTCCATTTGTTTCCCTCCTTTAAGTGGACTAACTACAAATGGCCATTCTCCAGCACCAACTGTCCTCAGATAACAAAGACTTTTTGTACCCTAATAACCTACTTCAAAAGAGCATACATTCTTTCAAAAACTCAAAAATTGTAAACCACAGTTGTTCAGTTCATTTCAGTTAGCATTTTTAGAGTGTTTCCTGCCAAATAAAGTTTTAATTTTTAAAAGAAAGAGAATTTTAGGTGTGACTCAGTGGGGATATTTAAATACCAAAGTGTATATAACTCCTACTGATACACATCATATAGATGCCAAGAGAGATGGTTCTATAACCATTATAAACGAAAATGTATCACCTGGATCCTTTTTGCCCATGCCAACCCACTGTTAATATTATCTTTCTTACCTTTCACTTTTGCAGCAAGCATTTCTGCAGCATTTTGAAGGTCAACAGAATTGAGGTTCTGATGTTTATTCATTACAGACTTTAAAACACGAAGAAGTTCGTCCAGACGTATATGAATGACTTCTTTAAAACAGTCTTAAGAAAAAAAAAATTTTTTTAATTTGTTAAATCAACCATTTTGAAGCACGTTTCAGGTAGAAGCAGAGGCTCCACAACTTTTGCCTACTGTATGTTCACTTTTATTTTCACTACTGCAATTATATGCAATTTATTTAGCCTTCAAAAATCCATAATCATTTTAATTCATTAAAGATTTCAAAGTCACTCACAGTCATGGTCAACTTAGCACACCTTTTTCAGTTTTCTCAGTCTAAATGTGCTCTCCAGATTTCCCTTGGGGCAACTTTACAAGTTTTTCCTGTCTTACAGTTTTTACTATAATATACTTTTTAATATATATGGTAACAGAGTTAAAGCCCTATAATGCCTGATATATTAACTAATATTAAATAGCACTTACATGTTAAGTTTCTATGTAAGAATTGACTCTTTGCATTAAGATATTAGAAATGAGCAACTCACAGGCATATATATAAGGGCCACCACCTGACCTGCACATCTTTAAAACTGTGATATAATTTACATACAATAAAATGCATAGATCTTTATATGGTTCAATGAAATTCTGTACTTTTTAGAAAAATTGAAATAATTGCCAATGATGAAAAATTGGGGGATCATTACAAAAGCTCCAGATTTATGCCTACTCTTGAAAAATCAAAATCTGGTTATACCAGGCCCACATCCACCTTGGCCACAAGCAGCTGAAACAGAGCAGTACTGCTCTCTTAGGTGTGCTTCTTTCCCAGTCCCTACCTGCCTAGCCCTAGTCTGCTCTACCCATTTTACAGCAGCCCTGGTCAGAGGGACACAGACAACGTTTTATAACCCCTGGAAATAAGGTGACCATATAACTTATCTTCCAAACCAAAATACTCTAGCAAGAGAAAAGGTGGGTACTACTCATAATCATGCCAGCAAACAGGCATATCCCTGGGATCACCATCCCAGGCAAACCAGAAAGTATAGTCATCCTAACCTGTAAAACCCCTGAAGTAGGGACTTCCCCAGTGGTCCAGTGGTAAAGAATCCGCCTCCCAACACAGGGGACGTGAGTTCAACTCCTGGTCGGGGAACTAAGATACCCACATGCCGTGGGGCAACTAAGCCCACACGCCACAACTACTGAGCCCGCATGCCACAACTACTGAGCCCGTGTGCCACAACTAGAGAGAAGCCCACACGCTGCAACGAAGAGCCCGCACGCCACAATGAAGAGCCCACGTGCCGCAACAAAGACCCGACACAGCCAAAAACAAAGAATAATTTTTTAAAAAACCCTGAAGTAATCCTCAAAAGTCTGAAAAGACAACCACCTGAAATAGAATACTCTGATGTAATGTTCACTTCTATAACCTTACACATAGCACTAGTGTTTAACAATGGCACATTTATTAAGTGCTTCCTATGTACCAGGCACTGTTAAAAGCACTTAAAACCTATTATCTCATTTAATTTTCACATCATTTCTATTAAGTAGATGATTTTTTAAATCTCCATCGTACAGATGAGAAAACTGAGGCAAACCTAAGTTTACCAAGTCAGAATTTGAACCCAGAGAGTATAATTCTAGAAGCTAAGCTCTTAATACTGTCTCCCTATTGAAAGAGCTTAAAAAACAATCAAAAACATTTCTTAAAAGAGTGTTTTAGGGCTTCCCTGGTGGCTCAGTGGTTGAGAGTCCGCCTGCTAGTGCAGGGGACGCGGGTTCGAGCCCTGGTCTGGGGGGATCCCACATGCCACGGAGCAACTAGGCCCGTGGGCCACTACTGCTGAGCCTGCGCGTCTGGAGCCTGTGCTCCGCAACAAGAGAGGCCGCGATAGTGAGGGGCCCGCGCACTGCGATGAAGGGTGGCCCCCACTTGCCGCAGCTAGAGAGGGCCCTCGCGCAGAAATGAAGACCCAACACAGCAAAATAAATAAATTAATTAATTAATAAAAACTCCTACCCCCAACATCAAAAAAAAGAGTAAGATGCCGATTTAAATTAAAAAACAAATGTTTTATAATTATGCAATTTTTTCCAGAAATCTTAAACGATAATCACTAGAAAAATTGTCTATAGGATAAAAAACAAAAACAAGTAATTCTATCATCTATCAAATATTCCATTCATTAACAGCATTATCAAGAGAGAGAAATAAGTAGTATAAGAGAAGCAGGCAAGGTGAGCGCAAGGTGGGGAGCTGGGTATATTAGGGCAAAGAGTATCCCAGGAAGGGGTAAAGAAAGAATAGTTCAGGTAGTGATGGAAGGAGAGAGAATAGAGTGCCTTCAGGAAAAAATCCAACTCATTCATCCAAAAACTTTAATAATAGAAAAAGAAACACAGGCAATTAGGTGCTGGCTTAAGCAGCTTTGGAAGTGACTGGAGTCTATAAGATTAAAGGCAAAGGAAATGCACATAAGCACTGTACTCTAGTTGATAAAGTGTTTTCAATGACGATTCAGGTTAAAAATGTTGATATTGTTATACATGTATCCTGGAAGTGAATAACTAGGTAACCGGATGGTGGATGGTGGGAGCCAGGAATCTCACTGTTGGAATGGAAATTTACAAATAAGCAGGGAGAGGAGGCTATAATGATCCATGTGGTGATAGATTAGAGTTGGATACTTCTGTAAGAATTCGTATTTAGTTTATCATAGATATAGGTGGCTAGAAATATTTATAGATGTGTGTATATATACAGGTTAGTACACATACATATATTTCTTTTCTTCATCAGGTGAAAGGGCCTAAAAGAAATGATGCCCCAGTGGCAACAAACATACCTAGCACCCTGATCTTGGCTTCTAATACCATTCTCCAATAAAAGGAACCAGGGCTCCTTAGAGAAATGGCTGGTTCTAGGACTGTGTCAGAAAATACACAAGATGAGTTAGGAGCATCTTGTAATGCCAGAAAGTAAGAGCTTAAAAAAAAAAAAACCCTCACATTGAAGAGGGTATGCCAAGGGTGCACAGGAACCAACTGAAAGACCTCCCAATGGCCAAAGGTGGAAAAATGTGAGCAATAAATTTAAAAAGTAGCACTGGATTATAACTCAAAGTATAAAGTAAATATCCATGAGTCCATATTGATACAAATAAATGTCTGAATAAATTAATAAATGGAAGGAAAGAGACAACTCTCTTGTATAAAAGAATTCCTAATAATTTATATAGATATTTTGTCCTCAAGGAGGTGAAGCATGTGCACAGTGACTTCCTTCCAAAGAGTACAACATGGAAAGGGGGACGAAAAGATTAAACTAAACAAACTTGACAACTACTTCTTATGACAGGTGATCAAGGTCACCATTAACAGTGATAAATCATGTACTCTTGATAATGACATAAGAAATATGTCATTTTACATCTGTTAGCTTCTTCTCAGTATCCCATAACACCAGTCTAATCATGAGAAAAACATCAGACAAATTCTAATCAAGGCGCATCCGGGACTTCCCTGGTGGCACAGTGGTTAAGAATCCACCTGCCAATGCAGGGGACATGGGTTCAAGCCCTGGTCTGGGAAGATCTCACATGCTGTGGTCACATGCCGTGGAGCAACTAAGTCCGGGCACCACAACTACTGAGCCCGCGCTCTGCAACAAGAGAAGCCACTGCACCACGACGAAGAGTAGCCCCTGCTCGTCACAACTAAAGGCCGCGCGCAACAACGAAAACCCAAGGCAGCCGAAAAAAAAAAATAAAGGCACATCCTACAGAATACCTGACCAGTACTCCTTAAAACTGTCAAGGTCATCAAAAATAAGGAAAGTTTGAGAAACTGTCATAACTAAGGAGAGCTTAAGGAGACACGACAATTAAATGTAATATGATACAATTCTGTAAGGGAAAAAGGACATTAGAAACAATTTATGGAAATCTGAATAAACTATGGGCTTTAATTAATAATAATATATCATTATTATCAAATATTGGTTCATTAACTCTAACAGATGTACCATACTAATGTAAGATGTTAACAAATAGAGGAAACTGGGTGTAGGAGTATATGGGAACTCTCTGTACTATTTTCTCAATGTTACTGCAAATCTAAAACTGTTCTAAAAATAGTCTATTTAATAAATGAAATAGAAATGGACAAAAGATTTTAGAAATTTTATGTACTGTTGGAATTTTTCCCATAAACATATATTACTTTTATAATTTAAAAATTCATTTATAATTTTTTAATTCCTAAGGAAAATGTAAGCATGTAATTTCAAGAATTATCTTAATTAAATGATCACTATCTATTTTGTCTGTTTTATCACTGTGGATATTAGTTTGGTCGGTTTACTTAGCTGAGGCAATACAGCTTAGTGGTTGGTTAAAAGCGTAGTTTCTAGAAACAGATTGCCTGAATTTGAATTCCAACTCCATGGCTGATAAACCTTGGGCAAGTTACTTACCTCTCTGTGCCTCATCTATAAAAAAAAAAGAAGCTATTGGTAGCTACTTCATAGGGTTGTTGGACTAAATGAGTTAAAACACATAAAGCACTTGGAATAGTGACTGGAACATAGTAAGCCCTCCAGAAATGTTGGCAGCTATTGTTTTTAGTTTATACAGAAGTAGAAATAGGTTAACAACATAGGCTAGGTCTGAAATAGAATCAAGTAGCTTCGAAATGAAAGAAACTTCTGGGACAATAATACAATTTGAATACCTATAAAAAATAATATAAATGTATTTTTTCCCAGTTCTGCATTGCAAAGTCTATCCTTTGTTTTATATATATATATATATATATATATATATGTATATATATATATATATAAAACTAAATAAAGCTATTTTATGGTAATACTTCTGCCTACTTGTCAAAACCAAGGCTGAATCTAATGTCATAACGAGTTGTGCTATACTCTTTCTGAAGCCTAATCTATGTTTGCCTTAAAAAAGAGAAAGGTGGAAATTCTCTGGTGGTCCAGTGGTTAGGACTCTGCGCTTTCACTGCTGGGAGCCAAGTTCAATCCCTGGTCAGGGAACTAAGATCCCGCACAGTGTGGTCAAAAAAAAAAAAGAGAGAGAGAGAAAGGAAAGCCAGTCATTTCTATCCCCTACTGATGTTTCACAATAAAATCTACAGATACTAACATACTTAGGAAATACTAAGTAAAAATACTTTGTCTTATTTTGAGGTCTCAGAACAAAAGAGCTTGATTTTTGTGTGCCAACAACATCAATATTCAAAATTAGGGTTGGATATTAAGCAAGAACTACAAAATACTAATGGTTTAAATGCCTAAATAAACCACGTTAGTAAATTCTGGTCTTCTCAGAGGCAAGGAAATTAACTATGTGGAATAAACATATTTCAAAATTATTATAGTGTTTTTGTACGTTTTAAAAACATATTATTATACGTTTTTCAATGTTGCTAGTTTTAATTTCTAACACAGTAAATAGTAACAGATACAGCCCACAAAAACAAAAACTTTTCTGGGTTCTCAATAATTTTTAACAGCATAACGGGTCCTGAGGATTGCTGCTATAATTTTTCTTTAAAATCACTGTAGAACATTCCAATAATTGTCAACATAAATGTTTTACCAATTTGAAATTCTTTTTTTCCTACAAGGAAGCCCTTATAAACAGATACTGAAGTTGTTTCAAAGCAAAATACTAGAAAACAATAACTGAGTTATTTAGTAAGAAATTTCATAAGTATCTCAAATTACCCTATAAATAAGTCTAATTTCCTGTGATTCAACACATCTCTGAAGCCTATAAGTCAACAGAAATGAACAAGATGGCTAAATTTAACAAGCGTTAATTACAAAGATTCATAAATTCTCCTATGTATTTGAGTAGATGAGTCAACTACTAGGACATCAGTATATTCTGATAATACTTCAGCTGGGACTTTATAAAATAGCAAGCCCTTAATTACGCTTTACGAGTGGTAAAAATGTTCCAATGTTCTATTTTCTTATGGTAGAATAAAGCTACCTCAAATTATTTTTATGAAGCAAAAGCCTCATGAACTTTTTTTTTCAGAAAGCTTTAAATTTAGGCAGCTCCTTCACCAACACTAAATATCCCTACATCAACAGCAGCAGCAATGAACAAAGCAAAAGAGAGTAATTTTTCTTCCCTAATACAGAAGAAAGGTAAGTAGCTGATTGGTGTGGTAGAAAACAATAGATTTAAAGCAAGAAACCTGAATTCCAATGTTTGATCTGCCACTTGCTTGAAATGACCATAAACAAAACTCTCAGTTTCTCTGACCTCAGATTCATCATCAGTAAAACAGTTGTTGCGAATATCAAATAAATTAACAGAAATGAAACTGCTTTACAGTCTTAATATATGTAAGCTATTATTACTATTAAATCTGTAAACCATTCAAACCAAATACCTTTGAAAACAGAGTTGTCTCACACAGAATTACACTCAGTAACAAATTACAGTATGGTCCCACAATATTTTGGCTAATGAAAAAGAGACGTTAAATTTCAATTTAATTTTATATGTAAAGTCTAAATTAGTAAATTACTTAGAAATAAAATCATAATTAAGAGTATATTTTACAAAAATATTTCTATACCTATCAAGTTATAGTACTTAATTTAGTCATATAATTACCAGGTAATTTTTAAGTTTTATAGTAGTCACGTTGTAAATGTAATAATTCAATTTATACCACAAAGGTATTATATATGCAAATATTACAATGTTCAACCAGTCTTAACACCAGCTATATAGAAGAGTAAAACTCCTGTATCCCAATGTTTGCTTGTTTATCTACCATCCCTATATGGTAATCTGAATTTTAATTTATTGTTTCATTCATTTGTGCCATTTATTTTCTGCTTCATTCAGCTTATCAAGTGAGAACAGATTAGCCAGTTCCACTTTTTGGTTCTCATGCATTAACACAATACCACAGTGTTTATATTGCAAACACTTCATGGAAATGCTTATGTAAATAAATGAAAAAACTACGGTGTTTTTCCTTGATTTTAAAAAAACTGACAATAATTTTTAAAATCAGTCTTGTTAATTCAGCTTAACCCCTCTGGGAAAGCAATGAAAACAAGAAGGAAGGAAAAAGTTTCAGAACTTATCACTAGGAAACTCACTTCTTTTTTTCTGTAATGACTCCTGAATTTACAGGATAAAATGAAGCCTAAAGTGCAGCTTTCGTTATCCAGCCACTTGGGGATTGTAAAAATAATAATAGCTGACATTTTAAAACACTTATTCTATGAGCTTTATATAAATGAATTATGAACTTATTTAATTTTCACAACTCAATAATGTAGGTACTATTATCTCCTTTTAGCAGACGTGAAACTGAGGCAGAGAATATAAGTAATTGGCCCAGGGCTATATACAAACAGTGGCAGAATGAGGATTCCACCTCAGGGTTCTGGCTCTAGAACTTTAACATGGTTAAAGAAGTTATAGCTTAATGACAGGTACACTCTGCAATCTGTGATTTAACAGGCTTTAACTTCCAATCAAATATACCAGTTAACTACTGTAAATGGTAACATTATGTAAGCCATTCTAGGTAAGTGCAGAAGAGGAAAGCTATCTCCTAAGAGCTGGCACATGTGTAATAAATGAGCTACCTGGATTTCATACTTCATTCCTCAAGGATTCATTTTGTACCTCCTAGGCACTAAGCCATAAACTACTAACATTCATATTAGCTTTTCCTAAACGGTAACCATTGGAAATCACTTCTAGAGAGGTTTACTTCTAAAAAAACATAGCAGGAGGACATATCTGAGACTAGCAACTTAATGTTTCCAATATTTCACAAAATATCTTGCACACTATAGAGGGTGAAAGTTAAGTAATAGTCAACAATGGTAAAATTAATACTCACTGGAATTTGCCTAAATAAATTTACACATCCTCCTGTATATTCATTTACTCTGGAAAAAAACTGGGGTAATCCACAAGACAGGATTTCAATTAAGACTTTGAAAATTTATACAGAACTTCCCTCTCACAACAGAACATAATATTTAATGCCATTAAAATTTTTACATAATTCCTTCTTTCAATAAAATTTGCTTTAGAAAGTTAATATACCACTTCTGACTATAGTTCTGTCAAATTTAGGACCCAGAATTCATCAAAAGCTATCACTTAAGAGATCAGTTACATTTTTACAAATTAAAAGTGATACACTCAAATTAGAAATCATTTTTAATAATGAGAGAACTAGTTTATCTAAAACTGATGATAAAGTTTAATCTTCCTTTCTAGCCTATTTAAAAAACAAAACAGAAAAACAAGCCACCACTGTCACAACAGTAAACTTTTATTAAAATCCATTTAAAAAATAGTGTTACATAATCAAAAAGCTACAAAAAGTATTAGACTAACTGCCAATTTTTCTTCAAATATATGTTATAACGGCAATGGACACTGCCAAGCATTGAGTACCAGACAAATTAAGCAATTTGCACTACTCTTTCTAGCTGAATTAAAAGCCTTGCACTTTTCAAATTCCCAGATTTTGAACTTCCACGCATGGTGTTCCACCTGGGAATGGGAAGGTATGTCACAAAGAGAGAGTTTAAGATTACTGTATAAACTAGAAGAACATTTATGAATGTGTTCTTTGGAATTCAGAACACATTATTCCTCAGAGGGGCAACCATAAACCTGAACTGGTACTTAGACTGCACATACATTATCTGCAGTGTTATATTTAAATACAAAGGACATATGCATAATTGCGTGCCTTCAGCATTTTAACATAAGATGAAAATTTTGCCCTGTAATTATTCATAATGCACCTTAATGACACAAGATGGAGATCTAAAACTTCAAATTCCACATCTGCTACTTATATAAGACTACAGGGTAACCTCCTCCTGGAAATAAGTAGTAGACAGAGAATCAACGAACTATCACTAAAAAAAAAACAAAAAAAAAAAAACAAACTATCACCTACCCTATCAAAGTAAGCATGTTCATAGTCCTCTGATCTCCCTCATTAAGCTCTCCACTTTTTGTAAATAAAAACAGTAGAGGAATTCCTTGGTGGCACAGTGGTTAAGAATCTGCCTGGGGGCACAGGTTCGGGCCCTGGTCCGGGAAGATCCCACATGCCACGGAGCAACTAAGCTGGTGTGCCACAACTACTGAGCCTGCGCTCTAGAGCCCACGAGCCACAACTACTGAAGCCCGCGCACCTAGAGCCTGTGCTCTGCAACAAGAGAAGCCACTGCAATGAGAAGCTCACGCACCGCAATGAGGAGCAGCCCCCACTCGCCCCAACTAGAGAAAGCCGGTGTGCAGCAACGAAGACCCAATGCAGCCAAAATAATTAATTAATTAAAAGAAAAAAAAAACAGTAGAGACAGTGCATACATATCTTAACTCTGTTGGGGGCAAAGAGTTCTTTGGCAGACACTAATTTTCTCTAATCAGTTCATCAACACCTACTGCAATACGAGCTTCACGTTCTCACTTGGGAAAATTTCATAAACCCACACTTAAGAAACTTATCATAAAACTCACATTAAAAAACCCTACAGGACTTCCCTGGTGGCGCAGTAGTTGAGGGTCCGCCTGCCGATGCAGGGGACGTGTGTTCGTGCCCCGGTCCGGGAAGATCCCACGTGCCATGGAGCGGCTGGGCCCGTGGGCTATGGCCGCTGGGCCTGCGCGTCTGGAGCCTGTGCTCCACGGTGGGAGAGGCCACAGCGGTGAGAGGCCCGCATGCCGAATAAAAAAAAAAAAAAAAAATCCTACAGACTGGTGGGAGGCGAATGTCCTCTAAAATGCATTACATAGTTTGAAAACAAATACTTAGCTGTTTTCTTCAGCCTTGAATTGTCAATATTCCGAACAACGTAGAATTTCCAACTCTAATCAATTTTCGGATCACAGAATTATAAAATCAATAGCATCTGGTGTAAGTGCCTCATTCTTAACAAATTATTAAATGACTTAAGCCATATTCCAAAACTAGTTGATAGCAGAACTAGGCCTAGAACCTAGATTGTGTGATTCTCTTTCCTGAGCTCTTTCTGCCATTCCTTACTACCAATCTCACCAACTTGTATAAAATGCTTGGAAAGTGATCTGCTAGTTCAAATCAAAGAACGGCATGAAAGCTAACATTCCAAAGGCAATTTGAGGGAGATTCCAAGAATTCCTATTTCTAGGTAAAATTTTCTTTAATTTGCTCCAATAACAACTTTTTCTAGGTTTCCTTTTCATGCTATACAAATCAAAAATACTTATAGCTCAAAAATGCATCTCAATATTCTTGAGATTGATAAATGCCAAATGTCCATACCATCACTGTCTGATAGAAATCTCTGTTAATGATGGTAATTTTTATAACTTCACCATCCAAAATGGTAGCCACTAACCAGAGGTGGCAAATAAGCACTTGAAACGTGGTACTGCAACTGAGCTGCATTTTAAATTTTAATTAAATTTAAATAGCCATATGTCTAGAGGCTACCATATTGGATAGTGCAGGTAGAGATAAACGCCACGGAAAACAGAATTGGTTAATGAAATAATGGAAACTGAGCAGTGTTTTTATAGTACCTGCCACGTGAAACAGCTGAGATAGCAAGAAAAGAACACACCATTCTGCATTCATGACCTCTGGGTTCCAAATGAAACCACTATTTATCAGCAATAAGAGGTTGATGAAATCACATAATCTAAATTATACATACAACTCATCTGTGAAACAGGTCTAAAAGTACCTGCCTTTGTGGGGACTGCATGATTAAATACCGTTTGTATGTAAAAGTACTCTGTAAAATGTGAAGCACCATACACAATTATATGTCATCTCTGTAACTAGTTTAGGAAAGGGAAATGTGGCTATAAACCTATCACAAAGCTATTAACCTAAGCCTAGTCTCAACAACATGATTTAACACTTGAAGCAGTAGTCAAGTGATTTTACACACCATTGCCTCATGACAGGTAAAGTACATAGAGAAAATGGTATTCAGATAACATCAAAAGGTGATTAGTATACCCACAGTCTATATTCTTAAAAGTTAACTTTTTAGCTTTTTAACAGCCAACTGACATGAATTGAAAAGTAACAAACAATACCAAAAATTTGGCTTCTTTCTTTTAAGGAGGCAAAAGACAAAATACTGGCAAGGCCGCTGATACAATATTGACAAGGATCCCTCACTCCAAAATAAAAACAGTGGCCACAGTTTACAACTATGCTGGTACTAAAGAACAGCAGAAGTCCAGGGATATTTCTCAATACCCAGAGACAAAAGCATGGCCTATGTCTACGTCCAGTAACATATATAATAACACCACCTTAAATAGTTGCAGAATTTAAACTTTTTACCTGTTTTCCTGAAGATCTCATGTGATTGTTGTAATAATTCTATTAAATAAATAAATAGTATGATACTCAAGCTGAAAATCATGAGCAAAATTAAAGAAGCATATTATTATGTAGCATTTCTTGCCATCTATAATGAGGTTAATTTATATGTTTAACATACTCCCTTAAGGAAAACAACAAACAAAAAAGGTTCTATCAATTCAAATAAACTAAAGAATATATTTCTAGATTTTGATAACAATGATGCAAAAACAGAGAAAACAAATTCTTGCTAAATCCAAGATTTATTCTGAGATGGCATACATAAATCCTTTTAACTCTGACTGAAGAACCAAGCATTAAAATCAATCCAAAGATAAATTAATGAAAATACTCTGGCCACTGCCTACTAATGAGAGTTGGTTACCCAAAAGATGGTTTTCACATTTTTAAATTAATTTACCAATCATAAACGGCAAGCTTTTTTATTATTAGCAATATAATCAAGTCTTAAATTATGAAGTACTGGTTTTCTTATTAAAAGAATAACATCCTTTCGGATTTTTAATATTTCATTTCTGTAAAAAATATATTTCCTTGAGTCACATTGCTGTGCACCTGGAACTATCACAACATTGTTAATTGGCTATACTCCAATATAAAATAAAAGGTCTAAAAACAAATAATAAATTAAATAAATTAAATAAAACACGGAGACAAGTACAGACACACTCCTAAAATACATATTTCCACACACACCCTTTTACCTCAAAAGGTAATCTCCTTTTGCTGTCTTATACTTATTACCAATTTTCTCTTTTCTTTTCACTTAGGATCAGCTTTCAGTCCTCTTTCTTCCTAACCTATGAACTGTTTACTCACAAATTAAAACTCATATAAAAATATTGTGGAGATAAGGAGTGGGTCCAACTTGCTTTAAATTACCATCATTTTAAATCTGTGAAACAAGGGATAAATATGCGAGATGAGGATTTCAAATGATATAAATCTCCTATGGAAAACAAATAAAAACAAACAGATATCCTAACTAAAAATCTTATTTATATTAATGAAAACCTATTTTTATTGATACATTAAATAAAATCAGATTTTACCCTAAGTGAAGTAAATGATTTGTTAATTAACACATCATTTTAAATTTCAAATTCAAAATTAACCCAGCTACAACAAAAAGAGTAAATTTTACTGTATGTGAATTAAAAAACAAATTTAAAACAAGTAACTCAGTTAAAAACAAGTCTTTATTACAAAGCTATGCTTCTTTAAATAAATGGCAGATGTGTCATTTTAGTAATGAATCTGTTACCAGTATAATGCTTAATGTATTTAGAATATCTTTCCACATTAACAAGATAACTTTATTACCATTTAATTATCCATAATTAGACTTCAAACTCAAGCTATTAAAATGAACAGAAGTGTAGGTAAATTCTTTTCTAAAAACATACATATAGTGTCAAAAGAATGACTTATGTGATTGTCATTTTAAGGAAAATTCAAATACTAAAATTTTGAGGCTACAATTCAAGTCCAGGTATTTTGGGCATTTCAACTTGAAAATTATAATTAGGTTAGAAATAAACTCCTAAAAGCAGCATTTAGGACAAATAGAAGACATGGTTGCAGTTTCTGTTTTTCAGAACGCATGTCAGAAAATGAATATCTAATTTATAAACACAGAAAATATTTATGGAAATCTTATAAATGTCTATGAAGCCTCAGAAGGTCTCATATAAGTAACACTAGGAATCTTCATTTTTCTACATCCAGACATACCTTTATGAATATGGACTGAACTGCTACTTATTACAAAAGAATAGGAACTGTATGATTATTAATTACCATTGCCATCAAAATTAGATATAAAAGAGGCACGGAAAGTTGAAAGACTTAAGTACTAAGATCAAGTCAGGGAGTACAAATACATAGAGCTCTTTACTTCAGGAGAATCAAGTCTCATGCTCCATTATCCATTTCTAACTAGACAGAGAATAAAGTCTGTGATTATCTCTTAATTGAGGAAAAGAATAGCAAAACAGAATTAAGTTTGATTTTTGAGGAAAAAATTCACTCAAATCAGTGATTTTAGATTCTTTTAGGAACAATATAGAAAACTGAATCCAGGCAGAAGTGTCAACAATGTAAATTAAAAACATCAGTCTGCTTATTAAAGACCAATCAATGCACTGTGTTACCATTAACAAGAAGGCTAAAATTCCAATTATCTAAAAATCTCCCATGTCAAATGGGTCCAACTTTTAAGAACCAAAGAATGAATTTTTTTTTTTTGGATTCCTGTTCCCTCACTTACCAAAGTTTCTACTATGTATTGCACTGTATCTGATTATAAAATACTTTACACTGTAAACATCAAACATTTGGCAAAAAATAAAAAACAGAATAACTAAAGCAGAATACCCTGTTGCTACTACTGTGTATACACTTATCTGTAGCTAGGCTGGCAATTAAATTTTACAAACTATTCAGTAAGAATGCTAAGAGAAAAGAGTTGACGAACCTGAAAGAATAGCTTCTTTCAAATATAGTAACACATGGGAGAACTTCCTGATATCATTCACCAACTCCTTGATGTAATCAGGATCCAAAATGGAGTTGGAATTTATGGACTTGAGCCCCATTTCAGAAGTTGTAACATCAGTAGAGAGCTGGCCTGTTGACAAGACACGTTTTTTCTTTGTCTTTTTCTGTTTGTGAGCAATCATCCTTTCATATAACAGTCAAAACAACGGAACTCCTTAAGGGGGTGAGAAAAAGAGAGAAACACAAATATTACATTAATCAGGGGACATTATACTAGATTTTCACAAATAGCCCAAAGCCTGCCTCAATATTCTATTTAAAACAATAACAACAACAACAAACCCTGTATTACTGATAAAGCAACTTCCATTTATTAAGTGCCAATAACCTTGACAACTCTATGATATGCAAGCTACTATTCTCTTCATTTCACAAGATAGGAACCTGAGGTTTGGAGGTTAAATAATTTGTTTAAGCTCTCAGCTGATAAATGAACTGGTACTTAAACCCACATCTGCCTTGTCACCAAAACCCATGCTCTTAATAAACTTCCTCTTAACTCCTAAGGTACAGAATTTTTTAAACTGTAAAAGTTATTCTGAAATGTCAATTAGTGGAAGAAAATATTCTCCCTCCATGACATCACCTTCAAAAATAAAGGTGAAATATGAGCTTTGAAAAAAGAAAGACCTGTTTTCAAAATCCCCCTCCATCACTTACTATGCGTGACCTGACAAGCTGTTAATCTCCTCACTTTGGTAAACTCATTTATAAAATGGAAATAACATCCTGACGATACCTACCTCATGAGATTATTGTAAGCATTAAAAGAGACAATGGTATAGAAGTGTCCAACACATAAAAGAAATTCAAGTACAGTATGTTCTCAATAATGCATACTCATACACACATACACACACACACACACACATATTCCGGATTATCACCTTTCATCAAGAACATTTCTCTGCTGAAAACAAGTTCTAAAGATGTCCACTAATCTGACACACCTGGATTGGTTGAACAAATAAATGTATGATTACTGGAGCAATATTTTTGGTAATTTCAGGGTGGTATAATACAAGATTTGTTATGAGAAAGATTGAGAATTGAATCGTTACTGAATACTTCCTAAATGTGTGACCTGTACAATTTGCTTACAGGCTGTATGAAGATTAAAAGGGAACCCAAAGTTTAAAGACTTCATATGTTAAAACGCCTAAACCTGGCACATAGTTGGAACTCAAGAAAATCTTAGTTTGTTTCTGCTTCATCCTTACCTTTTACCTTTCTGTAATTAAAAGTCCTAATTTTGTTTGAAATCAAAAAGGAAATGACTGGAGGAATTAAATTAGCTCAAGCATTATTAAAACATTTTTCAAATGTTTGAGCTGAGATCAGAATGAGTAAACAAAGAAGGAGTAGTCTAGCTGCTGTTACTAATTTCCTAATGATCTCTCCACATCCATTCTTGTCTCATTCCAAATGTAGTGAGTACATTTTCAAAACATGAATCTCATCATGTCATTTCTCTGATCAAAACTCTTCCAAAAGACAAGTGGATGCTATCGTGCACTACAAGGCTCAGCATGAAATCTGGCTCCTACTTACCTCTGCAACGTCCTCTGGAGTCACAATTCCTACTTAACACTTAACACTCCTGCCACACACACCTCTTTCTCATTTTTCCAACAGTATCTGTTTACCGTGACCCACAGTGGAGCCAGTATACACATTAAGTATGTTATGTTTGTGTGTGGTGTGTGTGTAGGAATGCATAAACATAAAACAGATTCTGGCTAAGGAGCCAGGTGATGTACTCAGATGTTTTCTTTCCTATCCCATTTCATTTTTTAAAAAGCCAATTGCAACCCACCAAATTGGTCTCAGAATTATAATGGGTTCTGTCCCTACGACTTGAGAAACACCAACTGTTGGACTCAGGGTCCTGTCTATATGCGGCTCCATTTGCCTGGACTACTCCTTCCTCTTTGTTTACTCATTCTGATCTCAGCTCAAAGATCACTTCCTCAAAGAAACCTTCCTGGACCTCCCCTGCTCCCATAACCACCACCACCACCACCAAACTAGAACAGAATCTCCTTTTATATGCTTTGCACCATCTTATACTTTTCATCACTGCACTTATCGAAGTTCTCATAGGTGATTCGTGTCTCCTCATCCAGACTATAATCTCAAAATCATGACCAATGTTTGCTAACCAAGCGTTCTCTGCTTAAAGCACAGTGCTTGGCATATGAGGGATAAACAACGCAAAACTGTCCGCAGAATGAGTGATGAATTGGCAGAACTAATAATGAATAATAATAAAGTAGTTTATAATGAATTTATAAACTTTAAAAGTTTATAAAGTTTCAATTAATTTTTACAGAAATAAAAATGTTTAACTCTGGATTGTTGCAGTGTTTTGAACGGAAAATAGAATCGGTTTTTAAAAATCTGTCTCTAAAATAGTATCTTACCAAAAAACCAAGCATATGAAGTTGAGTAACGGCAAGAGTACATAAAATTGAAATCAAAGGTTGATTTCTATTATTGTTTCTCTACTTCTGATTATTAAATAAGGTGTCCTGACACTTCTTCAATGGCTTTTAAAATTCCTTTATTCAGTATTTTTATTAATCTCAAATTATTTCTGGAAATGCAATTTCTACATTTAATCTAGTTTCAAACCTATCTAACATTAATCCTTAAATGTGTAAATAACTTCTAAAATGAACTTAGCTATAATAATAGTGCCCCCCAAATTGTCCTAAGTCTCCCCTCCAACAAAAACAAACAAAACACTCAAGTGCCTTGTTTGGGCAGCTCTTTTACAAATCGTTAATTGAGAAGACTATTAGCTTAATTCATCACTTTTGCAGCTTACTTAATAAAGTCACTCTGATTAATTTTGATGGCTTTTAGTTTAGTAAATTAGAAAATTGGTCATTGTCACTGGTAAAAAGATGGTTATAAATTTTAAAGCATATATCACAAGCTTCGAATAAAACAATTCACGTATTTCAGTAAAAAAAAATTATTTTAACTGTCAAATTAGTAGCCCAAAGTTGTAAAAAGTGTTTCAGAAATGCTTGAATACATTTAGTCAAGACTAAGAATGTCTGTAAACGAACAAAAACGATGGGGAAGAGAGGAACTAAAAGGGGTTATACTCTATCTCTAGTCGAGATTACGGTAAGCAATGTACTACTTTTATTACATATACTTCACTACTTTTCATATTTCAAACTGAAGGAGACATTACAATTGAAAAAAATGTTAACATAAAGTTAATCCAAGCTTTCACAGAATTGAACTATGATAATGAGAAAGTTTGGAGGTTATACACTTTCCGAGATCATCCACATTACTTTCTCATGTCCCAAAATGAACATCCTCTAGTTGGTGGTAACATAAAATGTAGTTACTAACAAATTGCAACTGGAAATTTAATTAAATGAGATAATAATATGGAAAGCACTTAGCACAACGCTTGGTTGATCATGAAGACTCAATAACTGTTAGCCATTATCACTAGCGTGCTTTACTGTGGGAGACTGTTAACATACGTAAGTAATGAACAAAATGTGACTTCACTACAGTATATCTGTAAATTGTGAGCAAGAAATATAGGACTGGAAACAATTCCAGAAACTTAACTGACTTCATGGAAGCCTACTAAATGGCTTCCAAGTGAAGTTTGAACTGTGCAAACAGACTGTTGAGCAAAATATTTGTGAAACTCTCCTAATTCTCTGCATCTCTTCCAACTCCAAACCATCAACATAAAAAAAGCATTTTATCCACTTCGCAAAGAACTTTGTAGTAAAGAGAAAATCACTGTGCCAAACTACTTTCTCTATATATTCTGAATTCTAAGTAATATGTGTATTAGAAATGTGAACACTAACTTCTGGTACCCTGGAATGTGGCTTTTCCAAGACTTCAGGAGCCTGTGTTAATCAAATGTTCTTGCCCCATGTTCCTCCTCCCCAAATGTATCCTTACAGAAGTATTTTCATTTTAGGCACATGGCTGCCTAACTGAAGAGTAAAACAAACCCAAATATCTGTACTTAATAGTTCCCTATCTTACTATTTCTACCTCAGGAAAAACCGCCATATATTTCTGAAATCTGCTATTTCAACAAATTTCTGATTGGTAATAATCTATTGATACCTAGAGATGTTTTTTAAAAATCAGGAAAATTCATTCTGGAGGTCTTTCATTATGTTTTTTAAATGCACGTTTCACAAAAACAGAATGGGGCATGTTAAAAAGTTTTATCAATAATATGCAAATAACTAATTTCTAAAGAAAGGCGTGCAACGCACATACACTTCATTCCTGGGCAGTTAGAATTCAGCACGTTTAAAGAAGATGAAGCTGCCCAACCTCCCACACCTCCAGAATGTCCAGCATTCCTGACAGGCAGGGCTCTCCAAAACTCCCCAATGCCAAAGACCACGTTCCCCATCCCAGAATTTAAATACAGAATGGGAACATGGAGCAACCAAAAAGGGCTGCAGGCACTGATAGCGATGGACAAGAGATACCGTCTCGGAGACACCTGGAGAAAGGGGAAGGGGCGCTCAGCTCCCGCCTTTAGCAACTAACAGTCCTCCTCTCCGAAGAGGCATCAGGCCAATACTTTATTGAGGAAGAGAGTCAAAAAAGATGAATATGGAGACACAAGTCTCGTGAACCACTAGCGCTCCAGCTTGAAACGTCTCAGACTTGGGCTCACCCGTCAAAAAAAAAAAAAAAAAAAGTCAAGCCCCAAACACGCCCACAACGGAATTGGCGAAAAAACATTGAGGCTCAAGAGGCCTCGGAACGAAACACCCCTCCCTCAGCTCAAAAGACAGGGACGAGAACAATGCACCACGGAAATCCTAAGATATCTCGGGACAGAGACCCAGATGAATTGAGGGCTGCTGTCAGGGCAGGGGGGGTGGGACAGGATCCGATCGGACTCTGTAGCGGTAGGGAGCACAGATTCTGGAGCAAAACTGTCCGACTTTAAATCACACTATGCCAATTACGAGTCTGTGTGTTCCGGCAGGTTTCCCCCGTGTGAAAAATTAAATAATCGTGGAACTCTCGTGAAGTTAAAACGTGTAGCGCTCTTAGAAAACTGTACGCCGAACGTGGGACGTGCTATGTGTTTGCTTTTATTATCTTCATCATCTGCTCAGGGCCACAGCTCGCGCCCTCCCCGCTCCTCCGCTCCTGCCGCGCCCGCCGCGCCCCACGTCCGGTCGGACCCCTCCCGGAGGACCAGGAGTCTCGGGGACACCGGCCCGGCCCGCCGGCGCCGGCCCCCAGCGCAGCCCGCAGTCGCCTCCACTCCGGGCCGCCGCCTGGGCCGCCCGGACCCCGGACGGCAACTCGCGGGTGACCCAAGGCCCCTGCCGCCGCCGCCGCCGCAGCAGCAAGCGCCACCATCCTCCACTCACCGCGGCGCTCCATCCCGCGTTCCGGACGCGGACGCCCGCCCGACACTCACGGCCGCCGCCGCCGCCGCCGCCGCCGCCGCCTCCGCCGCCGAGGGCTGGAGCTCGCCGCTCCCATCCCCCACGGCCCGCGGACGCCCGGCCGAGCCGCCGCCGCCGCCGCCGCCGCCTCCCCTGCAGCTACAGCCACTACCACGCCAACCCCGGCCGCCCCGCCCACGGCCTCGCACCTCCCGCCCGGCCGCGACCCGCCCCCTGGGGCCCAGCCCATTGGCCCGCGCGCCCGGGGGGCGGGGACGGGCGCCTGCGGCAGGTGGGGCCGGCCACTGGCTCTCGCGCGCCCGGCGCAGGCTGTCAGCTTCGCCTCGGCCCGCAAACTGTCCCGAGCCTTGCAGGACGTGTCAGCCGCCCCGTGCGGCTTGCGGCAGGACAGGCGGAGGAACCTTAGGAACAGGTCACCTGATGACTTCATCTGGCAAATCGGAATTTCTTGGATGAGCAATCTACATTTTTTATGAGGTACTTCTTTTGACCACCTCGTTCCTCTCTCTCCAACTCAAGAAAACAAAAACAAGACCCCACACAGGTAAAGTGTAACACAGGCCTGGCTCCTTTCCGGAAGAATAAACTTCCTCAAAACCAGCCAACTACTCTGCCCTCTGTACAGGGTCATATTTTCCACTTAGACCTATATTACATTACTTCAACTGCACTCTCAAACTCGCTCAGAATGAGAAATATGTCTGAGAAAGATGGAATAATTAAAGAAAGCAGCAGGGGCTGAAAGCTTCTACATCATTCTACTCATGAGAACAAGCCTCGTCATTAGTTATCTCAGTTCTGGAACATTCAGAAAGAACTGATGGAGAAACAGAGGGCACATGGGCAGGGTGGCTGGCGGCAGTGGTGGAGGCAGAGAAAAATATTATCGCATGTGGGAGAAAGCAGAAAAAGACACGGGAGAGTGTGAGGAGAAGTAGGACGAAAGCGGGGCTGCAGACATAGGGAGAGAGAGGGGCAAAACCAAGGAAGGCAGAGACAGGTGGAGGCAGAAAGAGAAAATATTGAGAAATAAAAGAGAAAGGAGAGACTGCCTACTTACAGGGACAAAACGGAAGTGAGCATGAGAGAGCCAACAAGTGAAGTAGTGAGACAGGCAGAAAACACTCATTGGCAAAGAGAAGAGGAACATCTCTCATATCTTTGAATCCTTATACTAAAAACAACGCTGGGGAAACAGAGCAAATTTGGCCCTTCAGGTGCTACTTGGAAAAGATAAATATGAAAATGCTCAGCGTCTTGGATATTTTAGCTCCACACTGGAATTGTCCGACTCAGCTTACACAAATTTACCCCTTGAAACCCCAAACACAACAGTACCAAGGACATGCCACAGGCACTAAGGAAACCTCAAAACCAAACTCTCCTTCTAACCACACATAAAAAGAACAATGCACCATGGACTCTCACCATGGAAAATGATGATGCCCTGCACTGAAACAAACTGAGAGGTCAGGGGTCCCAGGGCAAAAGGGGGCTGGAGCATCCCAACCCTTATTAAATCATAAGGAAGATTTGGGGAAGAAATGTAAGGCAGTCACTCAATCTCAAACACCCCTTTATATCTATTTTTAAATACCTGTATATTAATTATTTTTTACTTTCTTACTCCATTATCACCATTTCCTTAATAAAGAGAATTGTTTTCCTTATTAAAGTTGAACAATGTCTCGCACAAGATCCTCATGGGGAGAAAGGGTATGTGAGGTAGAAGTGGTGGTGTGACAGAGACAGAAAGGAGCACATGGGAGGGAAGGAGAGGAAAAAGCCGTGAGAGATGTGAGAAGGTGAGAAACAATTGTGGAGAAGAGAGAAAGAAGACCAAGAAAGATGCAGAGACAAAAGGAGGCAGAGAAAGAGAAAATAAGATGCATACAGAATAAGGAAAAGAGACAGAAATGATAGAGAGAGAGAGAAATAGGGAGACTACCCATGGACAGAAAAAGGGGAGACGGACACCTTTCACACCCAAACAATTCTGGACAAATAAACCCAATTAGGGCCCTAGGTTGTTACTTGGAAAGGATAAATATGAGAACCTCAGGCTCCTTGATTACCTGGGCTCTACTATCATTTTGCAGATAGTAGAGCTATCTTAATTTCTATTTATTGTAATTTCTTTTATCTTTGCTTAATTTTTAAAAACTTTAAACATAACTGTGCCAGATCAAAAGCACTAAAAATGCTGGGGACACCTAACAACCAAATGTTCCTTCAAATCCTAATGGAGGAGAATGATGCACCATGGACACTCACCATGGAAGCCACTGATGACTAAACTGAAGGACACCAATGGGGGAGAGAAGAAAGGATTCTGAAGGCCATGGAAGGTAGAGGCAGGGTAACCCTCAGGGAACTCAAGGGAGGAAAGTCTGCCCCTTGGATCCGCTCTGGGTTAATCTCAAGACCCTTCCCACCAGATCTACCTCTAAACGATCTCAAAACAACCAATAATTCTGCATAGAACCAACACAGAGTGAATCGTCAACGAATATTAGACCATTAAATTATAAGTACGGTTATCTGAGGAAAATTTTGAGAAGTCTCTCAATCCCAGTCCTCCTCTTATAGCTTTTAAAAAAAATAGATTAATTATCTGTCATCCTTTCTACTCTTTTTCCTTAGTAAGGAGGAATACAATATTTGGAAACATTAGCAAAAATGGTAGTTCACTTTTAAATTAAAAGGGTTGTTTTATTAATTCCCCCTAACTTGCATTTTGTTTAAAGAAATTTTATGTCACACAAGTAAGTTTCAAGTATGAAAAGTACACTATTGAAACAATACCTTTTTGCAACTCCAAAATTCTTGGTTTATAATTAAATTATAAAGGGTTAAAAAAAATTAAAACCATCTGTATATCTATTGTAGAAGTCCAACATCTTAAAATTGTGTTTTTACCATTTTACGTTATTATTGTCTCTAGTATTTTTCCCTTCTAAAACAGAAATCACATCCTCTGTGATATTGCTCTTCTGTCATTCTATGAAGCCTCAACTTGCATACTGTTAAAATCTTTTTCATGTGTTCTATTCAGTGTTAACATAGGTAGTATTGCTATTTTTGCCGGGTAAGGATCTTCATATTCCTGAAGTTGATTCTGTAGTTCAGGTAGCCTACTTTTCATAACAGAATATGGTTCTAAAAACATTTTACAATGTCTGGAGACATCTTTGATTGTCACAACTGGAAAGGAGTTGTACTGACATCTAGTGAATAGAGCCAGGGATGCTGCCAAACATCCTACCTGCACAAGAGAGCATGCCTGAGCCCTCCTACCTCTACCTCTAAGAAAGAATTACCCATCCCCAAATGGCCAATAGTGTCAAGGTCGAGAAACTTTGCTCTAGACCCAATTACCACTTTATAAGCAATATAGAAGACAAGGGAGTATATTAAATTACATCACAGGATGCACTCAGTAAAATCTAGACTGTGGGTCATTTTATAGAGCAAACAACAGTTTCTTAAACAAATAAATTGCAAGGAAAACGATGAAAAGAAAATCTCCAGATTTTAAAAAAAAAGTCTTAAAATTTCAAATACATCAAGTGCAGGAATAAATGAGATCAGACTTGCCCTTCCACTATACTGTTTTCAGACATTAGACTACAAACAGCACAGGACTGTGATCCTGGAGAGATGGGATCACAAACAAATGAGGTGATCCCTACAGTCACCCCAACTTTCTGCCTGGAGACACACTCTAGACCACGGCATGCAAGGAGGAAGCCAAACAGAGTGTGGTACTCTTGCTAGGTTGAGGAGAAAGGGATCATAGTTCAGGGAGACTGGGACAGCTGGAATCTGTAGGGCAGAGTACCAGATAGGAAGAAGGTAGGCAGAAGAAGAGCTCCAGAAATTTGCATAGGCAACTCTTTAAGTTTCTTGCTGAATACAAAGCTATATATGTATAGGGTGAATCCCCACAGGATAGACAAAGAATTTCCAGGGACCTGTAGCTGAACAATTCCCAGGGCTTTCGCAGGTCTGGGAGACCTCTGAGTGTTCATCAGCCAGAGTAGAGAGACCTGTTGAATACTCAAGGAGAGATCCCAGAAGGACATGTGTTAGTAGTACATCTAACCCAGCCCTACTAAAATAGTATTCTAGACTCACCCCAACAAATCTTCAAAACAAGCGTCATTTTGTAAATTTCTTTAAAAAAAAACCTGATATTTAAAACAAAAGTAATAACAATGTGTGTGGCATTTACAACATATGCTGGATAGCAAAAAGTATCACAATAGCAAAAATTAAGGGAGGAGGGAAATCAAAGTAAGGTTCTTACATTATATGTGAAATAGCATAATATTATTTGAAGGTATATTATAGTAAGTTAAAAATGTATATTAAAATCTTCAGAGGTACAGTTAATAAGCCAACAGTGGACATAAATGGAATTTTTAAAAATTAATCCAAAAAAAGGCAGGACAGAAAAAAAAGAAACAAAGAACAGATGAGAAAAATTAAAGACAAACAACAAGATTATAGGCTTAAACCCAATCATATCAATAATTACATTAGATATAAATACTCTAAACACCCCTATAAAAAAGCAGAGATTGTCAAATTGTGTAAAAACTTAAGACTCAACTACATAACTGCCTGTAAGAAACAGACTTGAAATATAAAGACACAGATAGGTTGAAAGTAAAAACACAGAAAAAGATATGCCATGCAAATACTAATCATAAGAAAGCAGAAGTAGCTCTATTATATGAGACAACCCGTTTTACTAAGGATAAAGAGTACCATTTCATAATGATAAAAGAGTCAATTCATCATAAAGACATTATCTTAAAAGTGTATGCACCTAAAAATAGAGCTTCAGAATATACAAGGAAAAACCTGACAGAAATGTGAGGAAAGACAGACAAATCTCAATGATAGTTAAGATTTCAACAATTCTCTTTCATTAACTGATAGAACAAATAAGAGAACAAATAAGAGAACAAACGTATGGACACCAAGGGGGGAAAGCGGGGGTGGGGGAGCTGGCGAGGGATGAATTGGGAGATTGGGATTGACATATATAACTAATATGTATAAAATAGATAACTAGTAAGAACCTGCTGTTTTAAAAATTAAATTAAATTTTTTAAAAAGTGGGTCAAAGAAAAATGTGTAACAAGAAAAAAAAAAGAATAAGAGAAAATCTGTAAGGATATAGAAATTTTAAATAATACTATCAACCAATTTGACCTGATATACATTTATAGAAAATTCTACCCAACAACAGAATACACAGTCTTTTCAAATACACATAAAATATTCACTAAGATAGACCATATGTAGGACCATACAATAAGTCCCAATAAGTTTAAGAGAACTGAAATCATACAGTGTATGTTCTCTGACCCAAACAAAGTTAAATTTGGAATAAATAACAGTAGGATAATTGAGAAATCCCCAAATATTTGGAAATTGTAAAATATATTTTTAACTAATCCATGGGTTAAATTTTCACAAGGCAAATCTGAAAATATTTTAAACTGAATAAAAAAGAAAACACGATATTTCAAAATGGGTAAGTTACACAGTAAAAGCAGTGGTTAGAGAAATATTCAGCTTTAGATGCTTTATTAAAAAGAAAGGAGGGAGACTTCCCTGGTGGTGCAGTGGTTAAGACTCCACCTGCCAATGCAGGGGTCACGGGTTCGAGCCCTGATCCAGGAAGATCCCACATGCCGTGGAGCAACTAAGCCCCTGATCCACGACTGCTGAGCCTGCATGCCTAGAGCCTGTGCTCTGCAACAAGAGGAGCTACCGCAATGACAAGTCCTCACACCGCAACAAAGAGTAGCCCCCGCTCGCTGCAACTAGAGAAAGCCCATGTGCAGCAACAAAGACCCAATGCAACCAAAAAAAAAAAAAAAAGAAACAAAGGAGGGCCTAAAATCAATGATTTAAGCTTCCACTTTAAGAAGCTAGAAAGCAAAGAGCAAATTGAACAGGAAGTAAGTAAAAGGAAGGAAATAATGGTAAGAGTAGAAATCAATGATACAGAAGACAGATAACAGAAAAAAATCAACTAAAAGTTGTTTTTTTTTAAATATCAATTAAATAGATAAATAGCTTGCTGAACTGATCCAAAAGAGAGAAAACACAAATTACTAATATCATGAATGAAATAAGGAACATCAGTACAGACCCTACAGATATTAAAAGGGAAACAAAAGAATGTTATAAACAATTTTGCCAAAAAATTCAACAACGCAGATAAAATGTAAAAATGTCTTAAAAGACACAAATAACCAAATCTAACACAAGAAATAGAAAATCTGGATACCCTTATATGTATTAAAGAAATTGGATTCATAATTTAAAATAGCTCACAAAGAAAACTGCAGACCCAGATGGCCTCGCTAATGAAATCTATTGAACCACATAAAATAGTCCTACAAAAACTCTCAGAAAATAGAGGAGGCAGGAAAACTTCCCAACTCATTTTATGAGGTCAACATTACTCTGATACCAAAAGCTGACAAAGATATTACAAGAAAGCTACAGATCAAATTTCCTAACACAGTATTAGCAGGTCAAACCCAACCATATATAAAAAAGAATAATACATTAGAACCAAGAAAGTCTGTCCCAAGAATCAAGCTTAGTTTAATATTCAATAGAGAAAAACCACGTGATCATCTTAACAGATGCAGAAAAAGCATCTGACAAAATTCTTCAACCTTTCATGATTAAAGCAGTCACCAAAGTAGGAAGAGAAAAGAATTTCTTCAACCTGATAAGAGACAGCTACAAAAATCTACAGCTAACATCATAGTCAGTAATGAAATACTATGTTTTCCCCTTAAGATCAGGATCAATATTGTTACTGAAGGTCTTAGCCAGTACAATAGAACAAGAAATAAGATACACTCAGATTGAAAAGGAGGAAGTGAAACACTTTATTACAAGTTGACACGTTTGTGCATCTCAAAAATCCTAAGGAACCTATAAATAAGGTACTACAACTAATAAATGAATATAGCAAGGCCACAGATTACAAGGTCAATATACCATAATCAATTTTACTTCTACATACTAGCAACAAACAATTGGACAGTGACATTTTAGAAATTAATACCATTTATAATAACATCAAAAAACAAGATATTTTTAGGAATAAATTAGACAAAACATGTGCAAGATCCTAAATTTAAAACTACAAAACACTAATGGCAAGAAATTAAAGAACTGGATAAATCAGTAAGTATGCCATGTTCATGGATTGGAAGACTCAATACTGTTAAGACTTTAATTTCTCTTAAATTGACCTATAGGTTCGAGCAATCCCAAACAAAATTCCTCCTGGCTTTTTTATGGAAATTGATAGGCTGAGTCTAAAATGTATATAAATATGTAAAAAATCTGAACAGCCAAAAAATTTTTGAAAAAAGAACAAACCTGGAAGATTCACAATGCCTGATTTTAAGATTTACTATAGAGCTACAGTAGTCAAGACAGTGTGATATTGGTATAGAGATAGACATAGATCAACAGAATAGAATAGAGTCTAGAAACAGACCCACAAATATAATCAGTTGATTTTCAAAAGCTGCTAAAGTAATTCAATAGGGGAAAAGATGGTCTTTTCAATAAATGGTGCTGAAATAACTTGATAACCATATGAGAAAAAAATGATCTTTGATCCTTACTTCAGAGCATGCCCTAAAATTAATTCAACATGTGTCATAGACCTAAACATATAACCTAAAACTATCAGTCTTTTAAATACTGGAGTTGGAGGAGGCAGCTGCTTGTTTTTATAAATAAAAGTTATGGGGGGACACAGCCACGCCCAACTGTTTATGTACTGTCAATAACTGTTTTTGCCCTACAACAGCAGAGTTGAGTGGTTGAGGTGCTGTAGCCTGTAAGCCTAAAATATTTATGATCTGGTCCTTTAAGAATATGTTTGAAGATCCCCATTCTAAAAGAAAACTTGGGAGAAAATCCAGGGAACAATTTCTCAGACACAAAAATCAAGAACCATAAAAAAAAAAAAAAACTGGTAAACGGGACTTCATCAAAATTTAAAGCTTCTGCTTTTTGAAAGACAACTGTTAAGCCCACAAACTGGGAGAAAATATGTGACAAAGGAATTGTATTCAAATTACATCAAGAACTCCTACAACGCAATAATAGAGTGAATAACACAATAATAAGTAAAAGATCTGAACAGACACTTCAAAAAAGAAGATACACAACTGGGCAATAAGCACATGAAATAGTGCTCAACATCATTAGTATCAGGGAAACACAAATTTAAGCCACAATGAGATATCACTAAATATCTACTGGAATTCTCAATTTTAGCTAGACTGAAATACCAACTTTGGTGTAGGAAGGATTTAGAGCAACTAAAACTCCCACACACTGCTGCTATACACGGTAAACACCACTTTGGAAAATAGCCTGGCAGTTCCTTATACAGTTGAACATACATTTACCATACAGGAATTCTACTCTTTTATATACCCTCCCAAAATGAAAAATACAGTCATCCAAACACTTGTACACAAATGTACGTAGCATTATAGTCAAAAACTGGAAAAAACCCAAATGTCCATCAACAGATAAATGGTTAAACAAATTGTGATATAGCCTTACAATGAAATGCTACTTAACAATAAATATCTATGACCTAGCAAAAACCCATGGGTGAATCTCAAAAACATTATGCCAAATGAAAGTCAGGCACAAAAGAATATATGCTGTATGATTCCTTTTACATGAAATTCTAGAAAAGATGAACCTAATCTTTAGTAACAAAAAGCACGAATGGTTGCCTGATGACGGGGTTGTAGTATGGGAGGTGGAGGGAGTTCCAAATGAGCATTACTTTCTGGAGTAATGGAAATGTTCTGTATCTTGATTACGGGCATTACATGAGTGTATACAATTGTCAAAACTCACTCATAGTGTATAAAAAGCTGTTATCATTTTTTAGTGCTCAATGAATATCAGATAAGTAAATTAAAAGTAAAATTGTAGAAGGTTCTGTTTGAATAATCCCTGAAATTCAACTTCCTCTCTCCCTTAATATTTTTCAAAATATTTTCCATTTTCTTCTTTAGAAAGGAAGACTACGGTATTTGAAAACTTTCTCAGTGACAAATACTGGAACATTTTTTAAGAAAAAGAAAAAAACCTTATCCTAGGGAGGCAATATCATCAAATGGCTCTTTTGCTTATCAGAGTAATGATAAAGGCAAGAAGAAACTGCAAACCCTCCACAAAAATCCTCACCATATCAAAACGTGTTCCTAACCTTCCTTTTAAACCTCCTTGTTTCTTTACACATGAATGTGTCTTTCTGTGTTGTGGCTCATCATCATACTGGAGATGAGGTGGGAAATTAAAAACAAACAAAATAGCCTTCAAAGCAGAATCATGGAAGCTGATCAGTGATATCCTTGTATGTATTAGAGATAACCAGCAATTCTGCCCTGAAGGATCCTTCTGCCTTCTGTGCTTATTAAAATCATTCTCTTAATTAACTTCAATATCACACAAAACATCACTTCTTCCAAGAAGCCTTTTCATTCCCTCCAGTGAAAATAAATCATCCCTTTAACTTTCCCATAGGACATTCAACATACTTTTCTCAGGTAACCCAAGATACTATGCCTTGGGCCCTATTTATTTGGAATTGTCTACTTCTACCCAATAGACTGAAAGGTTCCACAGGACCTTGTCTAACACAGAGTGGGATCACACTAAATTTTCTGAGCGAATGCTGAATGTATCACCAATGGTACAGGAATGAAAATCTTTCCAGGGTACCTTCTGGGCATGAGCTTTGTTCAATGCAGTACTAACCACTGGGACCAACAGCAGTGGTTGTAGAAGCACACATTCCTAGGTCAAGGGCTTTTACAGCTGGGAAGTGAAGGTGCTGATAATTTAGGTGGATGTTCTATTTTAGGGAGGTGGGCAGAGCAGGAATGACCAGCCACCATAGATTTGCAGAACAGTACTTTCTTCATCTCAGCCAAAGTTTTATCTCCTGCCAATCTGGGGACTGAAACATTTTCAACCCAGCTCTATCCTATTTCCCTTCAAAATCACTCTAAAACTTTTCTCAGAATCAGGAGACTAAAGCTATTTGTACCATAAAACTAATGAAGCTTTAGTGTCCAGGTTCCTCACTTGCACAGTTCCTACAATCAGGAAGCATTTCTAACTATGCATTCTTGGCAACTGCCTATAGAAATCTCTGAAGACAGGGATTTAAATCTCCAAGACTCATAATTTGATTTGTAATTTCTTGACTCTTCTAAATATTCACTTTCATATTAATAATTATGAATTCTTTTTCTTGAACAGGAAACTCCCCTCCCTCAAACCGAACAAAGGGGCAAAACTAATTGTCAAAAAAGAAGAGAAAAGGAAAAGGTAAATGTGCAACAAAAAGTTCTTTGGTTATTTTGGCTCCACCGTCATCTTGGAACTTTCCCCTCCTAACAGCTCCTAAAAGATCCACCGTTAGAGATAGATAGAGGATGTCGAAGATCAAACAAAACAAAAAACCAAATACCACCAGTGGGGGTAGTTGGTAAACAAACCTCCCCCTCGTTTCTAAAGAGGAGTGGTGATGAAAAAGCGAGATAGACCCTGGAAATGTCAGAGGGGCTCAAAGACAAGGAGAGTCCCTGGCTACTTTGTTCTGGCCAAAGGAAGTCCGTCCCTCGAGCTGAGGTTTGGAACAGGAGTCCTGGGACAGCCTGGGAAACAAACTCACAGGGATACGCTCTCCTCTCCTCTTAGTAGCTGCAATCCCCCCGCCTGTCAACTTCTATTTCGCAAAGCACAGGGCTTGCCCTAGGACCAGGCTGGGTTAGCGCGCGCGTGCGTGCGTACGTGTGTGTGTGTGTGTGTGTGTGTGTGTGTGTGTGTGTGTGTGTGTGTGTGTGTGTGTGTGTGTGTAGGACGGCTACAGGGGTGTGAGAGAGAGGGTCGCGGTGGTGGGAGAGGGAGGGAGGAGTGTGTGTGTGTGTGTGTGTGTGTGTGTGTGTGTGTGTGTGTGTGTGTGTGTAGGACGGCTACAGGGGTGTGAGAGAGAGGGTCGCGGTGGTGGGAGAGGGAGGGAGGAGTGTGAAGACAGACAGAGATGCACCAGAGTAGGGCACTTGGGTAGAAAGGGGAGTGTTTTTCTACTTTTCATTCCCGACCCCCCAACAAAAATAAATAAATAAACAGCCGGGCCTAGGTGAGACGAAATATGATAAAAGGTAGACAGGGAACATGAGGTGTTTGTTATTTTATCTCAGCCTTTGTATTTGTCAGACTAAAATTTCAGAAAGGGCACCAAACTTCCGAAAAGATCCCAAGTAAAGAAGACAAATGTGAAGACCCGGTTAAGGAAATCAAAAGGGGGGCGGGGAGGAGTAAAGGAGCCCCCGCCCGAACTCCGCTTAAAGGCAGATGAGGGCATGTGGTTAGAAAAGGGAGAAGGGCTACAGACGCTCAGCTGGGACTTGGAAAAGGAGTAAAGTCCGCCTCGAGAGCCTCTCCCCAGCGGCCGGGCGGCGTCGCCTAACTGGGGACAGCGGGGTCCGACGGTCCTTGCAACGCCCGTTCTTGCCCTCCCCGCTCCTCCGCTCCTGCCGCGCCCTCCGCGCCCCTCGTCCAGTCGGACCCCTCCCGGAGGACCAGGAGTCCCGGGGACACCGGCCCGACCCGCCGCCGCCAGCCACCAGCACAGCCCTAAGTTGCCTCCACTCCCTTGCCGCCGCCTGGGCCGCCCGGACCTTGGACGGCGACTCGTGGGTGGCCGCCGCGTGTGACCCCAGCCCCCAGCCGCGGCCGCAGCGAGCGCCGCCACCCTCCACTCACCGCGGCGCTCCATCCCGCGTCCCGGACGCGGATGCCCGCCCGACATTCACGGCCGCCGCCGCCGCCTCCGCCGCCGCCGCCGAGGGCTGGAGCTCGCCGCTCCCATCCCCCACGGCCCGCGGACGCCCGGCCAAACCGCCGCCGCCTCCCCTGCAGCTACAGCCAAGACCACGGCAGCCCCGGCAGCCCCGCCCACGGCCTCGCACCTCCCGCCTGGCCGCGACCCGCCTCCTGGGGCCCAGCCCATTGGCCCGCGCGCCCGGGGGGCGGGGACGGGCTCCTGCGGCAGGTGGGGCCGGCCACTGGCTCTCCAGCGCCCGGCGCAGGCTGCCAGCTTCGCTTCGGCCCGCAAACGGTACGGAGCCTTGTAGAACGTGTTAGCCTCCCCGTGCGGCTTGCGGCAGGACAGGCGGAGGAACCTTAGGGATAAGTCACCTTTTGCACCCTCCAGTAGTGAGCAGGTCCTTGTTGTTTAAGAGGACGTTTCTCAGGTGGACATTTTGAATTCCTTCCAGTCAGGAATTTGGTCCCCAACTTGTTTAGTCCTACCCCTGCCCACACCCTCCTTCTCCCTTTAGGAACAAAAATACATTTTGTCCTTAACTTTAAAACTGCCACACTCTTTTCTGTCTTTGACTGATTGTCATTTTCAGAAAACTAAATTACCCAAAACGTCAACTATTATGTACAGTACCAGGCTCGGGGGAGTTGCTCAATAAATACTAGTCGAATGCATGTCCCCCTAATCATGCTACTTAGTTCTTACCATTAAATGCTCCTTTACTGATGGGACTCACCAACGTTATAGGGAAAATGAACAACAAAAATTAAAGCATTTATCTAGATTTGGATCACACATCATAATGAAAAAAGTACAGCGTTTCTATTGAATAGAGTACATAGTAGTAACACTTAACTCTACCAAGAACACCCTTCCTGTCATCTATGCTGAGACATAGCAGGCACTCTGTAAATATTAGCTGAGTAAATAGGTAAAATTATGGGAAGGGAATTTGGAAAAGTTCCTCAATCTCTTCCTCCCCTTAAACCTTTTTCAAAATACATCGAACATCTGCCATATTCTCCACTCCTCTTCATTAGTTGGGAGAAATATATTAAAAACCATCTCAGAGGAAAATGGTAACTCATTTTTGCAATAAAATAAATACAATTAACTGAGAATTAGAAATTAAGAATTAAAATTTAAGAATTAAAGAATTAAAAGAATTTAAGAATTAAAAATTAAGAATTAAGAATTAAAAATCTGTTATCTGCTGTAAACGAACTATAAATCAATAAAAATTTTTAAAAAGGAAAAAAAGTCTGTTATCTGGGACAGGTGGCTCATGTGTTTGGTAAAGAAAAGTAGAAATAAATACCTCCACCAAATCCTATAAACTGTCACAGCATTTACCCTTATAAGCCAACTTGTTTTTTACCTATAAATGTTTCTTGGTTAAAGTGGCTCAGGGTCACGTCTTTGGAGAATGAGGAATCAGAGACAAAAAACAAAAATCAGAGGCATAATTGGATGCTGGATCAATAATGAAACATTCATGACAGATGTTTAGTATAGCTATTTTATAATTATAGTATTTATTAATAACACATAACTACTTTGTCTATTGAAATGTTATTCATTCTTTCTGTGATAGAGAGAATACAACCTCTGCTCTGAAGCCTTCTGTTCTCACTGAAAATTAGTCATCCCATTTAATATTATATGGTACATGGAACCTTATTCTTATGGCACTTTTGACTTTCATGCAGTCTTTTACTTTATACTAATACCAATGTTTATTTATACTAATTAGATTGTGGAGGTCTACAGTGTTATGTTACCTAAGTCTGTGTCCAGTACACAAAGGGTCCCTACTAAGTATTTTCTAGAGGAATGTTTAGGGACTGACCAGTGTGTCCAGGAATAAAAATCCTTCTAGGATGCATTTTCTTTTTTACCGTAAGCTCTATTCAATTTGTTGTAACTAATGAAATCAAGTGCAATGGCCACAAAAACCACATGTCTAAAGCAAAGACGGTCCCAGGTACCCTGTGCCCAGAGGCGAAGGGGCTGATAATGAAGGCAGATGTTCCACGTGAGTGATGGAGGTGGGAGCCCAGCCCCAAAGGAGAGTACAATGGACAGGTGCTCTTCCTGTCAGTCACGCTTCAGTGACAGCCTGTTTAGGAGAGCACAACATCATCCACCAGACAATATTTATTGAGTACCTCCATTGTGCCAGGCATTGTTCTAAGCACAGGGGTTATATTAGTGACCTTTCGATCCACTTTCAGACTCTCTTCAACCATGGCTAAATGCCTGGGAGAGGAAAAGAGATAATGGAAGCAGGCATGTTCCCAGTCACTGAGACTGTCTTTGCCCCTCACTGCTGGAGCACTCAGAAAGAACCACGGAGAGCCTGATGGGCCACAGTGAGTACAAAGGCTCCAGATTCCAAAGTGGACGAAACTCACCAAGCAGGTTATTAATCTTGATTCTGTGATGGTTGTAATTGAGAAACAAGGAATCAATTCAGACCACATGCTGGAAATGAATGTGAAAGATGTTACAAACATCCAAGAATTCTGTGTTGTCTTGAGGAGTGAGAACTGGGTAAGACTGACTGAAAAAAATAAAGAAAAACTCAAGTGAGTATATGGATATGATATCATACTCATTTTATGTCTAGCTTAAGGTATTAAATTTTAAGCCCCAATTTGTTTGTTATTTTAAGCTCTCTATAAGACATTTGATGACATAAACCTCTGTGCTTGAGTCACCACATACCATGACTCTACCTAATGTCCTAACACGTGTAAGGAAGCTCTCCAGATAATTAATGATTGGTGCCAAATTATACTATTGGGCTAAAAATTGAATTACTGATATTGTTGTGAATAAAGAGATGATGATTATGATGATAGTAATAATAAGTAGCCCTCCCTGGTTTACTCTGTGCTAGACACTGTCTTAATTATTCTTTATATTTAGTAAGTCATTTAGTCCTCACAACCAGCCTATGAAATACTATCATCCCTATTTTACGAATTAAAAACTGAGGCACAGAACAAAAGAAGTTCACTGAAGAGTATCTTTTGGATTTTATGAAAATCGATCTTAAAATGAAGATAAATTTGACCATACTTTTCTTAGAAAAAGATAGTGGGGACTCACTCTTATTCTTCCTCTGCCTCTCTGGCCTTTTTGCTGTTCCCCTGATACCCCAAGGTCCCTCTTGCCTCTGCTGTTCCCTCTGCCTGGAAGGGGCTCCCCTGCCCCATATATGTGACTTGCTCTTTGCTCCCTTCCAGTCTCCGCTCAAATGTTCCATGTCATTGACATGTTCCCTGACCACTCTGTAGAAAAGAGCATTCCCCTCTTTGATACTCCTATCTTCCTTACCCTGCTTTATTTTTTTTACTACAATAGTTAATTTTATTTGTTCAAGGACTCATCTTGCAAGCATTAAAGCAAGCCTGGGCTTTGATTCTGGGAGCCCGGATTCCCATACTTAGGAAGATAACAGCAAAAACTGCTCCACGTACATGGATGAAAACTAAAGGCTCATGGTTAATCACACTGTAGTTTTTTAGTTTCTACAGCCTAGAAGCCAGAAGTCACTGGTCCTTTAGGTCCATCTGGATGTCCCACAGGGTTTCTGCACTTTTATTGAGTTGGGCAAACTTATCACTTACCCTGCTTTAAATACCATAAAGTGCCATAACATGTACCCCTCTACTGACTTGGTATAGTTGTTAATTTATTTGTATATTTTTCATTTCCTCTCACTAGTGTGGAAATGTCAGTGGCATGATGAGAGGGACTCTGACTGTTTTGTTCACCATTGTATCCCCAGCTCCTGGAAAAGTATTTGGAATTAATCAATAAATAAAATAGCTTAAAGAAAATAACAGTACAGCCCAACTACTAGATTTATCTTTCAAAAAGATTAGTTTAACATTTTGAAAGTTTTAATCAGATAAGAGAAACATATTGCTTTGTTTGACAAAAATTTTACATTAGCTACTTATAACTGACATACTAACACGTGCCAAGTTTAATTACTTCACCTAGTCTTTATCTGAAAGGAGACTTCCGAGAAGATGGCGGAAGAGTAAGACGCAGGGATCACCTTCCTCCCCACAGATACACCAGAAATACATCTACACATGGAACAACTCCTACAGAACACCTACTGAAGGCTGGCAGAAGACCTCAGACCTCCCAAAAGGCAAGGAACCCCCCACGTACCTGGTTAGGGCAAAAGAAAAAAATAAACAGAGACAAAAGAATAGGCACGGGGCCTGCACCAGTGGGAGGGAGCTGTGAAGAAGGAAAGGTTTCCACACACTAGGAAGCCCCTTCGCGGGCGGAGACTGCGGGTGGCGGAGGGGGAACGCTTCGGAGCTACGGTGGAGAGCGCAGCCACAGGCGTGCAGAGGGCAAAGTAGAGAGATTCCCGCACAGAGGATCAGGGCCGACCGGCACTCACCACACCGAGAGGCTTGTCTGCTCACCCGCCGGGGCGGGCGGGGCTGGGAGTTGAGGCTCGGGCTTCGGTCGGAGCGCCGGGAGAGGACTGGGGTTGGTGGCGTCAGCACAGCCTGCCGGGGGTTGGTGCGCCGCGGCTAGCTGGGAGGGAGTCTGGACCTGCCGAAGAGGCAAGAGACTTTTTCTTCCCTCTTTGTTTCCTGGTGCGCGAGGAGAGGGGATTAACAGCGCTGCTTAAAGGAGCTCCAGAGACGGGCACGAGCCGCGGCTAAAAGCGCGGACCCCAGAGACGGGCATGAGATGCTAAGGCTGCTGCTGCCGCCACCAAGAAGCCTGTGTGCGAGCACAGGTCACTCTCCACACCCCCCTTCCAGGGAGCCTGTGCAGCCCGCCACTGCCGGGGTCCCAGGATCCAGGGTCAACTCCTCCGGGAGAACGCACGGCGCGCCGCAGGCTGGTGCAACGTCACGGTGGCCTCTGCTGCCGCAGGCTCGCCCCGCACTCTGTGCCCCTCCCTCCCCCCGGCCTGAGTGAGCCACAGCCCCCAAATCAGCGGCTCCTTTAACCCCGTCCTGTCTGAGCGAAGAACAGACGCCTTCCGGCGACCTACACGGAGAGGCGGGGCCAAATCCAAAGCTGAGCCCCTGGGAGCTGTGAGAACAAAGAAGAGAAAGGGAAATCTCTCCCAGCAGCCTCAGAAGCAGCGGATTAAAGCTCCACAATCAATTTGATGTACCCTGAATCTGTGGAATACATGAATAGACAACCAATCATCCCAAATTAAGGAGGTAGACTTTGAGAGCAAGATTTATTATTTTTTCCCCCTTTCCTCTTTTTGTGAGTGTGTATGTGTATGCTTCTGTGTGAGACTTTGTCTGTATAGCTTTGCTTCCACCATTTGTCCTAGGGTTCTAACCGTCCATTTTTTTTAATCTTTTTCTTAATAATTTTTTATTTTAATAACTGTATTTTACTTTATCTTCTTTCTTTCTTTGTTTCTTTCCTACCTTCCCTCTTTTAGACAACAAATCATCCCAAATTGAGGAGGTGGACTTTGAGACCAAGATTTATGATTTTCTCCCCTTTTCCTCTTTTTGTGAGTGTGTATGTGTATGCTTCTGTGTGAGATTTTGTCTGTATAACTTTGCTTCCACCATTTGTCCTAGGGTTCTATCCATCCATTTTATTTTTGTTTTTTTAATTTTTTTTCTTTCTTTTCTCTTAATAATTATTTTTTATTTTAATAACTTTATTATATGTTATCTTCTTTTATTTTATTTTACTTTATCTCCTTTTTTCTTCCTTCCCTCCTTCCTTCCTTCCTCCCTCCCTCTCTCCCTCCCTTCTTTCTTTCTTTCTCTCTTTCTACTTCTACTAATTCTTTCTTTCTACTTTTTCTCCCTTTTATTCTGAGCCGTGTGGATGAAAGGCTCTTGTTGCAGCAGCCAGGAGTCAGTGCTGTGCCTCTGAGGAGGGAGAGCCAACTTCAGGACACTGGTCCACAAGAGACCTCCCAGCTCCACAAAATATCAAACAGCAAAAATCTCCCAGAGATCTCCATCTCAACACCAGCACCCAGCTTCACTCAATGACCAGCAAGCTACAGTGCTGGACATCCTATGCCAAACAACTAGCAAGACAGGAACACAACCCCACCCATTACCAGAGAGGCTGCCTAAAATCATAATAAGTCCACAGACACCCCAAAACACACCACCAGACGTGGACCTGCGCACAAGAAAGACAAGATCCAGCCTCATCCACCAGAACACAGGCACTAGTCCCCTCCATCAGGAAGCCTACACAACTCACTGAACCAACCTCAGCCACTGGAGACAGACACCCAAAACAACGGGAACTACAAACCTGCAGCCTGCAAAAAGGAGACCCCAAACACAGTAAGATAAGCAAAAAGGGAAGACAGAAAAACACACCGCAGATGAAGGAGCAAGATAAAAACCCACCAGACCTAACAAATGAAGAGGAAATAGGCAGTCTACCTGAAAAAGAATTCGGAATAATGATAGTAAAGATGATCCAAAATCTTAGAAATAGAATAGAGAAAATGCAAGAAACATTTAACAAGGACCTAGAAGAACTAAAGATGAAACCAACAACGATGAACAGCACAATAAATGAAATTAAAAATACTCTAGATGGGATCAATAGCAGAATAATTGAGGCAGAAGAACGGATAAGTGACCTGGAAGATAAAATAGTGGAAATAACTACTGCAGAGCAGAATAAAGAAAAAAGAATGAAAAGAACTGAGGACAGTCTCAGAGACCTCTGGGACATCAAATGCACCAACATTCGAATTATAGGGGCTCCAGAAGAAGAAGAGAAAAAGAAAGGGACTGAGAAAATATTTGAAGAGATTATAGTTGAAAACTTCCCTAATATGGGAAAGGAAATAGTTAATCAAGTCCAGGAAGCACAGAGAGTCCCATACAGGATAAATCCAAGGAGAAATACGCCAAGACACATATTAATCAAACTGTCAATAATTAAATACAAAGAAAACATATTGAAAGCAGCAAGGGAAAAACAACAAATAACACACAAGGGAATCCCCATAAGGTTAACAGCTGATCTTTCAGCAGAAACTCTGCAAGCCAGAAGGGACTGGCAGGACATATTGAAAGTGATGAAGGAGAAAAACCTGCAACCAACATTACTCTACCCAGCAAGGATCTCATTCAGATTTGATGGAGAAATTAAAACCTTTGCAGACAAGCAAAAGCTGAGAGAGTTCAGCACCACCAAACCAGCTTTACAACAAATGCTAAAGGAACTTCTCTAGGCAAGAAACACAAGAGAAGGAAAAGACTTACAATAACGAACCCAAAACAATTAAGAAAATAGGAATAGGAACATGCATATCGATAATTACCTTAAATGTAAATGGACTAAATGCTCCCACCAAAAGACACAGATTGGCTGAATGGATACAAAAACAAGACCCATATATTTGCTGTCTACAAGAGACCCACTGCAGACCTAGAGACACATACACACTGAAAGTGAGGGGATGGAAAAAGATATTTCATGCAAGTGGAAACCAAAAGAAAGATGGAGTAGCAATTCTCATATCAGACAAAATAGACTTTAAAATAAAGACTATTAGAAGAGACAAAGAAGGACACTACATAATGATCAAGGGATCGATCCAAGAAGAAGATATAACAATTGTAAATATTTATGCACCCAACATAGGAGCACCTCAATACATAAGGCAAATACTAACAGCCATAAAAGGGGATATCGACAGTAACACATTCATAGTAGAGGACGTTAACACCCCACTTTCACCAATGGATAGATCATCCAAAATGAAAATAAATAAGGAGACACAAGCTTTAAATGATACATTAAACAAGATGGACTTAATGGATATTTATAGGATATTCCATCCAAAAACAACAGAATACACATTTTTCTCAAGTGCTCATGAAACATTCTCCAGGATAGATCATATCTTGGGTCACAAATCAAGCCCTGGTAAATTTAAGAAAATTGAAATTGTATCAAGTATCTTTTCCGACCACAACGCTATGAGACTAGATATCAATTACAGGAAAAGATCAGTAAAAAATACAAGCACATGGAGGCTAAACAATACACTACTTAATAACGAAGTGATCACTGAAGAAATCAAAGAGGAAATAAAAAAATACCTAGAAACAAATGACAATGGAGACATGATGACCCAAAATCTATGGGATGCAGCAAAAGCAGTTCTAAGAGGGAAGTTTATAGCAATAAAATCCTACCTTAAGAAACAGGAAACATCTCAAATAAACAACCTAACCTTGCACCTAAAGCAATTAGAGAAAGAAGAACAAAAAAAAACCCAAAGTTAGCAGAAGGAAAGAAATTATAAAAATCAGATCAGAAGTAAATGAAAAAGAAATGAAGGAAACGATAGCAAAGATCAATAAAACTAAAAGCTGGTTCTTTGAGAAGATAAACAAAATTGATAAACCATTAGCCAGACTCATCAAGAAAAAAAGGGAGAAGACTCAAATCAATAGAATTAGAAATGAAAAAGGAGAAGTAACAACTGACACTGCAGAAATAAAAAAAGATCATGAGAGATTACTACAAGCAACTCTATGCCAATGCAATGGACAACCTGGAAGAAATGGACAAATTCTTAGAAATGCACAACCGGCTGAGACTGAATCAGGAAGAAATAGAAAATATGAACAGACCAATCACAAGCACTGAAATTGAAACTGTGATTAAAAATCTTCCAATAAACAAAAGCCCAGGACCAGATGGCTTCACAGGCGAATTCTATCAAACATTTAGAGAAGAGCTAACACCTATCCTTCTCAAACTCTTCCAAAATATAGGAGAGGGAGGAACACTCCCAAATTCCTTCTACGAGGCCACCATCACCTTGATACCAAAACCAGACAAGGATGTCACAAAGAAAGGAAACTACAGGCCAATATCACTGATGAACGTAGATGCAAAAATCCTCAACAAAATACTAGCAAACAGAATCCAACAGAACATTAAAAGGATCATACACCATGATCAAGTGGGGTTTATCCCAGGAATGCAAGGATTCTTCAATATACGCAAATCAATCAACATGATACACCATATTAACAAATTGAAGGAGAAAAACCATATGGTCATCTCAATAGATGCAGAGAAAGCTTTTGACAAAATTCAACACCCATTTATGATAAAAACCCTGCAGAAAGTAGGCATAGAGGGAACTTTCCTCAACATAATAAAGGCCATATATGACAAACCCCCAGCCAACATCATCCTCAATGGTGAAAAACTGAAAGCATTTCCACTAAGATCAGGAGCAAGACAAGGTTGCCCACTCTCACCACTCTTATTCAACATAGTTTTGGAAATTTTAGCCACAGCAATCAGAGAAGAAAAGGAAATAAAAGGAATCCAAATCGGAAAAGGAGAAGTAAAGCTGTCACTGTTTGCAGATGACATGATACTATACATAGAGAATCCTAAAGATGCTACCAGAAAACTACTAGAGCTAATCAATGAATTTGGTAAAGTAGCAGGATACAAAATTAATGCACAGAAATCTCTGGCATTCCTATACACTAAGGATGAAAAATCTGAAAGTGAAATCAAGAAAACACTCCCAGTTACTATTGCAACAAAAAGAATAAAATATCTAAGCATAAACCTACCTAAGGAGACAAAAGACCTGTTTGCAGAAAATTATAAGACACTGATGAAAGAAATTAAAGATGATACAAATAGATGGGGAGATATACCATGTTCTTGGATTAGAAGAATCAACATTGTGAAAATGACTCCACTACCCAAAGCAATCTACAGTTTCAATGCAATCCCTATCAAGCTACCACTGGCATTTTTCACAGAACTAGAGCAAAAACTTTCACAATTTGTATGGAAACACAGAAGACCCCGAATAGCCAAAGCAATCTTGAGAATGAAAAATGGAGCTGGAGGAATCAGGCTCCCTGACTTCAGACTATACAACAAAGCTACAGTAATCAAGACAGTATGGTACTGGCACAAAAACAGAAAAATAGATCAATGGAATGGGATAGAAAACCCAGAGATAAACGCACGCACATATGGTCACCTTACCTTTGATAAAGGAGGCAGGAATGTACAGTGGAGAAAGGACAGCCTCTTCAATAAGTGGTGTTGGGAAAACTGGACAGCTATTTGTAAAAGTATGAGATTAGAACACTGCCTAACAGCATACACAAAAATAAGCTCAAAATGGATTAAAGACCTAAATGTAAGGCCAGAAACTATCAAACTCTTAGAGGAAAACATAGGCAGAACACTCTATGACATAAATCACAGCAAGATCCTTTTTGACCCACCTCCTAGAGAAATGGAAATAAAAACAAAAATAAACAAATGGGACCTAATGAAACTTCAAAGCTTTTGCACAGCAAAGGAAACCATAAACAAGACCAAAAGACAACCCTCAGAATGGGAGAAAATATTTGCAAATGAAGCAACTGACAAAGGAATAATCTCCAAAATTTATAAGCAGCTCATGCAGCTCAATAACAAAAAAACAAACAACCGAATCCAAAAATGGGCAGAAGACCTAAATAGACATTTCTCCAAAGAAGATATACAGACTGCCAACAAACACATGAAAGAATGCTCAACATCATTAATCATTAGAGAAATGCAAATCAAAGCTACAATGAGATATCATCTCACACCAGTCAGAATGGCCATCATCAAAAAATCTAGAAACAATAAATGCTGGAGAGGGTGTGGAGAAAAGGGGACCCTCTTGCACTGCTGGTGGGAATGTAAATTGATACAACCACTGTGTAGAACAGTATGGAGGTTCCTTAAAAGAGTACAAATAGAACTACCATATGACCCAGCAATCCCACTACCGGGCACATACCCTGAGAAAACCATAATTCAAAAAGAGTCATGTACCAAAATGTTCATTGCAGCTCTATTTACAATAGCCTGGAGATGGAAACAACTTAAGTGTCCATCATCAGATGAATGGATAAAGAAGATGTGGCACATAGATACAATGGAATATTACTCAGCCATAAAAAGAAACGAAATTGAACTATTTGTAATGAGGTGGATAGACCTAGAGTCTGTCACACAGAGTGAAGTAAGTCAGAAAGAGAAAGACAAATACCGTATGCTAACACATATATATGGAATTTAAGAAAAAAAAATGTCATGAAGAACCTAGGGGTAAGTCGGGAATAAAGACACAGACCTACTAGAGAATGGACTTGAGGATATGGGGAGGGGGAAGGGTAAGCTGTGGCAAAGCAAGAGAGAGGCATGGACATATATACACTACCAAACGTAAGGTAGATAGCTAGTGGGAAGCAGCCGCATAGTACAGGGAGATCAGCTCGGTGCTTTGTGACCGCCTGGAGGGGTGGGATAGGGAGGGTGGGAGGGAGGGAGACGCAGGAGGGAAGAGATATGGGAACATATGTATATGTATAACTGATTCACTTTGTTATAAAGCAGAAACTGACACACCATTGTAAAGCAATTAGACTCCAATAAAGTTGTAAAATATATATATATATATATATATATATATATATAAAACCTTTATGAGATGGGAATATGAGATCTGTTTTCCCCAAAAGAATATTGTAACTTTCAGTGTCAGGGGATGTTAGAGCTCCTCTACTACATTCTCCTTTATTTTATTTAAAAAAAAAAAAAAAAGCCCAGGTCAGTTTTCCCAGAGATCACACGGTTAGTCATTGGCCTAAGTAGACTGGAACCAAGACCAGGGCTCTTTCTATACCAACTGATAAATTAAGCTTTTAAATTGTACGTAAGTCTATGAAATGAGATCAAAGCCCCTACCTGAATCGTTCTTAATTTATGTGTAAGTATTTAAGCTATACTAACATGTTTAAATGTGAATTTGTTCTGCATATTTACTCCTATTATTTCAGAGTTCTGACTTATTAAGTTACTAAAAAATGTTGGCCCTTAAAAAATGGGTGGGTTAGCATGGAGCCAATGAGGAGCTTGGTTTGCTCTTGAAGTAGAAAGTTGTCCTGAGGCATTCTGGAACACACGCACAGATTACCGCCTCTCTCCTAGGGAGAAGGCTTGCTGGCTTCAGGAAGGAGTAGAGCCCAATGGAAACATTGCTAATCTCTTTCTTTATCTACACACTGAGCAAATATTGCTGAACCCTGAGAAACAATGCAACCACTAGGGACTTTAATGAGTGTTTATCTTTCTAACTGCGTATTTATATAGGGGTGGCTGCCTGTGGCATGCTTGCCAGTGGATTGGGAAGGGACTGCTTGTAAAAGCTGAAAATATTTAGTTATATGAACCTGTTTCAGCGACATCTCCTTTTACGTTCATTCAAGTGGGCATTACATTCCATAGCAACAGAAGAACTATTATTACTCAATCATTTAGATATCTGGATTTAAATGATTTTATTTTGAAAGTCAGTATTATTAATTAAATGAATATTGAAATTAACTCAGTAGCTGACAATGTATGATTTAAATTAGAAGAAATAAAATACAGGAAAAAGAGTATTATATGACTTAATAATCCTATAATATTGGCATCTTGAAATATCTGTAAACTTGTGTCAAAGACCTTGAAAAATAGTAACTGAGAATCATTGATGGATTGACATCCTTTGCTGCTGATGGATTTGACATACTTACTGTGCTTGATGACATATTCAGTTTAGGATGTTCATCAGTGTAATTAAATTTTCCTGGGAGCTACATGGTATTAGACTATAGGAGGTCACAAGCATAACGTATATCTTATTAACCAAAAAGCTGATGAAATACCTGTTATGTAATATCACTGAAACCATCTGCTTAGTATACGCAAGGTGGAGAACAGATGGAATGACAAACAAGCTATTAAGACAGTCAGTTGCCTTGCTTCGGAGTTAGCTCAAGCTGGGTTGCAAGGTGAAATGCTTTAGATCTTTCCTATGAATAGATGAAGACAATCCTCATGGTTAGAATGAACAATATCAAGCTGACTTCTAATATCTTCCTTCTGGGTAATAACTAAGAACCAAGAGGAAAAAAAAAGAGTTCCATTCTGGAAAAGTTATTGAAAGATAAAACAAGCTTACCAAGAAACCAGAATCTAAGGAAATGAATAGACCAGTAGACAAGAGGTCTTGATATAAACCTTGGAGTTACTTAGGGACTAAAAAATTAGAAGCATAGGATGTGGATCAAGGAACAGTGGATTCTAGAAGGACTCTTTAAACGTGTTTCACAGGGAACTGGTATTTAATTTACACAAGCTTTTCTTGAATACCAACAAGTCAGTGAAATGGAGCTGCCAATGCCAATGGCATTGTTATATTTTCGAACCAATGTTTGAAGTGCAATGAAAACTGAAGGGGCTTTTTGTAGTTTTGTAGGTGGTAGGTGGTTTGGTAGTGGGGATGGGTCAGGGCTATGGGGAAGAGGAAAACATAACGGAGATAGTGATTACTGGGAAAATTTCTTAAGAACAAAGTAGATCACTGATTTATCAGACAAAGTGCTGTAGGCTGAATTTTATCCCCTCAAAATTCATATGTTGGAGTCTTAACCCCTAGTACTTCAGAATGTGACTGTATTTGGAGATAGGGTCTTCAAAGAGGTATTTAAGTCAAAATGAAGCTATTAGTGTAGGCCCTAATCCTATATGACTGGTATCCTTGTAAGAAGACAAGATTACAACACAGACGCACACAGACCACATAAAATACAGGGAGATCAGTTCTACACCATGCAAAAACACAGAGAAGACAGCCATCTATAAGCTGAGAGACACCTCAGAAGAAACCAACCATGCCAACACCTTGATCTCAGACTTTTAGCTTGCAGAATTGTGAGAAAATATATTTCTGTTAAGCCACCCAGTTTGTGGTACTTTGTTATGGCAGCCATAACAAACATATAAGACAACACCACTTAAGTTCTAGGAATCAAATAATAATACCATTAATGGGTTCTAGTTGGACCCAAGATAATTTCCTTCCCCTACTCCATAGAAATATTAAGTCCAAGTCTGGCTGAAAGTTGCCGTAATCCAACTCTTTAAGTGGACCATTTCTTCTTCATAATATTCACGAGATGCAATAAGTCAATATCACTCCTACTCTGGGGTGTAGGCCAGGAGGGAGCATCATATCCATTGTAATATTATCATTAAAATCAGAAGGCAGGATGTTTACAAGCCTGGTGTTCTGTGAGTATTTTCAGTGGGAGGAGGCTGATTGGTTTCTACTCAGAGTGGAAGGGATGCCCTGGCCTCGTCATTTATATCCAGTAGAGGAAGATTTGAGAGTGGCAATTTTAAGGGTACAATTTTAAGCCACTGCAAGCAGTATTAACGGCTAGTTAACAGTAATAATTTCATCACAGTGCTTGGTTCATAATAAGAGCTTGATAAGTGTTAATTTACTTTTCTATTATTTTTGGTTCTATGGCATTTCACAGTGTACAAAGCTACATTATCTCAACTTATCTTCAAAATAAGTCGGTGAAATATGAGTTATTGTGATCATTTTTATTCAGATTTCTCATAAGAAAACTGTATCTTTTTATTTATTTTTTTCTTCCTTTTTGCAGTATGCGGGTCTCTCACTGTTGTGGCCTCTCCCATCGCGGAGCACAGGCTCTGGACGCGCAGGCTCAGTGGCCATGGCTCACGGGCCCAGCCGCTCCACAGCATGTGGGATCTTCCCGGACCAGGGCACGAACCCGTGTCCCCTGCATTGGCAGGTGGACTCTCAACCACTGCGCCACCAGGGAAGCCCAGAAAGCTGTATCTTAATGAGGGTAAGTTCTTTACCCAAAATTGCACAATGAACTAATATCAGAGATTGAACTCAAAGCAAGGTCACTGTCTCCTCAAGCAGGACTCTTTCCAATACCCCCACCAGCTCTAAATAAGTTTAGAGCTGTAAGTTTCAAATAATCCACTGTAAGTTTAAAACAATCCACTTTAATCAAAAAATGACATATTCTGTATTCATCAAGTATTCCAGGTAGTAAAGAGATTCGATATTTATTATACAAATTGTACCTATCCTATAAATACTACATGAATAAATACTTTGCACATGCAAATGGACAGAAGAGGAGACTGTCCCCAAAACCTCCTAGTAAGTTACTTCTCACACCATTGGCCTTGGTCCAGAATTCCTAAAGAATGAGTGTTTTTTAAAAAAAGAATACTTAGAAGATACTTTTCCTTATATAAACACAGAGTTCCATCTACTGATACCCAGGGATCGATTAAGATCTAGTACTAATCTTTAGATATTATAAATTGTATTTATTTTATAATACATATAGAGTATTTTATTTGGGGTGTGTATATGTGTGTGAGATGGGGAGGCAACAACATTGTTCCTATAGGAATATGCCTTTTGATTCTTTATGCTAGACTTACAAGCAAACTTTTGGAATACAGTCCATTCATTGGATGGGAACTCCTTGAAAATTAAGAATTTTCAGAGAATTTGTTTATATTCCCCTTAAACCAATCCTTATATGATTCAGAAGGCACTTCAAGAATCTTGTATTGTCTACAAATGATTATTACGACACATGTGACATAGCCCAATGATAAATGCTCTCTAGATTCAGAGAAAGACTAACTAATAAGACACCAGATGATGATAAAGTGTTAATGATATTACATAGGCGTTGCTATGCTATAGGAAATTCTATCAGAAACCATGATAGCACTGAATGAAGTCCAGCATATGCACTGATTGATGACTCATCCCACACTCTTTCCTTCTAAGAGAAGGAAGATGATAGAAGCCCAGTTCAGAGATGTTGAATTCCAAATGATGGAGGACAAATTATTCCATGTGATATACAAAGGTTAGTTAAAATACAGATTTAAAACTCAAAATCCTAGAAGTAGGGGCAAACTGAGAGAGCTAGATCCCCTGCAGGAGGTATTCACTCTTACTTAGCTCCAGATCACTGAGGTCACGGGTAGGGTAACCAACCACATATTCTGATTTGCCTCAGGCAGATTCAGTTAATGCCTGTTGTTCAGGCGTAATTATTAATAGAGCCTCTTCTTACTCTCAGAAGTGTGCCAATTTGTACAATACAGTATATGGGCACTCTAGTTATAGGAAAATTTAGGTATAGTATTGCCTGGTCTTTTGGTTTTTCAAGCCAGAAATTTGGGTTTTAAAGAACATCTTTGGATTTTTTTAATGTGGCCAACAAATTCCAATTTTTTGTTTTGTTTTTTTGTTTTTTGCGGTATGTGGGCCTCTCACTGTTGTGGCCTCTCCCGTTGCGGAGCACAGACTCCAGACGCGCAGGCTCAGCGGCCATGGCTCACGGGCCCAGCCGCTCCGCGGCATGTGGGATCTTCCCGGACCAGGGCACGAACCCGTGTCCCCTGCATCGGCAGGTGGACTCTCAACCACTGCGCCACCAGGGAAGCCCAAATTCCAAATTTTGTTCAGGCCAGGGAAAACTCATAAGGAGCAGGATGTGGCCTGGAGTTGACTGTTTGCAACCTCTAGGTTAAAACCTCTGGCTGATATGAGAGTGCTCTTTGGTTTGCCTTTTTGGAGAACATTTCTCTCTTGTAGCTGGTGACAAAGGGTCTTCAGATGCCTCCTGCATGGGAGGGCCTTCTTGCTCTATGAAGTTCCAGTAGAAATCGGTGTGGAGTCAGGACATATAATATGAGCAGCTTAAACCTGTTGTTCTAGGCCTTCGTAATGACTGTAGCTAGCACTTCCCATGAACTACACGCATTGCATAGTCTATCTCATTTACTCCTCACAATAGGTCTGTGAGGAAGATATTACTATCTCCATTGTTCTAATGAGGAAACTGAGACTTAAGTGACTAATTAGTTTGAACAAAGTCACTCAGCTAGTAAGTGGCGAAACCAGGATCTGAACTCCTGACAAACTTAACTCCAAAGCCCACGCCTTTTTCCTCTGTGTCTGCTGCTTCCCAAGGTAGAGAGATCAACTTTCTCTTTCCCTTGGGACATTTTTCATTTGAGTAGATCCTTTTTGACCTCTTGTCACTAGGGAAAATTATAGTCTTGACTCTGGGTCTACAAGAAGACATTTTCTCGCTTTTATTGAGGGCTTTAAGTCAGAGGTCCAGTGGTTCAGCTCACATCTCTGGGAATGGGGGACCCCAAGGGAGTTTAAAGCCAAAGTCCCACTTAGTCATAAGCAGTGTTCATTTACCAGGTGTCCCCTTCTACTCAGACCCTTTGAGAATCTATAGTGATGCTAGGCAGCTGGTCATAGATTTAAGGTTTCATAACTCCAGTCATCTCTGTATCCCATATCCATTTTAGAGATACAAGTAACAAATAGACCTCATCTAATGGGGACTAAGAAAAAGCATAGGATTTTCTTTCCATTATTAATTTGACCAATGATCGGGAAATGTTTAACATGTTATACTGGGTTGAATAATCCCCACCCTCCCACCCCCTGCCACTGGCCAAATTCATTTCTGCTTGGAACTTCAGAATGCGACCTTATTTGGAAATAAGTTCTTTGCAGCTAGTAATTAATGAAGATGAGGTCATACTGGATTAGGGTGGACCATAATCCTAATCTGATGACTGGAATCCTCATAAGATGAGATAGAGACACAGAGCCCTACACAGAGGGAAGGTGGCCATATAAAGATAAGTAGAAATTAGAGCAATGCAGCTGTAAGGCAAGAAATACCAATGACTTCAGGCAATCATCAGATGATGCAAGAGGTAGAGGATTATTCTCTAGAGATTTCAGAGGGAGCACGGTCCCGCCAATGCTTTGATTTGGACTCTTGGCTTCCAGAACTGTGAGAGAATAAGTTTCTATTGTTTTAAACTAAGTTTGTGGTAATTTGTTACAGCAGCCACAAGAAACTTGTGCACGTAAAGAAAAAAAAGAAGTGTGAATGTTGGGCTTCCCTGGTGGCGCAGTGGTTGAGAGTCCGCCTGCCGATGCAGGGGACACGGGTTCGTGCCCCGGTCCGGGAAGATCCCACAGGTCGCGGAGCGGCTGGGCCCGTGAGCCATGGCCGCTGAGCCTGCGCGTCCGGAGCCTGTGCTCCGCAACGGGAGAGGCCACAACAGTGAGAAGCCCGCGTACCGCAAAAAAAAAAAGAAAAAAAAAAAAGTGAATGCTGTAATGCCCTTTCAGGATGCAGCAGAGGAATCTATATTGAATATTTAAATTCAGAGTTCACAAGTCAAAATTTCAAGAAGTATTTCATGACCCACTATTAGTTAAAGAACAAACTCTTCAGAGAGGAAAAGTTCTCTCCCTATATAATTCAAAAGCATCTGTGGAATTTCTACAGAAGACAAAAGGCATCCAGTATGTTGATTCAATATGGCTCAGTTCTGTGCTAATCCTGACCACGACTGGCTGTGTTAGGGAATTCCTCTACCAATCTACCACCATTAGTCATCCTGTCTTAAGCTTGAAATCTGATAGAACTGGGGTGAGTCATAGGCACTGGGGTGTGCATTATGTGGTAGTCTTTTCCCATTCTCTGCCATATTTACCCCGTTTATCTGACTGGTATCTGACTCAGTTTCTCTCCTGGGACTATGATTCTGACAACATCACCAGCTTTTATTTCTCTAAGGGCAAATCCCTGCCTTACTCTAGCCTCTGGCTGGGGTCTGCCTCAAACTGGATGGACTCTCTGTATTGGGGGAAAATCTCTTATACTCTCAATTCCTGAAATGCCCATTGCCCCTTTTGAGGAAGGCTAGTCACAGCTCCTGCATTCTGACCTCAGCTGATTCAACCAAATTTGGATGTCTTATCCAAGGCTAGCCCATCCATAGGCCTATCCGTGTTCTATGAAGCAGTCTGGCAAGTGAGCTCTACCCAATGAGGGAAAAGATAAGCAACAGCACCAATAGGACCTTCTGTGTTGGAGAGTTTAAATAAGAGACCCTTGGAGAGCCCCTGCTGTTGGTAATATGGACAGAAGTTGAAAAGACACACAGAAAAAACAGACACAGAAAGCAGAAACCATGAGGTAGAAAATGCCATCAGTGAGCAGAAATCAAGAGATGAAAAGAGGAGAACAGGAAGTTGGAAGTAAGTGGCAAGAGCCGTAGAAACAAAGACCAAGAGTAGCTGCATCATTGTAAAACTTGCAGAGCATTAGAGTCAGGCTGGCAGATGCCCAGGAGCGCAGAGGATAACCCAAACTGCATTGTATTCTAAAGTGGCTTCTAGTTCTTAAATGGTGGTCTGGCCCCTGAAGCACAGCTGTGCAGCTGTTAAGAGTGTTCCCTGACTTTCTTACATTCTACCTCCCTACACACCATCTTCTTATCCCCGTCTCCCCCACCATTAACTGAGGTAAATGGGTCTCTATTCTTGAAATGTTAAAAACCATGCCATGAAACAACCAACTGCCACTGCTGAATTCCATTAGATTAGAATTCTTGGATAGCAGCCCAGTGAGCCTGAGTATCCAGTCTCCTGTTAGACATTGACACTTGGACTGCTCATTACTCTAGCTTGGCTAGTCCTTCTTACCCCCAGCTCTGCTGCTTCTCCTTTCCCAATTCTCTTGCTGCAAAAGCTCTGACATGCCTTGTAAATCAAGGCACATGGATTTTGATAACACTGATACCATTTAATAATGAAGTAATAAACTCTTGTGTTTGCTTCAACAAGGTGGGGTCTCATTTGTCTTTACAGTGTTAGGCATGTGGGTCAAGTATAACTACATCTCAATAGAATTTAAAGTTTCAGTAATTTAGAAGTAAGAGATTTGTGTTATTTTGTGTCTGGTTTATCTGCCATCAGAAATGGTAATGTCAAAAGATGTTAGAGGATGCAGACCCTATGTACATGTGTAGTTTTGAGATACAGTTATGAAGGGTCCCATGGGGAGGCAGAACCCCTCAATGTAATAAATTTCACCCCATCCTCTAATTCCCCTTGGGTGTTACACAATATGTTTATGCTTTCTGCATATAATAACACAAGTTCATTTTAGAAAATTTGTGAGAATTTTAAAATAATTTATAATATCACTACCCAAGATAGTGATTATTAATGCCTTAGTATTCCTCCTTTTAGTCTTCTTTTTTGTGTTGATATATTTAAATATTTTAGCAAAATTGAAAATTTTCTATATATGTCACTTTCTACTTCTGTTTGCTTGTGGTTTTTTTTGCTTTTTTCCACTAGCATTTTATAATATACGCATTTTCCCATGCCGTTTAGGATTCTTCAAAGGCATGATTTAGTGTGACTACATAGTAGTTCATTTTCCAGAAGTTCCTTACTTTTGCCAGGTCAGTTCTCTACCTTTTAATGTTTGTATTGCTTCCAATTTTCCTTGAGTATGAATAACACAATGGTGAGTCTCCTTGTACACAAAGCTGAGTCCACACCAATCCTTATTTCCTTAGATTAAATCCCTAGAAGTGGAGTTTTGGGTCAAAGGGTAGGCGTATTTTTATGGATCTTTCTACGTATTGCCAAATTGTCTCCAGAAAGAATATACCTCTTCATAATCTTGGCAGTAGCATATCAGAATTTCCAACTCACCTCAGCAGCCCTTGATTTCTTTCTCCCATGTGTTAGCATGAGTCCCACTGAGCCTCAGGAGTTCTTGCTGGGTCCTCTCTGAGTCTTTCTTTGTTAGGTTCTATGCTAATCCTCATCTCATCTCCACCATTTGTAATTGGTACCCAGACATCCAAAGCTACCCCGTCTATCTCAAGACTGAGAAGGCTCCATTTGGGAAGAACATTGATGGCCCTTGCTGGACTAGTCAGTGGAGTTCTGGAATGGTCTTTGGTTTACTGACTGAAACATAAGACCCAGGGACTTCAGGGTCTTTGGGCAATGATACTCCCTGAATGCCCCTGGATGCCCCTCTGTAGCTCCTTCCACTTGCTTCACTTAGGCTTTTGACTCAGGGGAGTCCCATGCTATACCCCACTATCAAGCTGGGATCTGCCTCCCCTGCATTACCCTTCCTGCCCCATTTCCCGGGACTGGGCCACTCACACTCTTCTCCACCTCTATTGGAGAGACTTCCCTAAAAGATTGAACTTTACATCTCACATTCCTCCTTCCCAACAATCCTCCAGACCATCTTACTCCTGGTCTCGGCCAGAGGCCGGTAAGGCCACTCCCTTAAGCTGCTCCTCTATGCTAGTTGTCCCTTTGACTTTGACATCTATGAAAAGGGGCGGTATTTTCTATACCTTCTTGGTCTCTTATTGCCATCTTCTCCTCTGGGTTGCCACCTCTGTCCTACCTTTGCCCCTGACCCTGGTAAGTTCCTGTCACTTTGGCTCAGGGCTTCTTCTCTGTTTCCAGCATGCCCTGGCCCTTGCACTGCAAGTCCAGTGAGAAACTGACACTTCAAGGCCTTGCTCCAGGATATTAAGGGAGTGTACTAAGTGTGCACCGAAGGGCTGTGGCAGTTTTCCAGTTTCATCTTAATAAACCCTATTTCATTCCCCAGACTTATCCCCTCCCTGCTCAACTTCCATTTGGTCCTTCCTGCCTCCCATTTGTTTAAGGTTCGTCTCTGGCATTGGCATCTTGGTTGACCTTCCCCTCTGGCCCCTGGCCCACCATATAATATTCTCATTCATTACTTGGCTCTCCCCTCCTGCCTTGGCATTACTGGCCTGGTCTGGCTTCCCTATGAGCTGTATCCATAAGCTGCCCTGGCAAGGATGACCTGGCATTCTTGAGGGCCCTGCCTCCTTCCAGGCTCTGGCCCTGCTCCAGAAGCTGTGTGGATAGGATATTTTAACCCCTCCACGTTCAGTTTTCTCCTGAAAAGTTAAGGCCTAATACTTGAACGTGGGCATCTCAGACTCAGACCATCCCTTTCCAGAAAACCCTTTCCAGGGACATGCCTTGGGGAGGAATGTGGAAAATAGGGGCAGCCACTCAGATCTGAAGAAATTCTAAGAAACAAGCCATCGATCATTGCCTAGAATTCCCCGATCATGACCCTATGGGATATTCTTGCCCAAGTCCACATCATCAGTTACTGGGAGCTACAACAGTGCCTTCACCACATAGTTAGGGTCTCCTCTCCTTGCTATTGCTGCCTGTTCCCTAAGTTCCAGTGAGTACTTCCTTAGACCTGCTGCTGACTCTCTGAATTCCACTGCTTCAAGGGTGGGGCTGGTTGCCTTAGTAAGTGCACCAGGGCCAGGGGCTATTTTACCAGAGGTAATGAGGAATACCAAAACCAAGAAGGTGAGGAGCTATCTCTTGATTTGTAGAGCCAAAGTTCAAATCCATGGGGAGAGTCTGGTCCTCTCTATCCACTCTAGCAGCTGTTACAGACTTGGCACAGAACCAGGAATGTGGATGTAGGGATACTGGGGAGAATCATTGTCCTTGTTTCTGGCCTATTTTATGATCCAGCAGGCAAGGCTCATGGTGACTCAAGGCTCAAGGCTCAAGGCTCAAGGCTTGACTCAAGGCTCATTGTCTCTGGTCAAATTGCTTTTGATTAAAAGAAACCAAAAACTATTCAGAGTTCAGGCAAATGGAATGAGAGGAGGAGCTGGCCCTTCTAAGGCAAACTAGCAGGGCAGTGGGGTTGATAGGCAAATTGACTGACATGTCCAGGGAAGCAAGTCAGCCAAGCTCAAATGCCAGGCACTAAATGGACACTGGTCACTGTCATTCCTCCCCTTCTGCCGCATGCTTATCCCTCCTGCCTACACAAAGACTAGGAACTCCTGAAGCCCATGCTACTCCAGAAACTGCTCTCAACAGAGTCTATATTCTCTCCCCTCCAAACCATGTTGAGGAATTATCAGAGCTTCTAACAGGATTCTGAGTCTCTCTCCCTTCCTGATCATTGCGCTTACTGTGCCCACCTAAGAGCTAACAATGTCTCCTTGCCTCTCTTCTCGTTTCCCCTCTATTCTTCTCTCCTCCCCATTTCATGGACCGGGCCCCTCAGTGCTGTGGGCTTTGCTTCTTTTCATCTGCATCATGGTGGGGTTCAGGGTGTAGAACACAGAGAGAGTCTGGGAGAACCAACTCATTCCCATTAAATAACTCTAGTTCTAAAGAGGACTCTTCGGGGTCAATGGAGTACCTGTTGGCCATTTAGTTCCTAAATTCATAAAAACTTATCACTTAGTATTCATAGCCTCCCCTGCCCTGGAGTTTCCCATCCTAAGCTTTTTGAATCAAACTTTGTGGTTCCAGAGACACATATACAAATAAATTATTTGTGGCAACCAATCATCAACTCTTGGAGGAAGTACACTCCCTGGCATTCTTTAAGCTTTACAGCATTGGGCATCAAATGTATGAGGAAACCAAGACTCAGAGGTGATGTGACTTGCCCAAGGTCACATGAGTTAATGGTAGAGCCAGGACAAGAACTCAGATCTCCTATCTTCAGTTCAGGAATCTTTTCATTACCCTATCATGCCTTCCTCAGAGCTTTGTTCATCTTTGGTTTATGCAACACTCTCTTGAGTTGAAATTACTTCCATAGCTTAGAAATAGGCCAGTTGCCTGTTTAGTATTTTCTTTCTGGCTTTCTGCAATGGAGCCTCAGAATACTCTGATCTGCTAAAGTATGGAACTGAAGTATCATGGGACTATCTTAGATCCTGAACAGGTGTGTTCATAATCCTAAATCTGGAAAGTTCTTGTTGGTGTGTTCTCACTTAAGATGTAGTTCTACAGCCTTGGTTTCCAAAGGCTGTAGTGTCACAGTGCTTGAATGTGGATTATGGCTATGATGTCCTTGAGTAACCCTTTTTAAAATTCTGGGACCAGGTAAAAATACAGTGCGATTATCAAATCTTATGTACATTTCTGCTCTGTTCTTGTGAAGATTTAACTCACCTATATTTTATCTCCCATCACAGACATGAATGTAATAGTAAAATGTAGTAGAAAGGTGGTCCAGCATAAAGAGTAAGATGGTGGATTCTGAAGTCAAACAAATCTGGGGTCATATCCTGACCTGGCCACCTGCTAACTTTGTGACCTTGGGTAACTTACATAACATTTCCAGGATCTGATTTTCTTGTTCATAAAATGAGTATTAGTTGAAATAATTATAAAAATAATCCATGAAAAGGGATTAACCCTGGGTGTGGCCAATAGCAAATGCCCCCCAAATAATGATTTATTATTATTGCATTCCTTTGAACTACCTCAGTCTTCACTACATAATAAGAGCCTGCAAGCTACTAGATGAAATAATTGCATTTTTTTGATATACTGGCAATGCTAATATTTGTTCTGGTACCTTGTCCCTCTCCCTCTAGCTCTTTTAATTATTTTTACACTGTGTAAAAATAATTTACCTCAATTAAACATGGGCCTCTTCCAACAAACAGAAAGAATGATTAGTAAATTGCACTAATTATAGTTCTGTTTAATACTTTGATTTTTAAATTATGTGTCAGTTCAGATATTCATTTTGAATATGATCATTGAAACTCTTAGTTTAATTAAAATATTTGTATTAAGTGGCAAGACCTATAGGCAACACTTGATACATTAATTTCAAAGATATCCACTTTACTAATTCCCTCCCGTTCTTTAAGTTTTTGGTCAAATCTCACCTTATTAATGGGGCTTACTCTGATCATCCCATTGAATTCTGCAAGCTTTCACTTTCACTCACTCCTGCCAGCCCCCCACCAACACAAACACTGGCACCCCTGAACAACCTTATCTTGCTCAATTTTTTTTCCATAGCACTTATCACCATCTAACATACCATGTAATTTTACTGTTTATTGTATGTTTCCACATGGACAGGGGTTTCCCTCTCTCTCTTTCTCTCTCTCTCTTTCATTAATATATCGCAAGTGCCTAGAATAGTGCCTGAGATATAGATGTTCCGTAAATACAGTAAATATCAGTTGAATGTTTGCTAAATAAATATACTTGCACATTTAATTAAAGTAGGTCTGCTTAAACTATCAAATGATTATCTTCTACAGTAGAAATATAGACAAATCTCTGAGCCATTAACTTTTTAAAAAAATTTTATTGAAATACAGTTGATTTACAAAGTTGTGTTAGCTTCTGGTGTACAGCAAAGTGATTCAGTTGTACATATATATAAGAGTTTGCATTTGCTAATCCCAAACTCCCAATCCATCCCTCCCCACCCTCCTACCCCTTGGCAACCACAGGTCTGTTCTCTATGTCTGTGAGTCTGTTTCTGTTTTGTAGAAAAGTTCATTTGTGTCATATTTTAGACTCCGCACATCAGTGATATCATATGGTATTTGTCTTTTTCTTTCTGACTTACTTCACTTAATATGATAATCTCTAGGTTCATGCATGTTGCTACAAATGGCATTATTTCATTCTTTTTTATGGCTGAGTAGTACTCCATTGTATATATGTACCACATCTTTATCCATTTATGTGTTGACGGACAATTTAGATTACTTCCATGTCTTGTCTGAGCCATTAACTTCTATTTGTCTTTCCATATTTTCCTACTAAACCAAACTAGACTTTAGTAATGGCTTTTTACATATGTATGCATGTATATATATACATGTACACACATATACATGTATCATACACATATAAGTGCACATATATCCACATATGTAAAAAGATAACTTTTGTTGCAATAACTTTTAAGTCTGTCAAAAGAGTATAATTGTTTTTTCTTTTTTTCTATTTTGAGGCAATGTTTATTTCTAAAAACATAGATATTTCTTCACATATCCCACAGAGCAATGAATGTCCTGGGGTGAAAGTCCAGAAAAACTTCCTTTTCAAAACTCCCAGAGTTGAGTCCAGTTTTAGCTAAGATCCAGTTAGACAACGGAATCATTTACCATGTTGGTGCTCGAATATGGAGCGTCATTTTAGAGTGAAGCTCAGAAGGAATCTGTTTTTATCTAAAATAAATTTGTTTCTAGCTCTTTAGCCTTGGCAGACTGACTTGATTCATTTATTCATGAACATTCATTTTAATTAACTTATTCATTCCTGTTGTTTGTCAGGCACTGTGCTAAGTCCTGGTTATATATGATGTTATATATGATGAAAGGACAAAGTTCATTCCTTTAAGGAATATAATATAGGAGAAGTAATAGACAAGTAAAAAGGCAATTATAATGCAGTATAAGTGCCTCTGTACAGCTGACAACAGAATGCTAAAGGAAGACAAGAGGCTAGGATATACTCATAATCTCTAAGTAATCCAGACCACTACCAAGTTTACCTTTAGGCAATCAAATTTTTGAGATTGGATCAGCCGTTTTGTCTGCTCTGAATTGGCAATTGTTTGTGGCCAGGAATAGAGGGAGCAAACTTTATTATTATTATTACTACTAGTAATATTACCTTTTTAATGATAATGATGATCACGAAGAAAAGGCAGTTTACAGAATGAGAACTATAATCTTACTCATAATTAAAGCAATGCAAATTAAAATAATATTAAAATAAGAATACAATAGATTTATGCAATTATTGAGCACTTGCTTACTGTGTGTCAGGCCTGTTGAAGGTGCTGGAGGTGGAGCAGAGACTAAAGCCTGAAAAGTCATGGCTCTCAAAGAGCTTATATTCTTTTTGGAATAAACAACAAGAAATACAGCAGAGACATAAAATAAACAAATAATATGTAGGTGCCTGTAATTAGAGTCCCAGCTGAAGCCCAGTTTACGGTGGGTCCGTTGGGCCCATGGATCCAAATGGGGTCATTTCTCTTGTCCTCAAGTGTATAACTGAGATTGACAAACATGGAAGTTGGAGATAGAGAAAGTCAAGGGGATGAACAACAATGTTACAGTTTTGCTCCAGGGCTTTATTAACTACCCCGCTTGTCATAATATAACCTGAAAAAGAGAGCTGGACTTCTCTCAGAACATAATTACCTTGATAACATCATTCTGATCAGGCAAAAAAAACCAAGAGATAGTTAGCATGCTGGAGACCTTGTTTAGATACATGCTCACCAGAGGGTGAGAAATAAACCCTAATAAGATTTAGTTTTCAGGGTCCAGTGGTCAAGAGTGTGCTGAAATATGCCTCCAAAGTAAGAGACACATTACTGCATCTTACATTCTCTACTACAAAGAAGGAAGCACTGTGCCTGATAAGCCTTTTGGGTTCTGGAAGCAACATATTCCACACCTAGGAATATTGTTCCAGGTCATATATCAGTGTCACAAAAGATTGCCAGCTGTGAGTGGAGCCCAAAGCAGAAAAGGGCTCTGCAGCAGGTCCAATGCAAGCAGCTGGGCTGCTTGGGCCATAAGCTCCAACAAACCTATACTGATCGGAGGGAGGGAGACGCAACAGGGAAGACATATGGGAACATATGTTTATGTATGACTGATTCACTTTGTTATAAAGCAGAAACTAACACACCATTGTAAAGCAATTATACCCCAATAAAGATGTTAAAAAAAAAAAACAAAAAAACCTATACTGATCAAGTTGTCAGTGGTGGAAAAATGGAGTTTATGGTAAGTCCCAGTGGGAGAATCACAATACAGGCCCCTGGAGATATGTAGATGGTTGTGCCATCTGTAGCTAAACATTATGCACCTTTTGAAAAATAGTTCTTGATGGTAGACAGAATGCTTGACCCTGGGTCACCAAGTATGCAGAACTATCTATAAGTTGGGTTATTTGGGGCCCACTAAGTCATAAAATCAGACAGATGCAGCAGTAGTCCATGAAGAGAAGGAACTGGTACAACCAGGATTGAAGTCAAGCAGCAACACAGGGTACAAGTAAGCTTCCTGAGCAGATAGTCCAGAGTTCCATGTCACCCACCACAGTTATACCAGCATCTCTCCCTTAACTTGCACCTACCTATGGCTTAAGAGACGGAGGGGGATCCCTATATGACTAGCTTAACCAGAGTGGAAAAGCTTGAGCTTGAATTATGGATGAGTTGACTTTGCTTATAGGAGCAAGCCAAAAATGGACAGCAGCTACATTACAGCCACCCTCAGGGATGGACTTGAAAGAGAATGAAGAAAGAAAATCTCCCCAACAGGCAGAGTTGCAAGCAGCACACCTGAATATCTACTTCGTGAAGAAGGAGAAATGGCCCAAGGTAAGAATGTATATTTGTTATCTATTGCTACATTACAAATTACCTTAAAACTTAGCAGCTTAAAACAACACATATCTCACAGTTTCTGTGGGTTAGAAATCGGGTGTGGCTTGGCTGGATCCTCTGGCTTAGGGTCTCTCACAAGGCTGCAACCAGTATTTCAGCCAAGCTGGAGTCTCTCCAGGCTCAACTGAGGAAGGATCTGCAACCATGCTCACTCATGTGCTTGTTCACAGGACTCAGGTTCTCACAGGCTGTTAGACAGAGGGCCTGGGGTCCTGGTTAGGGCCTGTTAGCCAAAATACTCCCTCAGTTCCTTGCCACGTGGACCTCTTTATGGGATAAATCACAACACGGCAGCTGGCTTCTATAAGAATGAGCAAGTAAGAGAATAAGAGAAGGCAAGCAAGATGGAAGTCAGCATTTTTGAAACTAATCTTAGAAATGATATCCCATTACTTTTACTGTGTTCTGTTTGTTAAAAGTAAGACACTAGGTTCTGCCCACACTCAAAAGAAGGGGATTATATAAGGGCATGAATACCGTGGGTGGAGACCATCAGGAGCCATCTCAGAAACTGCTTTCCACAATAGATTCCTGGGCAATGGCCAGTAGTGACTGCCCATTAGAGCATTAGAATGGCGTCCTGAAGGTCCAGCTGCAGTGCCAATTTGGTGGCAATACCCTACAGGATGGATGCAGTGCCATTCTTCGGGACATAGCTTTTAGAGACCTCTTCATGAGACTATATCCCCTCTACAAAAAATACAAAGAGTAGAAGCAGGCATAATCTCACTTACCGTTACTCCCAATGACTTATCCTGCTAATTCTGGGCTCTGCAGGGTTAAAAGTACTGGTCCTCCAAGGAAGTGCCCTCTAGCCAGGGGACAGAGCAAGGAGTCCCATTGAATTACAAAGTATAGTTCCCACCTTGGCACTTTGGAACATTTGTATCCAGAGACCAGCAGACAAAAAGTAAAATCAGGAATAATTGACCCTGATCAGTGAGAGAAATAGGGATGCTTTTATATGATGGGGTCAGGGATGAACACATGTAGATTATCTACTTGGCCACCTCTTGGTAATCTGCTACCCAATTGTAACTATGAACAGTCACATACAGCAGCCCTGGTGCAGAAAGAATATGAATACCCTTCAAGGATGGGGGTTTGAATTCAACCACCAGGAGAGCTACCAGTACCTGCCAAAGTGAAGGCTGAGGATGAGGGAGATTTAGAATGGATAGTAGAAGTAGGAAAGGATGAGTACCGGTTTTGACTCTAAGACTAACTGCAGATATGGGACTATAGTTTGTCCCACTAACCTCCTTTTCTAAGTTTTTCCTGAGGAAGAGAGGACTATGGGAACCACAGAGGAACTGCTGTTTGATCTTGTGTGGAGAAGTGGGTCTGTGAGGCACATGGGGTGACTGTGGTGACCATGGAAGTGGGTTGTCAGATCTCCCTTCAAGAGAACCAGATGCAAGGAGTGTAGTGCAGCCTCCAGCCTTTGGATGCACTCTAGTGTTCACTCTGAGGCCACAGTTCCCCAGCCAATGACTGAGATGAGGGGGTACTGGAGCTGGGCTGTTTCTGCTCTCCCCTGATGAGCAATCTTAGCTCTGGAGCTCTCCACTGGCCTGGCTGCGACTTCCTCAGAGTTGTATTATAGTTGGAGGTTCCCCCTACCCAATTCTCCCTCCTCTTTTCTCCTTTCACCTATGTTAGACCTGCATCACAGTCTGAAGGCTCTTCCTGTCTATTCCTGCTTTCTTGCCCCTTGTATCCTTCATGGGCTTTGCCCCCAGTAGATCTTGGGCATGTCTAATTCCCTCTCAGTGACTGCTTCTACGTCCTTACCAGGACTGACACAAAGCAGTGAGCTTATCCCTCGGAGTTCAGGGGAAAATTCCAAAATAGATTTCTTAATCTAGATAGATTTTAATCCAATGCGTGAGCATCCCAGATACAAATCCACACTGCAGTCCAACTTTCAGAGCACAGATTTGTACATTAACAAAAACTGTACAATTCCTGTTGCTATGGGCAATTAGACACAGTGCCCACGCAGGTGACTCCTCAGATGGGTAGATGACTACTGACTGGAGTCAAGGTAGGAGTGGCCAACTGCTCTCAATTCCTGTAGGGCAGAGTCTTGGTCAATGCCAAGGCTTTGGAAATCTTGAATGCTAAAGGAAAAACTGAAATTCCATTCAAGCTTCATGATCAGAAAGAGAAACTAGTAAATAACATGTTAGGTGAGTCAGAGAGCTGTCCTCCTTTGCGAGAGCTACAATCCACTCTGCAGGACATTTGTCTGATTAAAGGACTTATGCAATTTATTTTAACAAGAGTGGTCAGCAGGCTTTCCAGCTATGAGGGTTACAAGTTAAATAACAGATGCCTTTGGGGATTCTTGGCTTGGTCTTTCATTTATCATTCAGACATTTCTTGCTAGAAAAAGAAAAATCCTTTTATATATTTACTGCTCCACCCCTGCCTCCACACTTTCAAGAAATTTAATAGGAGTGCTGTGGGTGTTTGGTTTTAGAGACGATGGAGTAATATGTTGGACAGATCCCAAGTCAGGGGATAAACATGTGAAAAGCCAAGCCCCATTTTTGTTTGTTATGATAGAAAGGTATGTAAAACAAACCTCTTATATCAAAACATGTTTATTAAATACCCAAAGATTTTGCCTTAGATTTTTTTTTATAGAATTAATAAATTTTTTAGTCTTTGTTCTCAGGAGCTGAGCAGTTTATTACTAAAAATGTGGCTGAACCCAAAGTTCTTTCAAATGGCAATGCCTCTATTAAAGCTAGAGGATGCTCTGGCTCTATTTTTATTAAACAACTTTTTAAAGCAGATGAGGAATAGCAGAAAAAGGACAAGAAAGAATATAGGCAAGTCTTTTAAAGTTGTAAAAATAACAGCTAATATTTACTGAACACCTACTATATGCAGGTTTACAAGGATTAACCCATTTATTCCGAACAAGAACCCTATAAGATAGAATGTCATTATTATCCCCAGTACCCAGATGAGAAAACCAAGAGAAATTAAGCAATGTGTCCAATGTCACACAATCAGATCTATACAACTCTAGGGCAGAAGTTGGCATACCCTTCTGTGAAGGGTCAGATGGTAAATATTTTGGGCTTTATGGACCATATAGTCTCTGTCTCTCTGTTGCAACTACTCAGCTCTGTTGTTGCATCATGAAAGCAACTATAAATGATAATGTAAATGAATGAGCATGTCTGTGTTTCAATAAGACTTTATTTACAAAAACAGGTCATCTGGATTTGACAAGTGGGTCTAGTCTCTCTGAATCTTTTTCCCTGTTCTCAGGTGAAAGTGTTTTAAATTGTGAGGCATACAGCTTGTTTTTCAAAATAAATGTATTGGAGTCCTGCAGAGAAAATTCTAATCAAGTTGGAACTATCTAAAATACAAAGTCATTAATTCAGCAAATACTAGCTGAGTGCTTACTGCTGGGATGTTGGCAATACAGTGATAACAGATAACTTAGATGGAATTTACAGTGGGAAAAAAGACAAGTAAATAGACAACTATTGTTTTAATAGACTGTGACGAGTGCTGTATGATAGGGGCAGGGATTAGGGCCCCAAGGGAACATAGAGGAAGGGCAACTAACCTGGCCTGGGGAATCATGGCTTTCTGGCAGAATGGGCCGATGATCCAATGCCAACTCTATGCTCCCACCACTCAACTCCCTTCTCCAGGAGCAAAGGTTATTTGAATAAAACAGCTGGAGCATAGCTTTAGCTTGCTGTAGTCTCAGGCTCTTTAGAGTGTAAATGTCCCATGCACCAGGGCTTGACATTGTCACCCGAAGGTAAAAGAAATCCCCAGTTAATTTTTAAGGATCTTAGTAACATTGCCTTGAGCCCCGACCCTCTCTGAGAAGCCATCGTGCTCACTCTCATTTGTTGTTCACTCCCCCAAAGAATAGCATGTAGGACAAATGAGTAACTGTGGATTGGCCTGCCAGTGGTTCTGAAACTTGACTGTCTATGAGATACTTACTTGAAATAAAGTTCTAGGGCCCTAATCCTAGAGACTGTGATTTAGAAGTTCTTGGTTTAGTGTCTGAGAATCCAGTCTTTTAACAAGCGTCACAAGTGATTCTGATGTGCATGAGCTATGTTTGGAAACTGCTGGTCAGGAGGATTTCTAAAGTTGCTTTTAACCTTTCCAGCCAGCTATTCTGTGTTTATTGCCATGACTACATTTACAAACATCCTACCAAGAAGGAAGGAAAAATCTGACTGGTTTTTGGGATGTTTACCACCGTTTCTACCTTCCCATCACTGCCATATAGGGACAATGATTTGTGTGATAGGCTGTGGTGGAGGAGTCAAATTTGTTGCCCTAATATGCTGAAGAAGGGTCAGGAGTTCCTCCTTGGTAGGTAACAGAACAAAAATGTGAATCTTGGATGGAGAGTTCCTGTGTGCTTACTTCAGGTGTGCTTTACATAGCAAAAGAGCAGCGCCTGTGTATAAATCAAGTCTGGCAAAGCACGAGCAAGACGTTTTCTGCCCCAGGTTCTGGACAGGCTGGGGTTTGGAGGTCTTCTTGGCACCCAAATTGGTTTAATGTCCCACAGGGTCACTGAGTGCCAGTTGGCAAAAGCTATACGCAGGGGAAGGAAAAGGGTAACGGATGAGGAACACACAAGAGAGGGAGTGTTAGAAGGCAATGAGAAAGAAAAGCAATGTTAGAGTGGCAGATAGTCTCCTGTTTCCTGATCCTGCTTTAAACATTCATCCAATTATTGAGTTTTGAGTTCTCTGGTACTCCAAAGACCTGGAATTTTCAGCTTCTATTTCCCCCCCCCGCCCCCGCCACCCTGGTACTTAATCAAATTTATTTATTTATTTATTTATTTATTTATTTATTTATTTTTAAATCTCTATTGGAGTAAAACTGCTTTACAATGGTGTGTTAGTTTCTGCTTTCTAACAAAGTGAATCAGCTATACATACACATATATTCCCATATCCCCTCCCTCTTGCGTCTCCCTCCCACCCTCCCTATCCCACCCCTCTAGGTGGTCACAAAGCACCGAGCTGATCTCCCTGTGCTATGCAGCTGCTTCCCACTAGCTATCTATTTTACATTTGGTAGTGTACATATGTCCATGCCACTCTCTCATTTCATCCCAGCTTGCCCTTCCCCCTCCTTGTGTCCTCAAGTCCATGCTCTACATCTGCATCTTTATTCCTGTCCTGCCCCTAGGTTTTTCAGAACCATTTTTTTTTAGTTCCATATATACGTGTTACCATACGGTATTTGTTTTTCTCTTTCTGACTTACTTCACTCTGTATGACAGAATCTAGGTCCATCCACTTCAATACAAATAACTCAGTTTCGTTCCTTTCTATGGCTGAGTAATATTCCATTGTATATATGTGCCACGTCTTCTTTATCCATTCATCTGTCAGTGGATGCTTAGGTTGCTTCCATGTCCTGGCTATTGTAAATAGAGCTGCAATGAACATTGCGGTACATGACTCTTTTTGAATTATGGTTTTCTCAGGGTATATGACCAGTAATGGGATTGCTGGGTCATATGGGAGTTCTATTTTTAGTTTTTTAAGGAACCTCCATACTGTTCTCCATAGTGGCTGTATCATTTACATTCCCACCAACAGGGCAAGAGGGTTCCCTTTTCTCCACACCCTCTCCAGCATTTATTGTTTCTAGATTTTTTGATGATGGCCATTCTGACTGGTGTGAGGTGATACCTCATTGTAGTTTTGATTTGCATTTCTCTAATGATTAGTGATGTTGAGCGTCCTTTCATGTGTTTGTTGGCAATCTGTATATCTTCTTTGGAGAAATGTCTATTTAGGTCTTCTGCCCATTTTTGGATTGGGTTGTTTGTTTTTTGATATTGAGCTGCATGAGCTGCTTGTAAATTTTGGAGATTAATCCTTTGTCAGTTGCTTCATTTGCAAATATTTTCTCCCATTCTGAGGGTTATCTTTTCATCTTGTTTATGTTTTGCTTGGCTGTGCAAAAGCTTTGAAGTTTCATTAGGTCCCATTTGTTTATTTTTGTTTTTATTTCCATTTCTCTAAGAGGTGGGTCAGAAAGGATCTTGCTGTGATTTATGTCATAGAGTGTTCTGCCTATGTTTTCCTCTGAGAGTTTTATAGTCTCTGGCCTTACATTTAGGTCTTTAATCCATTTTCAGTTTATTTTTATGTATGGTGTTAGGGAGTGTTCTAATTTCATTCTTTTACATGTAGCTGTCCAGTTTTCCCAGCACCACTTATTGAAGAGGCTGTCTTTTCTCCATTGTATATTCTTGCCTCCTTAATCAAAAAATAAGGTGGGTGACCATATGTGCGTGGGTTTATCTCTGGGCTTTCTATCCTGTTCCACTGATCTATATTTCTGTTTTTGTACCAGTACCATACTGTCTTGATCACTGTAGCTTTGTAGTATAGTGTGAAGTCTGGGAGCCTGATTCCTCCAGCTCCGATTTTCTTTCTCAAGATTGCTTTGGCTATTCGGGATCTTCTGTGTTTCCAAACAAAGTGTGAAATTTTTTGTTCTAGTTCTGTGAAAAATGACATTGGTAGTTTGATAGGGATTGCATTGAATCTGTAGATTACTTTGGGTAGTATAGTCATTTTCACATATTGATCCTTCTAATCCAAGAACATGGTATATTTCTCCATCTGTTTGTATTATCTTTAATTTCTTTCATCAGTGTCTTATAGTTTTCTGCAAACAGGTCTTTTGTCTCCTTAGATAGGTTTATTCCTAGGTATTTTATTCTTTTGGTTGCAGTGGTAAATGGGAGTGTTTTCTTAATTTCTCTTTCAGATTTTTCATCATTAGTGTATAGGAATGCAACAGATTTCTGTGCATTAATTTAGTATCCTGCTACTTTACCAAATTCATTGATTAGCTCTAGTAGTTTTCTGGTAGCCTCTTTAGGATTCTCTATGTATAGTATCGTGTCATATACATACAGTGACAGCGTTACTTCTTCTTTTCCAATTTGGATTCCTTTTATTTCTTTTTCTTCTCTGATTGCTGTGGCTAAGACTTCCAAAACCATGTTGAATAACAGTGGTGAGAGTGGACAACCTTGTCTTGTTCCTGATCTTAGAGGAAATGGTTTCAGTTTTTCACCATTGAGAACGATGCTGGCTGGGGGTTTGTCATATATGGCCTTTATTATGTTGAGGTAAGTTCCCTCTATGCCGACTTTCTGGATGGTTTTTATCGTAAATGGGTGTTGAATTTTGTCAAAAGCTTTCTCTGCATCTATTGAGATGATCATATGGTTTTTCTCCTTCAATTTCTTAAGATGGTTTATCACATTGATTGATTTGCATATATTGAAGAATCCTTGCATTCCTGGAATAAACCCCACTTGATCATGGTGTATGATCTGTTTAATGTGCTGTTGGATTCTGTTTGCTAGTATTTTGTTGAAGATTTTTGCATTTATGTTCATCAGTGATATTGGCCTGAAGTCTTCTTTCTTTGTGACATCTTTGTCTGGTTTTGTTATCAGGGTGATGGTGGCCTTGTAGAATGAGTTTGGGAATGTTCCTCCTTGTGCTATATTTTGGAAGAATTTGTGAAGGGTAAGTGTTAGCTCTTCTCTGAATGTTTGATAGAATTTGCCTGTGAAGCCATCTGGTCCTGGGCTTTTGTTTATTGGAAGATTTTTAATCACAGTTTCAATTTCAGTGCTTGTGATTGGTCTGTTCATATTTTCTATTTCTTCCTGGTTCAGTCTTGGCAGGTTGTGCAATTCTAAGAATGTGTCCATTTCTTCCAGGTTGTCCATTTTTTTGGCATAGAGTTGCTTGTAGTAATCTCTCATGATCCTTTGTATTTCTGCCTTGTCAGTTGTTACTTTTCCTTTTTCATTTCTAATTCTGTTGATTTGAGTCTTCTCCCTTTTTTTCTTGATGAGTCTGGCTAACAGTTTATCAATTTTGTTTATCTTTTCAAAGAACCAGTTTATAGTTTTATTGATCTTTGCTATTGTTTCCTTCATTTCTTTTTCATTTATTTCTGATCTGATCTCTATGAGTTCTTTCCTTCTGCTAACTTTGGAGGTTTTTTGTTCTTCTTTCTCTAGTTGCTTTAGGTATAAGGTTAGGTTGTTTATTTGAGATGTTTCTTGTTTCTTGAGGTAGGATTGTATTGCTATAAACTTCCCTCTTATAACTGCTTTGCTGCATGCCATAGGTTTGGAGTCGTCGTGTTTTCATTGCCATTTGTTTCTAAGTATATTTTTATTTCCTCTTTGATTTCTTCATTGATCTCTTGGTTATTTAGTAGTGTATTGTTTAGCTTCCTTGTGTTTGTATTTTTTACAGATTTTTTTTCTGTAATTGATATCTAGTCTCATAGCGTTGTGGTCAGAAAAGATACTTGATATGATTTCAGTTTTCTTAAATTTACCAAGGCTTGATTTGTGACCCAGGATATGATGTATCCTGCAGAATGTTCCATGAACACTTGAGAAGAAAGTGTATTCTGTTGTTTTTGGATGGAATGTCCTATAAATATCAATTAAGTCCATCTTGCTTAATGTATCATTTAAAGCTTGTGTTCCCTTATTTATTTTCATTTTGTATGATCTGTCCATTGGTGGAAGTGTGGTGTTAAAGTCCCCTACTATAATTGTGTTACTGTCAATTTCCCCTTTTGTGTCAGCTTCTATTTTAAATTAGAGCATTTGGGTAGAATCAAAGCCATACACCTAGCAGGAGGATTTTCAACCTAAAAATTTTCTGGAAGCCATCCTGGATATTAAATGATTGCATTTGTCTCTTCAGAGGGTATAGGGAAGGGAGCATCTTGTTAGACTCTAGAAATGTAAAGAAGATGATCTCATAGGGACAATCTTATAAAGGCAGAAATGATCACATTAATCTCTAATTGTTCATGTGTAGTGTTGATTTTAGAGATTTTAAAACATATAACATAGGTATTAGAAATTCATGAGTCCCAGTTCTCCACTGTCATTGTAGTTCCTATTACTGATATATTGGTGTATTGGAAAAAAATAGTCCACCTGTATGTTTTTCAATTTCTTTTTTGTAATATTTGTCACCCTGCTCCTGAGCACTGTAAAGGGCCAGCTAACTTTAATGAATAATTATGTCTTAAGAGTCTTAGCTATGACCCCCAAATTGTTATTGAGGCCTTTTTGAATACTAAAAATGAAAATAGACATGCTTTCAACAGGTTTTGACACAGCAGAAACTTTCCCCAAAAGTCAACTCTTAATTTTCCATGCTTTGGAGCAGAGTGCAGTTTTTCCTCTTGCTCTGGAATGTCTTTTTATTCTAACATTTGAATAGGAATGTTTCTAGAATTCTGGGAATTCAATGGACTTTAAATAAAATAATGTTGCCATTCTGGGAAGATCCAGCTCTGAAGAAATTGGAGAGCAAGCCAACTTGTCATTCTTAAAGTTGAGTTTAATATGCAGGGGGAAGGAATAATGTCACAATGAAACTGAAAGGCAGATTTGTCATGGATTTGGATAATCAACATTTGGCTGTACTGAATGAGATAATTCAGACCTTGTTTTTCCTCAGATCATGCTCTCCTAAATTACTGCTCCAAGTGAAAGAAAATGCTCATTTTGACTATGATTTTAAACAATTTAGTTATTTTTTTAAAGGATCAATTATTTTTATAGGCACTAGATGGATCAAATTCAGCATTTGATTCTATCTTGTGTGTGTGTGTGTGTGTGTGTGTGTGTGTGTGTGTTTTGTCTTAGAATGGAAGAAGAAAAAATAAGGGATTATACTCCCCAACCTGGGAGAAAGGATAATTCCATTGTAGCAGTGAAATAGTTGATATTTTAATTTTCCCCTTCCCCGTTCTCTGAAATTGTCTCCTCCTTACCCCATCAAGGTAAATATCCCACAGTATGATCTTCCTGACATGGTGATAGGCCAAAGGAAGTGAAAAGGATAGGCTGGGGATTTGCTTTTAGCCTCAGATCCCTACTGGAGGGAGGCAGGTTGGTTAGAGATTTTCTTCTCCATCAATTGCTGATGGGTCCTCCTCCAAGAAGTAGCTCCTGGAAGGAAAGCAATTCAAGCCCTCAGGAGTGGAAGGGTTAAGTAGTTTGAGAAAAATAAATACATCTGGGTAACTCCAGATTGTCTCCAAATTTTATTTGTACATCGGCCAGTTAATAAAATCTTTCAAGGTATCCTTCTGCGCACCGATAATACACCCAGTCCTCATTCTACGACTTGCACAAAGCCATCAGAATGTTTGCTATTCATTTAAGTGTGCATGTGCAAACACACACACACACACACTATATATATATATATATATATATATATATAGTACAGTTTAGGACCCTCTGCCTCCCTAAAGGGGAAGTACTGAGAACAGCCATTCAACTGTTGCCTTAATAAAAGGTAAGAATTGGAAGGGATTTTGAATACCTTGTCCAAACTTTTTTCTCTATAGATAAGGAAAGAGCAGCCCAGAGAGGTTCAGTGATTCTTCCCAAAGTTACACAGCTAGTACCAGATTCATCAAAGGCTAAAATCCATGCCTGGTATGTGCGAATGCATGTGTTTCTCACCACATCCAGGGAAGAAATATCCTGAGAGACATTCTGAAACTCATTAAAAAGTTAACCTAATAGAGGCTGAAACTGAGGGTGTTTTTTTTTTTTTTTTTTTTTTGCGGTACGTGGGCCTCTCACTGTTGTGGCCTCTCCCGTTGCGGAGCACAGGCTCCGGACGCGCAGGCTCCAGACGCGCAGGCTCAGCGGCCATGGCTCACGGGCCCAGCCGCTCCACGGCATGTGGGATCTTCCCGGACCGGGGCACGAACCTGCGTCCCCTGCATCGGCAGGCGGACTCTCAACCACTGCGCCACCAGGGAAGCCCTGAGGGTGTCTTAATTAGTTATTAAATTTATTAAACCAAACCCTTTGCTGAGGATCCTCAGGGCACAGTCATATTAAAATATTTTAAGCCATATAAAAGCCTCACTTTAATTACTCGGTAGACATGCCAGCCTGGAAAGATGGGTTTTGGATCAACCTGTTAATAGACAGGAGCAAATGCTTAGCAGCTCCACAGCACGAGGCCAGCTGCCTGGGAGAGCTCCTGTGGCTGCTTCGGTTTGTCACAAGCTTCAGAGGAAGAGGAGTAATAAGGACTGTAGTCAGGCTTATTGGGTAAATGCACAGATGTGACCATTAGGAAAAATACTAACTTATGATGTGTAGGAGAATAAGATGGTAGTGATATTGATCAATTTATATTTGTTAAAGAAGACTAATTACAGTGTGCATTTGTAAGAAATCAAGGTGACGAGCAACTTGTAATTAATCCAGCTATATTCGTATGAGTGTCAGACAATGGTATCCTACTTTCTAGCTTCTTTGATTGTTTTGGCCAGGTTTGGTATTTCTCATGGTTTCCTTTTTTCCGTTAACACCGTGGCTCTCAAAGAGCAGCTGTGAGGGTCCTCCAGATGGTTAATCTCCAGCAGTCTCAGTATTTCTTCATAGATTAGTGGGCAGCTGCTTATGGTATGAAGCAATGCTTTGCTTGCCATGAAATTTCATGCCCCTTTTTGCTGTACCCTCTGTCTGAAGAGCCCTGCCCTCTTCTCTGACTCATGAGCTTCTACATTATACTTCAAAGACTAGGGTTAAATGTCATCTGTCTAGGAGGTTTGCCTGACCTCGAGGGGTGGTACAAATCTCTCCTTCCACTCTACGTCATTTCTTTTAACCCATAAGCTTGTTACAGCACCTTTCAGATCTTATCAAAATCGCTAATTTACCTTCCTATCTTTAAAAGTAGAATGGAGGCCTTGGAGACAGTGACTGTCTTGCTTAGCTCTGTGGCCACAGGGTTGGCCTGTGTGGGCCTTTAGTCCATGCTTGTCAAATGCATGCCTTTGCTTCACTGTTTATGGCTCACTCAATAGATGTGTTCATGGAATCTCTTCTCTGGTCTAAATTTCTGTCTAATTCTTGGGCCCCACTTCCACCCTCATTCCCACCCCAGTGTCCTGAGAGCACATGAAAGGGTACTGTTGACTTGAACTTTCACTGTACCTATTGTCTTTTCCTTCAGGGTCTTTCCTTCCATTTATTCTAATGGAAATTTCGTGAGCATTGGCCAAGGTTTCCCTAATCTGATTCTAACTTTGTCTCATAGCCTCTTGATACCACCTTCCACCATACATCTTGACCACATCCAGCTATTATACACCATTCATCACAGTTCCCTTACACTTTCACAGTTCCCCAGCCTTGGCTCAGATTTGGACCTCATTCATTTATTCATTCACATTATTCATTACACATATTTACATTTCATTTATTCATTCAAAAAGAGCACTTACCATATGCCAAGCACTGTTGTTTACTGTGTTCTACCAAGATCACCCTTCTCCTCCTTTAGGAATTCTGTTCATCTCCTGATCATCCCTACTTAGATCTAATTTTTCCTTCTCCTTCTCACTCTTAGCACCTGTTTTCTGGAGGTCTTTTTTTGTTTGTTTGTTTTTAATTGTATTTTGTTTGATGGTTAGTTTTTTGGTTTGGCTTTTTTCTCCAGCAAATGAGGAGCTCTTGGAGGACAGGAAATGGTCTGCAAAGTTGTATTTCCCAGGCAGCCTGGCATAGTTGTTTTTTTGGTTTTTTGTTTTTTTGCGGTACGTGGGCATCTCACTGTTGTGGCCTCTCCTGTTGCGGAGCAGAGGCTCCGGACGCACAGGCTCAGCGGCCATGGCTCACGGGCCCAGCCGCTCCACGGCATGTGGGATCTTCCCGGACCGGGGCACGAACCCGTGTCCCCTGAATCGGCAGGCGGACTCTCAACCACTGCGCCACAAGGGAAGCCCTATTTTTATTTATTTATTTTTGGCGGTGTTGGGTCTTTGTTGCTGTGCACGGGCTTTCTGTAGTTCCGATGAGCGGGGGCTAATCTTCTTTGTGGTGCTTGGGCTTCTCATTGGGGTGGCTTCTTTTGTTGTCGAGCACGGGCTCTAGGCACATGGGCTTCATTAGTTGTGGCACACGGGCTCAGTAGTTGTGACTCGCGGGCTCTAGAGTGCAGGCTCAGTAGTTGTGGCGCATGGGCTTAGTTGCTCCGCGGCATGTGGGATCTTCCCAGACCAGGGCTCGAACCTGTGTTGCCTGCATTGGCAGGCGGATTCTTAACCACTGTGCCACCAGGGAAGTCCCCAGCCTGGCATAGTCTTCTATAGATAACCTTCCCACAGTAAAAAAATCTCTTGAATTGAAAAATTAACAAACCATTAAGAAACCTATAGAGGAAGATTGGAAGGTTGGAGGCTTCCACAGTTCTTGCATGTATACCCTTGCTAACCTCTCCCACGGGCTACATAAATTGGTCACACTGAGCACAGTTGATGCATGCATTTCACCATTAAGTACAGAAATTTAATGCCACTGAATTTGTATACTTACGAATGGTTACAATGATAAACATTATGTTATTTATATTTTATCCCAATAAAAACAAGAAATGTTTTGCCCTTGAGTTAAGGAAATAAAGAATAAAAGACAACTTGGAGGGCACTAGCAGGAAGGAGAGTTGTTTTGGGAAGGAGAGAAAGAAAGTCTAGAGCTTATCCTGACTCTTCTGTAAACTGCAATCCAGTCTCCAGCTGTTGTAACCAGGAGGATGGGATGGATTTGTCAAATTACCTAAAAGATGGAATAATGGCAGGATAAGTAGAGAAAGCTGATGTCCTCCCTTCCATTCTCCTGTGTCACATCCTCCATCAATCCTGGGTTTCTAGGCATCACTTCCCAACTTTGAATAATGACTTCCAGTGACATAGAAACATTTCACCTCCCTTCAAGGGTTAATCATATTGCCACAGTTGACAGCTGTGCCCTGTTATGATTATTAGCTATAGAGTTAGCTATAATATTGCTCTCTGAGAGACAAGAAACAGTAGAAAATTTGAGTCTTATAGTATATTAGTGTACGCATGCACTGTATAGCACACATATACACACCCATACACACACGTGTCCAAATACATGCATTTACAAAATATTCATGTAGGTATATATGCATACACATTTAAACTTACTTTCTAAAACAAGGATTTATAATTTTCTAAAATTACTCTAAATCCTTATGTTTGCCAAATATGACAGCACGATAGGGAAGGAATTGAGGCCCCTGTGCTATCTCTCTGGGCAAGCACAAGGCAGGAGGTGCGTTAGAGGCTGCTCTTTCTGGAGACAGCCCAGCACTTAAAGCTAACCCTGAGATCAACACCATCAGTGAGACGAGTTACAGGACTTCATGGCAGCGCATCACAGAAATTCAGGAATGTATCAAAGCATTCGTCACTCTGGTGGCAGGAAATGAGCTGAAAGAATTCAGAGAATTGCAATCACACATAATAGTGTTATCACTGGGAACTGTAGAATTTGAATTATGTACATGCAGACTTCTCTTTTTAAATGAGTTCCTGCAGCAGGTACTGCTTACAAGAACTCAAGGAAAAGGGGGTTCTGGATAGAATCAACTAGCGACTAGCTACCTACACTTGGAAAAATGCTCTACAGAGCAGCTAGGGTTGGTGAAAATCAGTTCTGAGCTATGTGTGCAGCATTGGCAGCACTGCTGGGGGATTTTTTTCCCCTGGGGATGTCATGTCCTGGACTACCTTGCGGATGGACATGCAATTATTGAGGCCTCTGCATGGAATATTCTTTGGTCCATAGGTTTACACTCCTCAGCGTTTATGAGAGCATGGCATATGTGTGGGAGGGGGCAGTGCCGACAGGTGGTGAGGGGTGTTATGGAACTCACCAGGTCTCTCTAGTGCCAAAATGATCCGAGCTCCAGGTACAGCTCTTTTACTAAAGACAGAGACCAAAGTAACCCATAGCCTGGCAAGCCTCTTAATACTTCCTAAAGTTGGCAGATAATCACGATCACCAAGAAACTCTTTAAAAACACAGATTCCTAGGCCCTACCACCCCAAAATTCTGATTCAGAAGATTTGTGCTGGAGCCCAGAACCCTGTCCTTTTAAAAAGTTCCATGGGTGGAACTTTTTAAATCCAATGTAACTATAAAACTATACATCAAAATGTAACTATAAACTTAGAAAATCAGTGGAACTTTTTGTAATCCAATAGGTTTGGGAGCCATTGGTTTAAGTAATGGTCCATTTTTGCTAATTCTTGGTAAAAAATGAAAAATAAGAGGAAGAGAAAGATGGCAGAATGGGATTTGAACACTCTTCAGGGTCTTCAGTGCTCTTCTCTGCTGTGTGAATGTCCATGGCTCTGAATTATTTACTGGATGATGGGAGGGGAAGCCTTGCAACCTGGAGACTGATGAACTGCTTCATGCTAAAGAAAAAGAACCAAGAACGGGCTCTGTGTAAACTGATGAAGATGATTTTCCTCTCTGTGTGGTTTGTCCCCAGGCAACAATTATGACTGAACATCTGACCAAATCTAAATTACTCAGATCTAGTTCAAATCAGTATTTCTCCTTCTATGGGTAAGGGAGGTTATATCCATTCCCCTTTTGTGGACATGGTCCTTCCCTCACTTTTCTCTCCTTTGACAGTATAGGCCTAGTATTTAAAGCTCTATAAATACCAAGTTAAAAAGTTTAGCAAAGACACAGTGATCAGCAACCTTTTTTTAAAGCTTAAGAAAAAAATGCATAAAAGCATTGTTTTAAATTCCATTGCCAACTCTGTAAGGTTCTTGTTATTACTGAGTTTACTTTAATGAGATTACAAACATGGTGGGTTCTGGTTTTGTACCAAATAGGTAGCCATTTGAATGGCTGCCTGTGTACCACTGCTTCTGTATTTTAAGCACTGCATGGTCATGAAGAATATTCTTCATAAGATGACATTGCAGAGGGATAGCCTGGTGCCAGGTACACATGGTTCATAGGGCTGAATGGTTTAGAGAAGTCTGCAAAGGCACCACCCGTGAAACTTTGGAGCATCACTCCTGTCCCTCACTTCAAATGAGATTTCTTAAGAGGTTGAAGTGGAAGATATATAATATATTTCAAAGTTTCACTTTCCAATGCCCCAATTGCACAAGTTTTCAAAAAACACATTTGATAATTCCCCTGGTTACCAAATACTTAAGAGAACTAGAATCAGTTACCTCATGGAAAGAATTTTCAACTCTATACATACATAGAATTTATGTCACTCTAGGAAGAGTAATGAAAAAGTGGTAAATTACTATTTTACTTAGTTTTTAATGGGTATATCCAGAAGCAATCTTACCAGGATTTGTGTAACTCAACCTATATGCCAAATCAGACAGCCATGCTCTTTGCTCTGACATTATTTGGTAGGAAACAGTGTATAAATTTAACAAGTCAATGAGATGCTTTTAAAAAGAATTATCTTCAAAATGTAACTATAAACTTAGAAAATCAGTGGATACTGTGAAATGACAACATAAAACCCCAATTCTACTTCCAAATATCCTTATCAGCACCAAGAAATCCTCTGGGTGGGGAAGTGTATGAGTTTCTAGTGATGCAAAAAAGATATGAGACGTGGCCCTGTTCCAGTTGCTTACAATCCTGTTTGGAAAACAGAGCTCAAACATGAAAAAATGAAAAATAAATCATAGAAATTTTATCCAACCTAATTCTTCACAGATCATCTTGATTCTGACAAGAATGGCCTTGATGGAAAAAAACATGAAGCCAGTGCTGGAAACATGGTTCAGACTGTTTCAGTGGGGTCTTCAAAGAAAAAATTAAAAGGAAGAGTTAACTAGTTTACTTTATTCTGAAGTGCTTGGAGAACTTTACTTATGAATATCAGGATTTTTAAACTTTTAAACTGAAATAGTCACCATTTCCTGACAGAAGACTTCAATGTATCAAACACTTTACATACATTATTTTGCAACCTCACCTCAGTCTTCAATGCAGAGATTATTATTATTATCATTATCTTTATTATTACTATTTTACACATGATAAAACAAGGACTTGAACAGGTTAGGACACATAGTATGGTATGTGGGTACCATACATACAAATAAGGGTGTGGTTCACCCTTTTATGCTCCTCTCTGTGTGAATCCACATGTGGTCACATGACTTGCTTCAGCCAATGAAGTGTGAGCAGAAATGATGTGTGTCACTTCTGGCAGAAGCTTTCATGGTTCATCGTGCTTTCTCTCTCTGCCATGAAAACAGCAATGTTGCAGATGGAGGCAGTCTGTGTCCTGGAGTGAAGACTATGTGGAATAGAGCCACACTCAGTCCATGATAGACATGTAGCATGAATGAGAAACAAAATTGGGAAGTGGTAAGGCACTAATGTTTGGGAATTATTGGTTTCTGCAGCAAAACCTAGCCTATCTTGATGGATATACATAGCAAGTTGCAAAACTAGGATTCACACCTAAGGCTGTTTAATTTTCAAGCCCTGGACATAGCAGAAAGGTGCTTGGCACAAACTCGGCACTCCATAAATATTTGTTGATGGAAGAATGCGTATTTATTGCTCAGAACTGAACACAGTGCTTCAGATGTGATCTGATCCACATGAGGATCATTAGGAATACAAATACTCTTTTGACGCTGAACATCTGTTAATAAGGCTTAAAGTGCATTAGCTGTTTTGGGATCAATCATACTTATTTTTTTAACAAAAATGTATTGTCCATCTAACATGTACAAAATGAGATGTCATGGATGATACAAAAATAAAAGGTAGAAATAATTGGCTCCTAGCTAGTCATGATTTTATGAGTGAGAGTCACATATTCGCAAGCAACTGGGTCACAAGGCAATGAGTAGAGGGTTGGAGACAGTGTGTTGTTGAATACAGACAGAGTGTGGAACTAGGAAGCCATGAGTTTCATTCATTCATTCTGCAAATATATGTTGAGTATCAACAATGAGTTGGGTCCTATGTTTGCCTCTGCAGATTCAAATTTAAGAAATACAGCTCCTGATCTCAAAGATCTCACAAGCTAGTGAGAGAGACGGATTTGATAATAGGGAATTACAATAACAGCTGTGATAAAGTTAAACTCAGGAAGCTGTGGTATATAGAGAAGGAATATGAATCAGCCTGGAAGAATCAAGGAAAGTTTTCCGGAGGAAGTGATCCTTAAGTTGATTCCTAACAGATGAGAGAGTATTGCATTATGAAGAACGAAAGGGGATGTACTGGTGGAGAGAAGGAGAAATTATTTCATACCCCAGTGAACAGTGAGTGAAAAAGCCAGGCAGGTCACAAAGACAAGATAGTCTGAAAGAACATGATTTGTTCCAGGAGACAAGTAGCGCACTGTCTTAGCTCAGGCTGCCATAACAAAATAGCCTATACCAGGTGGCTTACACAACAGTGATTTATTTTCTAATAATCTCATTGTGGGTTAGGACTTCAACACATGAATTTTGAGAGCACACAAACATTCAGTCCATAACACACACCATGGCTGGAAAAGTAAGGTACAATTTGAAGAATAGTGGAGAAAGAAAGAAAAGTGCAGAGTATAGCAGACACCCATTAGATATTCTTTCAGCTCACAGTGATTCTCAGTTCTTTGTGAATGCCTTATACACAGAAGGGAGCCCCCAGTGGTCACACCTGTGCCATGTGCTCCTTCAGAGAGTATAGAGATTAACAGATTTACCCATGCTGGGCTAATCAGAATATTATTCCTGGGAATTTTGAAACTAGAAATGAGGGACACAGAGCCTGGGAATCTTTAAGCTGAGTCACATTAATGACAATTCCATAAAAAGAAGGACCACCACAAACAGTGCACAATTATAAGTGGTAGCCCTGTTTAAGGTTTTCCAACTTCTGCTGCTGACATCCTCAGAGCAGCCCTGGTTGGTGTTCTTCCTGGCACTTGGTTGTTCAATTCCTCCAATTCCACAAGCTTCTCCAATATCATTTCAATAAACTAGCCTCTCTTTTCTTGACTTAGCCAGAAGTTTTTCAAAAAACAGTTGCTTGCAACCAAACGAATTTGTACTATTAGAGATTATTACATCATGATAGTGTGTTTGGATTTTACCCTCAAGACAATGGAGAGTCACTGAAGGGGTCTGAGAAGGGAATTAACATAATAAGACTTTTGTTTTGGAATGACCATTCTTTTGGTGGTATGGAAGATGAGTAGATTAGAATTACAGAGATTGGCTAGAAGGTTGTTGTAATATTCTTAGCAAGAAATAATGAGGTCAGGGGACTTCCCTGGTGGCTCAGTGATTAAGAATCCGCCTGCCAATGCAGGGGAAACGGGTTTGAGCCCTGGTCCGGGAAGATCCCACATGCCACAGAACGATTAAGCCCACATGCCACAACTGCTGACCCCGAGTGCCGCAACTACTGAGGCCCACATACCTAGACCCCGTGCTCTGCAACAAGAGAAGCCGCTGCAGTGAGAAGCCCGCACACCACAACAAAGAGTAGCCCCCACTCTCTGCAACTAGAGAAAGCCTGGGCAGCAACGAAGACGCAACACAGACAAAAAAAAAAAAAAGAAGAATGAGGTCAGACGGAATAGAGAGGATGATTGGATTTCAGAACTATTGAGAAAGAAATAGGATCAACAAGGGCTTGGTGATCAAATGAAGGGGTAAGAACTGGTGCGTTAGGAGTCAGAGGTGATTGCAGAAAGTTGGGAAAATGGAAAGCGGTGCCATTCAATAAAGGAGCAGGGCTGCAGCAGACTGTAACGTGGAGAGAAATAGTAATCATTTAATTTGTAATACATTGAGGTCTGGGCACTGGTCAGATATACAGTCCAAACTCTCAGCAAATTAGATTTAGAATTTAGGAACAAAATTTGACCTCTAGACTTAGGGACCATCAGTGTACAGATTGTTCATGCTAGTGACCATTGACAGTGGATAAGAATACTTGGAGAGATGAGAAGAGCATTAACTGAGAAGGGGGAGATGAGAAGAGGGAAAAGGAACCCCAGGAAAATGTCAACATTTAAGAAAAAGAGGAGGGCAGGAAATAATATTGTCCTAGAAGGCAAGACAAGAGAGGGTTTCAAGAAGGAAATTGACAACAGTATCAAATTTCTTCAAGAGGCCAAATAAGGCAAAGACTGAAAATTCAATTGTATTGAGAAATTAGGAATTCATTGCTGACCATGCCAAAAGCAACATCAGTGGACAGTGTGAAACTGAAAGGTACTGGAGTGAATTAAGGAGAGAAAAAGAGTGAGAAAGGTATAACGGCAAGCATAGACCCCTGCTTTCAGTTTAAGAAGATTTGAAATTACATTGTTTTGGGGAAAAAGGGAAGATGTTGACTAGGGACACCTAGAAGGGTCAGAGGTGAGGTTAGAGATCTTAAAAGAATAGTGACTCCAATATGTACAAATGCATGTTCTTCTCCACCAGTGTTAAGTATAAGGTGGAGAAAGTGGTTAGTTGAGTTGACCCAGGATTGGGGTTTTTTCAGATGGGTATGTAAAAGAATGAGGAGAAATAGAATTGCTAGTATCAATTAGGCAAGACAGAGATTGAAAGGATGTACTTTGTCTTTTAAACTGCCTGGAGAAGGAAATGAGGACAAGATGAGACTGAGAAATTGGAGGTGGGGTGGAGGAGTCAAGGGGCTTCACGCTTTTGATACAATTTAAAAATATGCATTGATAAGGTTAGGAGATGGTGCTCAGATAATAGAGTTTAAGATTTCAGAGATGGGACAATTCCAGTTGATGACGAGATCTGGGGTGTAATCAAGAATATAGAATAGAAAAAGTAGGTAACAGGTAAAGATTAAGGATCTGTGAGGCTAGGATACTTGAACATGTTTATACATTGATGAGAAGAATACATTAGAGAGGAAGAGTGTGTCAGTCACTAGGAAACAGATGACATACTCACATTAGTTTAATTTGAGGAAGGGACTATTTACAATGGTGTAGTTACAATAGAGGGATCCAACAGGGGATTGTAAAGTACCCTGGGGCAAAAAACCAGTGGAACCATTACCTTAGATTTAAAGGGGGGCGAGGGGGGCGGACACAGTCATTCCCAGAAACCAGAAGGAGAGGGCTGTTTTATTTTTTGCGGTACGCGGGCCTCTCACTGTTGTGGCCTCTCCCGTTGCGGAGCACAGGCTCCGGACGCGCAGGCTCAGCAGCCATGGCTAACGGGACCAGCCGCTCCGCGGCATGTGGGATCTTCCCGGACCGGGGCACGAGCCCATGTCCCCTGCATCGGCAGGCGGACTCTCAACCACTGCGCCACCAGGGAAGCCCGAGAGGGCTGTTTTGAGAGGACAGTGACTTTGGTCAGAAGAAACAGCAAACCCAAGAAGACTTAGAGAAGAAAAAGTCAGAGAAATAAATACTCCTATCTCATGGTCCTCCCTCTCTCAGATCTCCTGCTGGGGCTTCCCATTGGCCACACCTCCAGGGAGTAGAGGGCAAAGAAGCCTGCTGATACTGTTCATACAGACTTCAGCCTCCCCCAGCACAAGCAGGGTAGACAAGATAAAAGTGCCTCTAGAGAGGTAAACAGCACGACTCAGCTTAGTGATGTTAGAGATACAGGCTAGAGGAGGGCAAATCAACAGTGTGGATTTCCGACAAGGTGGGAGGGGATGAGATCCCAGTCTCAGATAAAAGAATGGGAATTAAATAGGAAAGATAATTCCTTTGTTATAAGAAGAGGGAATTAATAGAGGATGGGCTATCGTAGCAGATGGTTTTATGGTTTCCATTTTGTCTAGGAAGCAGAGGTCATCAATTGAGATGACTGGAGGAAGAGATGAGAGTGATGAAAGGTTTGATGTTACCATTGGGGAACATCAGAGAAAGCCAACCAGAGAATTGTAGCAGGATTGCTGAACCATACTGAGGGTCATTGAGGTATGATCATGAACTTAAGGTGAAATCAGTATGCTCTGTGTGACTTTCCTCTAGTGTTGTTTAATTGCTCATGTTCAAGTATGGAGAAAGCAGGTAGTTAGGCTCCATGGATGGAATTTTTGCCACATGGAGGCAAAGGAATTTTTGAAATGATGGACCATAAATCTAGTTGCAAAGGGGGGGAAGTAAAGGCAGGAGGGGACTAATCCATAAGGAAAAATAAAGGAGTTGATAGAGCGCTGGGTGCTCTAATAAGGCATAATCGAACAAACTAGCTGGAAAGATGACAAGTTGTGGAAAAAACGAGATTCTTGAACTCATTATTTTGAAGGTTGCATTGCCCTGTGCCCTTTCAGTCATAAGTAATAGAAACTAAACTCAAACTAGCTTAAAATAAAAAGGAAGTTATTGGCTCACTTAACTGGATCCAAGGGCAAGGGCAGAGGTAGCCTCAGACACATCTGGATCCTTGGGTTTGGAGGACACTATCAAGGCTCTCTTTTTTCATTTCTAAGGTTTCTTAGAGGTTTCTATTCCTTAATCTCTCTTACAAAAGACAGACTTTCTCCATAGGGCCCCCTAGGGAAATACGGTTACTGGCAGCTCTAAGCTCACCTGACAGCACCTCATGGTCCTTTAGGAAGAGAGACTCTTCCAGTGTCCATAGACCAAATTTTCTGGAAGGAATGAGACTGACCTTGCTTAGGTCTCAGCCCATCCCTTGAGCACTCACGTGCACGGGGCACTATGCAAACTCTCTTATATCCACAGTATTATTTAATTTTCATGACAATTCCTGTGAACTACTGAATTGGATGGTCATTGGTTGCCTCTCCACTGACCATTCTCCCTTCCCCTTTCCTAGTAATGTCCAGATTTTCCATGGGGAAACAGGAACTCCCCCATTGTTAGCAAAATTGTTAAAGGATGACAGATTCCACTCTTGGATGCAGGGAGAGTCCTGGACTGTTTTAAGCTAAGCAGAGATACTCACCTCCCTGGTCTTTCATGGGATTTATTAGTATGTAGCTCTTTTTAACACATGTACATATACTTTAGAATAATTTATACTGCATATAAAAAAGTAAAATTACTTTTAGAATAACATGTATTCAATTTTTTCTATTATAAAATTATGTCCATTGTAAAAAATGTAAATGGCTTATGTCATTTATAGTTGGACCTAGTGTTTATGGTCATTTCTATAAAGATTTAGCATTAGGTCTTTGGACCAGAAGAACACTTCTTCATTATTTGTTGTTCCATGGGAAAATCACCTTGATTTCGATGATTTTCAACTTATATTACCTAATTTAGCATCATTGGTCATGATGAACACAAGGATTACTTGTATGAAAGCAGTCTCTCAATCTCTCTCTTTCATTCTCAGATTTGTGATTATTTAGATCTATAGCATTTTACACAAGACAAGCTAAGCATAGTCCTTAAAAATTATTTTTGCTTTAGTTTGTTTGTTGCCTACAATGTATTCATAAAAACATTTACCAGAGAGCAATGGTATAATTATCTGTCCTTATGGTCAAGAACCTATGATGCAGGACTTCCCTGGTGGCCAGTGGTTAAGAATCCGCCTGCCAATGCAGGGAACATGGGTTCGATCCATGGTCTGGGAAGATCCCACATGTTGCAGAGCAACTGAGCCCATGTGCCACAACTACTGAGCCTGCGCTTTAGAGCCTTTGCGCCACAACTACTGAAGCCCGTGTGCCTAGAGCCCGTGCTCGGCAACAAGAGAAGCCACTGCAATGAGAAGCCCGCGCACCGCAATGAGGAGTAGCCCCTGCTTGCAGCAATTAGAGAAAGCCCGTGTGCAACAATGAAGACCCAACACAGCCAAAAATAAATAAATAAATTTATATTAAAAAAAAAGGACCTATGATGCTATGTGCCACAAAAAAATAGAGAGATGAAGAAGAAGAGTGAATAAGTAAATAATGAGTTCATTTGTATGGTTTCACAGACTTAATCTTGCAAGTCCAACTCATGACAATAAACTTATGAAAACAAAGCATTAAAAAACTTAGAAAGTAATAATAAACTGTAAACGCAATGCTGCTGAAACTCAGCTCCACCACATCCTCAGCTCTGGTTTGAATGTAACACAAGTGTTTTAAATTGCACAGGGTGGAGGCCCTGGCAGGAAGGAAGCATCGGATATTGCTGGAACATATCTTTGTTTGAGCAACAGTAATGAGAAAGGTCACCATTATGCTTTTCTTTCAAACACTGTGTTTGTTTTGAAATTGGTACTGAACATTTCTTCACAAATGCTGGTTTATAACATTGAGGTACACAATCCTGTAGTATTAACCTTTTTACTCCTAAGTGGAGAATAAAAACCAAAGCTTATATTCTCACCACTGTTTTGGTCAGAATATGTCTGTTAAAGACAAAATGACTTCCTATTTATGGGCTCAGGGTTCCTATTTATAAAATTCCAATAGTGGGTTTAAAGGAAATTTAGCCTTATAAATTTTTTCCTGCAGTTTTAGTGTTATTCATAAAATCATTGTCAGGGTTTGAGATGCAAGGCTTTCGGGACTTTGCTTCCTAACAGTTTATTGCATTTGTTTAATGGACCAAGTCAGTGGCACTGAGATCCTAAAACAGACGTTAACGTTTTTCTGGGCCAAGTGTTTGCTGACAACTGCAATAAACATCAGAAGGCCTCCTCCCTGAAAGGACTGATATATCAAGAATAGTAAAAGCAGTAATAGCAGGCATTTCTGCTTTAACTTTGAGGGAGAGAGAGAAAGGAATCTATTAAATCTCTCCGTTTATATTTTTGGTTTTCCCTGTTGGCTGGGCTGTTGTATTCCCATGTCCACAGCACGTTCCACTGTGGGAGCCTGGAGGTCTCAGAATAAACTTTGGGAAAGGCTGGGTCCACCCTCTGGGGATAAGGGAGCCACAGGGAGGAAGGGGAGGGGGTAAAGGAAAAGGGAAGGGGACGGCTGTCTTCCTGTGTTTGGATGACCTTTTCTTATGTTTATCTGGAGGGACTGCGCAGCCCCGCTGGTTGGTGTCTTTCTGCCATGTTGCCCCACATGATCTCTCTTTGCTTTATGTAGGTAAAGGAGCTTTGCTTCTTATGGAAGGACTAGATATAAATCTCTGAGGAAAAACAAAAGTGTACAAGTCCGCTAGGGGTGAGTGCCTAGAGAAAGAAGTCTTAGCAAACATGCATATAAGCCTGTGTCTAATGGTTCCTTAAGGGAAAGATCTGGGTGTCTCTTGGAGCCTTTTGAGGGAGGGCCCTCCAGTGCATCTGCCTTCCTGCTGAGAACTAGACTAGAGATTGTCTTCCTTCTCCTGAATCCTCATCATTTAGCAAAATACCCCCCACCTGTGGGTATTCCATAAATATTTCTTGAATGAGTAAATAAATGAACAAATGAATGAGCAGAGTCACTGAGAGGGGACTGGGCAACAGGCAGTGGGGTCCCTACAATAGCTAATTTATTTGCCAGTCCCTCTCTAAGGCCCTGTGTAGCTCCACTTCAAAGAAACCAGTTTCAGGCCTTCCTGCCTCACATTCCTGGTGGGTGAATCACTTGTTTCTTCTGGGTAGGTGAGACTAACACCTCTGGTTCCCACCTCTACTTTTCATTTCAGTGTTGACCTCTCACCTTGGGCTGGCCTTAGCTTAAACGTTATTTCCCCAGAGCAGCTATCCCTTAAGGCCCTCACTCTCCTCCATCTCAATTAGATCCTTCCAACATACCTCTCATGAAACTCCATTTTCTTCATTGCACTTAACACAATTTCTAGTTCTATTCATTTGTGTGATAATCCATTCTATGCCTACTTTCTCCACTAGATTACACACTCCTGAAAGAGAGGGGACCATGTTTATTTTCTCATCACTATATTCTCAGCACTTAACACAGTACCTGACATATAGCAAGCACTCAGCAAGTATGTGTTACATGAATGAATGAGCACATTAGTGAATGGATTATATTTGGAAGGAGAATTTATACTAGGTTACTAAGTGGGGATGGAGGATAAAGGTGAGAGTCCAAAAGCCCTACCCCAATCAGACCTTGAACACTTGATGAGTTTGAGATCCTAGAAGGGGATGAAGTGGTTAGTAATCATAAGTAATGTGCCTTTTACCTTTGGAAGCTAGATAGCGCTCAAGACTCCTGGGAGTACCAGTAATTTTCTCTTCCATACCCAAAATAGCAACTTTTTCCACTTCTTCAGTAATAAATTATTCTTGGTCACCAGGAATCCAAACCTCAGAAGGACTCTTTTCCTCACACCACACACCTTCACAATGCTTCTTGCTAGTTTCTTCCTTTCCATTCCCGTGAGGGCCATTTGATCCAGTGTATTAGTCAGCTTCCTTTCTATTGCAAGTTACAGAAATTCAGTTCTAATTAGCTTAAAAGCAAAAACCAGGAATATACTGGATCATGTATCTGGGAAATTGATGACAACAACCCCTGGCTCACAAGCTCCTCATAGCAGCAGAGAGGACTCTGATTGCACCCTTGTGACCACTCCTGAATAGGTTCCTGTTGGGGGAAAGGGGCAAGACTATGATTGGCCTGGCCTGGGTAACATGCTCAACCTTGTAGACCTTGTGTGGAGGGTGATACAATCACAGAAAGAGCTCCTCAAGGAGAAGAGGAATTGTGTTACCAGGATGAGCTGAGGAAGCGGTGACAGATAATCAAGAACAACTAAATATCTTCTTGCAATACACCCTGTGCCAGGTGCAGTGGTAGGTCCTTTACCTACACGAGGCAGGATATACAGGGGAAATGAGGATGTGCTGTGGAATCAGATTGCTTCAGTCCAAATCCTACCTCTTTTTTTTACTAGCTATGCTATTTTGGACAAGTTAATCTCTCTAAGTCCCATTTTCTTGTGATAAAACAGTGATGTAAGACACTCAATGGAATAGTATTCAGCCTTAAAAGGGAAGAAAATCCTGGCACACGCTGCAATATGGATGAGACTTGAAGACATTGTGCTAAGTGAAAGAAGCCAGACACAAAAGTATAAACACTGTGTGATTCCACTTACACGAAGCACCTAGAGTAGTCAAGTTCACAGAGGCAAAAAGTAGAAGAGTGGTTGCCAGGGCCTGGAAGCTGGGAACGGGGACTTATATTTTAATGGATATGGAGTTTCACTTTGGGAAGCTGACAGAAGTTCTGGAGATGGCTGGTGGTGATGGTTGCACAACAATGTGAATGTACTTAACGGTATTGAACTGTACACTTAAAATAGGTTAAAATGGTAAATTTCATGTTATCTATATTTTACCATAATAGAACAGTGATGTAAGGATTAAATGAGACAACAGGCATAAATGTAAAATATTATTATTCTCATAATAATCCTTAGAATGAGGTATAATCTCTATTTTTATCACTGGTTATATGGAGACTTAGAGGTTAAGTAACTGGTCCAAGCCCACCTAGTTAGAGGGTGTCCAAGCCGGACTCAAACCCAATAGTTGACCCCAGAGCCCCTGCTGTTTTCTACTATTCCATGCTTCTTCCCAGCACACTGCTTGCTAACTACTATCACCTGATTAGTATTTCAAATGCTGCTTTATGTCAAGTTCCTGTTTAACAAAACTTTAAGAGGTTTACTCCTGGTCTAAACCCCAACTGCCTCCTCCTGGCACAATTTTCTTTGCAGTCTGACCTCGCTGACTTTTCTAGCCTCATCTCAAGGTCTAGGCCCTGTTTTACCCTGTCCCGTGTTATCTGTGTCCATAGCACATACTGGTTCTCCCGCTGGGACAGTATTGAAACTCTACCCACCTTTCAGTGCTCAGCTCAAGACCCAACTCCTCCAGGAAGCCTCACCTAACTGAAAAAGAGGCGTAGTCAGTTCTTCCCCTTAACTGGCATGTTGTTTATTATTTGTGAGCAGCACACCATGTACTGCTTCCATAAAAATGATGACTTCAGTTGTTCATTTCTTATCTCCACAGCAGACTGTCAGCTCACAGAGAGCGTGGATTGTGCCGGTTACTTCTTTAAAATTCCTCTCAGTGTTAGTTTAGTGTTTTGTATTGAGCAGTGACTTGAAGATACAGTAATTTTTTAACAATGCGGATGTAGGAAATATGATTAATAACAACTAGTTAGCACAACCATTATTTGGATTGAAGAAAAACGTGTATTATTTTCTTTCTTGTTAGAGAAGATCCTGGAACTTTTCCTTGTACTTTTAGGTCAGTTCAGGACATAATGTTTCCTAGTCAGCATGGAAATAAAAAGATTAATCCTGGTTAAAAAAAAAAAAAAATGATCTGCTGGTGGGCCTGTGTGAGAAGTACATGTCTCTGGCTGATTAAATTCTGAAAAACATAAGCAGGCAAAACTATCTACAAGGCAACCAGAGACGAGGCAGTGGTTTTTTTGAGCACATCTCAAAAAATAGAAAAGGTCATTTCAGGTTCTGCAAATAGTGCTTACTGTGCAAATACTTCGGTCTCTACCTAGGTGCTGGAAATGTTAATCATGGTGTCTTCATGTCCATAAACCATCTAAATGATGCTGTCTTTTACCTCCAGCCACTGCTTAATGGCCAGTCTTCTGTGGACCATGTAAAGGATCTGCAGAAGTCCCCCAGAGAATCATGGTCAAGGTGCTAGAAACAGCAAGCAGTCTGAGCTGATGTTCAGCAGAATGCCCTAATGAATAGCTCTCAGTGGTCATGTGGTTTGTTCTGATTGACTTGTTCGTGTTCTTTAAGTATTTTTAATTTCATCCCCGGGCAAGGGGAACAGCACTGGAAGTGCAGGCTGTTCTATGTGGTAGGAGCACAGAACATCAATGAGAGAATGATAGAAGATGAGGCAGGAAACATATAGGTAAGGACCAGAACTTGAAAGAATTCAGATCAACTATTTGGGCATATAAGCCACAGAGAATTGATAGGAGAGTACTATGAGTAGAAGTACCTTTTCAAAAGATGAGAGAGACTGGCTTTAGAGTGGATCAGATGAGCAATGATGAAGACTTGAACCAAGGGCTTGGCAGTGCCAATGGATAGGAGGGGATGATGTAAGAGATATATTTTGAGTTAAAATCAACTGGGTTTATAATTGGATGGAGACAGTGTCAAAAGGAGTCGGAATCTGAAATGCGAATTTTCTAATTGGTGGAACATGCCAAGAATACACTGAAGTTTCATGTTTATTTTCACTGCCTTCCCTCAAAGTTCAGGGAATAAGTTGTGGTTGATCATGCATAGGATACGTGAGTAGGGCAGTTGAATGTGAGGTTTCTGGCAACTCTTGAAAAATGCGGTCACCCCATCTGACCACATTTTGGTTCAGTGAGAGTCTAGACTAGAACAACAACTCATTTAAATTTATGAGTATGAGTCCAGGCTTGCCATGACTGAAGGAGATACGGAGAATATTCTGAAGGCTGATGGAAACTATGGACACAGCAGCCAGATGCCTTCAGATGAGGCCATTTCCTAACCAACTTATAGGACATCATGTCCTCTTCTTTGCAGTAGTTGAGCCCTGGGTATCAGTGGGATTGCTATAGCTTTTTTGGATCTTTCCCTGCCTACAAGGCAGTCAGGCTGAAAGAGCTATGATGAGAATGGAGAGCATCTCAAGAGTTTGGAACGCCCCAAAGGAGTGACTCTGAGTTATTTCCTCAGGGTGGAACAGAAAATCACCCTGCTGAAACCTGGGTTCACAGAGAGGAAAAGTGTAAAAATATTGGGTTTTTATATCCATGGTGATATCCATCACATCCATGGTGATATCCATCACATCCATGGTCATATCCCTTATGACTACCTTCTTTAGTAGTACTTTAACTTTACTTGTCTAAGTAAAGGAAAATATTAATAAACCACTAAGCAATTTGAAATATTAGTAGATTTTTAAATTTCATCTGGTTTAGGTCTACAATTTTATAACTCAGGATTTTCTTTGGAATGATATTTCTTCAAAGATAGAAGTAATTTCTCCTCTCAGTGAGGACCAAGACTAAGGTATCCTTACAGTTTTAAAACTAGATTGTTCTTTGGACCTGTAAAGAAGTATTCAGTTGTTGTAACCTGAAAATAACCTCGGAATTTTCCCACACTCTAACAAATCCCTAAAATGCCAAATGGATATGTACCAACATTTCCAGATACCCCTGGGGACACATTTGAGAATGCTTAGTACCAAAGAAAATGTTAGGGAAATAGATACACACTCAAAAAACAGGAGTTCACACAAAAAGTGCTCTCCTGTTACAAGGGAAGTATCTCAAGTATAACATGATTATATACGTATGATAAATTATTTATACAATATTAAGATCAGTTGTAATTTAGCTTTCTTGCTCACAAGTTAACATTTTTATTTTACTAACAGACATGTTTAAAGCAACAACAAAACAAAAAAATTGCACCTCTCTTCATTTGTTCACACATATTCCCATTTGATGAGTAGAAAACAAAATTATTTGTGTTCTATCTTTACCAAAAGGAAGACAAAGAGATAAAAATATCTTCATTTCTTTTGTTCTTCCCTCCCTCCATTATGCTTGTCTTAGCCACACCCAATCCCAGCATGAACCCAACTAAATCCTTCTTCATGCCTGCTCCTGAGCAGCTGAGCGTGGATGAAAAAATCACCCAGACTGCAGATAGACACTCTTATAAATTCTTGGCTGCTTTCTCCTCTGTAGGACACTCTGTTAAGCCAGCTCTTCTACTTTTATTTTTTAATTAATTATTAATTTATTTATTTATGGCTGCATTGGGTCTTCGTTGCTGCATGCGGGCGAGGGCTTCTATTGTTGCAGAGCACAGACTCTAGGCACACGGGCTTAGTAGCTGTGGCTCGCAGGCTCTAAAGCGCAGGCTCAGTAGTTGTGGCGCACAGGCTTAGTTGCTCCACAGCATGTGGGATCTTCCCGCGCCAGGGCTCGAACCCGTGTCCTCTGCTTTGGCAGGCGGATTCTTAACCACTGCACCACCAGGGAAGCCCCTCTTCTAGTTTGCATTACAATGATCTCAAACCCTCACTCTCCTCAAACATCTGATCCTCTATGCCTTACTGTAAATGGGTGACTTTGGATAACATTTCATACAGAAAATATAGGCAAATCGCGGCCAACACCCTAAAGGGATTTTATAATGGAACATAAAGTGACTGTAAAGGTTGTCCTTAAAAGTAAGTACACAAGAATAACCAAAAAAATGAGAAAAACAAAAGCAACAGGGGCAATATTGCCCTCCCAGTTATCAAATAAACCATAAAGCTTCATTAAATCATGTGGAATTGTTGCTGCAATAGATAATACATCAATGGCACAGACCAGAGACCACGGATTAGAATGCAGATAAGATAAAGGTAGATTTTACAACATTGGGAAAGGTTATAATGTTTAACAAAATGGTGTTGGAAGAATTGGCTGTCCATGTGGGAAAAAAATAGTTTTATTTCCCCTTCTCACCAATTTAAAAAATTGGATACATTTTAAAAGCTGTAGGTTAAATACAAAATAAAACTATAAAATTAATAAACAGAAATATGGGAGAGTGTTTATGATTTTCATAATGAGAAAGTCCTTACAAAGCAAGACAAAATCAAGAAGTAGACCCCAAAAAATGGACAAATTGATTATAGACTATCACTGACAATAGACTATCATTGATTATCATATGTCATTGTGTACACTGACCTTGGCCTTTAAAGAAGCCTATCTGGTAATATCTATCAAAATGTTCCTATTCTTTTATTTATTTATTTATTTCCAAGATTCTCTTCCTTAAAATTATTCACATCTCTAGACAGATGTTCATTGTAGCACTGTGTGAAACTAAAAAGTTAGAATCAATTTCACTGTCCTGCAATAGAGGGATGCTTTAAATAAATCACAGCACATTCATATGGAAAACTACAAGCCTTTCTAAAGAATGAGGTGGATGATAATGTATTAACATAAAAATCCCTTCAACAGAGAGAGATAGAGAAAAAAAAATCAAGTTTCATAACAAGAGTATGTATGATCACATTCGTAAAAACCAAAACAAAACAACTTTGTGGTGTGTGTGCATACTTATTTAAATGCACAGAAAAAGCTTTCAAAGGATACACATCAAATTGGTAATTCCCATTCCTCCTCTGAGCTGGGAAATGGGATTTGGAAGGATGGCAGGTATGAAGGAGAAATTTTAGTTTTACTGTACTACTTTTGTTTTGTTTGAATTTATTACATAGAGCATATAATCAATTATACTTTAAAAACTTAATTTAAAATGAATAGAATAGAAATTATCAGAGCCACTGCACATAATAAAGGCAAGCATTATTTCATTAAACTACTGTTTTCTGAAACATTTGTCTCAATTGTATGTGTGTAGAGCACATACTGAGTCCCAGTGTGTTAAGATATATTTCTTACTGGAAGTTGCATCTTAAAAAACGATTTAGGTAACATTACTCTCATGAATTCTTTTCATCGGCTTCCAAACATAATCTACTATCTTCCATCTCTGAAAATTTTCCCTGATCTTCACACATCCATCCAGCTCTTGTCTTGTTGACTCAGGTTTGTGAATGAGTGGTCTGCATTTGAAGATGCACATCCCAGTCACTTCTTAACACACCTGCTCTGGTTCTGCCATCAATAACCTTCCTGTGGAGAGATCTTTCACAGCGCTTCACCTTCTTTGATGTCTCAGCAATAGTCTACAATAAGGATAGGCTACTCGTTCCTTCTTCATACATTCTCTTTTAGCTTCTATGAGAATGTACTCTCTCCTTTTCCTTCTTGCTTTTCCTTCTGCCTCTTTGCCTACTTCTTCTCCTTGGGTGGCTTCTCATTTGTGGGCCACCTGACCCTGAAATGTTAGCATCCTTTGGGGCTGGTCCTGTGCCCTCTTCCCTCCTCACACGCTACCCCCTCCCTAGGCAATCCCAGCCATTCTCATGTGGACACTAACCATCTGTGTTGTTCCTCACTCTACACCCACCCAGCACTTAACACAGTACCTGGCATACAGTCGGTGCTAATGAATAATCATTGACTGAGTGAATAAATGACCAAGGGTCTCCTGACTCCTGATCATATTCAGTCGTTCTTGCTGCCATGAATCTTATATGTTTGTATTTAATTGTTTTAAAATAACTTCGAAAGGAAAAGTGCTCCTGAATTTAGGAGTGTAATTTTAAATAATTTTCCTAGGCAAGAGCACATTGCCAGCCTTTACCCCCTATTAAACAAATGCTAGATCTGGTAAATTAGAGAATGACACAATAAGTTGTCTAATTATTTCTATTGTTTTGACTGCTGGACAACATATACACATTTTCAACATTTGTAAGACATTTGTTTCTGAACATTTCCATCTGGCAAAGCATTGATGCTTTTACTTTTTCTTGCAATGATAGTAGTACCCATGTGTAGTCCTCAAGAGTGAATGTAACCCTTTGTCATTCCTCTCTATGCATCTTTGAAGACATAGTGGATTACACGAGGCCTGGCACAAAGTTTATGCTCTAGGTCTGTGGATTTGATTGAACTTGAATTATTTTGATTATAATAAAATATCTTAGAAAATAATTTTAGTAATTAATGCTTAATAATGCCCAAATGATAATAATCCTTCCTAGTTTACAAAATATTTTTACATAGATTATTTGAGGAATTTCCCTTCCCTCCCCCACAAAAAAACCCCACTAGAATATAGGGGAAAAGATACTCATAGTAGTAGTAGTAGCAATTTACCCCACACCCCCTTCCCCTACTTCACCAGAGAAATTAAGCAGTTTATCTAAGGTCTTGGTCTGGGTCTCTTTCAATTTCAAAAAGCCAGGTGGGGCATTTGAGGATTGCATTTCTTAATTCTACAGAAATACATAGTTCCTCAGAAAATATGATGGAAAAATAATGCCTAAGATCTACCCTCTTTTTCTGCAGAGAGATGGTATATGATAACTGCTATCAATACTAAAGCCAAGGCATGCCATCCTCTTCTTTGTTTTCATGTCTGTCAGCTGGGATTGTATCTTCTGCCCCATTTCAAACCCTCCTGATCCCTTTCCTTACTCCAGCCGCTGCTGCAGGAACCCGTTTTGAGCAAGTGTCAAAGGTACAACCTGATATGGCCTTTCCTCATCCTGCGCCTTTTGCTTTCACTTCCTCCCCTGGGGTCCAGTTGGCACTCACAAGTGTGCAGCCCTGAAGAGATGGGGAGTCAATGCCTAGCGGGCCACCCTTGACCAACAGAGGTACAAATCTCTGGATAAGTGCGCCCCCTTTTAGTTCCTCAGGGGACCGTTCAGAGATGCATTTCATAAGGCTCCTCAGAAGGTTGTGTGACATTGAGCACCTGTCACCCGCAGCCCTGACCAACACATACTTGTACTGACCTTCCCTCCCTCCTTCTCTCTTTCACTCCTCCTCTTCCCAGTCCTGCTCCCCAAAACCACATTTCCAAATGTACAACAGGGGTGTCGTGCATGCAAGCCTTTGTCTCAGGCTCTGGTTTGGTATGAACCCAGGTGCCACTGGGGTGAACCTCCTTCTTTTAAATGTTACTGTATGATAATACCTCCTAACATTTGCTTCACACTTTCAGCTATTCTATTTCATTGTCACAACAAACTTATGAGAACAATATCTCTACTTCTATTTGGTAGATGAGGAAACTGAGGCTCAAAGAAGTTAAGTAACTTGATTAGGGTCACATCAGCTAGAGAATGGTAGAACCAGGATTCAGCATAGGTCTGCCGAGGGGAGGTCAGTTCCTGCTTTGCTATGACACAGCCACCTACCATCAAAATATTTGCAGAGGGCTTTGCTCTCAGTGCCTACCGCTCTGGAAAGTGTCGTTCGTCACTTATCAGCTCTCTGCCATGACACTCGCAGCTGTTCCAAATACATCCACGTTGTTTCCAGCCTCAGATACATCATGCGTAGAAGATTTTTTGAAGAAGAAGAAGTTTTGTTATGAAGGAACACAAAGGAATAGAGCAGTAGCTGGAGAGGGGAATGTGGGTCAAGGAAAGGGTTTTTGAAGGTGAGAAATATTTGAGCAGATGCCTGTGCTGAATGGAATCACCTGGTAGAGAGAAAGAGCTGGATGATGCAGGAGACAGAGGAAATAGGTGAGAAGGGATGAATCCAAAAGTAGAAGTAAAGAGACTGGTTTTTGGAGGGATAGGGTCAATTCTTCTGTTATAACTAGAGGAGAAAAGAAGAAATTCCAATAGATAAGTTCAGGTCTCTAAGTAAGTTGAGATCTGCCTTATTAAAAATACAAACCAAAAGGAAAGTCCTTCTTCTGATCCTACACTGCATACTCCACAAAGGCAGGGGCTATGTCTGATTTGTCTACTGCTGTATCCCAATACTGACCTTTTAGAAGGTTCTTGATAAAGATTTGCAGTTGCTGAATAAATAGATGTAAATAAATTATATACTTCCCTTCACCACCAAAAATTTCTGAGACTAATACTAAATCATCAAGAAATGGATAAAAAAAATATCATGAAGCAAGAAATTTTAGTGAGTTGAAATAACCCACAAATAAGTCACTCCTCCAACCTTTGCTATTTAATATGGGTAAATATACACACAAGGTCCAAAAAATCCAGCTGGCTAGGCATGGGGTGGTAAAGCCCTTACCTGGCAGCAGTACTTGCATCAAAAAACATGGGTGTTGGGGCTTCCCTGGTGGCGCAGTGGTTGAGAGTCCGCCTGCCGATGCAGGGGACACGGGTTGGTGCCCCGGTTCGGGAAGATCCCACATGCCGCGGAGCGGCTGGGCCCGTGAGCCATGGCCGCTGAGCCTGCGCGTCCGGAGCCTGTGCTCTGCAACGGGAGAGGCCACAACAATGAGAGGCCCGCGTACCACAAATAAAAACAAAAAAAAAACAAAAAAAAACAAAAGAAACATGGGTGTTGCAGTAGCCGGACAGCTCAAGGTGAGTTAGCAGGGGGATGGAAACACTGAAAGAGGAATGAAATCCTGGCTTCCTGTACCTGTTGAGGGAGGGCATCTATGGCCAGAGGAGATGGGCTCCTGCCTACTTCCGCTGGATGGAGTCTTGTAGTGGTCTCCAGGTGCCACACGTTCAAAGGAACAAGCTGGTACATGTGCAGTGGAAAACAACCAGTCTGTTTATAAATATACTTGAAACATTCTTACACGAGGACCAGTGAAGGAACTGGGTGCGTTTAATTCCAGCAAAAAGACTCAAGAGGATCGTAGCAGTGGTTTTTCGGTATGTGAAAGGCTGCGACCTTTCCAGCACATTCCCTCTGAGACTTCGAAGCCAACCATTCTTTGACTTACTTGGGCCTCCAATTGGTTGGCCCTACCGCCTTTTCACTATCTCACTTCCCTTGTTGGCTAGCTCAGATTACATAGGCCAACATGGTAATCACTTCCTTGTTTATACCCTCAAATTTCTCACTCCCTCTCACCTATCCAGTGCTCGCTTCAGGGCTGAAGGGAGGTTCAAGGCCCAGGCATGGCGCTGGACAGCTTCTCATGGTCCAAGACCTTTCTTTCAGTTCATGACCGTTAGGAGGGAAACCTCCTTCCCCATACCTGCTGTTTTCTTCCATGTGGGGGACATGAATTAGTATCACACTCCTGGTCTCCTTCTCTCCAACTAGCCCTGTCCCACTCTATCCCCACCAGATAGCATAATGGACCTCACTGGTGACTTTGGAAAGAGAAATTGGACCTGTGCCAGGTGCAAACACACCTTCCTTGCCTCTCTCTTCTCGGCAGTTAGTTGCCTACAGGGGGTCACTTGTTTTCTGCCTTTTCTCTTCCATGCTGTAAATTTCACACAGGGCCCCTTGGGAAGGTCTGTGAAGGTCCATCGAAGCTTAAGCCTGGGTGGGTAGGCCTGCATAATTCCGGGGTTCAGTATATCGAAGTTCATTTAGTTCTCAAATCAAAGCCATGTTTTCCAACTGCTTCTTTCATCCCTCCTGAAGGGAGTTTGCCACTTTCAAAGAATATTGATTCCCTCTGTTCATAGGGCAGGAGAGCTAACGAGCCTACTGGAGTCAACCTCCCCCTCCCGCCTCTCTCCTCCCTACCCACCTCTGAGCCTGACCCTGGAGAGAACGAGCCCTGACTGCAGCTACAAATACCTGGGACTTGGTTAAGTGTGACACAAATGTTTGTAGATCAAATAAAGTAATAGATGCTATATGTTTTAATAGAGACCACATTTGAGGAGTGGGAGCAGAGGGAGGCCCGGAGTCTGGTGGCTTAACCTCAGTGACCCAACAATAACATCATCTTAAGTGACCTCAAACCTTTGCTGCCTGGCAATCCTCATCGATCTCCTCTGACTCTCCCATTCTCCAAAGACAGGTTTTCACTGATTCTCTGTCTCCTCAAGCCTTCTCACTTTCAACTGTCGGGCTTGCTTCTTATTTTACTTAGAAAATAAAAGCATAATAAGAGAGCTTCCACAGACGTACCACTAAATCTATCAAATGTCTGCATCTGCGTCCTTGCATTCTGTGTTCCTCCCGTTGCAAGGCTCCTCCTGTAACTGTCTGTGTTCCTCTCCAAGGCCAACACTCACCTGGGCCCTGGCTCTCTTCCGCATTCTCCATGCAAGTACCTTGCTCCTGCCATTGTCTCCTCTCCTGCATCATCTATCTCCCTCTGTCTACTGGCTTATTTGGATAAATATGCAAATATTCTGTAATATCTCCCATCTTAAACAAGCAACCAAACACTCTCTTCTCACCCTATATCTCCTTCCAGCTCCTGCCTCATTTCTCTGATTCTCATTATGACGAAATTCCTTGAAAAAGTTGTCAGACTTGCTGTCTCCACCTCCTCTTCCCTCATTTTCTCTTGAACATATACTCCAGTCAGGTTTTTCTCCCCATTACTCCACTTCCCCCTCACACAAATCTCAAGATAACCAATGAGCTCCATGTTGCCATATCCAGTGGCCTGTTCTTTTGTTTGTTTGTTTTTGCGGTACGCGGGCCTCTCACTGTTGTGGCCTCTCCCGTTGCGGAGCACAGGATCCGGATGCGCAGGCCCAGTGGCCATGGCTCACGGGCCCAGCCGCTCCGCGGCCTGTGGGATCTTCCCGGACCGGGTCACGAACCCGTGTCCCCTGCATCGGCAGGCGGACTCTGAACCACTGCGCCACCAGGGAAGCCACCAGGGAACCCCCCAGCGGCCTGTTCTTGATCCTCATTTTGCTTGACCTATTAGCATTGTACAAATCTGATCCCGCCCCCTCCTTCTTCAAACACTTGCTTCATTAGTTTCTAAGGCATCGTTCTCTCCAAGTGCTTCAGCCTCACTGGCTACTCCTTCTCCACCTTTGCTGGAGGCCACAGCTTCCTGAACTGTAAATGGGAGACCTCATCCTTGCTCCATCTACACCCCGTTTGGCCTGTGGCTTTATACACCGTCTGTTTGCTGCTAGCCTGGGCCTCTGCCCTGAAGACTTCACCCTGTCAGCATATCCTCCTAGACGTCTAATGAGCAGGTAAAACCTAATATTGGAAAATCGGAGCTTCTGATCTTTACCCCTAAGCCTGCACCTCCCCCAGACTTTCCCATCTCAGTACTCGTCAACTTCATGTTTTAGCTCTGGGCAAAAACCATGGTGACACAGAGCTGGCCGTGGCTCTCGAGGCGTTGCATGGTGCGCCCATATTCCCCCTCATCGCATCCCTCCCTGATCTCACCTCCTACCCTCCTCCTGCTGTTCCTGACCCCAGGGCCTTTGTATTTTCTGCCTGAGGTGCTCTTCTCCCTAGTTATCCATCCACATGCCTTGCTTCTTCATTTCATTGGGGCCTTTCCCCAAACAGAATTATGTCAGAGAGAACTTCCCTGACTATCTAATGCAAGATATAAGCCCCTCTTCCTCCCCACAATCACCTCATGCTTGATTTTTCTTCATAACACTTCTTCCCACCTGACAGCACACTTCGTTTTGTTTAAGGCATTTCTCACCACTAGAAGGTAAGTTTATGAATGCAGAGAGTTTGAACATTTTGTTTACAGCTCTCAACCCTAGCAGTTAGAAGAGTGCCCAGAACGCAGCAGGCACTCTGTTTAAGAGTGAACTCCCAAGGAGTGAAAGTTATTCAAAAGTGCAGTGGCTGCTTGGAGAGCTGCTCATCAGTGTCACTGGAGTGGAATGGGAACACAGCCAGCATCTGAGGGTTTGTTGGGCTGAGGGTGAATATTTGGGTTTACTGAACCCAAGACTCTGGCTACAAGAAATTGTGCCCCCTGAGGTCATCAGTACTTCCCTGAACACCAAACCCCAGGTCGTTGTCAATTATTACCCTTATGGACCAGGTTTTCTCTCCCCTCCCTCGGCTTTGGAGGCAGCACTGAGCTGGCTGGGTCCCCTGCCCCTTCTCAGAGCACCCCACCAACTTCTTTGCTGTCTCCTCTTCCTCCTGTTAGTCCTTTAAATGGAGGTGTTACCCAACATTGCTTTTGACCCTCTTCTCTTCTAAAACTCTCTCTAAACTCCTGTTAATCATTATCTTTAGATGGTATCAATGCATGAGAAAGATTAGCAAAATGGCTAGAAGGAATATTTTAAAAAAGCAAAACACATTTTGCTTTGCATTGTAATAAGTCCTGATTTTGGTTGAGAAGACCTAGGTTTGAGACCAGCTCTGTCACTTACCAGTTTTGTATCTGTGGGAAAAACTCCTAAGTTCTCTGGGCTTCCATTCCTCCATTTACAAAATGGGGATAATAATGTCTTACCTTACACATATTATCTTAATGTATGAAATTTGAATGATGTATTTGTTTTATAAAACATAATGTTTTATAAAATATAACTTGATCTATAAATACGGAGTCTATCATGACAGACTGGAAAAAAAGGGTCATTGAACTATTTTCTACAGGGAATAATAATTGATGTGGGGAATTGTCTTTTTATTTCTATGTATACTTGTAGGGAGAAGGTTGTTTGGGCCCAGCGTTGCCATTTAGGCCCTATGTCAAGACCCGATCTAATCAATAATGCACTATAACTGCCCATGGACCTAGTATTGAAATCACAAATAATCTAAAACTATGCAACCAACAGATTGAGCTGAAATGCTTCTTTTGCCCAAATCAACCAGGAATTCATTTCACTCCTAGAAGTTAACAGTCCTCAAAATCTTCATTGACTTCATTCACACCAGCCCTGCCTGTTTGCTTATGGTAGCTGGAATCTGGCTGAATTATCCTCCCAGTAAAGGGGGCTCATGTGGGATTTGAGGCAGCACATTCCTATATAAGGGAGGGGGAATTACAACATAGTCCAGGCTCAGCTTTCCTTTTAGTTGCAGATCAGACAAGGAGCACATCTTAGTTTAATTTTGTTCATTTGCTATTATTGTTTGTTTTATTTTTCCTCCATGACTTAGATGTGTGCACGTTGAGGGAAAAAAAATCCTACCTGCTTTACAGTTGGTTCCATGAGAAGCCAAGCTATTTATTAATAGTAGAAAATATTTTAAGCTGCTCAGCTGAGATTTTAACAGCTCTTGTCTAATCGTTAACATACAAACCTCCCTGACCAGAACATTTGTGAGGGATGACTACTTAACAGGATCTGAAATCAACCCTTTCCCAAAAGGCCTGTTAAAAATTACACATTTGGAATTTTGTCCTAACCTGACTCAACTGCTGCATTCCCTTTTGATATTTCCTGGGGGAGGGTGGTAAACAGCCTTACTCTGTTTAATCCAGCACGTTTTTTAAAAATCTGGTGTCATATTTGAGTACTTGACGAAGGGAGGGTGACCAACCATCCTAGTTTGCCTGGAAATGAGGAATTTCCCAAGACACAGGCTGAACTGATCACCCTGGAAAGGAATTCCTAGTCCAAATCACTCAACAAGACAGATGAGGAAACTGAGGTCCAGCAGAATGAAAGAATTTTCCCTAATATCACATAAGTAACTAACACTCACTGCATTGCTGACACCAGGACCCAGATCTCTTAAGTCCTAGATTGGGGCTCCACTGACCCACTGTCCTTGTCCTGGCAGTAATATAGGGATCGACTATGAGGAAGAACTTAAGTTTGATTACTGGCTCTCGGGCATTTGACTGCTTTATATAATTCTCATGTGACAAAGGAAAGCAATAATCCAAGTACATTCTAACCAGTGATCGTGCGGATGCAAAATTTCTAAAGCAAAGTAAAAATGATCACCACTTATACACCCATGTTTACAGCAGCATTATTCACAATAGCTAAAACAGGGAATCAACCCAAGTGTCCGTCGACGGATGAACGAATGAGCAAAATGTGGTATGTACATACAATGGAATATTACTCAGCCTCAAGAAAAGAAGGAAATTCTAACACATGCTACTGCATTGATGAACCTTGAGGACATGAGGTTAAGTGAAATAAGCAAGTCACAAAAAGATAAATACTGTCTGATTCCACTTACATGAAGTACTCTATAAGTGGATTCTTACAGATCTAAGATGCAAATACTCTTAGAGTATTTGACTACCCTAAGTAGTCAAAATCATAGAGACAGAAAATAGAATGGTAGTTGCCAGGGGCTCTGGGGAAGGGGAAATGGAGAGTTAGGGCTTAATGGGTCAGTTTTGCAAGATAAAAATTGTTCTGGAGATGGATGGTGGTGATAGTTGCACAACAATATGGATGTACTTAATACCATTGAACTGTATACTTAAAAATGGTTAAGATTTTATGTTATATGTATTTTATCACAATATTTTTTAATGAAAAAAAACATTTAAATGCTGATTACAAGAAGCTCATCTATTCCACTGGTGCTGTATTTCTGTTAAGGAGGTCTGCAAAGGGCTTTGCAGTCATTTATTAGCTGGGGATGTTTTGTCAAATCAAACCACATTCTTTAGATAAGGAGCTTCGTTTGCTTTCATATTTAATGACCTTCCTTTTACCTAGGGCATAGAATTTCCAGATGTGTAACACCCCTAACACCTAGCAGGACCTCACAGCCTGGCACATAGTAAGTGCTCTATAAACATTTTTAAAATAAATACAGAACAGCAGAAGCTAACATCGATTTTGAACATTTATTCAGAGGTGGGTTTACCTTGAATCTGATGAAGCTGAAGCTTCAGGTCCTCACACTTTAACAAGTCTTTCCCAGACCCTGGGAAGGGCCTTAGCAATGTATTCATATAAAACTTGCAAAAGTAAGATTTAGCTTCTTTTAATTTAAGAGGGCCCCCAAAGTTATGTAATCTTCAGGCCCCATAAAATCTGGACCTGCCTTTGTACTTCCTGCCTGTCTAAGGACTCTGCTAATTACTTTCCATGGTCACCTCTTGTTATCTCCACTTCTCAGATAAACAGGATAACCTGACCACGGTTACCCCACTAGGGAGTGATATGCAAGGATTTGTACCCTGATATTTGAGAACAACTTGACAACTCCACTGATCACTACGAGAGGCCAAACCTGACTGCAGTCCTAGTTGGATTAGTTGTGTACTTGGTAAATACTGTGACCTTAGCTGGTGTAACTGTACTGACAGCAAGGATGGCTCATCTTCTAAAATAACCTACGATTTGGGGAAACCACTTATATATAGGCTTTTCCTGCCCCTACCTCCATTTAATATTCTTGTTTAGTCAATGGAAGGGAATTTAGGAAATGAGGGAGGAGGGTGAAAAGACCGAGACTGAAGAGGGGAGCGACAGGAATGGAGAGGTAATCCTGTATCAAGGAGGATTCTCCACACCACCTCCCCAGCTGTTTTCCTTTCTTTTTGAGGGATGTGCAAGGGTGCTTTGTGACTTGGAAAATTCCTCTTCTGTTTTATCTATTATTTGTATTTGTTCTGTCCCCCTAGGATTTCTACTCTGGAGGCCCTATTTCTAGTCTGAAAGATCTACAAGTCAAAGGTCAGAAAGGAATCTTTCCTGTAAACATCCTCTGGGCCACTCCCGGAAAAGGTAACCAGCAACCACTGCTTCCTGTCTTTATTCTGATTCTTGGAGCAAGTAATACAATTTTCTATTCCTCTAAGATTTCTTGGGGCCAACGGGAAAACAGAATCGAAATGTCACAGGATTGAAAATTTCCTCCCATTGAGGATGCTGCCTCTCTTCAGAGTCAGATTCTCTGGCTTAGAAATCTCTCTCATGCACAGCTTCCATAAAGATACTGGGCCTAGCACTGTGTCCGGCACTTAGGAAAGCTTGCCCATGGACTCCCACCCCCCCCAGAGAGGTGCTGCCATCTAAAGGCAGCACCACCCACCCCCAGGTTCCTGCCCTGATTTCCCTTTTTCTGACTGCAGTACAAACCTTAGAGTCACTTCTGCTGATCCCTTCCTCCCCTCATATCCCACTAATCACTATGGGTTTTCCTCCCCTGTTAATGCCCAAACTCATTCTCCATTTTCCATTTTCTTTGCTGATACTTTGTTCTCTGTCCTTCTGTTCATGGGTCTGGGATATTACAATTGCTTTCTGATTGGATCCCCTGCTTTTAGAGTCACTCCCTTCTAGAAGTGGATTTATCATTTAGCTAATAAATCCTAAACTCCAGGATGCCTTCCTTGCATAGACAGACCCCTTTCAAGTGCTTGTACCTAGTTTTGTATTTGTGAATTTATACTCCTTTTCTTAAAGAAGACTCCCCAGACCACATAAGCTTTCTGTCTCTCAAAACAGAATCTTCCTCATCCCCATTAACTTTGCACTCAGATGTCAGATTAACCTTTTTTTTAATAGACTTTATTTTTTAGAGCAATTTAGGTTCACAGAAAAATTGAACAGAGATTTCCCCTGCCCCTACACAGGCACTACTTCCCCCACTGTAGATATCCCACACCAGAGTGGTACATTTGTTACCACTGATGAACCTACGGTGACACATCATTATCATCCAAAGTCCGTACTTTACATTAACATTAATCTTTTTTTGTGTGTGTGTGGTACGCGGGCCTCTCACTGTTGTGGCCTCTCCCGTTGCAGAGCATAGTCTCCGGACGCGCAGGCTCAGCGGCCATGGCTCACGGGCCCAGCCGCTCCGCGGCATGTGGGATCTTCCCGGACCAGGGCACGAACCCGTGTCCCCTGCATCGGCAGGCGGACTCTCAACCACTGCGCCACCAGGGAAGCCCCAAGATTAATCTTTTAAAGGTAATACTCCCTCATGTCACTTTTCCGCTTTAAAACTGCCTATTAAAATGCTGTCCATTTCTTTAAAGTCTATCTCCTTACTTAGACATTCAAGGTTCTCCATAATCTACCCCAATTTTACTCTTCAAGCTTATTTCCCAATAATCACCTATACACACTCCTCACGGAGGGAGACTCCAAGCTGGCGGTCCCCATTGTCACCTCTCGACTTTGTTCGCATCCCCTCCACCTGGAGTATGGTTGAATTCAACTCAGCAAAGATGTGGTGAGGCAGGATAGGATGTCCATGTGCATCCAGTCTGACCATCAGAATCCCACCGAGTTATCCCACGTGGTCAATGAACCCCTCCTATCCAGCCTGCTTCCCCCAAATGCAGCACTTTCTAGTTTGGGGGATTTAACAGGCCAGTAAGGCTTTTCAAAATAATAATAAAGTCCAACTCAGGATTGTCAATTTTTTATTTTGCCAAAATAAAGACCTAAAACAAACACCACCACCACAATTATCTTACTAAAGAAAAGACATTTTATCCCTCAAAAGGCACAAAAGACATATTCTCAGAGTAAAAGTCAGTTCTTTCAATGTAGTACACTCAGCTTGAGGAAAATTGACTGCATTTCTCTTTATTGTGTGACCATCTGAGGTAGTGAAAATAACTAGACTGGCTTCTCCACCACGGGTTTAGCTCTTACTCACAAGCTGCCTTGGGGCACATTTTGCATTGTTGACTTTATTTAACTTCTTGTGCACATATGTCATTTCCTCAACCGGAGGAAGCTTTATAAGAAGCCTGTATAAGAACTGCACCTTTAACTCCCCAGCAAGGCCATGCACATAGAAAAGATTCTATGAATATTTGCTGAATGAATGAATCAGCCTAGAGTAGGCTTTCTAAGCCAGTGTAACCTATAAATCTCCTGTTAATGGAGTATGAGTGCCCCATCCCGAGGCAATTACTTTCAACAGACTTCTTTAAAAAGAGTTAACCAGTACAAATTGCTTTGCTTTTGAGTGAAACCTGAAAATTTAAAAAAAAAAAAATCTGATATGAAAAGTAAACATTTTCTTCCTCACAGCCGTAGCAAGCCCCAACAAAGAGAATCAAGGTACAAATGCACCTTTTGTAACCTGTCCTTTAACGGCCCCAGTTATTTTGGGCTTTGTTGGTAGGCATGCATGCAGGGTGTGCTTCTAACTTGACCTGACTTCATAGGGCTTCCTTCTGTGGCTCTCGCCCATGTACCTGAAGCCTCCACAATACCCGTGCTGTCTCTTTCTATACCTGGGTGATTTAAAAAGGAAAGAAGTTCAAAAACCTCCTGGCTGAGTCTTGGTTTTAGATTATGGTGTTGATGGAAAGCAATGCAGAAGAGTGTCTTTCAGATTTAAAATATTCTTTTCACTCAGAATCTGGAGTTATCTTTGAAAAATATAAATGAGGTAAGGTTACATCCATGCTTAAAACATTCATTGCCTTTCAGTTTAGTTCCCATTCAACAGCTATTGGTTGAGTATCTGCGAGGCCCTGTTCTGAATGTTGGGAATATATCAGTAAACAAAACAGATAAAAATGCCTGCCTTCCCGAAGCTTACAGAAGAGGGAAAGGGGGAAACAAATAAAGAACAGAATCAATAAATAATGTGTTATACTATATTAGAAGATGATAAGTGCAAAGGAAACTAATTGGAATAAGGGGGCTGTTACGATTTAGGTGAGGTGGTCAGGGCAGGCCTAACTGAGAAGATGGCTGGAGCAAAGACTTGAAGGAGGTGAAGGGCGTGGACCATGAGGCTATCTGGGAGAAGGAGAGATGCCTTCCTACAGCATGACCTCACTGGGTACCTTATCACCTCCTCTCGTGCACACTGGCCCTCCCTCTCTGCTCTGCAGCCACGCCAGCCATCCCTTTCCCACCCCAGGGCTTTGCACATGCTGTTCCGCCAGCTCAGCGTTCTCCCTTCCCATCCCTGGCTCCTGGGCCAGTTCCTTGTCCTTCAGGCCTCATCTAAATGCCACCTCCTCAGGTAGGCTTTCTTGGTCCCCCAACATTAGGTGCCCTCTCGTAATTTTTCTTTCAGCCTTCTTTTCAGTTTCTCAATTAATACTGTTTGAATAAATGAACAAACAAAAAGGGCTAAAAAGGCTGAGCTCGTTGAGGACAAGGACTCTGACGTGTTCATTTATCCTCAGTGCCAGGCACGTTGTTGAATGTATCTGATAGAATTTATCTGCATAAATAAGCTTCATTACTAAGGGTTGACACAGGGATCAAGTTACGGTTTGCTCAGCTTTAAGCATCATCATCATAATGTATATACAGTATGAAAAAACGGGGTACGAAGCATTAAATTGTGTTATGGAGAATGAATTTTCTCCCTCCTTCGCTCTTTCAGCAGAGTAACCCTTCCCTCCAGATGAAGTAGGCCTCCAGATGGGCCCTTTCAGGACCATTTTCTATCCAGTGAGGGCCAGATGGTATCTTCCTCGCTTCTTGTGAGTCCTAGTTTTTTCAGCAGGAGAGTCCTAGCTGCTTCCTCTTCATCGAGTCTGAGATCCACATGTCCTTCAATTTCCTCTGTGCCTCAGTCAAATTGATTAAAAATAGCTGTCATATCTCCAATTCTCAATTATCAGAGGTAATTAAGACATTTAAAAATTTTCTCCCATAATCATTCATACTTTGGGGAGTATCTCCAGTGGTATTTTCTTATTGATGTTTGCTCAGGAAATGCCATAAGAATGATAAAGGTATCCATTTAACCCCTGCCTCATTTTGAAATGTATCTTAGGTGACACAAAAATCATGCAATATAATTGAAATAAAAGAGATAAGTCAGAGCAAAGAGAAAAAGACAGTAAAATGAAGCAAGAAATAAAGCCACTGCACAGAAATTCCAACCATAGGGATTCAAGCAGTTACTACAGAGAGACCACAAATTTGGCTCTGGGCAACGAAGGAACAAAACCAGTCATAGGATTCAAGATGTTTTGTAAGATGGATACCAGGGGCTCAGAGACTGGAGACGTGAAGTTTCTCCCAGGCATCCTGCAAAGGGACATCTGATGTCATGAATAACATTTAAAGTGAGTTTCCAATAGCTGTTTCTTATAGTGTCACTCGAGGAGCCTTAACTTAAGGCCCCTAACAGCAAAGTGAAGTCCTCAAAAACTCAGTTCTCTAAGAGAACAAAGTGATGTAGCTCAAATATAAAGTTCTTTAATTATCTGATTTGATCCAGAGATAAAGTTTAAAATATCTAAAAGAAACAAAGGACTGCATCCTCCCATACGCGTTATTTTCTCCAATCAAGCTTCAAAAAGAATCAAGTGATAGGGGAGTCAAGGATAAATTGTCTGGCAAGGACCTAATGTGTCAAAACTCTGCATTGCTCACTAGATGCAGATCTATAGCTAAGAGCATGGCATCTACTTAATGAAAACAAAGGCTCCTACCCAGGCCAGGTGCCTGCATAGACCTACCTCTGTAAAGAGGCCAACTAAGGCGTACCCATGGGCCAGGGCCAGATTTCCTGCAGGACACAGTGCACGTTTGTTCTGCCACAACAACAAACGGACAGCCAAATCCCCGTGGAGCATGGCCACCATGTGACATAAATAGCAACCCTCCCACAAATATATCATATGTTCCACAGTTTAGTTTTCTATTACCCTGTTTTGGTTTATTCATCCTATGCCTCCCCACCCATTAGAGTAGATAGGTGAGAAGCAACAGTTAAAAACAAAATCAACCTGCAGAGAAAAAGTCATTTTGGATTAATGACTGGGGCCCTAGGCTGTTGGCTTAGTGTTTAACTTGGCTCCTTCCCAAACCAGTCCTGTGCAGGAGATAGGTCACCCCATATAGCTTCCTCCACCAGCAGGATGATTTTGTTTTTTAGAAAATATGTACACTTGGGAAGCTGTCAAAGTGAGTTGTGCTTAAGGTATGCGTTATTCAGCGGGAGAAAATATGTTCAGCACTACTTGAAATCTTTATTCCTGACAACGCGCTAAGAATTCAACACAGTAATCTTATTGTTTTAGCTGTTGCTTTTACCATTACTCATACAACATGCCTGGAAAAAAACGAGTGGTGACTTTTCCCTCCCCCGCCATGTTTTGTGTGTGTGAATTTTTTTTTAACTTTTGGTTTGGGATGAATGCGCCTAACAACCTACCATCTGGTGTCCAAATATTTTTACAGACATGAATCCAAATACCACAAAATCATGGCCACAGCTCAGGTTATATGGGTCTTTTTCTCAGGCAGACTTTTTATTAAATGTGATTATTCTCGAACTCAGAGAATCTCAGCCAGGAGATTTAGCCTTTAGGTGAGAACTCACTATGTTGACCAATTTAAAAAAAAAGATGGAAGGGAGAACTCCCCCTGGAGCAAATTTCAAGAAAATAAATGAACTTTTATTTTGGTTATCATAATCAGCAGTATACAAACTGAGTCAAAGTGACAACCCCTGCTGCATTCCTGCCGTAATAGTCACTGGTGAAGAAGATAAGGTGTGCAAAGTGACAACCCCTGCTGCATTCCTGCCGTCACTGGTGGAAGAAGAGGGAATCAAGTTTCAGTCCTGTCAGGTGTAATCAGAACCGTGGTCTTAAAACAAAGGCCTCCGCTCCATCTCCTCCCTCAGTCAGAGGACTGCTCACTTCCCCCTCCCTCCCCGACCCCAACCCTGGGCACCAAGAGGAAAAAGAAGAATCAGATCTGCAAGAACAAAGAAACTCCAAGCCAAACAACAATAGCAAGCCTGAGTGCTATCTCCCTGTCTGCACACCCTGGGATCAATGATCTCCATGTAACATTGGATTCCCCACTCCTCCTATGGAATAATGGCAATAGATTTTAAGAAAACATGGGTTGTAGTTTTCAAAAATGAACATTTCCTATGTGGAGAAACTTGGTTACTGAGTCTGTGCATTGATGGAGTTCCTAGGACAACCCCATGTCATGACGGGTAGAAAGAATATTTTTTCCCCTGAAAGAAGAGAGAGAGTACATTCACTCAAATGTCACCCAGATTTTTTGAGCCCAGAGAAAATTGCTCTGGTCGGTGACTGTGCCAGACAATTAAAATCTGTATAAGGACAAACAGCACCAAAAAAAAAAAAAAAAAAGACATATCCTTGCAGCATCCAGCTTTGCTAGTGACAGTAATTGGAAGGTTCATTAAAATAATCCCACTAACAAACGTAAGGTAGATCGCTAGTGGGAAGCAGCCGCATAGCACAGGGATATCAGCTCGGTGCTTTGTGACCACCTACAGGGGTGGGATAGGGAGGGTGGGAGGGAGGGAGACGCAAGAGGGAAGAGATATGGGAACATATGTATATGTATAACTGATTCACTTTGTTATAGAACAGAAACTAACACACCATTGTAAAGCAATTATACCCCAATAAAGATGTTAAAAAAAAAAAACCCCAGAACTCAACCTGTCCCTAGTGTCTTATTGGTAAGACAGGTTGGTCTACCTACAGGTTGATAGGACAACCTGTCCTTCCAATGACTGAATTTTGATGCAGCTGCCTTGGAAGGAAAGGGAGAGATAACAATCCCATTTCAGCGATGGGCAAACTAAGATGCAGTTAAGCAGTCGTGCCAGGGTCACTGAAAGTCAGTGGTGAGCTGGAGACGGGTCAGAAAGAGTGGAGGAAGTGTAGACACTGGTGATAAGGCGATAACTAGAGGAAATTAAAACCCTGTAGTGTGGGAAAAGAACAATTAGCCAAGACAGAGGATGAGGAAGGAATACAGAATGAATTACAATCAGAGGAAACGAGCCAGCAACAGAAGAGGCCTGGCCGGGTGGGGGCCTGAGAGGAGCCGGGAGAAACGACTTAGGAATGCTGGCTCCCTTTTGGGTTCTGTCAAGGCCTTATTGTTTGGTTCCTTTGGCTCATAACTTAACCCCTTTGTACCTCGAAGTGTCAAACTCAAAGGCAGCTCTCTTTATTCATGCAGTGATTTGAGATCGCTTCATGAATATTATGAATTCCAGATAAGAATGACTTCATGATTAATTTAGGGAAATCTGTCCCCCACCCAGAAAAGGGCAAAAGTTTAAGCTTGGATTGGTAAGCAAAATATTTCCATCAGAAACCATAAGAAATATCTATAGCACAAGTATTAGCAAGTGTAGATGGTTTAAGACCAAGAAAAAAGTATTCATTAATGAGATCCTTTTTTTCCCATATACCATTACTGCTTTTTTTTAATATTTATTGGATTATAGATGATTTACAATGTTGTGTTATTTTCAGTTGTACAGCAAAGTGAATCAGTTACACGAAATCCTTTTTCTAAAAGAAAACATGTAAAAGTGTTTAAAAGTAATATCTATCAGTACCAAAATAACCCAATGTGATGAAATGTTCTATAACTAGTAGGAAGTGATAGGAAAAAGATACGGTTGCTTTAAAAAAACAAGAATTTGCTTATTCTTTAAATCAGGGTGTTTACCACACATGATTATTGGCACAAGAAGAAAAGACTTACTGTGAGGCCAAAACAAAATTGTTTTTGACTCATTCCTAAAAGTTGATTGGCAGAAAGCTAAGAGAAAGCTCGACTTTAATTAGCCAAGATGTTAAAATCATGGGAGAAAGGCAAGTAGAAAGATGAACCACAGCAGCTAGAGTCATTGAAAAGAAGGGGGAGAGTTTATTATAAAGTAGATGAGGATGCTAAATAGGATTAGAAGAACCAGATACTATTACAAAGGGTTGATTGAGGGGGCAAAGTGGATAATAAGGCAAATTAAAGATTCTTAAAAATCCTCTGTGTCCAGGAAATGAATTAACTGCTCAGACAAACTAATAAATAAAGAAGGATCACAGGAGAATGACCAAAAGTTACCATGGAAAAAACAGAAGGCTCTTGCTTTATAAAATGAGCACACTTAAAAAAGATTTAAAAAAACCAAAATACAAAAACAGGGAGGGGGATTCGAAACAATACTAAGAAGATGTAAATGTGAACTGAGGAAATCTAAAGTGGAGGGTAATGGAAGGATGGCCTTAGAAAAAGCCACAACAATAAGAGTCTTTTTTTTTTCCTGCCCCCCCACCTCCCCCCAATAAGAGTCTTTAAATACCTTAAAGTGGTCGTAGGTGAGGGGGAACATTCAGGACCTTGGAAAAATTGAACAAAGTTTTATTTTAGTCTAGTTTTCTGTCTTGCCTTCCTGAGGCCAGTAAAATGTATCAGAAATGGAAAAGGTGTCACAAGCGTGATAAATTAAGGGCAATTAGGAATTCCCTGCAATAAATTAAGATGATTCAAGCAGAGCAACCCCTGAGTGGGAAGGAAAACCTGCAGAGATTAATGCTGCCTTAATGCAGCCTTAATGCAGTGCTTGGATGGCTCCTTGGAAAGACAGAGGACTTGGGGAAATCGGAGCCAAGTAAATCTAGCACATTTCTAGAAATGGACCAGGGGAGGGAGCAGAAAACTGCTAGCGTTTCCCTCACAACTCAAGAGCAACTGAAAAATGTAAAGTGTAGATGAAGCATCAGCATGAAATTACAAAATGCCCAGATTCATATGAGTCCAGAAAATAAAACAATCTTGTTTTAAGAAAAACTACCTAAATTAAAATTCTTATAGGGGTTTTTGGAGATACGTTTAGAGAGAAGACTGGTAAAATGAACAGTTATTGGCATCACCATCATATTCTGCAAATGTTATTTGTTAACTAATATCATAGAATAGAGACTGGTAAGAAGGTATTAAGAGCAAATTAAGTAAGCCCTCCTCACTTGGAGATTCTAACACTCTTAAGGAGCTGACATCAATGTAGACACAAAGCTTCCCGCAAGCTTGGGCATCCAGCGATAGGAAAGCACCTGCGTTGTACAGCACATGCGTGGGCAAGAGAATCTCAGTATCAGATTCATCTAAAAAGAGAAGACATCACGGAAAAGGTGTACCTGAGGAAACCCTTGATGAGAGGTGATGGAACAAATGGTTTGCTTGGCAGACAGGGTATTTCTGATACAGAAAGAACCTCTGAGAAGGCCCAGAGTCAAGAGTAGGAAATCAGCCTGAGGAATCCTGAGCAGGGCTTGGTAAGAGCATAGTGTGGTAAGGAGTGATGGGAAAGATTAGGTATTCTAGAAGAGAAGGCAGCTTTGAGCATGGGCTCTAGACAAGTTGGGTTTGAAGTCCAGCTCCATAGTTGTAAACCCATCTGTGCTTTGGTTTGCTGATCTAAAAAATGGGATTTTAATAGAACCTACCTTAAGGATTGTTCTAAGAGCTAAGTGAGGTCATATGTGAAAAATAAGAACTCCAGCAATAGCTATTGCTGTGAATGAATTGTAGTCAGTCTGAGGATGAGAATGCATAACTTCCTTCGTATCATCTCTGGCTAACTTTCCATTGCCTTTTCAAATCTTTCACACTCTCCAAGGACCACAGCCCCACCTGGCTCTCTTGCTCTAAGAAGTGGTGGTTCCACTCAAAATATAGTCCATTTCTTCTGCACCTGATCTCCTCTCCTGTTTTCAAGGACACAGACCCCACTCCTTTCCAAAGCTAACCTCTCTCTTACACTAGGGTTTCAATAGTTTCCTCAGGGCTCTTGCAGGATGACATTTCATCAATAAGCCCATTTCTCTGTCCCAGCTGCAGTAACTTAACTCCTCCATCAGCTCCTTCCCCTCAGCCTCTAGCCACACTCAAGTTTTTTCTGGCTTTGTACATCTTTTCCGCCAATGTACAGAGTGGCACCGCCCACTGCCCTCCTTCCCTGCAGAAGCTAAATTCCCCTCTATCTGTGTTTTGTTCCCTGACTCTGCTAAACAGCTGGTTTCATGGCCACCAAAGAAGAATCTAACAGGTTTTTCTCCATCCTGTTCTATTCTAGCTTCTTGTGGTTCTGAGTTTACCTTCTCAGAAGTAGACTCACTCAGTCTACACCAGGAAGGTGATATGTGCTCATATTATTGTCTACACTGACATAGGCATTTTCTCTCTTTTCTCCTTGTTCCTTCTCAGTCTTCTTTTCTTTATTCAAACTGTTCATGCACATTAACTCCAAGGATTCTAGACTTAGCTTGTTCAGTTTCTCATACTGTACTTCCTCTGGGCAGCCTCATTCAAGCCCATGACCTTTTTTTGCAGGTCATTCCTTCACTACTCTCCTGAAGTTGGAACTTCCAGTTCCCTTTTGAAAATCTCATGTCATTACCTTTTCATTCATTTTTTCATCCACTCAACAAATATTTATTGAGTGTCTCTGAAACATGTCTAAAACCATCTAATTACCTGTCTTCATCCCCACCTCCATCTGCATTTTGTCCTGTCATTTCTCTGGATAAATGACATCTTGATCACTACACCTGAATGAGGATCTTAGAAGTCATCTTCAGCCTGCTCAGCTAGACATCTAATCAGCCACTGAGTCATTATGGCAATATACATATGCCCACTTTTCTCTCAAGAAATTAGAAGCTAGCTTATTTCTTAGGGGCAGAAGCTAATTCCAATTCTCTTTGCAATCTCCCAAAGCAGTTTAGTGTAGTTTCTAGGACTGAGTGGAACGGCATAAATATTGTTGAATTATACTGAGTTGAAATCATTCATGAAGTGATTGACAGTTATGGCAAGGATCTTAGAAGACATATCTAATTCTTTGGCAAAAATGCAAATGCACTCAGTTACCAATTAAAATTAAATTCAATTAAATTTTACAATTAAAATTCTATAGAAATGTGGAGGAAAATTATGTAATGGGCCTAAGAACATTAATTTTGAAGATGGAAGTAGAATTGTTCAGAGAGAAGACTATCCCTTGTTTAGCAAATGACCTTGGATATGAAAGAAGGAATCCCCAAGGATGAATTGCCTTGTATATGAAAGGTATCAAGAATTGAAGACGGGCAGCCAGAAAGGAAAAGAGAGGAAGAGAAAGAAGAGCTAAGGGAAGGGAAGTGAGGGGGTGATATTGTCAGGGCCCTCCACAAAGAGAGCCGGCAAGTAGTTAAGAATGACTGAGTGAGTTTTAAACCCAAAGGTGTCCAATATTTGGTTTTACATCATTAGCTGTGCTGTGCTGTGATTTTATGTAAGTCCTATCGTTCTCTCCTTTATTTTAGAAGCTCAGTAAAAGTCTGCTATGTAGTTCCCTAAGTCAATGGGTGTGGCAGCTGTGGAGTATGCCGCTAAGGTCTCTCCTCCAGAGAATCAGGCTCCAGCTGCTGCACCTTTGGGACACACAACAATGTTCACGCCAAGGCCACCGCCTCCCTGGGCTGCCCCAGCCAGTGACTGAACACAGCAGAGACTATGACTAGGCTATTCCTGCCCACTGCAGGACTCCTCCTATGGTGATCTTTGCTCTCAGTCTCCCCATCTGCCTGTTCAGGACTTTCTCGGAGCTGTGCTGTGTCCTAAGGCTCTTCCTACCAATCGTCTTCCTTCCTTCCCTTTCTCTCTTCACAGGTGTCAGACCTGGATCATGCCTGAGGTTTCCCCTACCTATTCCTGCCCTCTCTCTCTTTCTCTCCTCTTTATCCTTCAGAAGCATTTTCCTCAAGAAATCTCTTGCATTTCTAATTGTGTCTTGGTGGCTGAATCTCAGAGGACCTGAACTGGCACAGTGGGATGTTTTCCTTGGGAATGGGGCCTGGGGAGTGGAAGAATTGGCGCTGTTTCCATAGTGGGGTAACATGGTGTAGAAAAGGAACAGTGCAGACAGGAGGTGAGGGGCTGAGTGGGGATGGAGAATTTAGCAGAAGCAGGAAGCTGGAGTCTGGAAGTGACTAGAAGAAGAATAACCTTCTGGGAATATCTAGAGATTTGAAGAGAGATGCTGGGTTTCCCATTTCATTTTTACCTTAGAGGATAAGGTAGCCCCAGCAGCTGGAGGACTCTCCAGGGTAACCAGGCGTCTTGCTGTGAGTGAGCAGATGCAAAGCCAGAAGCTCACAATGTGCTTTGTAAAGGGAGACCTGCAGCCTGAAGGGAGTGGAGGGTGGTCCGAGAGTTGGTCATTGTTCCTGCAGCACCTACCTCAGGGCTCTGCAAAGAAGAAGCTGGTGAGACTTGCTGAATGAACGAAACCTGCTGTTCTAAGGGAGCACACATTTCCAGATCCAGATGAATTACATCAGCTACCCAATGAACTTGTGAATGATGTCACCAAATCCCATTTAGTGACCATTAAGAAATTTAGAAGAAGGAAAGGGCTATGAACTGGGAATTGAACATTGTCAGTGGGGTATTCCACATGAAACCAGGATGACCTGCTTTGTTGAATCAAAGTATATTTGTTTCCCAAAGGGAGTTCATTTTAAAGGAGTTTATTTCACACTTACACTTCTGCACACTTTCTATTAAATAATGTGGAGCTGAAATATTTACAATAATCTCTTGCCTACTCCCAGGCTCTCTCTCCCTTCTGGCACCCAGTGCTGAGATGCTGCCTGCAGACACAGATGTGGATACTGAACTTGGGCTTTCCCTATCCCCCCAGGTTCCTGGGCAAGACAGCCAGTGGTCCCTGGGAATCTCCTAGCCCCAACCACTCTGTTCTTTCCTGCCACAGTATTATCACTCTTACTTTTTTTTTTTTTGGAATTTTTATTCTATTTTATTTTTTATACAGCAGGTTCTTATTTAGTTATCTATTTTATACATGTTAGGGTATATACATCAATCCTAATCTCCCAGTTCATCCCACCCCACCCCCCCGCTTTCCCCCCTTGGCATCCATATGTTTGTTCTCTACATCTGTGTCTCTATTTCTGCCTTGCACACCGGTTCACCTGTACCATATTCTTAGGTTCCCCATACATGCGTTAATATACGGTATTTGTTTTCCTCTTTCTGACTTACTTCACTCTGTATGACAGTCTCTAGGGCCAGCCACGACTCTACAAATGACCCAGTTTCGTTCCTTTTTATGACGGAGTAATATTCCACTGTATATGTGTACCACATCTTCTTTATCCATTCCTCTGTTGATGGGCATTTAGGTTGCTTCCATGACCTGACTATTGTAAATATTGCTGCAATGAACATTGGGGTGCATGTAATCACTTTTACATTTTAATGAAATTGCTTGATTCTGCAATATGGTCTGTATCTCTCTCCTGAAAGCCACCTCTGCCTCACTTACCTCCAATGTCCAAGAACCCTGAGACTCACTTAGTCTAAAGGGGGGAAGTGATGTGTGATGATATTACTGGTTACGCTAAGTGCTTTCCATGTACTTAATCAAGCTATGTTTACATAACTAAGAAGGTCCACTATAGTGACTTTTCCTGAGCAAAGAAAGTCTGCTCCATGCTCTGGTATACATTTTAAATGCCTCTGCGACACCCTATTACCCAAAAGCGTCAGGTGGATTCTACCAACTAATGATGTTATTTAATGAGCTGTTCAACAAGATTCTAGCATGGATTATAAAGGCAGTTTCAATAGCAGTCGTATGATGAATAATTGAAGAACTACCAGTGTTAAACTGAGGGGATCTGGCCCTGCATGACCATAGGCTATACATGAATCACTATGTAATGAAAGGGGACCTCCTGTAAAAATTTACTCTTCCATGGTCTTAGTTCTGAATTGCCTTTCTGTACCTGTACTTCTTACTGCTTCTCCTCTACTCCTGACCCTCTGAGCGAACAAATTTGCTGTTTGATATCTTTTTTCTGTCCCCTGTTCTACCTTCTGACTTGATGTTCCATTTCCCCTCAGATACGACTATTACTTTTCCCAGCAAAGACTATGGTCCTCACCTCTGTAGGACTGTATTTGACCGTTTCAGGTAAATACCCCTCCTAGGTAAACTGTGAGACCTTTCAACCAGGTTCTATGTGGTGGAGGTAGAACACTTAGCAGGTTTGGTGCTGGAACTAGATACTGGGAAGGCATGAGCTGACACAGTCCTGCCTTCAAATACCTGGGAGTGGCATTTTTCTTATTCTCTATGGCCCTGAGGGATAGAACAAGGAGCAGTGAGACATTAAAGGGGCAGAGGATAGCTTAAAACAGAAACAAAAGGGTATTTGACAGCAGTCGGAGCAGGCACAGCTACATTTCCTTGTCTCTGCAAGGAACTTGAGCAAAGAGTGGCTAGTTATCACATGGAAACGTCCGTAAAGGGAGTCATACATCCATGGGTCATTTACTAGGAGTCTGTATGTTCCTTCAGTGCATAGGGTCTCAGATTCTAAACGTTCATGATTCTCTGAGTTAAAAAGAAAAAAGTCAGACATTTGACCCTAAGGAACAATTTGGAGTTAGAACCATGGGGAGGTCACCTGCATGTGGCTGCCGCCAAGAAGAAAATCAAACGTTGAGATGAGAAGCAATAGAGTTTAAATCTAGGTTGGGAGGGAGGAACCATATCCGCAGAAGGGACCTGGTAAACTGTCTGTGTTTTTCTGTGCCAAATGAAGCAGCTTAGACCTAAAGACTGTCAGCAATTTTTGCCTTCCCACACTGCTACTCTATAATAATTAGTTTTACTACTTTTTTCACAAGCTATTACTTTAATTGCTTCAATTAGATTGTTCACGCACTCAAGTTGTTTACAAGCACTTTTCTTTTTATAGCATATTGATAAACAGTAGAGGGAAGCTACCACCTTGGAGAAAGCCAGGAAGTTTTTACTAGGTAGGCCATGGCCCATCGAGATGGCTCATTCTACTCTGAACCAGAGACCACCCAGCATCCTGGGACCTCCTTAGAGAGGACTGAATCCCTTCCCCTGGGCAGTGCCTAAGTCACAACCATATTTTCTGTGGTCATTGCTCCTTCAGTCAAAGAAAGAGAGCAAAGAACCTACTTTCCATATGCCCCTCTGAGAACAACCACCGAGTAAATACTAAAGGTTATAGAGAGTTAGTTGTCCACCTCTATTAAAATTTCACATACTTGACATTTCTTTTTTTTTTTTTTGACACCCAAATCTCTTTTATTGGGGGGGGTAGGGCGGTTGCGGAGGCCTCTCACTGCACATCTTGTTCATTGGCACTGCTTCCTGAGTCCTGTGGCTTTATCACATCTGGCAGCTCGGGTGGGCTGGAGAAGGGCTCGATGCGCAGGGCCTCAAAGGCCTCATCTGCCCTGAAAGCTAGCCCCACAGTGGCTGGGGCCTGAGGCCGTGCTGGCTGGCTGGTGAAGCCACACTCGCCCAATGTCTTTCTGTCGTCCAGAAGCTGGTCGTCCTTGTACAGCCGCTGCTCGTCCGGCGGCCGCTTGAGGATGCCCTCGACGATGCGCTTTAGCTCGAACACGGTGCTCGACTCCTTGGCGTCCGTGAAGATGGTGGTCTTGTGGCGCCGGATCATGAGGAACACGTCCTGGGGGCGGCGGGCCAGCGTGAGCGTGGAGCCCGGGCCCCACCTCACGGCCCACCGCCCTCGCCGCCCCCGGCCCCGGCCTACTTGGCATTTCTTAACTTTCTGGTTTGTTTCCTGGTTCCACCTCTTAACAGTTGTGTGGCCTTGGAAAATGTAACTTTTCAAATTCTCAGTTTGCCTATCTGTCAAATGAAGGTAAAGGCACCAAACAGGTAGAGTTCTTTTGAAGATTCAGTGAGTCAGCCTTGGGTGGGCGCTAAGCCTGGGCCAGCAGAGAGTGGCCATCAGTCGTTAGCCGCTTCTCCTACCTCTTCTACTCTACCCTCTCAGCCTTTTTTTTTTTTTTTTTTTTTTGTGGTACGCGGGCCTCTCACTGTTGTGGCCTCTCCCGTTGCGGAGCACAGGCTCCGGACGTGCAGGCTCAGCAGCCATGGCTCACGGGCCCAGCCGCTCCGCGGCATGTGGGATCTTCCCGGACCGGGGCACGAACCCGTGTCCCCTGCATCGGCAGGCGGACTCTCAACCACTGCGCCACCAGGGAAGCGCCACCAGGGAAGCCCCCTCTCAGCCTTTTTGATGGGACAAAATTGAGATTCTTTGGTTCCAGGTTTCAGGGCTCTCTCTTACTTCATTTTTGTTCTTAAGCCTATTCTTTACGTAAGTATGAAAGAAAGTGAAATAAGTTGAGAAAACAATCTCTAAGGAACTCTCACTATTCGAATAGTCCTATTGGGACATCTGAAAGACCTCAGGTTCCTTTTCTCTGTGGCTGTTATACTCGTAAAAGTTATGCACACGTGCTATTTTGAATGTGTCCCTCTTCCCCACTTCCTGGGGCCCAACCAGCCCGTGGGACTTCCTACTGCAGGTGCAGCTCCTCAGACCCTGCCCAGTCTCAGAGGATTGGCCCCAGGGCAGGAGACAGGGACAGGGCTGTGAGATTCTGTTAGCCCAAGGCCCTGCATGTCTGTCTAAAACCATATTTTGAGGTTTACTTTGAATACAGCCCAGGACTCCAAAAAGCCCTGCTACTGTGCTCCTAGAGTGCTTCTTTGCTCAGGTATAAATTGCAGTGGAAAAGAAACCGGAGTCACCAACGCAGCTCTTTCTTCACAGTAATCCAGCAAAGCTGGGACATGGGGCTTCGTATAGCAGATCCTAGGGACCCCATCCTTTCTAGGCGATGGGGCTGCTAAACCACCACCAGTGGAGTGTGATTTTTAAATTTTTTTTCACTAAATCTTTAATAGATTAATAGAAAAAGAAAATTTTTCTCCAGGACTTTTCCTATGACCAGGATCTAGAACAGAGAAAATAGATTTGGTCTATGTTGAATTGAGATGTTTGCCCTTGACCTCATGTATTGTATTGGTCCAATTAAATATGATAACCATATATTATTTTTACCATGATTTAAACACCAAACGAATAACTGGCTATGTAGGTTTTCAAAAGAAGTCTTTGGGCACCATCCAGTGACTATTTTGGCTACAATATAAACAAAACCCAAACGGCCCGCTTAAGTTTTCAAAAGAAGTCTCTGGCACCCTCTTGTGGCGCATCACACAACTGGGAAAACAACAGCTTTGGGAAAATGCCTCTTGCCTCAGAATTGTGCAGACATTTGCTCTCCTGTCATAACTGTCAGTGATTCCCTGAAGAAATACAGTGCAGCCAAACTTTTTAATTTGTGTCCATTTGAACTGCAATACAAGACATACCAACAAAGTCCTGCTTTAACTTCAAAAATGGAAATAATGAGAATCACGCCAACGTTTTGACATTTGTTAAGAAACGCAACATTTTAAAGCTGGCCTGCCAAAGAAAATGTAAATTATCTTCATGCCATTGTCATGCGCTGGTACCACTCTGACCAGTAAACAGAAGTGCCCACCGTTCTGGTAACCTTATTGAGTGATTTCTAATCGTTTTATATGTATTAATAGTTAATTTTCACTAAGAGGTAAGTCTCCCCTATAATCCTCATCTCCAAGGAGAAAACCGAAGCACAGAGAGGCAACTGCCAGAGGCCAATGCCAGGCCTGGGACGTGAGACACAGGCATGTGCTGGCCTCCACTCCTGCTTCCTACTACCTTGAACTCTGCTGAGACTCGGGGCATGATTTCAGTGACTACTGTCATCCTGTTTTAATCTTCACTGTTTTTATAGCCCTTTAGCAATGTCACCTAAGTACTTGTTAAACTAAACACATCTTAGTGTTAGCCCAAAAAGTACCTGAGGAATTCCTCTTTTTGAAATGGACTTCAGATTGATAAAATTTGAAGTGCTGTCTAAGCTATATTGATAAAGTGTCATTTTAACCTCAGAAATAGAAATAAAGGAACTTGCTCCACATTTTCTGCATTTGTTAAGAACCACAAAATTTTAAACCTGGCCAGCCAAGGAACTGGCATAATATCTGTGCTGTTAATATAGGACAGACTCCACAGGACTTCCCAACTTCAGCACTGTTGACGTTTGGGGCCTGATCATTCTTTGTGGTTGAGGGCTTTCCTGTGCATTACAATATTTAGCAGCATCCCTGGTCTCTACCCAATAGATGCCAGTTGCAACAGTCAAAATGTCTCCATTTTGGGAGGAGGGCAGCGGAAAGGCTCAAATCTTCCTCAGTTGAGCTCCACTGAGACAGAGTACACTCTGAAAATGTTGATACAAAATGGAGAAAATAAAAGCGTCATTAGAGCTGGTATAACTTTAATTTTCTCAAATGGTCCTGAGGCAGGGGAAGAAGAATGGAAACAATGAAAAAAATGCCACCGGCCCAGCTGCAAGATCGGCCCCCAGAAAAATGCCACAAATCTATCATGTTTATACCATCTGCAGACTGAGAATGCACCAACCCCCTTACATTGCGTGCTGTGAAAATATCAATCTTGAGTATGTAAGACTTTCATGATTGCATTGCTGCATCATAAAATGTCACTGTTATGTTTCCAGAAATTCTGAAGAAGACACGCTCATGATTTCCTGACCTTCAGGTTCTCTTTGGGCTCTACCTTTCGACTTAATCTAATATGTCATCTGGTTTTCTCTGCACATTTCTTCTTGAGATATTCTCAGGTAATGATCGTAATTCTTCTCCGTGTTGGTATTAGCTCAAAGATTTAGATCGCCTCCTTCCACATATAGAATCTTCTAAGAGCTTCCAAGGATAACCTCATCTGTTCCACCATTCTCTATGAATGTCTCAATATCCTAACTTTAATATTTCAACATTTCACCCCCTTCTGCTACCACTTTTAGCCTCTACCTTTTTTTCCATCATCGATATTTTATTCAACCATTCATCACTCATTTGATGATTATATTGCAGGCACAGTGTTAAATGCCAGGGATACAAAATTATTAAACTGCCCCTTAAGGAGCCCACCTGCCATCTAGTACTAAAGAGGAAACAGAAAAATGACAATGCATTGTATGTAGCAAGTGATAGGATGCAGATGTTAGTGAAGGGCTCCAGAAACCTAGAAAAAGAAATAATTCTGTCTTAAGGTAGTCCAAGAAGATTTCTTGGAGAAGGTAGCAATTAATCTGGGTATAGAGGGATGAATAGGAGTTTGCTAGGCAAAGAGCCCCCCAGGCAGAATGAATAACATACACAGAGACCGGATCTGCGAATGAGTCTGAATAGTTTCTATTCTCGCTTTCTAGATACTCCTCCCCAAAGATGGGAGGCTTTTCCCTCCCCCTACGTGTGGATGCACTCCTTGTCAGAAGGACTGCCACCACATCACTGAAGTCAGTTTCTCTAGCCACACTACTATTCTTGCTCCCGGCTCTGCCACTTTCCCCCCACTGCTTCCTCACCCCACTTCTCTCTCCCTTTCTGTTCATATCCCGTTGCCAGAACATGTCCTTTCCACCTCTGTCTCGTCCACCCCTCATCTCTTGTCTTATGACCATTATTGATATTCAGACACAACTTACCTCTGTCCTAGAATTGGGCAAAAGCCTCCTGACTGGCCCTTGGCTTGTAGTCTCTCCCCTTTCCAATCTACCTAATCCTAAACTACAATTTAGGGAAACAGTTTAGATTTTGGATCACTTGCTCACGCCCCAGCTTCAGGGCAGGCAGGGAAAACAAGTGTCTATTATTTGCAGACATTAATGACAGATGAACTCTGCAGCCAGGAACAAGTAGAGATGGCAGTGACATAGCAACCAACGGTCTGGCAACCATGGCTTAAAAATCAGGCCCTGGGACTTCCTGGTGGTCCAGTGGTAAAGAAATCCACCTTCCAATACAGGGGACGCAGGTTCGATCCCTGGTCAGGGAACCAAGATCCCACATGCCGTGGGGCAACTAAGCCCGCGCGCCTCAAAGAGAGCCTGTGTGCCTCAAACTACAGAGTCCAGGCACCCTGGACCCCACCTGCCACAACTAGAGAGAGAGAAAAAAAACCCATATACCACAACTAGATAGAAAAAAAAACCCACATGCCACAACTAGAGAGAAGCCCACGTGCCGCAACTAGAGAGAAACCCGAGCAGACCGTGCCGTAACGAAAAGATCCCACATGCCTCAACAAAGATCCTGTGTGCCGCAACTAAGACCTGACGCAGGCAAAAAAAATAAGGAAAATAAATAAATTACATAAATAAATATTAAAAAAAAAATCAGGCCCCAAGCCTTGAAGACATGGTTCATTTCCTCCCTACTTCCCATTCTCAGTCTTTGCCATGGTCCACCAGGCCCCACATGTTGGGCCCTCACTCCTTGTGCTTCTCGGATGTGACAAGCACTCTCCCACCTCAGGCTCTCTGTGCTTACTTAGCGCTCCCTCCCTTATTTCTTCTAAATCACTTCTCAAATGCTCACCTGGTGGCTGGAAAGCTCAGGTGCTGGGAACACGGGAGCCTCGCTGGGGGGAGGGCAAGAGGGCCTGATGGGGTGGCAGGCAGGATGGGAGGGTTATTGGTTATTGGGGCTAACAGGCTGTAGAATGTTCCAGAAATTTGGATAAGTCTCAAAGAAAGGAAGCACACCTATAGTGAATCAGGTGGGTGGGCTGGGAGCTTCCCCTTCAGACGGTCCCCTCATTGGGGGAGGCTTCAGGAGTGCGGCCAGGCCTTGGGGTCACCCCTCGGCTGCCAGGAGAGGAGAGTCCACGTGCTGCTTTGTGGTTCCCAGTGTAGGGTCTGGGCCCCCCTCCAGAAACTCGGAATCACTGTGTCTCCAGAGGAAGTAAACTGGAGGCCATACCACCCACTGACGACGTGGTTACCAAAAGAAACAAAACGCTAATTGAATCGGCCTCCTCTGATGATTAGAAATTAGATTTCACCCGTGGTTCCAGATTTCTAGCTGGGAAACGAGTGGCTCTACCCTCCGGAGCCCTGGGGCCTCTCAGCAGCGGTCAGCTGAAGCCCGGTCGAGGCTGCCTGTCAGGCCGACGCCTTTGCCACAGTCCCCACCCCTCCCCAGCGCCCGCCACCCAGTTGGCTGCCTTCAGCAGGTGCATTCTTGCGTGGCCCTTGGCTCCTGAATGGGTAGATGGATGGAGGAGGGCAGAAAGGGACAGAAATGAGGCCAGAGATATTTTATTTATTTTATTTTTTCTTTTTTAAAAAAGGCTGCAATCTTTTTAAAGTAAGTTATTTATTATTTATTTATTTTTGACTGTGTTGCATCTTCCTTGCTGAGCAGGGGCTTTCTCTAGTTGTGGCGAGCGGGGGCTACTCTACGTTGTGGTACGCAGGCTTCTCATTGCAGTGGCTTCTCGCTGCGGAGCACGGGCTCTAGGCTTGCGGGCTTCAGCAGTTGTGGCACGTGAGCTCAGTAGTTGTGGCACACAGGCTCAATAATTGTAGCTCGCATGCTCTAGAGCGCAGGCTCAGTAGTTGTGGCGCACGGGCTTAGTTGCCCTGCGGCACGTGGGATCTTCCTGGACCAGGGCTCGAACCCGTGTCCCCTGCATTGGCAGGCGGACTCTTAACCACTGCGCCACCAGGGAAGTCCCAAGGCCAAAGATATTTTAGAATTTAGAATAAGAAAAGGTGTCATTTCAAACAGTGGGACAGGAGGGATATCTGAAGAATGGTTGAGGTGGAGCAGCCCCTTGGAGAGCTGACAGCCGCAGGAGCTGGCCCATGGGAGGGCCCAGCATGTGCACAGGGCGGCAGGGGCTCCTCTTCGGTTCAGCCACCTCAGTGCACGGCCCCCACCCCGCAATGTCACCTCTCCTGAGAGGTGTCCCCAACTACCCTCTAGAGAATAGCAGTCCCCCATCATTGTCCAGAGTTCTTACCCTACCTCCTTATTTATGTATTTGTTTATTTTCTGTCTCCCCTCCCTGACAACAGGGACTTTATCCATTTTGTCCTCTGCAGTGTTGCCAGGGCCTGAAAGAAGATCTGGCGCACAGTCCTGACTGAATAAACACAAGCTGAATACCTGATAGAAGAGTCAAGTTCCCTTTCCTCTCTCCCTAGCATGCTCTATATGTCCCAGCTATGGGATATGAGTGAGACTTTCCTACCTCTAGGTGCTGAGGAAAGGGAGGATTTGACTGGCTTGGAAGCCCCTCCTCTTGGCAGCAGTCACTGGCTCAGAAGTGGTGGGCACCTCCACAAGTCATTGGCTCAGAAGTGGGCACCTCCACAAAGCAAACAGGGCAGACAGTGGTTGGGTCAGGGCTGGGAAGGTGGCCCAAGTGGTCTGATCCAGCCAAAGCCCCTTCGGCTTTGTGCTTAAGGAACGGGAAGCTCTCCGTTCTCTGCGTGGGCATGACTTGCCTTGATAAGAGTGGAATGGCTGCGGGTACTTTGTTAACAGGAGAAACCCCTGCCTGAGGACCAGATCCGAAGCTGAGCCGAGACCATGATAGACAAGCAGAGCCAGAGCCCATACCACGATGTAAACCTCTCCTTCCAATCCTGTCAGATCTTTACAATTTCTGGACTCTTTGTTTTGTAAACTAATGAATTCCATTATTGTTTAACTCAGCTCGAGGTCAATTTTTCTTTTTTGTGTAATCTAAAGCATCTTAACTAATACACTGTCCTTAAAACACTACCATGCCATGATGATGTTTTGAGAAGGACATTGATAAATTAGAATATTTATTACCAAATGAATGAATTCACCCATCAAGTATTATGGAGTACAACTACTTTAGAGAGTGACCTAATGATAAAGGATATAAAACCTATCTCATTTGAGGGAAAATGGTAAGAAACAGGGAGTGGTTAGCCTCAAGATGAGAAGACTTAGAAGGACCATGATGGATGTCTTCATAATATGTGTAGTCGAATGTATTTGAAGGGGGTGACACATTGAGACGTGAATTTAGCTCAGACCTGCTGGAATACAAGATATCTTAATTCTCTTTCAGATGCCAATCCCTTCTTCTAAGACACCAAGAGAAAATATAGTCACCGAAAACAAAGCAAGGAGAAACAAAACCTTGCAGTTAGCTTGGACTTCAACTCTAGACCGCGGGTGTTTTCTCTCAAAAGAGAAGAGCTCTTATCTAAAGTAGCCTGGCCTGGAGAGGCTAAGATCAAGACAGGACAGAAGGCCTCCTCTGGTTCCTCCCACTATAAAGCCCAAACCCTTGTTGTGAGTCTTATTACTCCAACAGGAAGAGAGGATTCGCACGCCCGTCCAAGCCAGGTGGGGAGCCCAATGCAGGAGTAAAACAGGCTTATCTTGATCTATGTCTTATCCTCCCCCTTTCCCTTTTTGAGCCTTCAGATGGCTCACAGCCTTGATCAATAGTACAACTGCAACCTCATGAGGGGCCTTGAGCCAGGGGTACCCAGCTAAGCCACGCAGGGATTCCTGCCCCACACAAACTGTGAGAAGATAAATTTTTGCTGCTTTTAAGCTGCTAAGTTTCTGATGTTTCAGAAAATAATTTGTTACACAGCAATAGATAACCAGCACAAATGCGTACATAAAATTCCCTTATATAAATTCAGGTTATTTCCAACTTTTCCCACTTGCAATATGGCATTGAATATCTTTGTATATATAGTCTTATGAATTCCTGAAAGTAACTGTGTAGGATAAATCATTAGACATGGAATCGTTTACTCCTATTTTGAAGTACAATACTGTCAAATTATCCCCCCAAAACGTTGTACACCAATTCATACTCCCCATAAAATGCGTCTGAGAGTGTCCTTTGCCCCATAACCTTGCCATTACCAAGTCTTATAGATCTTTACCATTTACCAATTTGAAAGGGAAAAAAATATCATGTATTGATTGCTTCCCCCATGCTGACCCCCGGCCCAGGGCCTTACATACCTTTTTCCATTTGATCCCTACAGTAACTCTATGATATAGGTGCTATTATTACTCCATTTATTACCCCAATAATGAAAACAAGACCTGATCAAGATTCCATAATAAAGTAGCAGACCAGGTGGTCTCAGGAAGTCTGACTTCAGAATCTGAGCTTTTAATGACTGGTGAGATTGAGCCTACATCATGTGGCCAATAGGCCCTTAATATTTATTTCTTTTTCTCTGTATTTCATTTTCACATTCTTTCCTTCAGTGATGAATATCTTCTGCTTGCCACTCTTCCCCTTCTCCATTCTGCCCTCACCCTAGAAATTTGACCTCCATGGGTTTCATCAACATGGCCCTGGTGCCCTCTGGCTCCCTGCTGGGTTCAGCCGTGGAGAGGCTGGCAGGAGATTGGAGGTGGGAAGGGAATAGAGTCAAAGTGTTTACTCCCTTGGCCCTCTACTGGGAGGTTGCCTCTGACGGGTTGTGTCTTCAGAACAGAGTTCATTGCTCTTCTAACCTGACCCTCTCTCAGTCTGGGTTCCTGTAACATTTCCCTCTGACTTTTCACACAGAAAAGGGATATCTGATCACTGCACTGGTTGTTCCTAACTTTACAAGTAGTCCCTTGCAAATGAACACGCCTCACTTTATCCATTTTGTGCATGCTATCATTTTCAGTTCTCTGTTATGTTGTCTTTTCTCACTGAATTGGAGGTACTTTCTCTATATTGAGATCATAACACTTTGCTTATCACTTGGTGTGGAACACCTATCCCAGCTTGTTGCTTCTTAGTTTTCCTTAATTTAGTTTTTGCATAAATTTTATATCCTCACCCAAAGCTCCACTCTAGAAAATGTGGCCTTGGCCTTGACAAATCCATTGCAACTTGCTTCCCCACATTGGGGCGAAGTAAAATGTCTACAACCTGATCCACTTGTGGCCCAAATATTATCTTCCCCTCCTTAAAAGTTACTTTCTTCCGCAAGTATTTGGAAAGGTTTTATCTTGTGCTCCGCCTGAGTTGTCTATCAGGAACTGTTTGTTCTTCAATGTCACGTGCTTCCCTCTTCTCCCAGCTCTGCTGGGGACCTCAGGAAATCTCACAGCTGCTCCCTGCCTGGAATTCCTAGGCATGGTCCCTCCACTTGCACCGGTGGAGGTGTGAGTGTGGGGCAGGCCACACTTTACATACACTCCCTTTATTTTCTAAAATACCATCACACAAGCCAGTACAGATGATCAGACTGTGCTTTGTGGGCAAGAGAGGAGAAGTGGGGGGTGGATTTCCATTAAGGTGAAGGGAGTTATAATACAAGGTGGTGGAGGAAGGGGATTAAAACAGGGCTAAAAGTGATTTTTCCAAGAGTCCACTTAGGAAGTTAAGTTATTCATAAAGAGTGCCTCATGGGTATGCCTGGTCTCTAAATCACTCCCTATCTTTGCATCTTTCTTCTAATCTCTTCTAACCTCTTTTCCATGTATTCCTCTCCTTTTCAAAGAAACCCTGCTACCTGTCCACAGGGTCAGTCTTGCCCCAGAATTCTTTCCCTACCTCCACTGGCAAATCTCGCTCAGCACATCGAAGGGAGAGCGGGGCCCTAGCAGCATACACCGCGGGAGTGATCTGTTGCCTTTGCAAGTTCCCCAGAGCTGTAGGGGGCAGGGTTCAATACTCCAACACCACCCAGGAGTCTGGGTGGGCAGCCAAGCCCAGCCTCCTTTGAGGTGGTCCAACCTGGAATACACGACACACCCATCTTCATTTTCCCATGATTGAATGTGTTCATTTCTTTCCTTAGTCTCCGGTTATCAGATTGTGTCCCTCGGGCTTCACGAATGGGAAATGGGCTCTAAATGGCTACTCCCTTAGGCGGACACTCCACAGCTGCTTTGATAACACCTCTTGTGAAAAGATGGGATTTCTTTTTTAACCAAGCCCACCCTGGCCCTTAGCTTGGGGAAAAGGAGAGAGAAAGGCTTAGGGAGAAGAGGGGGAAGGCGAGTGGATAGGGGGAGTAGTAGTAGTAGGGGGATAGTTGGTCTTTCTGTCCCTTTAAAGGACAGAAAGACCAACAGTCAGAGTCTAATAGTTTTTGCTACAACAATAGACTAGGACACTTTGGGCAGTAAGCTCCCTCTCCTCGGGAGGGTGAGCTTAGACAGAGGTCATTATAGAAGGATGACATAGAAAAGATTCCTGTCTTTCTAGGAGAAAACTCGAAGTCTTTCTCTTCCTGTGGCCTTTAAATCAGCTCTATACTATTTAAGATATAAGTGTGAAGTCCAAGATGGACTTAGCTGACTACTAAGGAGGAAAAAATTGCTAAGGGAAAGGGGGTTAGGGACCTGCAGGTGGGGGAGACATACAAAGAGGTCGTGTCACTATTGAAGGGAAAAGCTGTTGGGGGGTGTGTGTGTGTGTGTGTGTGTGTATGTGTGTGTGTGTTGCTCAAAGCTAGACCCTGGTAGGCTGGGCTGAGCAAAAAGATTCGTTTTGAGGAGAGGTGGAGAGAGGGAAGAGATGTCTTGCTGTTGAGATAAGGACCAAAGAGTAAAGTCCTCAGATAACCTGGGGAAGCCATGCACTTGTGTGCTTTGTGGGTACTCTGGAGAGAGGAAGATGATCTCCATGGCCTGGGCACGCAGGGCCGGAGCACAGAGAGAAATCACAGGGGCGTGTACAGTATAAGGCTACAAAAATTACCTCAGCTAGGGAGTAGGCAGGGGGACTAGGTGGAGGCAGTTAATTCTTTAAATCAGCTTTATTGAAGTATAATTTATGTACAATGAAAGTCTCCCTGGGGGAAGAGGGAATGGGGAGTTATTGCTTAATGGGGACAGTGTCTTTTCAGAGTAAAGAAAAACTTTTTGTGATGGTTGTGCAACACTGTGAAGATACGTAATGCCACTGAGCTGTACATTTAATGGTTAAAATGGTAAGTTTTACGCTATATATTTTACCACAGTAAAAAAAAAGTCACCAATCTTAAGTATACAATTTGATGAGTTTTGAAAAAGGTATACGGTCTTTTAACCACTATCTTAATCAAAAAATAGAAAGTATTCATCACCCCCAAAAGTTTCCTTTGCCCCTTAGGAGTAAATCGCCTTCCCTCATGGCAAACACCATCTACTTTTTGTCACTATAAGTTTGCCTTTTCTAAAATTTCCTGTAGATGTAATCATAAAGTATGTAGTTCTTTTATGTCTTGCTTCTTTCATTTAACATACTGCTTTTGAAATCCATCCATATTGCCGTGTGAAGCACGAGTTTGTTTCTTTTTATCGCCAAGTGGTATTTCATTGTATGGATGTTCCACACTTTGTTTATCCATTTCCCAGTGGATGAATGTTCGGATTGTTTGTCGAGTTGTTTTAAATACCAGCATGGATTAAGTGCTAAGCTCCTGAGGAAAGAATTTTCGCCATCACACAGGATGAGATGTAAATGCTGACCACCTATGGTTATGAATCAGGGTCCATAGACAAATCCTTTGCATTTCTTATGACAGCTTAACATCTTGAACCTGCAATCATGGCCTGCAAATGATTGCCAAATCTCAGATTTTCCAGTTCCCTAGTTCCCAGATTTTATTCTATGAGCCATGCTCCACGTGGGCAGCTCTGCAGCTGGGGGTCTATGTTGACAGGCTCTAAGAACACTGTGTAGCAGCAAAGACGTTCTCCTGTTGAGACTTTCTACATTACTTCCCTAGTAATTTCGTGGAGATCCAAGGAGAAGTGCGCCAATAAAAGTTTTACACCATATTATATGTGACATAATAAATTTTGTTTTATATAATGTGATATATAATTATATCACTTGCCTACATACCTGATGCTCTTATTCTTACATAAGAAAAAATTTCATTGTATGTTCACAAAGCTATCATCATTTGTTCAAAATTACTTTTTTTTCCCTATTCCTTCCCACTCACAGACTCCATAAATGACTCCCTGCCCTGGCTTTTGTGTCTCAAGAAATGTCTTCAGACTCTACCTGCAGGTACCTGGCCTTTAGGGGTCCTTGGCTGGGATCTGGTTTTAGAGTTTTGCTGTGACACCTCACCCTAGTTCCCACCTCCAGCCAGTCCTATGAACTAGACATTTTAGACTGAACTTTTTTTTGCAGAGTGGCCTGGGATGAGAGGAAGTCCAGTAAGCTCCTTGCCTGTTCTGGCCCTTTGGCCCCAGGTGCCAAATGGCAAACCTGGCTCCCTGACCCTGTCCACCTCGTAGATTTTCTTCAGCTCTCTGTTGAGAAGCTTGTGGCTTTTAATGGAAGACTCCTCAGCTTGGACTCTGTTTTCCAGTGGCCCCAGAAAGGTCTTAAGTACCCAGTGATGAAATGTCCAAGATCCCACAGCCTCCTGCTATGGCCCTACGGTGGCCAAAGGGAGAACCCATCCACCCTGGCCTGGGCTGCTCCTCCTGTGAAAAGTCACCAGCAACATCTTTAGTTTTCTTTCTCCTACAGATATGCTCAAATCAGGACTCACAAAATTCGAGGCTGGAAGGAAGGATAGTGCAGGGTTGGTGACCATGACGGAAATCTGTTGTTTTCCTCAGCCCAGTATCACTCACTCCCTTCTTTTGGTAGTGACACTCCCATTCTTTAGGGAACTGTTCCCTCCTTATTTCTCTGTATGGTTCTGGTATAGGAACCAGTCCAAATGCCCTACCCCACACCCAAGCCCCACATGCAGAGCAGTGACCCAGCCTGGCCGTTCAGAGCTGTTCCTGTGATTCTTTCTCTTCCCTCACTCATAATAGAGATGTTAGATGTGATCCCAGAATTCCTAGCAACCGTGTCCCCCACGGTATGGAGAAGATTGAGAAAATGAATCTTATAAGCAGGGAAATGTCTTGATATTTCTTTGGGCACTCCCCCTTCACAATGAATGCAGTCTTGGTTCAATTATCTGTTAAGATCCCTACTCTCACCCGCCCAAGACATGGGAATATGATCCAGTAGAGGCCAATCAGACTCTCTCACAGGAAAATTAGAATCTTGAGCTGTGTGACACGAGAATTGAAATGTTGGAGCTGGGCCATCCTAACAGAAACACCCTGGAGAGACTGTCCATTAGTTCCTAGATCTAAATCCCCAGATTTGCCCTGCTTTCTGACCTCCCAAAGACCCAGCTGTTCAACTTTTTTCTTCATTTCTCTGAGCTATTACATAATTTTGTAATAAATTATCCTTTTTACTTACGTTAACCAAAGTAGATTTCTGCCATTTGCAACCCCAAAACCTTTAAACTAATAAATCTTGTGTTGCCTGTTGCCTCCATCTATTAATGTCTCCCCCAGTTATCACCATTGTGGGCTCCATGCCATCTACTATTATCCCATCACCAATCTGTGACAAACAGGATTGGAAAATAGACGATGTCTCGCAAGAGATCTGGGGGGAATGCTGTGACTCAGAGGACTAGTTGCTAAAGCTCATTTTTGGGAAGCACTTCTCCATGGATCTTTCATGTTTCTGTACTTCTTGCAAGCACAAGGACTGATTATTGTTGTTATGGATTATCCTTTTAAGGGTGTTTGTATAACAAACAATTTTGGAAGATAGAGACAGTGCATGTTTGCTTTTGTCCATTATAAGAGGTCTGGGTGCCGTAAACTCAGGGTTTCTCTCTTGTAACACAATCTGTCACGTGTATAGGTAACATCTGGCCGTCTCTGAATTGCCCGTGGGAGCTGGGGCTTGCAAAACTGGCACAAGTGCTGAGATCTGGTTACTGCTAGTGCTGAGTAGCAAAATCCTTTGTCTATGATCCAGTCTTGTGTGTTCTCCCAGCAACCATGAAATTGTGGCAGGCTGGCTTAGATCGTAAGGATGGTAAAATCTCAGACTCTTCACAGTTCTTGACAGTCTTAGTGACCACAAGGGGTTGTAGAGAGCGATGTGAACGAGGAAGGATGAGAACCTCATAGGCCACTTGATGTTGAGGAAGTCCCTGGGAATTAGGAGTGAACATGTTGATCAAATTTTATGATCAATCAGGCATTTAATAATTCTCCAATGTTTTTGTTTTTTGTTTTGGTTTTTTGCCAATTATAAGGAGGAATTGAAGTGTTGCAGGCTGAGTACTGGGAAGTAGGTTGAAGGTCAACTGTGTGAAACAGTGCCTGGGGTGTTGCTAACTCTCCTCTGTGCAGGAGACTTTCTCATCATTCTGGTGGTCAGTTTCAGGTCTGCCCCCACTGTGATAATTAGGACTGATATTCACCCTGGAGGGCAACAGCTGGACGGTTTTATGGCTGTCACTCCTACAGTCTCTCCTACCAACCTTAGACCCATTCAGACAAGAGCAAAGTGTCTCAGGGTGTTTTGCAGCTGGTCCTGGATGCTAAAATGGAGCTGTGGCTCTTTGGGGGGAAACTCCCTTGGGAATCCATAGATGAGTCATTAACTAACATTTGAGTTCTTCCTGCCTGGGATTGGGTTTCTAATGCTGATGCAGGTTACCTATTGGAGAATGAGAAACTGACACAAAGAATTCTCCATATATTCTTTCTGTCAATTCTCAAGCCTGGAAAATTTACATTGGAACTACATGAAGACAAAGGGATATTTTTTTAAAAAATGGGGCAGCAAATACCTCAGGTTGAAGTAGTCTCTTTAAAAAAACAAAATTGCCACTGTATGAGCCAAGCCCAAGTCAGCAGAAGGAAGCAAATCCAGTGACACCAGCCAGAAAAGAACGTGGCCATGGCTGCTGAGCCAAAGGGCTCCCAAAGCCAAAGTAGGCAGTATCAACCATGAGGGTCTTTACCCACTTTAAATTGTTGAACCAGCCCAAAGCATTGCAAGTTGACTTGATGGAGCCATGAACAGCCACCGCCCTGTTTGAAACTAAAAATAAATGTAAAGCCTTACTGGCCTAGAAGGCTCCTTCCCTCTGTACCCCTCCTCCCCTCTTCCCCCTCTACCCTCACCTCAGCTGTTGATAGTACAGATTTTTTGTGTGTGTGGTATTAATTTTTTTAAATATCTTTATTGGAGTATAATTGCTTTACACCAAAGAAGACATACAGAGTACAGATATTTGCTGGACCTTCCATGCTCCCTGCTCCCTACCATCCACAGACATCTAGCACTGGAATGACCTCCTCAAAACTTGACTCAAAAAATTTCTAATTCTACTTCCTTCACATTCTCCTGGTCCATGCACTTTAGTAAGGCAGTTTGGTCACTGAATGCTGCTATCCTCAGAAAGGGGTCACTTCCTCTTGGCTGCTTTCTGGGTAATGATAAGGACAAAAGGGGTGGGCGTTGATATAGACTCACTTTGAAAAACTGAGATTTTTTCCTGACCACTCCTGGGCATGATATGTCTTTCTCTCCCCTAATAGCAATCCCAGGCCAGCCTGGTTGGTACACCCTCCAGATGGCAGCTCAGCCAAAATGGAGGCTGGGAGATTCAAATTTAATTCTGATTCAGCCGCCTGGATTCTGTAGTTGGATGGACTTGGTCCTAGATCATAAGGATAATTGCCACTTGGCTGATCACACTATCACCAAATCCCCCTGCAGTGGTCCACACAGGCCAATGCGGGGGCCATAATGGGTTTGTAACTTTGATTAAAACGTCCAAGTCTTGCACCTTTTTTTTTCTGAATGGAAGGTCTGGGTGTGATTAAGGGATAACTGCAAAAAAGGTGAAATTATCAGTACTGCAATTGGACACACTAATTTTGAAGCAATGGAGGGCTGACAACAGCAGCACTTGGGATTGGAAGCACTTTAGACCCCAAGAGACACAGAGCAGAGATGGATTTGAATGATCTTTGTTTTTCAGAATCACCCCTGGAGGCTTCTTCATGAAGGAAAACCTCCTGGTAAGTTTCTCCCAAACCACTGCATGTGCATTAGATTGTACTGACTCCTGGATCTGTCATCCTCTACCAGATGCCCCTGACCATGATTTGACCACCATTTCCTCTAACCTTACGGAGAAGTCAATCAGAAACAACAGAGGATATCCCCAGTTCCTGTATCTTTCAGAAAAAAATCTGTTAACACTTCCAGATATTTTCCCTACCCCAGTTTCTTAACTGAGCCATTTCCTCTGATAGGCAAATGCCACCCAGCTGATGGTGTGAACAAATGGGACAGCTTGTACTGACTGCCCTCAGGCAAAAATAAACAAATGAAACTACATCAAACTAAAAAGCTTTTGCACAAAGGAAACTGTCAACAAAATGAAAAGGCAGCCTACTGAAGATATTTACAAATGATATATCCAATAAGAAGTTAATTTCCAACATAAACCAAAACCTCAGTCAACTCAACATCAAAAACAAACAAACTTAATTCAAATATGAGCAGAGGACCTGAATAGACATTTTTCTGAAGAATATATATAGATAGACAACAGACACATGAAAAAGATGTCAACATCACTAATCATCAGGGAAATGCAAATTAAAACCACAGTGAGATGCCACCACTCACCGGTCAGAATGACTACCTTCAAGAAGACAACAAATAACAAGTGTTGGTGAGGATGTGGAGAAAAGGGAACCCTCATGCACTGTCAGTGAGATTGTAAATTCCATAGCAGCCACTGTGGGAAACAGTGTAGAAGCTCCTCAAAAAGTTAGAAATACAATTACCATACGATCGAACAATTTCACTTCTGGGTATTTACCCAAAGAAAACAAAGACACCAATTTGAGAACATATACACGCTCCAATGTTCATAGCAACATTATTTACAATAGCCAAGACATGGAAGCAGCCAAAGACTCCATCGATAGGTGAATGGATAAAGATGATGTGGTATAGCTACAGTAGAATATTACTCAGCCACACAAAAGAGAAAGCTTGCCATTTGTAACAACATGGATGGATCTAGAGGGTATTATACTAAGTGAAATAAGTTAGACAGAGAAAGACAAATACCATATAATCTCACTTACACGCGGAATCTAAAAAAACAAACTAACTAAACAAAATGAAAAGAGACTCATAGGTACAGAGAACAAATGGGTGGTTGCCAGAGGGGAGGGCCATAGTGGAGGGATGAAATAGGTGAAGGGGATTAAAAGGTACAAACCTCCAGTTATAAAATAAGCCATGACGATGTAATTTACAGCATAAGAAATATGATCAATAATATTGTAATAATTTTGTGTGGGGACAGACGGTTACAGGTGTTCATTTCATAATATATGCAAATGTCAAATCAATATGTAGTACTCCTGAAACTAATATAATATTGTATATCAACTATATTTCAATTTTAAAAAGCGACGTATGTTTAATGTACAGAATAAAAAAACACTTCATTGAAACAAAAAATATTTCTAAGATCCTACTGCATTTATGCATTAGGAATGCAATACCAAACAAAAACAGACATGGTCTCTGTTCTCATGGAGTTTAGAATTGAACGGAAAGTACACAGAAGAAAAGTCATTCATTTATTCACCCAACAAATATGTGTTGAGCATCTGCTTTTATAGACAAGTGAAATTTGCTTATAATGCCAGTATTTACACTTCACTGTTACATTTTGTTAAGTAAGTAGGCAGACAGCAGGTAGAAAGGTAGAAAGATAGATAGATAGATAGATAGATAGATAGATAGATAGATAGATAGAAGATGATAGATGATAGATACATAGAGCGAGCACATATTCAGATTATGTGGACAGCCACATTCTGGGTCCCAGCTAGCCCTAAAAGAGCTGTGTCAGGTCTGAGCCCTGAATCTCTTGTTTTCCTCTGGGTCCATCTAAAATGGTTGTCTCAGGATAGCCTCATCCACCAAAGGGTAGACAGCGGAAGCAAAAAGAACTACAGTCCTACAGCCTGTGGAATGAAAACCACATTCACAGAAAGACAGACAAAATGAAAAGGCAGATGACTATGTAGCAGATAAAGGAACAAGATAAAACACCAGAAAAACAACTAAATGAAGTAGAGATAGGCAACCTTCAGAAAAAGAATTCAGAATAATGATAGTGAAGATGATCCAGGACCTCAGAAAAAGAATGGAGGCAAAGATCGAGAAGATGCAAGAAATGTTTAACAAAGACCTAGAAGAATAAAAGAGCAAACACACAGAGGTGAACAATACAATAACTAAAATGAAAGATACCCTAGAAGGAATCAATAGCAGAATAACTGAGGCAGAAGAAGGGATAAGTGACCTGGAAGACAGAATGGTGGAAATCACTGCTGAGGAACAGAATAAAGAAAAAAGAATGAAAAGAAATGAAGACAGCCTAATAGACCACTGGGACAACATTAAACGCACAAACATTCATATTATAGGGGTCCCAGAAGGAGAAGAGAGAGAAAAAGGACCCAAGAAAATATTTGAAGATATGAGAGTGGAAAACTTCCTTAACATGGTAAAGAAAATAGCCACCCAAGTCCAGGAAGCACAGTGAGTCCCATACAGGATAAACCCAAGGAGAAACATGCCAAGACACATAGTAATCAAACTGAAAATAACTAAAGACAAAGAAAAATTATTAAAAGCAACAAGGGAAAAATGACAAATAACATACAAGGGAACTCCCATAAGGTTAATATCTGATTTCTCAGCAGAAATTCTACAAGCCAGAAGGGAGAGGCACAATATATTTAAAGTGAAGAAAGGAAAGAACCTACAACCAAGATTCCTCAACCCAGCAAGGATCTCATTCAGATTCTATGGAGAAATCAAAAAAGCATTACAGACAAACAAAAGCTAAGAGAATACAGCACCACCAAACCAGCTCTACAGCAAATGCTACAGGAACTTCTCTAAGTGGGAAACACAAGAGAAGAAAAGGACATACAAAAACAAACCCAAAACAATTAAGAAAATGGTAATAGGAACATACATATTGATAATTACCTTAAATAGGAATGGATTAAATGCACCAACCAAAAGACACAGGATCACTGAATGTATACAAAAACAAGACCCATAAATATGCTGTCTACAAGAGACCCCCTTCAGAACTAGGGACACATACAGACTGAAAGTGAGGGGATGGAAAAAGATATTCCATGCAAACGGAAATCAAAAGAAAGCTGGAGTAACAACACTCATATCAGACAAAACAGACTTTAAAATAAAGAATGCTACAAGAGACAAAAAGGACACTCCATAATGATCAAGGCATCAATCCAAGAAGAAGCTATAACAATTATAAATGTATATGCACTCAACATAGGAGCACCTCAATACATTAGACAAATGCTAACAGCTATAAAAGAGGAAATCAACAGTAACACAATGATGGTGGGGGACTTCAACACCTCACATACACCAATGGACAGATCATCCAGACAGAAAATTAATAAATAAACACAAGGGCTTCCCTGGTGGCACAGTGGTTGACAGTCCACCTGCCGATGCAGGGGACACGGGTTCGTGCCCCGGTCCGGGAAGATCCCACATGCCGCGGGGCGCCTAGGCCCGTGAGCCGTGGCCAATGAGTCTGTGCGTCCAGAGCCTGTGCTCTGCAATGGGATGGGCCACAACAGTGAGAGACCCGCGTACCGCAAAAAAAGAAAAAAAAAAACTTTAAATAAGGAAACACAAGCTTTAAATCACACAATAGACCAGATAGATTTAATTGATACTTATAGGACATTCCATCTAAAAACAGTAGATTACACTTTCTTCTCAAGTGCACACTAACATTCTCCAGGAAAATTCACATCTTGGGTCACAAATCAAGCCTCAGTAAATTTAAGAACATTGAAATCATATCAAACATCTTTTCCGACCACAATGCTATGAGATTAGAAATCAATTACAGGGAAAAAAACATAAAAAAACACAAACACATTGAGGCTAAATAATACATTACAAAATAACCAAAAGATCACTGAAGAAATCATAGAGGAAATCAAAAAATACCTAGAGACAAATGACAATGAAAACACAATGATCCAAAACCTATGGGATGCAGCAAAAGCAGTTCTAAGAGGGAAGTTTATAGCAATACAATCCTACCTCAAGGAACAAGAAAAATCTCAAATAAACAATCTAACCTTACACCTAAAGGAACTAGAGAAAGAATAACAAACAAACCCAAAGTTAGTAGAAGGAAAGAAACCATAAAGATCAGAGTAGAAGTAAATGAAATAGAAACAAAGAAAACAATAGCAAAGATCAATAAAACTAAAAAGCTAGTTCTTGAGAGAATAAACAAGATTGATAAACCTTCAGCCAGACTCATCAAGAAAAAGAGGGAGAGAGAAAAAAAAAGAAAAAGAGGACTCAAATCAATAAAATTAGAAATGAAAAAGAAGTTAAAATAGACACCACAGAAATACAAAGCATCATAAGAGGCTACTACAAGCAACTCTATGCCAATAAAATGGACAACCTGGAAGAAATGGACAAATTCTCAGAAAGGTATTACCTTCCAAGGCTGAACTAGGAAGAAATAGAAAATATGAGCAGACCAATCACAAGTAATGAAATTGAAACTGTGATTAAAAATCTTCCAACAGGGCTTCCCTGGTGGTGCAGTGGTTGAGAGTCCGCCTGTCGATGCAGGGGATATGGGTTCGTGCCCCGGTCCGGGAAGATCCCACATGCCACAGAGCAGCTGGGCCTGTGAGCCATGGCCGCTGAGCCTGAGTGTCCGGAGCCTGTGCTCCGCAGCGGGAGAGGCCACAACAGTGAGAGGCCCGCATACCACAAAAAAAAAAAAAAAAAAAATCTTCCAACAAACAAAAGTCCAGGACCAGATGGCTTCACAGGTGAATTCTATCAAACATTTAGAAGAGAGCTAACATGCATCCTTCTCAAACTCTTCCAAAATATAGCAGAGGGAGGAGCACTCCCAAACTCATTCTACAAGGCCACCATCACCTTGATACCAAAACAAGACAAAGATACTACAAAAAAAGAAAATTACAGACTGATGAACATAGATGCAAAAATCCTCAACAAAATACTAGCAAACAGAATCCAACAACACATTAAGAGGATAATACATCATGATCAAGTGGGATTTCCCAGGGATGCAAGGATTCTTCAATATATGCAAATCAACGTGATACACCATATTAACAAATTGAAGAATAAAAACCATATGATCGGGCTTCCCTGGTGGCTCAGTGGTTGAAGGTCCACTTGCCGATGCAGGGGACACAGGTTCGTGCCCCAGTCTGGGAAGATCCCACATGCCGTGGAGTGGCTGGGCCCATGAGCCATGGCCGCTGAGCCTGTGTGTCCAGAGCCTGTACTCCACAATGGGAGAGGCCACAGCAGTGAGAGGCCCACGTACCACAAAAATAAATAAATAAATAAAAAATGAAAATCATATGATAATCTCAACAGATGCAAAAAAAGCTTCTGACAAAATTCAACACCAATTTATGATACAAACTCTCCAGAAAGTGGGCACAGAGGGAACCTACCTTAACATAGTAAAGGCCATATACAACAAACCCACAGCAAACATCATTCTCAATGGTAAAAAACTGAAAGCATTTCCTCTAAGATCAGGAACAAAACAAGGTTGTCCACTCCCACCACTTTTATTCAACATAGTTTTGGAAGTCCTAGCCACGGCAATCAGAGAAGAAAAAGAAGTAAAAGGAATACAAATTGGAAAAGAAGAAGTAAAACTGTCACTGTTTGCAGATGACATGATACTATACATAGAGAATCCTAAAGATGCCACCAGAAAATTACTAGAGCTAATCAATGAATTTGGTAAAGTTGCAGGATACAAAATTAATGCACAGAAATCTCTTGCATTCCTATGCACTAACAACAAAAGATCAGAAAGAGAAATTAAGGAAACAATCCCATTGCAACAAAAAGAAAAATATACCTAGGAATCAACCTACCTAAGGAGATAAAAGACCTGTACTCAGAAAACTATAAGACACTGATGAAAGAAATTAAAGATGACACAAACAGATGGAGAGATATACCATGTTCTTGGATTGGAAGGATCAACATTGTGAAAATGACTACTCTACGCAAAGCAATCTACAGATTTAATGCAATCCCTATCAAATTACCAATGGCATTTTTTACAGAACTAGAACAAAAAATCTTAAAATTTGTATGGAGTCACAAAAGACCCCAAATAGCCAAAGCAATATTGATGGAAAAAAAACAGAGCTGGAGGAATCAGAATTCCTGACTTCAGACTATACTACAAAGCTACAGTAATCAAGACAATATGGTCCTGGCACAGAAACAGAAATATAGATCAATGGAACAGGATAGAAAGCCCAGAGATAAACCCACACACCTGTGGTCAACTAATCTTTGGCAAAGGAGGCAAGGATATACAAATGGAGAAAAGACAGTCTCTTCAATGAGTGGTGCTGGGAAAACTGGACAGCTACATGTAAAAGAATGAAATTAGAACACTCGCTAACACTATACACAAAAATAAACTCAAAATGGATTAAAGACCTAAATGTAGGACTGGACACTATAAAACTCTTAGAGGAAAATATAGGAAGAACAGTCTTTGACATAAACCACAGCAAGATCTTTTTTGACCCACCTCCTAGAGTAATGGAAATAAAATAAAAAATAAACAAATGGGACCTAATGAAATTTCAAAGCTTTTGCACAGCAAAGGAAACCATAAATAAGATGAAAAGATAGCCTTCAGAATGGGAGAAAATATTTGGAAACGAATCAATGGACAAAAGATGAATCTCCAAAATATATAAACAGCTCATGCAGCTCAATTAAAAAAACCAAACAACCCAATGAAAAAATGGCCAACAACCTAAATAGACATTTCTCCAAAGAAGACATACAGATGGACAAGAGGCATATGAAAAGCTGCTCAACATCACTAATTATTAGAGAAATGCAAATGAAAAGTACAATGAGGTATCACCGCACACCAGTTAGAATGGGCATCATCAGAAAATCCACAAACAACAAATGCTGGAGAGGGTATGGAGAAAAGGCCCTCTTGCCCTGTTGGTGGGAATGTAAATTGATACAGCCACTGTGGAGAACAGTACGGAGGTTCCTTAAAAAACTAAAAACAGAATTACCATGTAACCCAGCAATCCCACTCCTGGGCATATACCCTGAGGAAACCATAATTCAAAAAGACACATGCACCCCAATGTTCATTGCAGCACTATTTACAATAGCCAGGTCATGGAATCAACCTAAATGCCCATTGACAGACAAATGGATAAAGAAGATGTGGTACATATATACAGTGGAATATTACTCTGCCATAAAAAGGAATGGAGTTGGGTCATTTGTAGAGACGTGGATGGAGCTAGAGACTGTCATACAGAGTGAAGTAAGTCAGAAAGAGAAAAACAAATATTGTGTTTTAATGCATATATGTGGGATCTAGAAAAATGGTACAGATGAACGAGTGTGCAAGGCAGAAATAGAGACACAGATGTAGAGAATAAACATATGGACACCAAGGGGGGGAAGTGGAGGTGGGGGGGTGGGATGAACTGGGAGATTGGGATTGACATATATAGAGTAATATATATAAAATAGATAACTAATTTAAAAAAAAAGAAAAAGAAATAAATAAAATAAATTGGGTATCTCAACCCACAGTGAGAAATACATTTACTCAACCCAATACATGCAAGCGCACACTCACACATGTTTATATAGATGAATTTGAAACAAAAGTTTCACAAAAGTTACCCTTAGTATAAACGATCCATACTGATACATTCTTCCTTTACTCTGTCATTCTATTAAAAAACTGATGGTGATCCCTTAATGGTTCAACACCTATAGTTTGAAAAACATTGATCTAAACTTTGTCCAGCTTTTCCTTTTTTTTTTAACATCTTTATTGGAGTATAATTGCTTTACTATGGTGTGTTAGTTTCTGCTTTATAACAAAGTGAATCAGCTGTACGGATACATATATCTCCATATCTCCTCCCTCTTGCGTCTCCCTCCCACCCTCCCTATCCCACGCCTCTAGCTGGTCACAAAGCACCGAGCTGATTGCCCTGTTTGGCCGGCTTTTCTATTTAAACCTCAAAGTCACAGGGGGTCTGGTTATGCCCATTTCCTCGGACAACAGAAATAAGGTTAATCCTCTTTAGGTGGCTACATGTAGAGGCCATGGGCCCTGTTCCCAGAATCAGGAAGTCATGCTCAGTGGTTTAAAGTGATGGACTCCTCAGCAAAGCCCCAGCGTCACCCTTGCACAAGTGATTTCAAGGCACTAATACCCTCTCTTAGAGTGGGAGCCTACTTTCATTGATTACAAGTGATTTTCTGGCACAGCTGTTGCTAAAGAGAAAAAATAACATCAGATCTCTTCTGACCTCAACAACAATAATAATAGTCAGGCACTACTTTAAAAAATTATGTAGTATTTGAAATAAAAATAGCAGTTACCTTTGGGGCATGGTGACTGGAAGGGAAGAGGAAGAAGACTTCTGTTACTTGACTTCTGGTTACTTGGGTGTGTTCAGCGTGTGAAAGTTCAGTACACACCACTTAATCCCCAAAACATCTCTATGATCTCAAATGCCCATCAAGAACTGAATTTTAAACACACTGTGGAATATTCACACAATGGAATACTATACTGTAATGTGCGTGAAGAATTTATAATTACATACAATGGAAGAATCTCTGAACATAGCGTTAAGGAAAGATGCCAAATACAAAATAGTACGTGTTACATGACTCCATTGACATGAGGTACAAGGCATGCAGAGCTAATCTGTGCCATTAGGCATTAGAAAGGTCGGTACTTTGGGACATAAGGACAGGAAGAGAGCACAGGAGTATGTCTGGAGTCAGGGAAATGTTCTGTTTCATGATCAAGGTGCTGGTTACCTGGGTGTGTTAAGTTCGTGAAACTTCAGTGTAGCTTAAAACCTGCAACAGCTTAAAGAGAAAATAGTTACTATTTCCATTCACAGATGGGGAGTCTGAGTTTCTGAGAGTCGATGATGTGGTCAAGGTCACACATTCTTTAAGCGGCAGAGCCGGGTTTCAATCCAGGCTACCTGCCTCCAGGCCCAGGTGCATAACTTTCGGAGGAATTCCCTTTACTCCACATGCTCAGCAGCGTTTGGTGTTGTCAGATTTTTGGATTTGGGCCATTCTAATAGGTGTGTGATAGTATCTTTACCACTCTAGGTAGCATATATCTTGGTATATGTTCCATAGGTATTTGAAAAGAATATGTGTTCTGTTGTTAAGTGGAGTGTTTTGTAAATGTCTGTTTGATCTTGCTGGTTAATGGTCTTGTTGAGTTCTTCTGTATCCTTCCTAGTTTCCTGTCTACTTGTTCAATCAGTTGTTGAGAGACGAGTGTTGAAATCTCCAACTGTAATTGTGAACTTGTCTATTTTTGCAGGTCTAGCAGTTTTGGCTTCACATATTTTGTAGCTCTGACATTTGTGCCTGTGTTTGTTTTAATACACAGACTGTGAAGAGAGACTGAGTTAAAATGAGGACATGAACTTTGTTCTATGGAGTGATAAGCTGATATGACTATGCCAGGCACTTGGGAAGGACAAGCACTGAAAGTACATAGGGCAAGGGCAAGTGCTTACTTCACTGGATAAATCATCACTTCCCGGACACCTCTCAATATTGCTATTTTCTGACTGAAATCTCTGAAATGAATCTCTTATAATAGAAGTCTCCAAGTTCTGCCATGTCATTTATTATATTATCTTTTTTTTTTTTTTTTTGGCTGTGTTGGGTCTTTGTTGCTGTGCACGGGCTTTCTCTAGTTGTGGCGATCAGGGGCTACTCTTCATCGCGGCGCATGGGCTTCTCACAGCAGTGGTTTCTCTTGTTGCAGAGCACGGGCTCTAGGCACGTTGGCTTCAGTAGTTGCAGCACGCGGGCTCAGTAGTTGCAGCACGTGGGCTCAGTAGTTGTGGCTTGCAGCTCTAGAGCACAGGCTAAGTAGTTGTGATGCACAGGCTTAGTTGCTCTGCAGCATGTGGGATATTCCCAGACTGGGGTTTGAACCCATGTCCCCTGCATTGGCAGGCAGATTCTTAACCACTGCGCCACCAGGGAAGCCCCTATTATATTATCTTGAAATGGAGTCAGCCCCAAGTTTCTTAGTAAGGGCTCTTAAAAATGAGTTTCTAAATTTATAATTTAAACAATCAGAAACTAATAAAAGAAGTATCATTTTCATATGTTATATACAACTTTCCCCAGACTACTTCTCCTACTTCCACATAAGTATATTATCACTTACACTGAAAAAGATATAATCCTAAAGATGTGAACATATTTCAGAGGGGTAGATTTCCTTCCTTTCCATGTGTTGGGAAGAAATTTTCCTCTACCCTTTTAGGTTCTTCTGGCTGGTCTAAGAATTAAATTGACATAATACAAATTAACAGAAGAAAATCCCATAAAAGTTTAATAACATGTATACAAGGGAGAGACCCAGGAAAACTGAGTAACTTGCCAAAATAGCCTAAACTCTCACCTTAAATACCATCTTCAGTTAAAGACAAAAGGGGATGTTGGGGGTAGGGGTTTGGGGATTCATAGGGGAGGAAGGCAATTCATATGGAGATAGAAAAGCAAATGTTTGGTAAATAAATGTTTGCTGGGCCATGCAGAGACAGTGGGACACAGCGTGGACTCTGATCTCTAGGCCCTGCCTAGTTTCCCCACACACAGTTAGCCCACATGCTTTGCAGATATCTCTGGTGATAGCTCTATTCCGAAAACAAGCTCTTTATTTAAATGCCTTGGGCAGCTAAGGGGGAGGCAAAAAGAAAGACTAAGAAAGACTTCCTGAGTCTTCTGTTTTCTGATTGTCTTCGGCTCCAAAAAGTCTGCATGCCAAAGAGACATTTTGAGGGCGCAAATTTTTCTTTCCTATCCATGATCATGACACAATAAATGTCTTTCATACAAATGTGTACGTGCCATCTTTGTGACTTTTTTGCTTTCTCATTTACTATAATATTCTTTAGGAAATGAGTTTAAACTATGGATAGAGTATTTGTATTGAACTTGAAGTCAGAAGAAAGTTTTGGATAGCTGGGGTTGGAGGCCTTTGGTATCTACCTTAGTGAGGTCTCTCTCCCTAACTTCCCTTAGAAAAACCCATGTCTCTGGGCTTACTGTGGTCAAGGGGGCCGGCCTGGACTAAAAGAAGCAGATACGCTGTATCAGACACGTCTTATATAAACAGCCGTGCTGCCACGATGAGAGCCTTGCAAGCTTAAATCAGCTTTGTCAGGGCTTCTCTGATGCTGATACTCCTGGGGACTTGTTCCATGAAGGGCTGTTAACTCTCCAAGTGGCAACCTTTGTTCAGAAGAGGCCAGGAACCTATGGATAAATGCTTCCCTCTTCCTCCCCTGAGTGAATAGGGTTTTTTTTTTTTAGCTTTTTTTAAAAATTATTTATTTAATTAATTTTTTTGGCTGCCCTGGGTCTTAGTTGCGGGATCTTCGTTGAGGCATGCAGAATCTTTCGTTGCAGCATAGGCTCTTCATTGTGGCGGGCAGGCTTCTCTCTAGTTACGGCATGCGGGTTTTCTTTCTCTAGTTGTAGCGCGCGAGCTCCAGGACATGTGGGCTCTGTAGTTTGCAGCACGCGGGCTCTCTCGTGGAGGCTCGCGAATTCAGTAGCTGTGGTGCGAGGGCTTAGTTGCCCCACAGCATGTGGGATCTTAGTTCCCCAACCAAGAATCGAACCCACGTCCCCTGCACTGGAAGGCGGATTCTTTACCACTGGACCACCAAGGAAGTCGCAAGTGAATAGTTTTGAGGCATGCTTCATGATTCTCAAAATAACTGGTCACCCTTAGGAGTAACCAACCCATAGGGATAATGCATTCCTGTATTGGTTTTCTCTTCTTCCCTTTTTTACTCTCATCCCTCATTCCGTGTTCCTAAGTATCACATTTCTATATCAACTAAGGGTACACAAGCCTTTGTCTCAGGCTCTACTGCTAGCAACACCCTTCCAGCACTCCTCTTTAGACCTGTAACTGAGTAGCTATTAATGTGGTAGCAGTGATGATTGTTATAGGTCTTATTTACTAACATCATCTCAGCTGTATTTTCTTCAAATGAAATTATCCTATTTTTAGCAAAGTTCCCAATAGATTACCATTCACAATCAATGTTCATTTTTACTGCATTTCTTTATATTGTGTTTCATTTCTACACCTCAAACTGAAGAACCCCTCACAAATGGAGTAAGTAACATAAAAGAGGTCTGAGTAATGCCTGGTATGGTGGGTTTGTTTCTGCAGGGATGTTTGTGCATGGACCCCCGTGAATATCCTAACTATGTGGACACAGAAAATCTGAGTTTCTGGGTTGCATGAAGACCACAGTGGGAGCAGCAGACTTTCAGGGACCTACCCTACAAGGCTGCCTGCTCACCTCGCTCTGCTCTGCCTCACTTGTCTGCTCCTCTTGGGATCTAGCTGTTTTTGAAACTTGCCTATTTTTGTCCCCTGTTTATCTCTTCTCTACCTTATAGCACCTGCTTGCTCACAGTTTCCATTTTATGATAGTAGCTAGGGCTTGTTCTGACTCAAGGCCTCTCTACTCTTGTTTCCTCCCTTGTCGCCCTGACAGTTACTACATCATGGCTGCTCCGTGTGCTTCCTTTCAACATCTACTTCTGCTGTCCTCAAAACCTATTTCACTATTTCCCAATGAGATGGGAGGGGAGAGGGAGAGGGAGAGAGAGGGGGAGAGAACGAGAGTTCCATTTCATCTTTTTGTGCTGAGTCATGTCGTAAGCTGCCGATCAGCCCATAACACAGCTCTCTCTGATAAAGCTTAGAAAACCCCAAATGTTAATTTGTAATCCTTATTATAATCTCAAAAGCTTCAGAAAATATACAGTTTGTATAGGCATCCTAAAGCATTTTTTTATTGTGGAAAAATAGACATAACATAAAAATTACCATCTTAACCATTTGTAAGTGTACGGTTCAATGGCATTAAGTACATTCACGTTGTTGTGCAATCATCTACCCATTGTCGGCGAGGGGGAAATTCTCCCTCTACCTCTCTTGAGTTCTTGTGGTTGGACTAATAATAAAATTAACAAAAGGTAGATTAACAGGAGAAAAAGAAACAAATTTTAATTTATGCACATGGAAGTCCCATAGAAATGGACTTAAGAAGTGGCCAAAGTAGGCAGCTTTCATGCTTTTTAGAAAAAATTTTTTTAATTTGTGAGGACTTGACAGGACAAAGAAACTTAGGTTTTGGGTGGTTAATTAGTGAAGAATCTAAATAGAGTTTGGGCTTGAGGTAGTAAATTAAAGTAAGTAACAATGTTTGTTATTAATACAGTTTTCTTGGCTCCAAATTCCCTATCTTTGGTGATAAGGGTATCCTCCTACCTCCAGATGTAGAGGATACACCCTTCATATGAGAGATTTATTTCCTGCTTTGTTTAGCTGGAGAGAGGAGGGTCAGAGTCTCCTTCTTGAATTGGCTGCTTTTCAAGCAACTTCAGTTCAAAGTAATCAATATGCCACTGTGGCATGTTTTGGGGTGGCCCCCCTGAGTCCTAACACCATCTTTAGAGTTTCTTCATTAACCCAAACTGAAACTCTGTACCCATTAAGCAATAACTTTCCTTTTCCCCTATCCCATAGCATTTTGCCTGCCTTAGCTGAGTTTATCCCATTCTGACTTGGGATAGCGTTAGTCTGTCATTAACCATTTTTGTGTGATTGCCTGAGCGTTCTACCTTTAGGAACTAGAAGCTGTGAGTTTAGTAAAACAATGCTAGCTGTGTTGGATTGGGGCACTGGTTTCTCAGTGAGTGGGTAGACATCTAAGCTGAGGAATCATGGGCTAAAAAAGAAAAGAGAAACAAAAAAATATTTTTATTCTCAAAAACTGGCATGATGATTTCCATTTTTCAACTAAGAATACTGATGTCCAGAACATTTAAGTAATTTGCTGGTGGTCACAATGTCAGAGTCGCTGAGTCCAGACCAGGGACTTGTTTCCTTTTCACTCCAAGCATCCCTGCCTTTTGGTTCCATTCCATCCAAGAGGCTGTATTTTCAAAGTTTCGGATGACTACTTGGTGCTGGGCTCCAAGGGAGACGGAGATAAAAGAAGCCAGAGATTTTGCTTTCAAGGAGCTCAGTCTTAAAGCCTCATTTAAACATTGGTGGCTCCAGGCCAATTCTTAACTGCTCCTGCTGTCATCTACCCAGACCTCAGTTGAAAGAATCACTGGAGGAGGTAAACCAGTGAAAAGGTGGATTGTCTTTAGACAGTGTTGATGAATGACTCCGTGAAATATAACGTAAGGAAATAGTCTGTACTCCACGCTACAATAAAAAGGAATGACATATTTAAGAGCCAGTCTTTCTAGTGCACTTAAAATGTCATTTGATTTAAAAAGTTAGATGTACTACAGGTTTGGGGGGAAATGTGTATTCAGCTTTCAAAGCCCTTTAATCCTCTGGACTCAATGGCTGTGTTTAAGGAAGTGCAGTCCTGACAAGGCTGTGTCTGCCAAGCAGGCTGTGGGGAGCTGCTTGGGTCACTGCTTGCCTTACTTTTGCAGCAGGTGTTTTTCTTGGCACACGGTCTCCCTTGTGGAAAATGACTCACCCTGCAGGTCCTTATGTAACTCTTCCCCTCAAGGCAGACCCTGTCCCCACCTTTTCACACTTTGGCTCTTGTAGCCCACGGTTTATTTCAATCTTTCACTTCCTATAGGGTTCAGAGCCAGAGCCACAGCTGCCATGAAGAGCTCTCTCCCAATCCAACCTGTGGGGATTTCCTCCTTAGACTTACTTAATTAAGTTAACTGTACCTTTCACTTAAAAACATAGGGACAGCAGAGCGTAACGGCTAAGACTTGAGGCTCTTTACTCAGGCTTCTGGATTCAAAGTTGCTACTTACTGGGCAAGTTCTTTAATTTATCTCAGCTTCAGTTTTTTCATCTGAAGATGGGGATAATATTAATAACCTCAAAGGTTAAGTTAACCCTTGTAAAAGTGCTTGGAACAACCCAAATGTTCACCAACAGACAAGTGGACCAAAAAAAAATGTCATAGAAACATATAATGGAATATTTATCATTCAGCCTTAAAAAGGAATGCAATTCTGATGCACGCTGCAACATGGATCGACCTTACTTCACTCAGTGAAATAAGCCAGACACAAAAGGACAAATATTGTATGAGGTCCTAGAATAGTAAAATACATAGAGACAGAAAGTAGAGCAGGAGTTACCAGAGGCTGGAGGGAGGAAAGAAAGGGGAGTTATTGTTTATTGGATACAGAGCTTCAATATGGGTTGATGAAAAAGTTCTGGAGATGGAAAGTGGTAATAATTGCACAGCAATGTGAATGTATGTAATGTCACTGACTTGTACACTTAAAAATGGTTAAAGTGGTGAATTTTGTTATGTATATTATACCACACAAAGGTTAAAAAAAAGTATATTATACCACAATAAAAATGTTTTTAAAGGAACAGGGTCTGATACATAGTAAACTTTCTGTTTTATTTGTGGTATCTCTTACATTGTTGCCTAATGTTCTCTTAACGCTTGCGTTTTGATTCTGCACTCAGTTTGATGCCAGCTCTCCAACTTCAGAGCAAGGACCGTGTCATACTTTGGCTTGTCCTTCACTGTACCTGCTGATGTATCTTGCATATAGTTGGACCCTGTGAATCATTGACTGATTAGTGCAGATTCCAAATAACCTGTGTTAAAATAATGTGACCCATGCTTTCATGCTAATGGAGTGGATCTCAGTGTTTTCTCTGTGGGAGGCTGTTAGTATGGTGACTAAGAGCCAGAATTTGGAGTCAGTCTATCCTAGATTTGAGTTTCAGTTTTGCCATTTATTAACTCTGTGCCTTTGGAAAGTCAATCAGTCTTCTCAGCTTCTACTCACCAGTGATAGGATAAATAATATCTATTTTCCCATATGTTCTGTGATGATAAAAATGAAATAACATATGTGAGAACATGGCCCAACCTGAGAACCCAATAATTAGCAGTTAATATAAATATATAAATATATATACATATATATATATATATATATATATATATATATATATATATATTTTGTGGTACGCGGGCCTCTCACTGTTGTAGCCTCTCCCGTTGCGGAGCACAGGCTCCGGACGCGCAGGGTCAGCGGCCATGGCTCAGGGGCCCAGCCGCTCCACGGCACATGGGATCTTCCCGGACCGGGGCACAAACCCGTGTCCCCTGCATTGGCAGGCGGACTCTCAACCACTGTGCCACCAGGGAAGCCCTCGGTTAAAGCAAATGCCAATCCCTGGACTACTGTGGGCATTTCTGCAATGAAGGACAATGTCTTAAGAGCATAACATCTCAGGAGGATTGTGGGACTTTCTTTGCTCCCCAGGCCCAGCAGTCTCAGATATACCAGGAAGATTCTAAAAGCCCAGCAGAGTGAGAAAAGAGGCTTTCTCAACTCAGAGGTAGCTGCCTCTTAATACAGGCAACCACTTTTTGGAGTGAATGGTTGCTCAGAATCCTTAGTGGAAGCGATGCAGGCAAAGATAGAGCCAAAAGCCTGGGTCTCTCTCTAAAGTCCGGAGTGGATTGAGAGACAGGAGCAGTAGAGCTATTGACCCACCCAGCATTAAAGGGCAGTGAACACGTAAAGACCAGGTACTTTGCTCAGAGACTGAGCTTGGTTAAAAAAAATGGTGGCCACTGTGGATGATGTTGAAGACATCCAGGAGAAGAAGCAGAGTGGAAGCCACAAAGATGAAGCCCTGAAAACTGAGTTTTTTTCTGTAGCAGGAACCAGATCTGGGCAGGTTGAATCTTGTCCTCCCTGAAACACCTGAGGGGGTTTATTCCAGAGTGAGCATTGAGGCATTCTCTCTCAGCCCAGGGGAAGGGCAAGTGGTCATACCTCAAGGTGAGTGTTGGCAAACAAAGGAAATTCTCTTGGAATTGGCATTCCAGGAAGTCTAGAAGTCTTGACCAACTAAAATGTAATCGTGGACTGGAATGTGAGACCTTGATTTTACAGCCCCTGTTGTGACTCCAGAATACAAAGCAGAGAGAGAGAGAGCAAGCCAAGAAGGAAGGAGGGTAACAAACACCCTTGTGGTTCAAAAGACCACACGTGAAGTGGAGCAGTTGTGAAAAAAGAGGGCCAGAAAACTATAAACACGCTCTTACACAAAGTACTTACCACCTGATGGGCAGCCACTGCCACCCATCCTCTGCCATCTGTCAACATTCCTTTCACTGTCATGCACCTGATGGTACAAAGGTACTCTGTTATGTATCAGTTACTGCCTCAAACAGGGACAAATTCTATTTTCCTGCCCATGGAAAATATTTGAAACTAATCTTCCAAATAACTTTACGTTTCAAAGCCTCTTTGTCTGAGTTATGAATCTTCTATCAGTCATTACCTACAACTTGAGAAATCTCACCCTAATCCAACTTCAGGAGATGTTTATCTGTGTCACTAAGGACTTGTCTTGAACAGTGAGGAAATACACACACACACACACACACACACACACACACACACACAGATACCAATAGACCATATAGTATATAACTGTAACTATGAAATAAAAGTTCAGGAAAAAAGAATCTTAAGATTCACCAAAATGTTTACAAAGGTTATAATCATTTTCTTCTTCGTATTTAATACGTATTTGTATCCCCACCACCCCCCTCCACCCCCCAATGCAAGAGCCGCTTCTCCATTCCAAGCAAAACATCTCTCTCTGAGCCAGGGTGGCAGAAGTCTTTGTGGGATCAGCAATGGCTGTCTATTCCTTAAGTGGTGGCCTTGAAGCCCACGGGGAGCAATGAGCTCCTTAGAAGAAAGGTGTGATAATTCAGGTGATCCTAAATTATATTTTAATTTCATAATAGAAACAATAAAATTCTAAGAGTTTCAAAAACACATCCTTACCCTTTTCAAGCAAATGTTAAATTACTAAGATAACTTAGGTTTTATTCTCTTCTATTACATGTGATTAGCACTGGGAATACTGTCAATTGAATTCAGCATCTATTCATCAGTTACTATATACAACACAGTTTGAAGGAGTGCCAAGCTGAACTGAAATCTAGTGGAAGAGAAAATACAAGTACATAAATAACAATATCACAGATCAGAACACAATCAATTCAGCAAAGGCAGTTATAATGTTATAGGATGCTCATAATAACTTTTTATACTTTCTGAATCCTTCAGAGTCATTAGGAGGTTTACAAATATAACTATTTGGGTTTTCTAAGCAGTCAAGTATTTTATCATTACATTAAAGAAACTCACGAAAAAAATTCACTGGAACAGTTAAGGTTTTCTATGAGCAACATTTCTTTTATTCGATTTAATTTTCAGAGTTCAGTGTCTCAGAGAGTCTGTGATGATCATTTTGAGCTGCTATAAGAATTTTAACTAGTTCTTTGATGTGCTAACATTTTCTTTTCAGTCGTTGTGCTCAGATATACTATTTGCCTTTGGTTCTATACCTGCAAACTTTTTTTCTATGTGAAACTTATCCTACTAAGATATGCTTGAACCTCCATTTCACAATTTAAGGAAAGTCTGATGCCCTCCCCAATGTTTCTGTCAAGTCCTGGAGTAAGACAGCCTGGGCATGCTACTGACAACACCACTTAACACTGTCATCTTGGGTGGGTCACTGCATTTCTCTGAGCCTCTATTTAACAATAGGCCTTGGCAAAAAACAAAAAACAATAGGCCTTGAGTGGTTTGACGTTGTTCATATTATTTATTTACTATTGGTTGGTTGGAGACCTGAAGTGGTGGTGGCTTCACTGGGGGAAGTACAACAAAAAAAGATGCAAAGTCAGCGATTTCTGTCCCTCGAGTTCTTAGAGCTCCCTCTTCACCCTACATGGCACCAGGCTATGACCATTATCTCGCTGTCTCTCTCTCTTGCTCCTCCTGTTTCTCATCCTCACCCCACCCCTCCCCTTCTGCCTTCCCTGAAGAACTCCAAACTCCTATTTTGAAGGACAATTCTATTTCTTGAACACTTCCCACAAATTCAGTTTTGAATTTACCTTTGCAAAGCAAAACCCATTAAGGTACTTAACTCACACACAAAAATTCAAATACAGGATCAAGTATTCATAAAACATCGTTGTAGGAGAAAAAATAGCAACTTTTAATCTGCATGGGTGAAGGTGTCAAGTGGACATTGTCAAGCGTGTACAATATTCACTTTTTGTAGAGAATCCATGTTCATAAAAGGATATCTGCAAAATAACTTGTAAATAATTTATCCTAGATATATCTTAAACTTTTCTAAAGATGTTTTCCATTTAAAAATAACTTTAAAGGAAGAATTTATTACTAAAAGATCTCTTATTTCAAAGACTTTCAAATCTTGACCCCAGCCACACTTCTAGACTTATCGTCAGTCAATTTATTTAACAAATATTCATTAGGTCCACTCTGTGCCAGGTGCTTGTTGCTCCCTGAGGACACAACGGTGAGCAACACCAGATCCAGTCACTGACCTCGCTGAGCTTCATCTGGGACATGCTTTCTTGCCCCCCAACTGAATTCTGAACCCCAAGCCACTCATCACTCTCCAGATAGGCTTTATGCTTTCTTCGCTCTAGGCTTGTCCTCAACTGGAATGTATTTTCCTTCCCCATAGTCACCTGTTGGTTATTTCAAAAGGCCAGACGTAAGGCTTGCTTCCTCCAAAATGGTTCCCAGATTCCCCCAACTCGGATTAATTCACTTATACTCCAAAGGCCATTTGTACTTCTGTAATAACTCATCATGGTACAGAGAAAAGACCATAAATTTTGAAGCTAAAAACACTGGGTTCAAGGCCTCTGTCTGTTCACTTACCACACAAACGAGACCAAAATACATAGTTCTTCAAAGCCTGTTTCTCCGTCTGTAAAATGGAGATAATAATGTCTATCTCACAGATTAAATAATACCTACAGCAATAATATAATGGCACAAAAGATGATCCATCTTTTATGTTACCTGTTTATAGAAATGGCTGATTATTTTATCCCTTTAGAATTGCTAAAGGGAAATAGGCCATAATAGATATAGTCTCTCCCCATGGCAATATAGCTTTTCCTGTTTTTTGAGTTGAATTTGCTGTCATATATTTAATTCCTACCCTGAACCAGCCATATGCATATAATCTCATTGAATCATTCCCAATCCTATGAAGTATACACTATCTCCCATGTTGATACTGTCTATTAGCAATCGACATTGATTTCCACCCTCTTCTATGCTTTCAAGGGACTGGAAGCTCAAGAACTATATTTCTGGATGTAATTTAAATGCCTCAATAAGATACACTCAAAATATTTTGGAAAGGGAGGGGAGATCAAATGCATTCTTCCAAAAGAGGTGTAAACAGACATGGCGGCTTTAGCAGATACGAGATTTTTGCAGGTCTGGCCAGACTCTTTGTTCTGCTAGTAGTGCCCAGGCTTGAGGCTATTTTTTCCAATAACTCCAGATAGAGAAAATTTGGAGAAGAACTCTACTTGGCCCATTTTGTGTCCCATATCCATCCCTTGACAAACTACTACGACCAGGAAAACAAAGTTCCCTAAGAATATGGTAGCTTCCACTCAAATAACGTGGCCACCGAAGGTAAAGGTATAGTTCCGCCAAATAAGTGGAATAACACAGGCAAGGCCACTGAGGAATCATCTTATCCCAAGTCTCCCCCAAATCAGTCTTGTATGCAGGTAGTTTATTTGAGAAGTAATCCCAAGGAGCAAGATTGAGGGTCTGGAGGAGTAAAACAGGGAAGGAAAAAAATAACCCCCAAATTCCATGATGTATTATTGATTTAGCAACCACACTGGGTAGCTGGTGCACGATTCTGCCAGTGTGTATTATTATTTTAGCATGCTAACTTGCCTGAGGGAAGGGACGGTTTCAAGTTTCTTGCCATAATGGCTCTTCACAGGTTGGGAAACCAATGTGAGGGTTCTCCCAGCTACTAACTGTATACATCCCAACTGCATACTCAGAAACCGGAGAAATAACCACCGGGTAGATCCAATAGATCCACTGAACCCATCTGAGACATACTGAACCCCATTTCTAACCTGGCCTCCCTATGACCCTTTTCAACTGGAGGATAATGAAGGTACTTCAAGACCCTTGAGTCAGTATGAACACAGAACCATAGTCCCTATATCCAGCAGTTCTTTAAAAGTCTGAGGATTCCCTTTTTGTCAATATATATATATATATATATATATATATATAAACCCTGATAAACCTTAGATTCCCTTTGGGAAGGATCATGGGAATGTTTACCATATGTACTTGCAGTAGCATTGCACTGTCTTTCCTCAAGGGGATCCACCTCTCCTTCAATGAGTGGGCTTTGGGTCTGTGAAATGACATATTTGGAAACAGGGTAAGGGACTCTTTTCCTCTGAAGTGAAAGCTGGTGAAGGTTTTTCTGTTCACCCGCTTTTGATTTTTTCTTTCTTTTGCAAGTCAAATAACATTATGATTGGCTCTCCGTCTCCCTCTCCCCAGGGAATACCATGACTTATTAGTTATTGCTACCGATTCCTGAGGGTCAAGGCATATTGACTCCTATTACAGGTAGCCTTGATGCCCATTAAGGTTTATGTCCCCTTTATTCTGAGTTAAGTGCTGTCATTGGCCTCTGCCATTCCAGAATCCTACCATCTCCTTGATATTAGTAATCTCAATTCCCTCGCAACACCTTCTTCTCTCAACCCCAGCCTGAATGGGTTCGTTATCGCAGAGCTTCTTAAATTAACTGGTGCTCCTTAGCAATGTATTCCTCATTGCTTTAGTGAAAGAAGTGTCCTCTCGGTTCTCCCAGAGAACATTGTCAAGGGCCAGTTTTTCTGATCATACATAATGAGTTTATTCTAATATTTTTACCTCTTTGAATCTTTGGCTTCTTTCCTCAGTACTTTGCCGAGGCGGTTCCAGCATCTCCACCTCATTTATAGTAGGCTCTTATCGTGCACAGCTTCAAAGATCCATCTTAGCAGCATGTTAGATGGGCTCCTTGTGTCGTTGCCAGAACCTTGAGCTCTAAGTCATGGGGGAGCACTCCCGTGTCAATAAACTATACTCCACGCAGCTTTATATCCCCACCTGCCACCACCATCCCAGATCCGGTATCCTCAAGATCCCTATACATGTGTTCTCCTGAAATATTCATACTCACCAGGTCCTGAAACTTCTTTGGCACGTAGACTACTCCCTCCCAAAGCAAGAACTGTATTTCTGCTCTGGGACTAGCTGAGCTCTTACTACAGTCATCGGTCTGAAGGCAATGAGGGAAAGCAGATCAGACCTTGAGGAAGATAAGCGTAACATTGAGAAGAACCTGCCTCAGGTATGATTTTTTTCAAGTGTCTCCAGACAAGGGAATGTTGCTTTCTTCTACAAAGGTCAAGAACTAGTGAAGAGAGGGTTGGTGCCAGTTGCCACTATGGAAAAAAGCAGTCTATCCCATTTACTGTAGATCTGTGAAAAGTCGGTTCGGCTCTCTAGGACATTGGCATGGACATCCAATACTCCTGGTAAGGTTTGTGCCATGTAGGAAGTTAAAAAGAGAATATAAAATCCTAACATAAGAACAAACTAAATATATATAATCAAGCTTATAAAATACTCCACAAAAGAGAGGACACCAAACAGATAAGACTAAAATATACCTTGCAATGGAGTCATTTTATTCAGACATGGGAGTCAAGGTGAAGACCTTGAGTAAGCAGAAGGGTTTGACTACATTTTTTACATTTTGGTTAAAGATGGACTCTTGGAAATGGAAGTGCTTTTCATTGAAATTACAGTCAAAGTTTCCTTGACAGCACTTCTAGAAGCAGTCCCCCTTAATAAGCCCTCTAATCTATAGTAACTCCCAACCACGTGGAGAAGGCAATGTGTTTGTGGATGTCTATGTATGTAAACAGGTGAGCAGCTATGAATAAAATTTAGTGAATTTAGAATTCCGTGTATACGGTAATTTGCTTGAAGTCATTTAAAATCTAGCTTAAGGAAGAATTTGTATACAATTTTTATACAAAATCTGTATTTTAACTGAAAGCATTCAATATTGAGGAATTTGCCTGAAAACATTCTTTTCAATAATTTAGTTGTATTGAAAGCAGTTTAAGAAAAGCTATTTGGACTTACTGTTTTGGGAACATTTGTGCCCTCCACAGAAGAATTCAGTGTTGGGATGCCATCTTAAGCCTTTCCCTGCTAGGAGGGGATCAATTCCCTACTGTGTGACACTGGGGTAGGGCTTACCTAGGTAATTAAATTTTTTGCTTGGAGCTGGAATGGGGTGAAATAAGCTTTAAGTTACAGAATTTGGAATAAAGAGGGGAGCCAAGACAGTGTCTTGGACAAAGATGGGTCTAGGAACCAAAGGAAAGACCTAAATATTAACACATACTAAAGGAGCAATCTTGCTTATGGTAAAGGAGGGAGTTTGTAAGGTCACCCGTCCGATTGGAACAGAAATACCAGAATTACTTAATCTGGTTTTTAATACAATGTAAATATTATCTTCTCTTTTAGTGAAAGCAGTTTGATCGGAGATCATCCAAGATGTCTAATCACTGACATCTGCAAAGGGTGAAGAGTTCAGGGACAACAATCAGTATTTGCCCTATAATCTTGCACAGTTTTGTAACATGCTTTATATATGTTTCTCATTGTTCACATATATACTACATGTCTCCCAACTAATCTGAAAGTCTTTCAAAGGGAAGGACCAGAGTACTAATTTTTCAATAAACAACCGCATGCCTATTACTGTCTCTTATAAAAAAGTCATTTGACTAAATATTTTCCATAATTCATAATATTACAGATATGTTCTAGTTTTGCTTTTAGATTAAAGTTGATCCTGTTGCTAAGAATTGTAACAGACATTCTGCACTGAAGTTAATTTGCCTATGTATCAGAAAGTGTGTCTTGACTTTGGAGCAGACAGACCATGGCATTCGTTTACTTATCAGGCATATAAATTCAACCTCTATAAGATCATCTTAAATGCACAAGGAGAAGAATACTATTTACCTTGGAGGATTATTATGACTATTCAATGAGGTAAATGCTGATTAACAAACACTTTTTAAATACCTATTATGTGTTAGAATTATTATCCTGGCAGTGGGGATAGAATGAAGGGAACATTTTATAAGGTACTTCACATTCCATAGCACAGGGATTTAGAACCCTTGTACCTCACATGGTCTAAAGAATTTTAGAGCTCAGAGGGAATGAAAAGATCATCTTGATAAGTATCTTCACCTGTCAGACAAGTAAACAAGGCCAAGGGAGGGTAAATGAATTGAACAAAATTACAAACAGTTCAGCTGTAGGGTTAGAATTATTATCTAGGTCTCCTTGCTCCTGGTCCTTTGTTTGTTCTGCTATACCTTGTCAACTTTAGTAACATAATGGCCAGTTATTTTACCAGCAAAAGCAAGTTTACTTGGGAATTGAAAGAGGAATTGCAATTTGGGATATGAGAACTATGGCAGACCATAGGCAAATCCAGAGAACAAGGAAGGGAATCTTGCTTTTATAGGGAAAAGGGGGAGCTGGGATGGGCTGTATAACCAAAGAGTCCATTGGAGAAAGCTGGGAGTACAAAGTTAGAAGCTTCTCATTGGTTGGGCTGCTATAGTCTCTGATTGACTGGGCTGTTGGGCGGAGAGAAGTTTTCTTCTGCCTGCTGGGTAGTAAAGTAGTCAACACTTTCCTGTCAGAGATGTAGCTGTACATCTCTTCCTGTTTGGAGTAATTTATGATGCATGGCTGAGAGTGAGAGCTCACCGTACAGGCCTGTTCCAACTCCAATTTTAGCTGAAGTTTCTTTAATTAATTCTACATTTCCTCCTTTTGGTCAAGATCTTTCCTCTCAGGATTGCTGACTGAGTCAGGACCTCCGCAAGTAGTGAAGGAAGGACCAGGAAGGTCCTTCGTGCCAGGAAGGACCTTCCCTAGTATCATGTCCCATATCAAAGGGAAAGTACACAAGTCAGAAACCTCATTAGCCTGCATCTGAGTAACAAGGAAAGTAGTAGGGAGAACTCTTAGGAGGTTTTTGTTAAAAGTCCGTTTTAAATCAAGGTTGTAAATGTTAGAAATTATCTCAAAGCGATGAGCTAGCATCACCTTATTAGGCATGTCATTTTTACAAAGGCTTGACAAGCAATAGATGCAGAACTTAACAAGTAGAGACAGCAGAATTTAAAACAACATAATAAACCCAGTTTGCAAGATGGTTCTAAACTGGGAACCCAGACCAGAAGGTAGCCAGGTGAATAAATCAAAAGACAGTAGGTTGTCTGGTAAAAGTTGCTGTAACCGGTGTGTTTGCTCTTTAATTTTATGTAATTGGGTCTCTACTATCTCAGAGGCTTTTATCCAAATGCAACAAGAGGTGTTTGCTATTGCACAGACACCTCCTTGCTCAGCAGATAGGTTATCAAGGGCTATGTGGGTATCTAAAACCACTTTAGCCAATGACTTAGCAAGGATCATTGCTGAGCTGAAACTGCGTTGGCTACAGAGTAAGCTAACTTTCCTAATATCAGGGAGAGGCTCTTGATCGTTTGTTCATTGGCACTCACTCCAATCCATGGAAGAAAGCTCTCCCTGTGGAGACAAAGCCAGAATTATGTACACCTCCCAGAAGTTCTCACTTAAGGCAGTTATAGAGGCTTAATGGTACAGACCAATGAGAGGCTTCTGTTCAGTTATGTAGGGAGAATAGGACAGTGAATACAACAGAGGCATATTGTCCTTGTATCCTCCAGCTATCAAGGCAATGGGTTGCCCAAGCATAAAGACCACTCCCCAGACTTCCACATGTGAAGGTATAACCAGCGGGGGTACATAAGGTGCCTGCATAAGGGATAGTACCTATGGATCCATTCACTGGCATAGAGGGATTAACATTACTTAACCAAGGCTTAGACATTATGTTGTTATACTCTGAGAGGTTACCTAGATGCACAGATATGTCAGCAAGTTTACAAATAATCCAACTTGCATTGCCAACTCTGGAGAACCTTTCATATAAATATTCAAAAGATCTTGTTTTCCCATTCCAGGATTGGGTCAAGTTGAAGCAAGGAATAAGTTTAGGCAGGCACTGACTCTATAAAATGCGAACACAGAACAATCTGGACAGATAACAGCCTCTGAAACCCCAGCGAAATTACTTCTAGGGTGAACCAAAGGGTCATTGCAATCTTGGACAGAGTGAACCAAAGGGTCATTGCTATCTCGGATGGACTGAGGTTTCCAATGGCAGATCCAGCAATTGGAGAGGTTTCCCTCTTTCAGAAGGGACTGGGAAATATGGACAAGGGCCTTGTCCTTCCATGGAAGGGAGTGAGAAAATAAGTTAAAAAAGATTATTGAAAGAAAGGTATACAGGCCTGGTACGGACATCTTGGGAAAGCTGTCAGCCTCAGATGTCATCTGCTTCAGATCCTACTGAGCTTTATCTTCAGGTTGCCATGCAGTGTGCAGGTCCAGTTGGGGTTTGGTGTCTCCTTTGGTGTGACATGTGGATCTAGGAGTCTACTCCCTGGAGTTTGGTGGCATAGGGGTTAGTTAATGGAACCTGATAATTGCCCTTCCAGCAATGCTGGACATAGTCCTCTTGGAGGTGCCTTTTCCAGTACACAAAATCTCTAGGTTATAGGGTGGATGTTTGGGGTCTTTGCCTTCTGGGAGCATGTTGCAAAAAGAGTGCTCTACTGGAGCAAGATGGTTTTTAGTAGAAGCAATTTAGGCATTTACAGTGTAGAAGTCTGTCTCCCCTTAACAGTTGTAGATGAAAAGATGTAGAACTAAGTGCAGTGGGCACCCCATTACAAGGAGAACAGCCTCCCATTGAACCTATGTATGTAGGTTGCAATGTATGCAAATACATATATTGTCATGAAAAACAAGAATATTGAACAAGAGCTTCAGAACTCTTGAGAGATCAGGTAGGGAGAAAAAAATAATTGCTTCAACCTTTGTTGTGAAGATATAGTTTAGCAAATTGCTGTAAGTTATAGATAGCTTACAGGAGAAGAGAAAGAGGGGTCCTTTACATCTGGAACATAAAACATTAAGGTAATCAGTTTTCTATTGGAGTTTTAGAAATTCTTACCCAGTTCAGTGTTATAATCTTAAAGTTATCAAAAAAAACCCTGTATTCCAGAATGTCTCTCAGAATCCTTTCCATGAATTTTTCTGAAGATGAAACCCATTTGCAAAAGCATCTGAGTAAAGAAATAACTCTGTGAATGACAAAAGGACTTGAAGATGCCCATTATTAAAGACATGTTGAGAAAAAAAAAAAGACATGTTGAGAGTTCATTATAATGAGATTGACAAGGGGATCTGCTTATTTCTGTGACATACATTTTAAAACTACGGCCAGTAAGATTATATCAGGACAAATTAAAGTTTCAGGGATTTCACACAACTTTAGAACACTTATATTGATATGTACCTATACAAATATAAGGTAAAAAGTCTTAGGAGGACCTTCAAGATGACAGACGAGTAAGACGTGGTGATCACCTTCCTCCCCACAAATACATAAAAAATACATCTACATGTGGAACAGCTCCTACAAAACACCTACTGAATGCTGGCAGAAGACCTCAGACTTCCCAAAAGGCAAGAAACTCCCCACGTACCTGGGTAGGGCAAAAGAAAAAAGAAAAAACAGAGACAAAAGAATAAGGACGGAACATGCACCTCCGGGAGGGAGCTGTGAAGAAGGAAAAGTTTCCATGCACTAGGAAGCCCCTTCACTGGCGGAGACGGGGTGGGGTGGCAGGGGGAAGCTTCAGAGCCATGGAGGAGAGCGCAGCATCAGGGGTGCAGAGGGCAAAGTGGAGAGATTCCCGCACAGAAGATCGGTGCCAACCAGCACTCACCAGCCTGAGAGGCTTGTCTGCTCACTTGCTGGTGCGGGTGGGAGCTGGGAGCCGAGGCTTGGGCTTCAGAGATCAGATCCCAGGGAGAGGTCTGGGGTTGTCTGCGTGAACACAGACTGAAGGGAGCTAGTGCACCACAGCTAGCCAGGAGGGAGTCCGGGAAAAAGTCTGGACCTGCCTAAGATTCAAGAGGCTATTGTTTCTGGGTGCGTGAGGAGAGGGATTCAGAGAACCGCCTAAACCAGCTCCAGAGATGGGTGTGAGCCGCGCTATTAATGCGGACACCAGAGACGGGCATGAAACGCTAACACTGCTGCTGCAGCCACCAAGAAGCCTGTGTGCTGCGAGCACAGGTCACTATCCACATCTCCCCTCCAGGGAGCCTGTGCAGCCTGCCACTGCCAGGGTCCGGTGATCCAGGGACAACTTCCCCGGGAGAACACACGGTGTGCCTCAGGCTGGTACGATGTCACGCTGGTCTCTGCCGCCACAGGCTTGCACCACATTCCATACCCCTCCCTGCCACTGGCCTGAGTGAGCCAGAGCACCCTAGTCAGCCGCTCCTTCAACCCCTTCCTGTCTGGGCAAAGAACAGATATCAGAGGGCAACTTACATGCAGAGGCAGGGCCAAAACCAAAGCCGAACGCCAGGAGCTGTGCAAACAAAGAAGAGAAAGGGAAATTTCTCTGTGCAGCCTCAGGAGCAGTGGATTAAATTTCCACAGTCAACTTGAAGTACCCTGCATCTGTGGAATACCTGAATAGACAATGTATCATCCCAAAATTGAGGCGGTAGACTTTGGGAGCAACTGTAGACTTGGGATGTGCTTTATGCATCTAATTTGTTTCTGGGTTTATGTTTATCTTAGTTTAGCTTTTAGTGCTGGTTATCATTGGTGGATTTGTTTATTGGTTTGGTTGCTCTCTTTTTTCTTCTTCTTTTTTAAATTATTTCTTTATTTTTTATTTTAATAATATATTTTAAAATTGTTTTAATTTTAACAACTATTTTATTTTATTTTTTCTCTTTCTTTCTTTTTTTCTTCTCCCTTTTCTCCTGAGCCGTGTGGCTGACAGGGTCCTGGTGCTCCAGCCTGGTGTCAGGCCTGAGCTTCTTAGGTGGAAGAGCCAAGTTCTGGACATTGGACCACCAGAGACCTCCCGGCCCCCTCTAATATCAAATGGTGAGTCTGTCCCAGAGATCTCTGTCTCAACGCTGAGACCCAGCTCCACCCAATGACCAGCAAGCTCCAGTGCTGGACGCCCCATGCCAAACAACAAGCAAGCCAGGAACACAACCCCACCCATTAGCAGAGAGGCTGCCTAAAATCCTAATAAGTTCACAGACACCGCAAAACACACGACGGAAAGCAGCCTTGCCCACCAGAAAGACAAGTTCCAGCCCGACCCACCGGCACACAGGCACCAGGCCCTTCCACCAGGAAGCCAACACAAGCCACTGAACCAAACTTACCCACTGGGGGCAGACACCAAAGACAATGGGAACTACAAACCTGCAGCCTGAGAAAAGGTTACCCCAAACACAATAAGTTAAGCAAAATGAGAAGACAGAGAAATACTCAGCAGATGAAGGAGCACGATAAAAACCCACCAGACCAAACAAATGAAGAGGAAATAGGCAGTCTACCTGAAAAAGAATTCAGAGTAATGATAGTAAAGATGATCCAAAATCTTGGAAATAGAATGGAGAAAATACAAGAAACGTTTAATAAAGACTGAGAAGAATTAAAGAGCAAACAAACAATGATGAACAACACAATAAATGAAATTTAAAATTCAATAGCAGAATAACTGAGGCAGAAGAATGGATAAGTGACCTGGAAGATAAAAATAGTGGAAATACGGCTTCCCTGGTGGCGCAGTGGTTGAGAGTTTGCCTGCCAATGCAGGGGACACGGGTTCATGCCCCAGTCCAGGAAGATCCCATGTGCCGCGGAATGGCTAGGCCCATGAGCCATGGCCGCTGAGCCTGCACGTCCGGAGCCTTTGCTCTGCAACAGGAGAGGCCACAACACTGAGAGGCCCACGTACCAAAAAAAAAAAAAAAAAAAAAAAAAAAAAAAAAAGTGGAAATAACTACTGCAGAGCAGAATAAAGAAAAAAGAATGAAAAGAACTGAGGACAGTCTCAGAGACATCTGGGACAACATTAAACGTACCAACATTCGAATTATAGGGGTTGCCGAGGAAGAAAAGAAAAAGAAAGGGTCTGAGAAAATATTTGAAGAGATGATAATTGAAATCTCCCCTAACATGGGAAATGAAAGCATCAATCAAGTCCAGGAAGCACAGAGAGTCCCATACAGGATAATTCCAAGGAGAAACATGCCAAGACACATATTAATCAAACAATCAAAAATTAAATACAAAGAAAAAATGTTGAAAGCAGCAAGGGAAAAGCAACAAATAACATACAAGGGAATCCCCATAAGGTTAACAGCTGATATTTCAGCAGAAACTCTAAAAGCCAGAAGGGAGTCCAGGACATATTTAAAGTCAGGAAAGGGAAAAAACTACAACCAAGATTACTCTACCCAGCAAGGATCTCATTCAGATTCGATGGAGAAATTAAAACCTTTACAGACAAGCAAAAGCTAAGAGAATTCAGCACCACCAAACCAGCTCTGCAACAAAAACTAAAGGACCTTCTCTAGGAAGGAAACACAAGAGAAGGAAAAGACCTACAATAACGAACCCAAAACAATTAAGAAAATGGTAATAGCAACATACGTATCGATAATTACCTTAAATGTAAATGGATTAAATGTCCAACCAAAAGACATAGACTGGTTGAAGGGATAAAAAAACAAGGCCCATTTATATGCTGTCTATAGGAGACCCACTTCAGACCTAGGGACACATACAGACTGAAAGTGAGGGGATGAAAAAAAGATATTCCATGCAAATAGAAATCAAAAGAAAGCTGCAGTAGCAATTCTCATATCAGACAAAATGGATTTTAAAGTAAAGATTATTACAAGAGACAAAGAAGGACACTACATAATGATCAAGGGATGAATCCAAGAGGAAGATATAACAATTGTAAATATTTATGCACCCTACATAGGAGCACCTCAATACATAAGGCAAATGCTAACAGCCATAAAAGGGGAAATCGACAGTAACACAATAAGAGTAGGGGACTTTAACACCCACTTTCACCAAAGGACAGATCAACCAAAATGAAAATAAATAAGGAAACACAAGATTTAAATGATACATTAAACAGATGGATATAATTGATATTTACAGGACGTTCCATCCAAAAACAACAGAATACACTTTCTTCTCAAGTGCTCATGGAACGTTCTCCAGGATAGATCGTATCTTGGGTCACAAATAAAGCCTTGGTAAATTTAAGAAAATTGAAAGCATACCAATTATCTTTTCTGACCACAACAGTATGAGACTACATATCAGTTACAGGAAAAAAACTGTAAAAAATACAAACACATGGAGGCTAAACAATGTGCTACTATATAACCAAGAGATCACCGAAGAACTCAAAGAGGAAATCCAAAAATACCTAGAAAAATATCACAATGAAAACATGACAACCCAAAATCTATGGGATGCAGCAAAAGCAGTTCTAAAAGGGAAGTTTATAGCAATACAATCCTACCTCAAGAAACAAGAAAAATCTCAAATAAACAACCTAACCTAACACCTAAGGCAATTAGAGAAAGAAGAACAAAAAAACCCAAAGTTAGCAGAAAGAAAGAAACCATAAAGATCAGATCAGAAATAAATGAAAAAGAAATGAAGGAAACAATAGCAAAGATCAATAAAACTAAAAGCTGGTTTTTTGAGAAGATAAACAAAATTGATAAACCATTAGCCAGACTCATCAAGAAAAAAAGGGAGAAGACTCAAATCAACAGAATTAGAGTGAAAAAGGAGAAGTAACAACTGACAAGGCAGAAATACAAAGGATCATGAGAGATTACTACAAGCAACTCTATGCCAATAAAGTGGACAACCTGGAAGAAATGGACAAATTCTTAGAAAAGCACAACCTTCTGAGACTGAATCAGGAATAAATAGGAAATATAAACAGACCAATCACAAGCACTGAAATTGAAACTGAGGTTAAAAATCTTCCAACAAACAAAAGCTCAGGACCAGATGGCTTCACAGGTCAATTCTATCAAACATTTACAGAAGAACTAACACTTATCCTTCTGAAACTCTTACAAAATATAGCAGAGGGAGGAACACTCCCAAACTCATTCTCTGAGGCCACCATCACCCTGATACCAAAACCAGACAAAGATGTCACAAAAAAAGAAAACTACAGGCCAATATCACTGATGAATATAGATGCAAAAATCCTCAACAAAATACTAGCAAACAGAATCCAACAGCACATTAAAAGGATCATACACAATGATCAAGTGGGGTTTATCCCAGGAAGGCAAAGATTCTTCAATATAGGCAAATCAATCAATGTGATAAACCATCTTAACAAATTGAAGGAGAAAAACCATATGATCAGCTCAATAGACGCAGAAAAAGCTTGTGACAAAATTCAACACCTATTTATGATAAAAACTCTCCAGAAAGCAGGCATAGAGGGAACATACCTCAACATAATAAAGGCCATATATGACAAACCCACAGCCAACATTGTTCTCAGTGGTGAAAAAGTGAAACCATTTCCTCTAAGATCAGGAAAAAGACAACGTTGTGCACTCTCACCACTCTTATTCAACATAGTTTTGGAAGTTTTAGCCACAGCAATCAGAGAAGAAAAAGAAATAAAAGGAATCCAAATCAGAAAAGAAGAAGTAAAGCTGTCACTGTTTGCAGATGACATGATACTATACATAGAGAATCCTAAAGATGCCACCAGAAAATTACTAGAGCTAATCAATGAATTTGGTAAAGTAGCGGGATACAAAATTAATGCACAGAAATCTCTGGCATTCCTATACACTAATGATGAAAAACCTGAAAGAGAAATTAAGGAAACACTCCCATTTACCACTGCAACAAAAAGACTAAAATACCTAGGAATAAACCTACCTAAGGAGACAAAAGAGCTGTATGCAGAAAACTATGACACTGATGAAAGATATTAAAGATGATACAAACAGATGGAGAGAAATACCATGTTCTTGGATTGGAAGGATCAACATTGTGAAAATGACTATACTACCTAAAGCAATCTACAGATTCAATGCAATCCTTATCAAACTACCAATGTCATTTTTCACAGAACTAGAACAAAATATTTCAAAATTTGTATGGAAACACAAAAGACCCCGAAGAGCTAAAGCAATCTTGAGAAAGAAAAATGGAGCTGGAGGAATCACACTCCCTGACTTCAGACTATACTACAAAGCTACAGTAATGAAGCCAGTATGGTACTGGCACAAAAACAGAAATACAGATCAATGGAACAGGATAGAAAGCCCAGAGATAAACCCATGCACATATGGTCAACTAATCTATGACAAAGGAGGCAAGAGGCAAGGATATACAAAGAAGAAAAGAGAGTCTCTTCAATAAGTGGTTCCGGGAAAACTGGACAGCTACATGTAAAAGAATGAAATTAGAACACTACCCATCACCATACACAAAAATAAACTCAAAATGGATTAAAAACCTAAATGTAAGGCCAGACACTATAAAACTCTTAGAGGAAAACCTAGGTAGAACACTCTATGACATAAATCACAGAAAGATCCTTTTTGACCCACCTCCTAGAGAAATGGAAGTAAAAACAAAAATAAACAAATGCGATCAAATGAAATTTAAAAGCTTTTGCACAGCAAAGGAAACCATAAACAAGACCAAAAGACAACCCTCAGAATGGGAGATAATATTTGAAAATGAAGAAACTGACAAAGGATTCATCTCCAAAATACAGAAGCAGCTCATGCAGCTCAATATCAAAAAAACAAACAACCCAATCCAGAAATGGGCAGAAGGCCTAAATAGACATTTCTCCATATAAGATATACAGACTGCCAACAAACACATGAAAGGATGCTCAACATCACTAATCATTAGAGAAATGCAAATCAAAACTACAATGAGGTATCACTTCACACCAGTCAGAATGGCCATCATCAAAAAATCTACAAACAATAAATGCTCAAGAGGATGTGGAGAAAAGGGAACCCTCCTACATTGTTGGTGGGAATGTAGATTGATGCAGCCACTATGCAGAACAGTACGGAGATTCCTTAAAATACTGAAAATAGAACTACCATATGACCCAGCAATCCCACTGTTGGGCATATACTCTGAGAAAACCATAATTCAAAAAGAGTCATGTACCACAATGTTCACTACAGCACTATTTACAGTAGGCAGGACATGGAAGCAACCTAAGTGTCCATCGACAGATGAATGGATAAAGAAGATGTGGCACATATATACAATGGAATATTGCTCAGCCATAAAAAGAAATGAAATTGAGTTATTTGTAGTGAGGTGGATGGACCTTCACTCTCTATCTGTCACTCTGTATGACAGATAGAGAGTGAAGTAAGTCAGAAAGAGAAAAGCAAATACCATATGGTAACACATATATATGGAATCTAAAAAAGAAAATGTTTCTGAACAACCTAGGGGAAAGACAGGAATAAAGAAGCAGATGTAGAGAATGGACTTAAGGACCAGGGGAGGGGGAAGGGTAAGCTGGGACGAAATGAGAGAGTGGCATGGACATATATACACTACCACATGTAAAATAGATAGCTAGTGGGAAGCAGCTGCATAGCACAGGGAGATCAGCTGAGTGCTTTGTGACCACCTAGAGGGGTGGGATAGGGAGGGTGGGAGGGAGACACAAGAGGGAGGGGATATGGGGATATAAGTACACATATTGCTGATTCACTTTGTTATACAGCAGAAAGTAACACAACAATGTAAAGCAATTATACTTCAATGAAGATGTTAAAAAAAAAAGTGTTAGTATTCCTTCTTGACAAGCTTCCCATGTAATTCTGTATATAACATAATGTTGATTAGTTTAACATTTTACAGGTGAGAGACAAATTCTTTAAGATTTTTGGCCCTCTGTATGAACCCAAAGTTAGTTCAAGGACACGAAGTCTTCGTTTAGAACCCAGCTTTTGCGAAATTGGTCAAAAACATCAAAAAGTTTTGGACACTTGACCAAACAGGACCATAGATCATTATGAAATGGTACTTAAATTTATCTATTTGACGAAAGTAACAACAAAAGATTTCAAAGGCAAACACAAATAGCTTACATAGTTGTAGCAAAACTTAGCTCTTTGAATATTGAGAAGATGCAGTTTCCTTTAGTAATCAAACACCTGATTAAGACCACATGAAGGGTGGGAATTCCCTGGCAGTCCAGTGGTTAGGACTCTGTGCTTTCACTCCTCAGGGCTGTGTTTCAATCCCTAGCTGGGGAACTAAGATCCCACAAGCCATAAGGCCCGGACAAAAAAAGAATACCACATGAAGGGCAAGAAATTATTTTCATAAAACACAAATCTTTGTTTTCTAAGCAGATTACTTAATAGGTAAAGAAAAATCCTTCACAATCTGTCATCAGGAGTGGACCAGTATAAAAGTATATTTCCTTCATAGTAAATTTTCCAATGTGGCACCAAAAAACCAATAAACCCAAATACCTTTAATTTCTTTGTAAAGAAAGCCAAAAGTTGATGAATCTATTTTTAGTAACGTTTCAGTATTTTAACTTATTTGGAAATGATCTAGATATTTCCATATATAGAGATCTAGACTACTCATCATTTAATTTAATCTTAGCAAGACTCCAAAGTTTCAAGTTACCAAAAAGGTTTCAGGAATTTACTTTTCAAGCACATATACCTCAAAACATAATTATTATACCAAAAACTCTTATTCTATTTTCCTCTACCTAAATCATTTGTTTCCAACAATTATGTTTAGATTATTCACAAAAACTTTCACGTGACATTCAAACAGCTAGCCATCTTAAGTTATTTTTCTGGCTGACAAATTTTGTAAAAAAAATAACATGAACTTCTCTGGTCAATACATCCAGATAGGATTAAAATTGTATGCCTGCAATTACTTTCAGATTTGATAACTCCAAAGACATGCTTGTTTTTAATTAAACCAACAACTAAATTAAGTTTACTTGCCCAGGTGGTCAAAGTTTTTTGTTTGGTTTTTGTTTTTGTATGCTGTAAGGATCCTTTTAGAGCTGTTTTTTGGAGTCAGTTTGTCTTTCAGAAGCTTCTGCATAAAAATTAAGAAATAGATTCCATTGTCTCTTCTCTTTTAAGGATGCCCCTTAAGGTAGACTTATTTAAAACAAAGTTTCCCCCTTTTGAAAGGAATGGGTGACTTGCCAAAAGCCTTCAAAAAACAGACTGACAGAAACAGAAAGCAAGTTTTCTCCTAGGAGTTTTGGAGTATATTTGTCTATTATGAAAAATCAAGGGTAATTGCTATTTTAATCTTTCCTTCTAGTTGTTTATTTGCTCCAGTTAACTTAGAAACAGAATTAGGGGTTGTGCATTTGGATTCTCAGAGGGTCCGATTTTAAGGTGTCAGGTTTTCACAGAGGAGGAGAGAGGAAGATGGCACGGGGGTAGAGTTTGAGCACAAGATGCCTTCTGGGGAAGACACACAAGATGTCACCTGAGACAAAGAGGTTGGGGAAGGGGATCACAAGAAGCATGAGGCTTTGAACACCATCTTGTTCTTCTCTAGGTTTTTAGATGTTTTGGCCAGTTTAGAAACAGTATCTTGCTGGCAGGTGTGAGAGCAGCAAACCACTTCCAGATACCACTCTGTCTTGGTGAAAGAGTTCCCAGCCACTATCCAACCAGCTTTTTTTTTTTTTGCGGTATGCGGGCCTCTCACTATTGTGGCCTCTCCCGTTGCGGAGCACAGGCTCCGGACGCGCAGGCTCAGCGGCCATGGCTTACGGGCGCAGCCGCTCCGCGGCATGTGGGATCTTCCCGGACCGGGGCACGAACCCGTGTCCCCTGCATCAGCAGGCAGACTCTCAACTACTGCGCCACCAGGGAAGCCCCCCAACCAGCTTTGACTCTGCCAAGTTCAAGGCCCTCACAGGATGGAGCCAGATGGAAGGTTGGCCCTAGAAAAGGAGAAAAACTGCTTCTGTAGGTGTGTGTGTGGTTACATGTGGTGGCTCCAATTCCACATCCTCTGTGAGGCTAAGGTTTCTGTGTGTGTGTGTGTGTGTGTGTGTGTGTGTGTGTGTGTGTGTGAGTGTGTGTGCGTGTGTATGGGAGAGAGAGAGAGAGAGAAAGGGAGCATTTTTACGTCTCTACGTCCACTGACATTTCTTTGTGCCAGTGATAACCCAGCAACCTGGAAAATCCAGCAGCCATTAGAAGTGAATCTCAGGTATTTGAGGCAAATGCTAAACTCTCTCACATTATTCCTGTCCAGGCTTTCTTTCTGTTCTTTGTTTCTGTGTCTGCTCAGCTATTGACTCCTTTTGTGTTGTGGTTAAGAGCTCCAACGCTGAGGCCACATAAACCTAGGTTCCAGTGCTGGCTTCTCCAGTTACTGTGTGACCTTGGGCAAGTTCCTTATTGTCCCTAAGCTTTAGTTTCCCTAAAAATAAATCAAATGAGATATGTTCCTATAAGTGGAGGCTCTAGTAATTACTCAGTCTTTCCCTTTTCACCCCTCAGACCAGATAACAAAATCTTGATAGTGAACTTTAACACTCTTCTTTACCAGGACACCGACTGCAGCTACTCTCAAGGGCTGTTTCACATACACACCTCATCCAACCTCATTCTCTAGGGCACCACAAGAAGTTTAGCCATGAAGTCAGTGCCCATCTTAGGGTAGCAGGCAGCTAATCCTCATCTCCCTTCCTCTCTCCTTTCCTTCTTACTCCATACACTGTTCCTAGTGTGGATAGAAGTTTGTTTGGTCGTTTCTTTCTACATTTATGGAACAATTTTATGTAAACTCTTCTTAATTTTAGATGCACATGAATATAATGTTACACATTTCTATCTCTAAAAAAAAAAAAACAACTAACAACTGAAATAGCATTAAATTGTTTTGTCCTAATGCTTATGTTTTTCTATGGGTCTATGCGTGTGGATGGGAATGAAACGGTCTCCCAGCCTGGGACTCAATGATCTCCTGAGGTTCTTTTAGAGATATGAAAAGCAAGCTTATGACAAAATAATGAGTTCTAGCCTTACATGATGTGCAAGGTATGTGCCCAGGCTTTGTTGATAAGTCCAAGATGTTGTTGGCTGGTATTCCAAGAAAAAAGAGTGTAGTCGTCTATATTTCTTTACATTTAACATTTTTTTTAGGATTTTTTTAATGCTAGTTTCTTTCTTGATTTCTGGGTTCAACAGTAAGGCTCCTGATTAGACACGTGTATTTTGTATAGCAACACTGAATGCATTTTATCATGACATTTTTCTGAACTTTAATTTTGAAACAATTTAGATTTACAAATGTTACAAAGATAATTTACATAGTGCAGAGATTAAGTTACAAAGATAGTACAGAGAATTCTTGCATATGTTTCACCCAGCTTCCCTTAATGTTATTACATTGCGTATTCTATTTATCAAAGCCTAATAAATCAACCTTGGTACAGCATTATTAACAAAATCACAAACTTCATTTGAATTTCACCAGTTTCCCCACTTCTGCTTTTTCCGCTCCAGGATTGAGTGGGATTCTATACTGCATTTAGTCATCATATCTCCTTAGTCTCCTCTAATCTCTGATGGGTTCTCAGTCTTTCCTTGTGTTTCATGAACTTGACGCTTTTGAAGAACACTGGCCAGGTATTTTCCAGAATGTCCCTCAATTTGAGTTTGTCTAATGTTTTCTCATGATCTGACTGGGGTTGTGGAGTTTTTAGAATACCACAGAGATGAAGTGTCCTTCTCATTGCATCATATCAAGGATACATGATATCAGCGTGTACTAATCAACTTATTACTGGTGATCACTTGGTTACAGTGGTGTCTGCCAGGTTTCTACACTGTAAAATTACTAATTTTTTTTCCATTTCCATACTGTATTCATTAGAAGTGACTTTCTAAGTCCAGTCAACACTCAAGATCTGGGGAAATAAATGACACCTTCTGGAGGGAGGAGTATTAAAGAATTTGTGGACATATGTTAAAACCACTACAGCATTTAGTAAATATTTGGGGGGAGATACATTGAGGCTGTGCAACTATGCTGTTTCTCCTTAAAGTTTCACCCACTAATTTTAGCACACATCCTTGAATCTTGCCCACAGTAGTTATTACTCTGGTGTTCAAATAGTGATTTTTCTATTGCCCTCATTCCTTCTATATTTATTATTTGGAATTTTGGAATTTTTCTGTAAGGAAGAGTTTTCCCTTCTCCATTTATTTATTCAATTATTTATTTATATCAATATGAATTAATAGATACTTATTTTATTCTTTGAGTTATAATCCAATACTATTGTTATTAATTTTATTGCTCAAATTCCTCCAAGTTTGGTCAATGAAGCTCTTTTTATTTCTGTATCATTTCTTTCTATCTATCTATCTATCTATCTATCTAACAACTATGTGAGTTTATGCTGATATCTTTGACTCATTCAACTCCACAGGGTTCATTCTAACCTTTCCTCCCTTACTTATTTGTAATTTACTTTCTCTGACAATGAGAAACATGATTTCCATTATCTACAATTTACTTACTTTTGTTCAACCCTAGTATACTTGTAATGCAGTATCGGAATTGCTAAACTGTACTCTTGTGTGACACACATTTACCAAGTAAAATATATCAGTGTTTTCATCAGTTCTTTTTGTCTGTAGTCTTATAGTTTCCAGTAAAAACACTCTTCTCCCAGATGGGTCAGCTCTTCTCCCATCCCCATGCAGTTGTGTCATTTATTTTTCATACATTCTTTCCCCTGCTCTAACACCTTCTGGTAAAATAATAAACATTTTTAAGCAATAAAGAATATTAGGAATCAACTTGTCCAAAATTTTTCTATTTTATAATTTTTTTTGTATTTTTAAAGTTTACAAAATACACACACATTTTTGTTTAATGGAAAAGAAAGGTATAATATGAAAACAATTCTCCCTCAGTTGTTTGTATGTGTGAATATGTAAGGGTTTGACTATTTCTGTAGTTCTTTTTATCTCCATTGGTATGTCCTAGTAGTTAATAATGGTTCCAAGCCCCACTCTCAGAGTTAACTGGTATTGATTGTTTTATTTCACATATCAGAGATTAAGGCCACACAAGTTTTGTTATGACAAACCGAGCTGGATCTCAGACTCAAGACTACCAGATCATTGTTATTTCTACTTCCTGGTGTTTTTGTTCAAAGGCACGTACTCAGATCAATCTGCAACCCAAATATAGATAAGTGTGAAATGGACAACTTGTAAAACACCCGTGAGGTGGTAAGTAGACCGTTTTGACCTCAGCTGTGGTAGCTGTGGATAAAGGGGCAGTCATGTGTTGGGGGAGTATGATTTTTATCTTCCGTGTTATGCCATGGAGGTCTATAAAAAACCTTTCCACTCTGGCCACAGCAGGGGTTTAGTAGGGATTCATAGAGCAGCTCACAGACAGAAGGCACCAGCAAGGATTTTCTCATGGAAGTCCCTGTTTTGCAAAGATTGGAGCAGTAGCAATTAGAAGCACAATATTCTAGAACGATAAAAGAACTATTGATAAAATCTGTGCCCTTGAAACTGAACTTTGATGAACTGAAGAGATTGGAAAACTTCAGAATTTGTATCCTAGCTGTGATAATAGGAAATGACCCCCCAACTGCACCAGTGTGGCATTCTGGAACAAAAGAGGTCAAGGAGAGAAATCTCATAGCCAGCCTGACCAAAGATGCAGAGCTGCCACAGGACTGGAATAGAGCATCACCCTAGTGCCTCTTGGATGAAGCCTACACCAGCATCTAGAGGAGAGGCGCTGCTGCAACTCTAAAGCTATGCTATGATTATAGCTGTGAGTACTTGAAATATGGCACAGATATTTAAACTAGCATTATTTCCATTGCACAATTTAGTTTTTGTGGACTAATCCTTTTATCACTTGAATAAAATGAACTCCTTCATGTACTGCTAAAGATAGATGCCTGAACTGGGTGGAACTCAGTAACAAACGTAGTTGCAGCCCTGCTTTGGGCCCAGTGTGAGCAAATCAGGAGAACATTCCCAGCACAGAATGGTGCCCAAACAGGCCCCAATTCTATAAAGACATGCCACTCCTTATATGTAAGAGAGAAAATAAAAAACTGTAGCAGCAAAATCTGGGCATCCTCACAAGTGTAGCAATATATGCATTTTTGGGGTTAACAAACTGGTTAGTTATGTTTTGAAATTAACCATACATCCCACAGGACATTCTTAAATATTCTAAAAGTTGTTTGAGGGATGGTTAAGATAAATTATTTCCCTTCCATGTTTTCAGATACCCTAGGTCTTCTTAAGATAAATTATTTCCCTTTGCTATTTTTAGAAACTCCAGATCTTTCTCAGGACATAATGGTCTTAACATTGGAACAAATTCCAGGGATGTTAACTTCTCTTTGAACCTGAATTTACCTTAAGTTATTGCCCTTAAAAAAGAATTAGCTTGTTTGTTTGTTTATTCATTCATTCATTTAGTTGGAGTTATAATTTGTAGACCATAAAAGACACAGATCTTAAGTGTTCAGTTTGATGTTTTGACATTTGTAAACACCCATAAAACCCTGACCCCAAACAAAAATATAGAACACTTTCATCACCCCGGAAAGTTCTGGTCGATTTTACCCCACTTCCAAATGCAACCATTTTCTGACTTCTGTGATACGTTTATAGTATTTTGCCTGTTCTTGCACTTCATATTCATTGAATCAAGTAGCGTGTGTGTGCGTGTGTGCACATGTGCGTGTGCATGTATCTTCTTTCAGTTTCTGAGATTCATCCATGTTGCTGTACTTGTCAGTAGTTCTTCATTTTTGTTGTTGAGTGGTGTTCCATTGTATGGCTATATCACAGCTTGTTTACTCATTCTCTTGTTGATGGACACGAGGGTTTCCACTTTTAGGCTGTTATGAATAAGGCTGCTACGGATGTTCTCGAATGTCTTTAAATTTTCCCTCTTTTTTTTTTTTTTTTTTTTTTTTTGCGGTACGCGGGCCTCTCACTGCTGTGGCCTCTCCCGTTGCAGAGAACAGGCTCCGGACGTGCAGGCTCAGCGGCCATGGCTCACGGGCCCAGCCGCTGCGTGGCATGCGGGATCTTCCCGGACCGGGGCACGAACCCGTGTCCCCCTCATCGGCAGGCGGACTCTCAACCACTGCGCCACCAGGGAAGCCCTAAATTTTCTCTTTTTAAAAAACTTCTTTATAAAAAATAATTTCAAACTTACCAAAAGTAGCAAAAATTGAAGTTGCACAAAACACTCATATACCCTTTTTCCAGATTTATCTATTGTAACTATTTAAACTTTGCTTTATCATTTGTGTGTGTGTGTGTGTGTTTTCCCTGAACAATTTGAAGGTCCTTTGCTCCAAAATTATGACCTTTTACTCCTAAAAAGTTCAGTCTATACTTCCTTAGAATGTGGATATTCTCTAATATAGTCACAGTATAGTTACCAATTCCAGTGACTTTAACATCAGTGTAATACTCTAATCTATCAGTTGTATTCCAATTTTGTCAATTATTGACCCAATAATGTCCTTAACAAAGTCCCCTACTCCCCCAATAAAAAATCCAGTTTAGGATCAGCTATTGCTTTTAACTGTCACCTCTCTGTAGCCTCCTTTAATCTGGAATATTTCTAAAGCCTTTTTTTTGTCTTTATAACATTACATTTTTGACAAATTGGTACCCCCCTCTCTTTAAAAAAAAAAGTGTTCCTCATTTCACGTTGTTCTGATGTTTCCTCAGAATTAGATTTATATTATGCAGTCTAGCCCAGAATACTGCATGGGAGATGCTCTTTCTCAGGGTAGCACAGTTAGAGGCATGAACTGTCCATCTGTCCCCCATTGGTGATGTTAATTTGGATTGCCCTGTCAAGATGCTGTCTAATTTATTCAGTGTAAAATTACTATTTTCCTCTCTGTTGTAAATCATGGGTGGACTATGCAGAGATAATTTAGAATTGAGAAAATATCCTATTCCTTATGAAAATTTCCTCCTAGATTTAGCATCATTGGTGATTCTTACCTGATACAATCTTTACTGTGATTGTTGCAAAATGATCATTTTCCAACTTGCTTACTCTTCCACATTTACCAGTTGGCCCTCAACATTCAACTGTAATCAAGAGCTCTCTCCTCTGCACTATTATTTATTTATTTATTATAGGTACGAACTCATTAATTTCTATTTTTTCAATGGCTTACAATTCATTGCTCTACATATTTTGACACACAAATTATCCCAGATTTGGCTAAGAGAAGTCTCTTCAAGATGGCTGTTGTGTTCTTGTGACATTCTTTCCCCCATGATTTTTTAAATCACTTTCTTATTTTCTAGTATAACTAGATGTTTCAGGTTCATCTAACATCTGCTTTGCTCCATCCCTGGTATTAGCCATTTCTTTGAGGAGCCCTGGTTCGTCTTAGTGAAGAATGGTATTAAAGACCAAGATCTAAGTACTAGGTATGATCTTTGCTGCCAGTATCTTTGCTTCTTGGTCCTTTCAGTGGACAGAATTAAATACCTATACCTACATACTTACACACATGCACTGATATATGCACACACACCCCATATGCATATTTTAGAAATCATAAATTCATACCTGAGATCTCCAGTTCCATTCCATGTCCTCAGGGTTCTTTTCTGTCTTCTTCTATTCCGTATTTGTGTGTCCTTTCTTCCTCTGTGAGATCTCCAGCTCCCAGGAACATCAATACATTTGTTCAATAGCTTCAGTATTTTCCCGTACTACTACAATAAACAAATCTCTAAAATGAGCTCAGGATTCACTTGTAATTCTTTCCTAGCCCCCACCCTGTCAAGACTCAGGGTGTGTAGTCAAATATTTGTTCATAAGTGTCTAGGCTTCCTTCTTTCCTGGGCTCTTTCCTTCCTTTTTCTTCCCTCAGTGTGGTTATGGTATTCATTTGAAGTACAATTAGATTCATTTGTTTTATTTTGCTTTAAGTTTTTGATTTTCTCCCCATTCTTAGTGGTTGAATTTAATTTTTGAATATGTAGAACATAAACATGCTTTCAAGTATCAAAATTATGCAAATAGGTATCCTCAGAGAAGGGATTCTCTCTTCACATTCCTTCCACCCTATTTCCTCCTATCCTTGTATGCCACCACTTTCACTGTTACCTGGTTTCTCCTTCTGTGTTTCTTTTTGTAAAGATAAGCAAAAATGGGCTTCCCTGGTGGCGCAGTGGTTGAGAATCTGCCTGCCAATGCAGGGACACGGGTTCGATCCCTGGTCCGGGAAGATCCCACATGCCACGGAGCAACTAAGCCCCTGTGCCACAACTACTGAGCTCGCGTGCCACAACTACTGAAGCCCACGCACCTAGAGCCTGTGCTCCGCAACAAGAGAAGCCACTGCAATGAGAAGCCTGCACACCACAACAAAGAGTAGCCCCCGCTCACCGCAGCTAGAGAAAGCCTGTGCACAGCAACGAAGACCCAACGCGGCCAAAAATAAGTAAGTTAAATAAATAAATAAATTTAAGAAAAAAAAAGATAAGCAAAAAAATGTATGTATCCTTGTTTTCCCTTTTTTTGTACGTAAAAGATAATATCCTATGTAAGCCCTTCTGCTTTTTCTAAACTTAGTCATACCTCCTAAAATTACTCCATTTCAATTCACAGAGATCTTCTCTAGTATTTTTTTTTAAAGCTGCATAGAATTTCTTTGTGTACCTGTACCAAAGATTCTTCAATCAATGTCCTATGCTTGAATCTTCGGCTGGTTTCCATTATTTTGCAGTTTCAAATAATGCTGCAAGAGAGAATTTTGTGCGCATGGATTTTTGTATTTCTGGAAGTGGTTCCACTTCCTTGGGCATTTAAATTCCTAGAAGTAGGATTTCTGGGCAAGGGGTAAATGCATGTATAATTTTGTGTTTGTATTTGTATTTCCCAACTTCCCTCATTTTTTTTTTTCCATTCCCATGGTGATGTATGAGGGTGTCTGTTTTCCTCATATTATTGCCAGAGGGTAACTTGCTATTGGTAAGAAATTTACTTCCATTAACTTCTCTTATTAGACATCTTTCAATATGTTTAAAGGCCATTTTTTGTATCTCTTTTTGTAAATTGTCTGTGTTTTGTCATTTGCCCATTTTTCTATAGGCTTTTCTTCTTTCAGGTTTTATACGTTATTTATAAATTAGGGATATTATCCCATTAACTGGAATGTAAGTTGCAAATATTTTCTTCTAGTTTATCATCTGTCTTTTGACTTTGCTTATGCTGTTTTTTGGACATATCAAAGTTTTTAAATTTTTAGTCCTTATATTTATCAATCTTTTTCTTTTACTGCATCTGGATTTTTAATTATAGTTAGAAAGACTTTTCTGATATCTGTGTTATAGGGGAATTCACTCATGTTTTCTTGGAGTACTTGTGTAATTTATTTTTTACATTTAGATATCTGATCCATTTGGAGTTTATTCTGGTGTATGGTGTGAGAAATGGACTTAAATTTATCTTTTTTCAAGTGGTTATCCAGTTGTCTCAACACCATTTATTAAAAAAAAAATTATATTTGCCCAGTGATGAGAGATACCACATTTATCATATGCTAGACTGTTATATGCAGTTGGCTCCATTTCTGGATTTTCTATACTATTCCATTGGTCTATCTATTCATGTATCAATACCACACTTTTAATTATAGAGGCATTATAGTATATTTTAATATCTGAAAGGGTTAAATGCTTTCTTGTCAGCTGTTCTTGCATGTTTATTTTCCCATATGAACTTTGGGATTAACTTATCTACTTCCAAACAAAGCTCGTTGGAATTTTTCTTGAAATTGCAGTGTTTACTAAGGGAGAACTCACATACTGATGATGTTGAAACATCCTAACCAAGAACGGGGATGTCTTTCTATTTGTTCAAAACTACTATTGTGTCTTTTGGGAATGTTTTATAATTTTCTTCATATTGGTTTTGAACATTTATTATTAGGTTTATTCTGAAATATTTTTTCTTGTTTGATGCTATTGTAAATGGGGTCTTCTCATCCATTATCTCTTCTAACTGGTTGTTATTTGTATATATGAATGTTATTGATTCTTGCATGGTAAATTTATATCTTGCTACCTTTTGTAATTCTTTTATTGTTTGAGATAATTTTACCATTGATTCTCTAGGGCAGAAGTCAGCAAACATTTTATGTAAAGGACCAGAGAGTAAATATGTTAGACCTGATGGTCTAAAGGTCTCTGATGCAACTACTCAACCCTGCCATTGTAGTGCAAAAGCGGCCATAGACAAGTCAGAAATGAGTAGACATAGCTGTGTTCCATTAAAACTTTATTTAAAAAACAGATGAGGGGCTGAATTTCACCTGTGGTCCATAATTTGCTGACCCCTATTCTAGGGTTTTCCAGGTATATCACCATCTTATCTGCAAATAGATAGATTTACTTCTTATTTTCTTCTGCCTCATTGTTTCCAGTAGTCTAATTACACTGGGTAGTAACTCCAGAGAATGTTAAATAATAGTGGAGATAGCAGGCATCTGTTGTTCCTGACTTTAGTGAGAATGCTGCTAGAGTTTCCTCGTTTCGGAGCTGACTTTAGGAGTAAGGTTCATATATTTTGTCATGATGAAAAAATATCCATTCATTCTTTTTTTTTTTTTTTTGCTGTACACGGGCCTCTCGCTGTTGTGGCCTCTCCCGTTGCGGAGCACAGGCTCAGCGGCCATGGCTCACGAGCCCAGCCGCTCCGCGACACGTGGGATCTTCCCGGACCGGGGCACGAACCCGTGTCCCCTGCATCGGCAGGCGGATTCTCAACCACTGCGCCACCAGGGAATCCCTCCATTCATTCTTGTAGCACAAATGAAACTATGAACAAAGCTGCTCCAAGGTGCTATCAGGGATATTAGGGAGCAATTAATTGAGACCAAGAGAATAGAATAAATAGCTCATAAGATGAAAATAAACAAAAAATTTAAACAAAACAATCAAAACCTTCTTAATGGTTACGGATTGGTAATCAAGTCAATTTTCCTATGTATAGCTTTCTTTAAAAATATATATTTAATTGGCAATTTCTTAATTTGTTTAATGAATCTCATTATTTTCTAATAATCCTGCTTTGATTATTAAAACCTCAAGTTAACAACTTTAAACAGAAATATTTGAATTCAAGTGGGTACCAACATTTATACACTACTCTGAATGGGTCTGTCTTCCTGTAACTATATTACAGAGGAAGGAACTGGGAAGAATATAGAAACAAAAAATAGAATAGGGAAGATTATACTGATTTTGTCACTAATTAGTCACAGAACATTGGCCAAGTCACTTCACCTCTCCTTAACTCAGTTTCTTCATCTGTAAATAAGGCCATGGGTCTAGATGTAAAGATCCATTTATCTGTCGATGGACATTTAGTTTGCTTCCATGTCTTGCTATTGTAAATAGTGATGCAGTGAACATTGGCGTGCTTTTTGAATTATGGTGTTCTCCGGATATATGCCCAGGAGTGGGATTGCAGGATCATACGGTAGCTCTACTTTTAGTTTTTTAAAAACTAAATGCCCATTGACAGATGAATGGATAAAGAAGATGTGGTATATATACACAATGGAATATTACTCAGCCATAAAAAGAATGAAATTATATAATTAGCAGCAACATGGATGGACCTAGAGATTATCATACTAGGTGAAGTAAGACAGACAGAGAAAGACAAATATCATATGATATCATTTATATGTGGACTCTAAAAGAAAGTTATACAAATGAACTTATATACAGAACAAATAGACCCACAGACATAGAAAACAAACTTATGGTTACCAAAGGGGAAAGAAAGGAGAGGGATAAATTAGGAGTTTGGGATTAACATACACATGCTAGTATATATAAAATAGATAATCAACAAGGACCTACTGTATAGCACAGGGAACTCTACTCAATATTCTGTAATAACCTATAAGGGAAAAGATTCTGAAAAAGAATAGATATAGATACATGTATAACTGAATCACTTGCTATACACCTGAAACTAGCACAAAATTGTAAATCAGCTATACTTCAATTTTAAAAAAGCATTAGCATCAAAAAAAAGGTCCATTGTAGCTTTACAATCTTCTGCTCATGCTTACCTTTTTATAGCTTTCCCCCTCATAGTTATCATTATGATTTAAATAATCATCTTCTTGAACCTGTTTCACAAAGTAGGGCCCAAGTAAATATAGGAATAGACACGAAGGCATAAAGTAAATAAAGTAAACTAAGTCAGTTGAATAAAGTAAAATACCTACATGTTGGTGGTATTTTTCTTTTTAATCAGTGCTAATTTTTAGGCTTTAAAAATTGTTCCACACGATCAAGGATCATGAACACACAATCAAGGGTTATTAGACATCCAAGGAAAGTCTCCTATGTGGAAGATAAAGGCATGATAGAAATAACAACTTGGGGACTTCCCTGGTGGTGCAGTGGTTAAGAATCCGCCTGCCAAAGCAGGGGACATGGGTTCAAGCCCTGGCCCAGGAAGATCCCACATGCCACGGAGCAACTAAGCCCGTGCATCACAACTACTGAGCCTGCACTCTAGAGCCCGCGAGCCACAACTACTGTGCCTGCGTGTCACAACTACTGAAGCCCACGTGCCTAGAGCCTGTGCTCCACAACAAGAGAAGCCACTGCAATGAGAACCCTGCGCACCACAACGAAGAGTATCCACTGCTTGCCGCAACTAGAGAAAAGCCTGCACGAGCAACAAAGACCCCACGCAGCCAAAAGTAAATAAATTAAATAAATAAATTTTTTAAAAAAAGAAATAATAACTTGGAGAAAACAGAGTGTGCAGAGAGAAGACAACTTAAAAATAACTATCATTCATAGTCTCAGAGAGACAAGAAATGATACCACAACCATCATGTAAGAATAAGAGTCTATAAAAGGAACATTCAGAGAACAGAGAACTTTTCACCATGCTAATTCCATTCATATTATTCTGCTCCTTTTGGAAACTTCTAAGGCATTTTTGCCTATGCTCATTTTTACATTAAATAAGTCACCTTATAGTTTTAAATGTTTTATGTTTCAGTCCTTTTTCCCTAAAGATCCCTGATAGATCTTTGAAACATTGCATGAATAGGCAATTGAGACAACATAGGATGAATTAATTTAGATCTGCAATTTAATTATAAGCCAATTTACATTTTTCTTATCTCACAATTTATCACTACAATATACAGCCACACCGTCGACCGTTGAGCAATGTGGGAGTTAGGGGCACTGACCCCGCTGCCCAGCTGAAAATCAGTGCTGCTTTCTCTGCCTCAAAAACAAAGGAATCGATCAATGACTCACCTGAGATGAAAGGTGAAACAGTTTGGATAGAATCAGGGCTCAAACCCTACTTCTTTTGATTCCATATATTGTGACCCCTTATCGAAGACAAACTTTCCTCCAAACTTGTTAATTTAAAGACCTGCAAAATGAAAACACAGGTACTATATTTACTGAGAAAAATTTGTATGAAAGTGGACCCACTCAGTTCAAACCCATGTTGCTCAAGGGTCAACTATATTGGTAAAACAGTATGCATTTTCAGTTTTTTAAAAATTATATAAATGAAAATAGTAAAGACTTCATTGGCCTTTTTATAGCTTTTTTATTTCATATCTTTCTGGCTTTATTATGGTTTTCCTGACACACCAAATTCTAGCAGCCTTTTAAATTTCCATTCTGGTGGATAGCATAGAGTGGTAGAGAATCCAGGAATCAGACAATGGCCAATAGTCATATAAAGGGACTGGGGAGCAGGACCCTAGGCTGGCCATGGAATTGTGCAAAGTTCTAGTTCTGTGAAGGAGGCCTGAGAATACTCAGCATAGTGTCCAGTCCCAGCCGGGGTCAGGGCAGCACAATAATTCTAAAAGAGAGATGGTGGTATTCAGTTGAATAATGAATCAAACTTTGCTTTACAGAGGCCCAGGAGCTGTGTCTGGTTGACTGGATCCCACATACAAGTGGATGACTGAGAATTTAGCCTGTCAGATAGGGCATCAATACTGTAACTACTATTTGAATCAGAATTTGCTTAAAAATGATTGGAACTGAGCATGCAAGTGTGGGGCACAGTGGACCAGACAGAGAACTGAAGTGAATGTAAATGTAAAAGTAAATACAGAAATAAATGTTATCAGAAACTTGGCGCCTTATAACTCCCTAGCCTGTGTTTGTCCTTACATTGTTAATTTCAAGAGGGTGGGGACTATCTTCTTTGCTTTCAAATTTCTTGTAAGTAGGTTCCCAATACATGGGTAGCAGCATAATATCAGTTTATGTTTTCTCCCTATCGTTTCCCCTTTCCCTTTCCCATTCATGGAGCAAGCTCTATGCTTCATTGTTTCAGCTGGGCTTGGTAGGATGGCTTTATGACTTTTGATTGTCAAAGCTTAAACTGAGACTGGGGTTTGAAGAGAATAAAAAGATCTTGCCTGAGACAGGAGGAGAGAGGGGTTCTTTAGCTGCAGAGTGTACCAGGTCAGCTAAATGCTAGGTTGGAAGATCCTAGCCTCATCCAAAATCTCCTGGCATGGAAGGAACTGTGCAGGCTGAGACAATGACGCTTCAGTCACAGATAGTACAGACAGAGAACTGATAAATGAAGGGGCCTCTACAATTCCTTAGTTATGTATGAGACCCCAAAACTTTTACATCCCCCAAAAGGAGGAAAGCCTGAAAAGACTAAGTTTATTTTTTTTATACTTAAATTTCATTAAAAAAATATAATAGGTTCAAAAATAGTTCTGGGATAACTGGATATCCACACAAAAAAGAAGAAAATTAGACAACTTCATACCATATACAAAAATTAACTAAAAATGGATCAAAGGTCTAAATATAAGAGCTAAAACAATAAAACACTTAGAAGAAGATATAACAGATAAATCTTCATGACCTTGGATTTGGCAATAGATTCTTAGATATGTCACCAAAAGCATAAGCAACAAAAGAAAAAACAGATAAACTGGACTTGGTCAAAATTAAAAACTAATGTGCATTAAGGGACATGATCAAGAAAGTGAAAAGACAACCTAAAGAATGAGAGAAACTACTTTCAAATCATATATCTGATAAAGATCTAGTATCCAGAATATATAAAGAATTCTTACAACTCAACAACGAAAACAACCCAATTTTAAAAAGAACAAAGGACTTGAACAGACATTTCTCCAAAGAGGATACACAAGGGCCAACAAGCACATAAATATGTAGTCACCATCATTAGTCACTAGGAAAATACAAATCATTACCACAATGAGTATTCAGACTCACTAGGATGGCTATGATCAAAAACCCAAATAATAACAGGTGTTGGTGAGAATGTCAAAGAATTGGAACCCCCATTCATTGCTGGTGGAAACACAAAATGGTTCAGTTGCTGTGAAAAACAGTTTGGCGGCTCCTCAAAAACTTTAAGCATAGAATTACTATATGTCTAGCAATTTAACTCCCAGGTGTACACCCAAAGGAATTGAAAACAGGTACTCAAGCAAATACTTGTACACGGATGTTCATAGCAGCACTATTCACAGTAGCCCAAAGGTAGAAAGAATCCAAATGTCCTTAGCTGACGAGTGGATAAATAAAATGTGGTCTATCCATACAATGTAACATTGTTCAGTCATAGAAAGGAAGGCTACAATGTGGATGAACCTGGGAAACATTATGCTATGTAAAGGAGGCCAGACACAAAATGTCACTTATTGTATGATTTCATTTATATGAAATATCCAGAATAGATAAATCCATAGAGAAAGAAGATTGGTGGTTGCCAGAGGCTGAGGGGAGGGGACAGTGGAGAGTAACTGCTTAATGGGTATGGGGTTTTCTTTTGAGGTGATGAAAATATTTTAGATCTAGATACAGGCGGCAGTTGTCTAATATTGTGAATGTACTAAATGCCACTGAATTGTTGACTTCAAAATAGTTAATTTTATGTTATGTGAATTTCACCTCATTAAATTTTTTTCTGAAATGTAATAGACGATATATTCACAGGGTGAAAAATATAAAAGGTACAAATTTATTCGGTGCAAATATTTCTTCCTGCCTTTCACCACAATTTTACCCTTCCTGCAACTAGTCAATACGATCAACTTCATGAGTATCCTTCCAAAGATATTACATTCATCTATAAGCAAGTAAGTATATATTGCTCACCTCCCCACTCCTTTTATGAATGGTAACACATTTCACATACTATTCTGCTCCTGGTTTTTTTTTTTTCTGCTTGATATTATATTTTGATATCATTCCATAGTAGTACGTACAGAATTGCTTCATTATTTTAATGCATGTACAATATTCCATTACATTTATTTAACCAGTTTTTCACTGATAGGAATTAAAGAATATTCCCAATTCCTTTCTTTTACGAAGATGCATTGTATCTATGACATTTCACTTATCTGAGGGTACATCTACAGAATCAATTCCCTGAAGTGAATTACTAGGTCATAGGGTATGTGCATTTGTGACTATTTTAAAGCTTTTGATCAATTATTTTATAGTTTGCTCTAATTTACCTGCTCCTCAGAAATATTAATTTAAAAATTTCATAGTATGTTTTAAAAAATTTGGGATCTTTGCCAATCTGGTAGGTGAAAATTGTATTTTAGTGTAGTTTTATTTTGTATCACTTATCGTGTGACAAAAAGCATTGTTTCATATTAATTTTAATTTTTTATTCTATGAACTATATTTCATATTATTTACCCATTTCTATTTAGCTATGGTCTTTTTCTTACTGATTTGATGTACTTTTAGGAAAATGAACCACTAGTCTATGAAATAAAGTGCAATTGTTTCCTACAGTTTTCTTTCTGCCCAGTTTATTGTTTTTTGTCATGAAGAAATTATTTTTAGTAGCAAAGCATCAATTTTTTTCTTCTACAGTTTCTGGATTTAATACTTGTAAAGGTCTTTCTCATGCCAAGGTTATAAGAAAATTATTTCATGAAGAATTATTTTATGTTTCCTTCCAATAGTTTTATAGTTTCTTTAAATTTCTTTTTTCTTTTTATTCATCCTTTGATCAATTTGGAAATTATTCTCTTTATTTTGTTTGGCTTATGAGGTATGGATCCAATTCTTTTTATTGAGATGATGCAGGATTAAAGAAAAATAAGACTTGGTTTCTTCCCTTGTAATGGTTACTGCCATTTAAATAAATTAGCATTTTAGGAGCTGTGACAGAAATCAGAACAGTGTGCCTTGGGGACACCAAAGAGAGGAAAAGAGAGTCCAGAAAAGGCTTCACAAAGGAATGTATCTCCAATACTTACTGATCAGAATTAATGCTCCTATATCCTACTGGAACTCTCTTTTATCTTGACTTCTCTGATTCTCATGTCTCTGCATTCCCATACTACCTTTTAAAGTATTCTCACTGTCCTGGCTCCTTTTCCTTCCTTTATCCTTAAAATGTAGGTGTTTCATAGGATTACACTCCTCTTCTCAACTGCCCATTCTTCTTTTTAACTCTTATTCAGTTCCAAGGATTCATCTGTTTTGTATATGGAAGACCTCTAAATCCACGTATATTTTTTCTAAATGTGTGTTTGAAACTCTTATTATATTTGGAATTTTATATTTATTTGATTATTTGCTTAATATCTGTTCACCTACTAGACTGTTCTGGGTTAGGACTATTCTGTTTTTCTCACCTATGGCCTCAGTTCCTGGCACACAGTAAGTCATTAACAAATATTTTCATATGAATAAATGTTTAATACTAACCTTTTTTCCTATGAACTAGATCTTAATTTTCTGATTACGTACTGGGCATTTCCACTTGGTATTCCTCTTAACACTCCAAAATATTTGTTCAGGTTAACAAACATATGCCGTGTGCCAACAGTATATAGGGCCTAAAGATATATCTATTCTAAAGAAACAAAAAGCACAATTGTGTGTGTGAATGCTTTTAATCAGTATGACCTGCTCCATCAGTTTGGGGTAATAGTCACATATCATTTCATATCATTTATTTTTCCAATTAATTGCTCAGTTAGGTCCTTATTAGGAAAACCTGTGTCTTACCCTTGAGGCTGCCTTTCTCACCTAATTCACCGAAAACCACAGGCAGTAATTTAGCCCAGAGAAGTTAAAAGTTGTCCGTCTCCAGGTAAGAGAGGGAACTACTGCCAAAACTCTTGGGGTACTAGCTGCTGTTGCCATTGCGAGTTGGCTCTCCTCAGTATCCTTGCTCCCCTGTCATGTCGTCCTGGGTGCACAGCTTGTAGAGTGGCTGAAGCATGGACTCCCAAAGTTTTTCTATGCTTTGATACTGTTCCCAAAGAACACGGGTATTCCTAGATGGCTGAATTTGGATGGCCTTCATGACTTAGCCAAGTACTGTGCTGGAACCAGTTCTCCTTGTGGCCATGAGGCTGTTTTTGAACTAGTTCACCAGCCCAGGCTTCCTATTTCCCCTGGGAGTTTCTCTTTAGGATCCCGAGCTTATGAGACAGGACTATCTCAGTCTATCAGAAGGTTCTAATAATATGGAACCTCAAAAGGAAAGAGGTTGACATCTCAGTCTTTCTTCCCAGAAGGCAATCCTAGGCAAATTTTCACATTACCAATTTGGGCTAACTAGGGTTATTTGGAGGAATGGTCTTGTCCAGATGTCCTGTTACATACTTTCCCCAATCCAATGGGTACCAAACTCTCCTATAAATGTGTCAGTAAGAAGGGCTTCTCAAGTGCTTCTTTTCTAAGCAAAGATGAACTGTTCCTTGTGACTAGAGGTGTTTACCTTGTCAGAGAAATGATTGGCTGTTTCTCTTTAAAAAAGTTTTAAGATCTGCCTCCCCAACACCCTAGTTCTACATTAATAGAACTACATATGAACATAAGTAGTACAAAGCGGGGAGTGATTAACTTTGCAGGGAGTGGGGGTGGCAGTGGGGGGAAGTGGTCAGAAAACAGTTTGGGGTCGGAGACCATCAAAGCTTCAGCTTAAAGGATGTTAGGGCAGAACGGGATTGGTATTTCAGGTAGAAGGAATAGCATACTCGAGGGAAAACCACAGAGGGGAATAGAAGTGTGTCCTGGGGCAGAGGTAGAATATACCTGTTGGAGGGGAAGAGTGCCAAGTTAGGAATTCAGAGAGGTAGGCAGAGCTTATATCATAACTGCCTTTCTGTAAGATGCTAAGGGTCTTGGGGTTTATCTTGGTGATGAGGAACCAGTGAGGAATTTATTCATCCGCATCTCAATATCTTTCCTGACAAGGTGTGCCATTTGTGTGCCCCTGCTCTCTGGGAAATATTATTATCCTCTCAGGCACTCAACCAGGAAATTTCGGAGTTAATAAAAAATTTTTCTTCCTACTAAGTAATGATCTCACCCATCCCCACCCAATTTGAATCCACAAAGTCCTTTCCTTCCTGTTTGCTCTGTGCTGCACTCTCTGATGCCCACAACATTTTACCTAGATTATTTCAAGAGTGTTCAAACTGGTTTCTCTACTTGATGCTTCGCTCCTTCAATCTGCCCTACACACTGCCACTAGCATGGTCTTCCTTAAATGATAGCTGAGGTCACTACCCTTCCCCCAACCCTGCAATACTCCCTCTTACATGCAGAAGAAAATCCCACCTGGTTAACTTAGTGTTCTAGATCTTCCATTAAACATTTCATCCTTTTCTCTCATTTCACACCCCTTCTTTTTTTTTTTTTTTTTTTTTTTGCTGTACGTGGGCCTCTCACTGTTGTGGCCTCTCCCGTTGCGGAGCACAGGCTCCGGACGTGCAGGATCAGCGGCCATGGCTCACAGGCCTAGCCGCTCCATGGCATGTGGGATCTTCCCGGACTGGGGCACGAACCCGTGTCCCCCGCATCGGCAGGCGGACTCTTAACCACTGCGCCACCAGGGAAGCCCTCACACCCCTTCTTGAACCTCCATCCACACCAGAGTTAATCATCTTCCTGAATCTGCTTTGTACCTTCTTGTCTCTGTAGCTTTGCTCCTATTATATCTTCTCCTAAAGCCTTTTCTTCCATCCATTTTTCAAGGCCTGGCCCAAATCACATCAGCTGCATAACATATTACTCCAAAATTTAGTAGTTGAAAGCAACGACCAGCATTTATTATCTCCCACAGTTTGTGTGAGTCAGGAATTTAGGAGCATCTTGGTTGAATGTTCTGGCTTGGGATGGTTCATGAGGCTGCAGTCATCTGAGGCTTGACTGGGGATGGCAGATCTGCTTCCTAAGCTGGGAACCTGGTGCTGGCTCTTGGTAGGAGTCCTCAGTTCTTCCCTAGGGCTATTTGTTCTCTGCACAGCTGGCTTCCCCAGCAGCAGCAATCTGAGAGACCAAGGCGGGAACCACAATGCCTTTTATGATCTGGTTTCAGAAGTCACATACCATCACTTTTGCCATACTCTTTCGGTTACACAGACCAGTCCTAGCATGAGGGAGATTACACAAAGGCATAAATACCAGAAAGCAAGGATCATCTGGGACAGTGTTGGAGGCTGGCTGTCACAACATCTCTTCAAGAGGCTTTCTAGATTCCCTAGCTCCGTATGCCCCTCTCCTCCCTATTCCCAATAGTTCAAATTCTTTAAAAATCAGAGCTCCTGAAGATCTCCCAATTAATTCACACTTAAAATAATCATTTAGTATTATAAAGTATAAATCCGAAAAATTGCTTTGGTTAATTATCAAAGGACACAGTGCTAAGGAACCTTCTCTAAAATCCTAGGTTGACAGAAACTTCATTGTTTGGAACTCATATTAGTGAGAACAGAACATTCCTTTCTTGCCTGGGGGGTGTATACCCTACAGGTCACTTTGATTTAGAGAATTGGCTTCAATTTTCAGTGCGGGGGTTTGGACACAATACTCTACGTTAATCTTAAATTTATCTTTCAAGAAAATAGAACCACTAGTCTGCTTCTCAAGCCAGGTCTGATATTAACCCCTTTACATACAGATCTGATTTGCTCTGAGCCTATTAAGTACTGTTTTATTTAGAATCTACCTAAACGCTTCCCTTCCCCTGATACCATAATGATCCCCATTTCCTCCCTGTTTTGGAGACATACCCACAATTCCTGCTTCCTCTGCTGTGTGGGGTTTCCTTTGCTGCAGTAAGTTAATAAACCTAACTTTGTTGGGTTACAGGTTTGTCCCTGGTGGTCTTTATATGATGGGCTTTATGAACAACTAAAATTATTTGAGCTCATTATTAACTAATTTCATTTTTTAAGAATCACTCATGCTCCTTGAACAAGGGTATCTTTTAGAATATCTTGCCCAATGAGTCATTCTTATCTTTCCTCTGAACTATAGTCTACTTCCTAAATACATCTTTTCTTTGAAATATAATCTATTTACTAATTAGACATGTTTTGGACTAACCTTGCATGCCCTTCCTTCAGTGCTACAAACTCCAAGATGATACAGTCACTTTCTCCCAAGGTCCCTAACACTTTCACAGTACTATGCAATTTATTAGTGAATTAGTAACTTTCCCTCCTCTTACTGAGTGACTCTTGTAATCTTTATTAGGCAACTACCAATTTATATTGAGAAAACACCTAGGAAACCACTGTTTTGTGGGCTACTTCAGAGTGGGCTACTTTAATATGTGTATTATGCAAGGTTTTATGTACTTATTTTCTGACTGACACACTTGCTTTTTTCTCGTTTCCTCAACTAAAGACAGGGACTCGCTAGTCACTGTACATACCCGAGTCTAAATGCTAAGGATAAGAAATTCTGTATCATCGGGCCTGACAGAAGAATGCTGTAATCTGTAATGTCCTTCTGATTCTGAGAGTAAGGCCAGCATTAATACAATGCACTCTTGTTATGTCTGAATGTCCCTCTGCAGAGAACAGTGTTTCTCAAACTTTTTGTTTGATCAGATCCACATTAAGAAATAGTTGTTTTTTTTTTTTGCGGTGCGCGGGCCTCTCACTGTTGTGGCCTCTCCCGTTGCGGAGCACAGGCTCCGGACGCGCAGGCTCAGCGGCCATGGCTCATGGGCCCAGCCGCTCCGCGGCATGTGGTATTTTCCCGGACCGGGGCACGAACCCGTGTCCCCTGCATCGGCAGGCGGACTCTCAACCACTGCGCCACCAGGGAAGCCCAAGAAATACATTTTGTATCACTCCTCAGGACACACAGATATAAAAGACTGGTATAAAAATTTCTCAAAACAACTCCTTTACATGTAATGCACTCTCAGATTGTTCTATTGTGTTCTATTCTTCTAGATTTCATTAAAAAAAAAGAAGTGGTGGTCTCCATCTATCAAACCGATATAACAATCCCCTAGAGACTATACTCTATGGTTTAGAAAACACCGGCTTGGCAAAAGGTTTTTGATTTGTAGTCATTCTTTCCACATTTCCGTACACCTCGGAGAGTTCCCGACAGCTGTTTTCATCTAAAGGATTACTGTGCCCTCAGTTTTGTGTAAATGCTCTGTGACGGGGCCGTTTCCCTTCTTCCTGGCTCCTTTAAGAGGGTGGTAACGGCCCATCCTGGAGGTGGAGTGGCAGGTCCCACGAAGCCCCCGGCGCAGGCCAGGCCCGCTTTTCCAGTTCGTGTGAAAGCCTGCGCGTGTGTGCGCGCGGAGGTGGGGGGTAGGGGTGAGCTAGGGGCGACACACTGACCCAGCAGCAGCCAGGAGGAGCAGAGGCAGGCCCAGGGCCGTCTCCGAGCCCTCTTTCCCAGAGACCCTGCGAGGGTCCACGCGTGCGCAGAGTGCGTCCCGGGACCTTTCCGGCCTCCGTGGCGCCCGCGCGCGCTCCCCACGAGCCAAAGTCCGAGGTGGGCTCCGGCGCGCGGCCGGTGCGGCGGCGCGCGCCAGGGGGCGGTCCTGCGCGGCCGGCACTGCCCGCCCCCAGCGCGCTCCTCTCCTCCCAGTCTCCCCCGCGCTTCCTGCACTACGGTAGTCGCCGCCGTGTCCCCGTGCCTGTCCCCGTCTCGCTAGCAAAGGCTGTGCCATGGCGGCCTTCAGCAAGTACCTGACCGTGCGAAACTCCTCGCTGGCGGGGGCCGCGTTCCTGCTGCTTTGCCTGCTCCACAAGCGGCGCCGCGCCCTCGGCCTGCACGGGTAAGAAGGCCCGTGGCCGCGCCGCCTTCCCGGGCCCGAACGTGAGCTCCCCGCGCTCTCTTCTTCTTTGCCCGGCGGACGAGTGCCTTTGCCCCGCGAGGTCAAGCGGAGAGGGGGCCGGCTGCGGCCGCTGCCAGGCTCCAATGTCAGGATGTCCGGTGTCCCCGCGGCGCGGGCGTCCCCCGTGCTCCCTGCGCTCCGCCGGCCTGTCCGGCTGCTCACTCTGCCCCCGGGTGTGCGAATCTTTTTCCTGCGCTCGCTAGCAAACCCGTGCCTCTGCCCCGAGGCCGTCGCCCCTGATGTCCTCCCCATTCTTGCATCAGCACCACCACCTCCTTTTTGCATCAACTTTATGGGTGTATTCTTGTTTTGCCATCTCATCTCCTGACAGACCGTGGATTTGCTTTGTGGACGTGTATGTGTGATTTGAGGAAGGGGATTGGACTCACCAGGCTGGAGGCTGTTGTCTAAGTCATTGGATGAGTGAGGTTTGGCACGATTCCTTAGTAGTTGCTGTTGAAAGTCGCGAGGATGGTTTGTGTGAACTATCCTGGGTCCATTTGGCAAAGTTGCTTTCTAAAGTGGTGTCCCCTTCGAGTTGGCCAGTGAACGCCCTAGCATTTCATCGGAAAAGCTGAATCGGTTCCGAGGTATTTGGAGGGCAAGGTTCGTTTCCCTGACTCGCAGGTGGAACGTGAAAGTGTGTTCTAGATAAGGATCCAGATCCCTTTTGATTATATTCCGCTGCTTCTCCCTCGAGAATTTTAATGTTTAAATTTAACTTTGGGAGATTATAAGATTAGAGAAGGAAGAGAGAGAATTGAGTTACTGTTGTGGCGTTACAAGACATAATTTTTTATTTGCTGGGAGTCACTTTCCTTCAGCAAATGAATGAGAAAAGGCTACTTCCAACGCATTCTTGCTACTATTGGATATTTCATATTAAATCTTAGCATAGTGCTTTCATCCATTTTACTTCATTTCTTTGGGCAGGTACTGTTGCCTTCGGTTTTGACTTGCCTAATGTACCTTATTAGTAGTAGATTTTGGACTAAAACACTGACAAGTGGCCTTCCTTCCCATGAAGTTCTTACTAACCTTCCCCTGGCTTCTTTATTTTATTAGTCTGAAGCAGTGGTCGTTCTTTTCCTTCCCAAATCTGCTTAACAAAGTTGAAAATGATTTGCTTCTTTGTCAGGACAGTACAGTACCTATTCACTTTTCCTCTCTTCAGTTTGCTTTTAAAATGATTTATTCTGGAAAATATAAACAAAATTTTCTGTTAGATTGTGTGCTTTCTGATCTCCCAGTTGCAAATGGAAGTTATTTATTATCTGGGAATATGCCAATAGAAAATGCTGAATGCTATAAAATAACTTTGAATTACATTTTTACAGAGAAGTGTTTTAGTGCATAGAACAGGTGTTTTAGTATGGGAGAGGGGGATTTGAGGACAGCCCTAACAGCTCTGGCTTGCTTTTATGATTTTTTTAATTAAAAACTTTGTTTTATTGGAGTATTACATAGTTGTAGAAAAATACATATAAGTGTAGAGCTTGAAGGGTTTTCACAAATAGAACTCACTCATGTAATCATCGCCGTCATCTGCACCCAGATAAAAATATTATCAGCAACCCAGAAGCTCTTTTCAAGTCCCTTCCAGTCACAGCTAAAGTAGTTACTGATTAATAAGGCCATAGATTATTGAGCGAGGGAAATTTTAAATATAATCTAATGGGAAATAGTAGCAATAATAGCAAGATGGTATAATGCAATCAGTTTTATTAAATAATTTAAGTGTTTATTCATTATTATATAAAATGCTTTACAAACACCTCTTTTTGAGAAACTTTGTAAACTTTTTGGGGGATTAAATTATGCAACAGTTAATTTACTGAACAAAAGATTGTTGTTAATCTTTTGCACTGGCAGTAGTGAGGAAAATCTTTATTTTACACATTAGTTTGTGGGAGGAGAGTGCAAATTATGAGCAGATAAGCATGATGTTTAAATTACTGAGGTAAAATGGTTGAATTACTATAAAACCATTAAGAATGGTGTCAAATCTATCTTTGTAGATAATATACTTCCATAATCATTTGGATATCTTTCAGTTGCTATCTTTGGCATCATAGTTTGAAGATGAGAAAATTCTAACTTTATACTGGCTTGTCGGGTGACTATGGTAACAGGGCGAATTAATTTTACTATCTGGTGCCTAATGAAGGAACCTGTGAGTGCTTGACCTTTATTTGTCTATGCTATTGACAGTAGATTTGTCTTAGAAGATATTCCTTAGAACCAGATAGTTAATAAAGATAATAAAATCACTTTAAAAGTTACAGTGTCATTTTATTCCAGACATTGGGAGAATGAGTAATTTAATGTTCTGAATAATTTTTTAGTTACATATGATTTGACTGGGTGAAATTTACTTTTTATTATGGGAAATTTCACACACATTCAAAGTAAGCAGAATAATATAATGGGCCTCCTATACACTTCACACAAGAAGTGTTGTTAACATTTTACCATTCTTGTTTCTTATAGCTCCTTGCTCCCCGCCCCTGATTTTTACAGATGTTTAGGTAAAATTTATATATATTGAACTGTACACATCTTGTACATTTTTAAAATAAATGGATACAATAGTATAACACATCCCTTTCATAAACTAGAACGTTTTCATCTCCCCAGAAAGTTCTTTTGTATTCATTCTACATGACCACCGTACTAACCTTTTTCACCCTAGTTTTGCTTAATCGTACATCTTATTTTGTTTATTATTTATATGGGGAATAGTGGAATCTTTTTACTCATGGATAAAGGAGACCATGTATTTCAGTGCAAAGGAAGTATTGAATGTTGTATTACTAGGTGCTATGGGATGGAGAGGTGTGTGTGTGTGCGTGTGTGTGTTACACATACATTAAAAAATATATGACATCTTTAAGTGTGAATTAGTTAAAAATGTAAGATGATGACAATGCAGTGTACAGACAGTCATATATTAAAATTTCTGAGAAAGAAGAGATTAATGTGTTTGGGAAGAGTTAGGGAAGGTTTTATGAAGAATGTGAGCTAAGCCTAGAAAGAGGGTAGGAATGAATAACTGGAGATAAATTGAATGTCAGTAGCAGCCCTTATTAGATTTTTGTTGCATTTTATGGGAGGAAGAAGCTTGGTGGTACTCTTTCAGTTTAAACACAAATATAATCATGTTATTTCTTCATTAAAATCTTTCAGCTATTCTAAAATACAAAATTCTTAGCATGAGTGAATGATGTTCATGATCTGGTCCTTTGCTACTTCGACTCAGCCAGCCATATGGAATTAACACACTCTGAGTAGGACAGGCTCTGCCCAGCCGTTACAGTCTTATTGTAATCACAGTCATCCCCACCACTTCTTCCCACCCTCTGATGTTTATTTTACTTCAAGACTCAGTTCAGTTAGCACTTTCCTGTCTTTTCCTGATCTCCAAACTGATGTTGTTGTCCTCTGCTCTCAGGCTGCTCTAAGCATTCCCCTACTCTAGTTACCACTCTGTATGGTAGTTTATTTTCTTGGCTTCTACCTGCATCAGACTGTGAGTTTCTGGAGGACATGGACTGAGTCATCTTTAAATTCCTAGTTTGCACATGTCATAGGATAGACATTCAGTAAGTATTTATAGGGTGGACAAATGATGTAGGATAGTTAAAGATTTTTTTTTTTTTTTTTTTTTTTTTTTTGCGGTACGCGGGCCTCTCACTGTTGTGGCCTCTCCCTTTGCGGAGCACAGGCTCCCGACGCGCAGGCTCAGCGGCCATGGCTCATGGGCCTAGCCGCTCCGCGGCATGTTCCCAGACCGGGGCATGAACCCGTGTCCCCTGCATCGGCAGGCAGACGCTCAACCACTGCGCCACCAGGGAAGCCCATTTGAAGAATTTTTAAGGGTAATTGTCTGACAGGCAGTTGGAGATGGGGTACTAGTTCAAACATGAGTAAAGGCATTATCTTCAGAGAAGTGATAGTTGTGTACCTGAGATTATATAACAGGAACGGGGGGGGGGGGGTAGGGAGGGGTAGGAAATCAGTGGGCCAGTATTATAAGGCAGGGAAGAGACCAGTCTACATTGCCAAACTATTTTATAATCTTAATAAAACCAAACAAAGAACAAAAACAGAACAAAGCAGTTTTCTTTCTCTACCCATGAATGCTTGTCAAAGTTCAGATTTCTCTTCCTGGATTTCAGAACCTTCCTTTATCTGGTCTCACCTTACCTGGCTAATCTTTTATTCCATTGCCTGCCAGTGACTACTCTCTGTTCCAAATAGGCCAGTTTCTGCACTGTTTTCTGAACAGGCCACACTCATTCCTGGCTTTGGAGCCTTATTCATGATATTAGCCATACCTGGAATATCTCTTCCTGTATCCTCTGTTCTTCAACTCTTATCCTTTAAGGGTTACGTCAAGGTCACCTTTTCCATGAAGTAATTTTAAACAACCCCTTTTTAATCTTATGAACCATGTATTTAGGTGCTTTTCTTTTTTCATCTATTAATTGTTTGACTGGGTATGATCTAGTTGTTAGCCATCGGAGTGTAGCCATGTCCACCAGCTTATGGGGTCCTCCTTCGTCCTTTTTCAAATCCCCAATCTATAGATGGTAGGAATAACCAAATATTTTTGGAGAGTTTCAGGGAGCTTGTGTTTCTCTTAGTCATGCCTTACTTCTATGCTTCTGCTCTATTTTAGAACCCACTTGTATGTTGTCTCTTGAGCCTGTCATTTTGGTATCTGCCTTGATTCCTCCAAAGCATCAGTCACAAAGCAGTATTTGTAGTAGAGCTTTACTGAAAATTTGGGAGTAGTGGCAGGGATTATATTGCAACATAGGGAACAGCTTAAAATGGAGAAGTTCTTTTATTTACAAGTTTCTTGTACATTCCCACTGTTGGAAATTTGTTGTCTGTTTTCCCCTGAGCCTCAGCCCTGTGGCCTGTTGCTGGGTCTTTTCTGTACCCCTTGGATGTTTCCATATCTCTAGCTTCTACTCCCTGTACTCTGTCCCCACTAACCTCCCTACAGCTTTCCTGCATACTGAATTCAGCTTTCCTTCTTGAGATCTGCCCCTTTCATATCAAGCTTTAGAAGGGGCTGGCTTCACTTTTCTCAGTTTCACAGGCCCACTGAATGTTCTGCAAAGTACAGGCGTGTGTCAGGTGAGGGGCTGGAGTTGCATGAGACCCTTAGGATGAACCATGAGTGGATGTTGTAGGGTTCATCGCCATATGGATCCTCAGAATAAAAAGGAGATGCTTAAGCAGCTATAGGTAAAGAAGGCCTTAAAGGATTTGCCAGGAAAAGCAGCTCTATACAGAAACCAGCTGATGCAGGTCATGTTCTCAGAACTGTGCAGCTGTCTGTGGTATGCTGGGGGTAACTGGGTACTGACTTTTTAATTATTATAATTAAACTTCTCAGCTTTGGGCACATTAGCATCATTGGCCAGGCATACCATTTTAGGGCTTTTGCAGTTGCTTTTCCCCTGCCTGGAATTCTCTTTCCCCATACATCCTCACTGTTTTCCCTCCCATTTTTCTTAGAGCTGTGGTTACTGTTTGTTTTAAATAACAATTTTTTTCTTGCTACACATGTAAATGTTGTCTCCTGAAGTATATTATGAGCTCTTTAGGAGCCGGACCCCTTCTATATGCATGAGTAAAGCAAGTCTTAGAAATTTATAAAAATAGTATCATTATTTTATAACCTGCTTTTGACAGTTAACAATAGAGTAGAAACATTAAAGACAATTTTAAGAAATTAAAAATCATGTACTTTGGTGTACAACAGACACTAACACAGTATTGTGAAGCAGTTATACGCCAATAAAGATCTATTAAAAAATCATGCATAATGTCATCACCATAACACACATATTGTTTTATTTTTATTACCTTTTATTATTTATATACATATATTTTTACACAGTTATATACATGGTTTGCTATTTTCATTTAAAGCATAGACATCATTCCTGTGTTTCTACATGAACCTCATTACCATATTTTAAAAGAAATACATAAATACTCCTTTGTGTGTCTATATCATAATTTATTTTACCCTTAAATATTTGGTATCTAGATTGCTTCTGTAATTTTTACAGATAATACTGTGTGTGTTTGTGAGTGAACATTTCTGTCTGCTGAATTATTTCCTTGGAATAAATTGCCAGAATTAGGATTAATGAATGAAGGTTATAAGCTTTCTTTAGTTTTTGTGGAAAAGGAATACATAAACATTCTGGAGCTACACAAATTCCACATATTACTTTCTAAGAATTGTGCCATAGAGTACTATGAATGAGTGCTAATTTAATTCTCTAATCATCATTAAGGGATGTTTGAATTTTTTTGGAGGGGGAACTGCTTTAGAGATGTAAAATAATGTTTCAGGATTATTTTAATTTCCAAGAATGCATATTTTTATATGCAGAAACCTGTCTTTATTATGGAGGCACTCAGCATAGTATAAAACATGGTCTTTGGTGTTAGATATGGGTTCAGGTTTTTATTCAGCAATCTGCTAGACCTGTGATCTTGGTCAATTTACTCAGCCTCTTTCAGCCTCAGTTTTCTCATCTGTAGAACAGGGATAATAGTATTTACTTAATCAGTAGTTGTGAGGATCAAATGAGAAAATGTCCTAACTCAATAGCTGGAACAAAGCTCAGTAAATAGAAGATAGCTTTAGCTTTCCCTGTGCTTGCCAAAGGACAGCAAAACATCCCATTGTTATGTACTCAGTAACTATTGAGCCTTCATAAAAATTTCCTCAAATATGCCCACCAAAATCTCCCTGAAGAAACCTTTCAGATTGATAGACTCATTCAGAGTTGGAAAGTATTTAAGTTACTTTTATATGACATGGTTTCAGTCCTCTGTTTTTTCAGTTGTTGCTTCCTGAATATGATACTCTATTTCTCTACCCCTTAAAGGGAGGTCTGAAACTGAATTCATTATTCTAAGTGTGGTCTGACTGACAGAGTAGAGTGGGCTGTTACCTGCTTTGTAAATCCAAAACTTTTGTTAAAATAGGTGAGGTTACGTTCATTTTTGTGACAGTATTCTTCACTCATATTTTAGTTTGCACAATTGTTTTCCCTTCCTTTCCCCTTCTTAGCTTGCTGTGTTTGATTTTTTTTTTTTTAACCTGGGTGTGGGTATTTACAACTTATCTTTGTTTGGGCACATCACTTTCTCCTAAATTTTTTTTCATCATGCACATTAAAAAAAAAATTATTGGAGTATAGTTGCTTTACAATGTTGTGTTAGTTTCTACTGTATAGCAAAGCGAATCACCTATACATATACATATATCCCCTCTTTTTTGGGTTTCCTTCCCATTTAGGTCACCTCAGACATTGAGTAGAGTTCCCTGTGCTATACAGTAGATCCTGCACATTTAATTAGTATTCTTTCTGTATATTTTGTCAATAAGTTATCGGACAGGACTAAGTATAGAACAATGTATTTATGTCACTATAACCTTTCTTTTAAATGATACCTTTTGGGGGTTGTATTGGTTCTCATCGTTAACTTACCTGGTACCTTTTCACACCTTTCCTTCTGGTGATATTTGGCACTCTGACGGTAGGGCTAGGCATTTGATCCATACTGGGCCAGTCAGAATCCTTCCTCCTCTGTGATGTTTCTGCTGTGGAGTCAGTGGGAAATGGTCTTCCTTTTTCGGTCATGGATGGTGAATATCACCACCTTCTAATCTGTTGCAATAAAATATAAACTGGAATTATTATTATTATTATTTTATTGGCCTCATCACGCAGCTTGCAGGATCCTAGTTCCCTGACCAGGGATTGAGCCCATGCCCACTGCAGTGGAAGCATGGAGTCAGTCCTAACCATTGGACTCCCAGGGAATTCCCTAAACTGGAGTTATGAAGAAGAGAGATAGGCGCTCTTTATAATTTTCTTTAGAGTTATATATGGCAAATTAAATTTTATGCAAAATGGGTACTGTATTTCCCTATTGTTATTTTTTTTGGAGTGATTTTTTTACAGAATGTTAGAGTTTTTATAAATGACATTTGTAGTCATTTCTACAAAAAATTAGACATAAGGCCCTTGCTTAAGAATATGGCTTTTATCATAACATTCTTTTTATGAGGAAATAACTTGTTTTAGGCATCTCTTTTAAGAATATAGCCTTCCATAAGCATTAAGATAAAATGGTCTGGATAACTGATGGTTGCGCTCTTCACTGGGAACTATGATGCATATTAAGATAGTTTGAAGCCTTGTTAGATAAAACTAGTGAGTGTGGTAAAGGTGTTTTTTTAAAAATAACATGCATTTGTTGTTTGGCTAATTAGCAGTCCTGAATGATTGCAATTAAATTAATAAAGTATAAAATTGAAAATAAAGCTCATCAAAGCATTCAGCTAATTTGATATCTGTGAATAGACGTAACAATCTCTCATACCACTGTAATGGTACCATAATAATAGACATAAACATGGGTTGTATGATTTACTCTCTGCTTAAGAAGTTATTGGCATTAATTTAGTGCCAATAGTTATCTGTTGGCATTAAAAATTAATGTACTATGTGGAATGAGGCAGCTTCTCTAGGTAAATCATAATTTGGTTATTTAATCAGCATACTGTGTCTGTAGGTAGGTCACTGCATGTCGCTATTTAAAACATTTACACTTTCATAAACCTATGAAGTAAGCAACGAGACACATAGTGTCTCCTCAGAAGGAAAAGTGTGGTCCTATAAATTTATCATACTTTAGTGAGTAGGACGTTCTTACATTTCAGCTTCTCTGAAATTAGGATGCAATTTACAGCCGATGCATCTTAGCTTTGATTAATATGGTATTGGCATATTGTTACATTTCCGTTTTACTGTGCATGTTTTTAATTTGCTTATAAAAATGCTTCTTGGTAATTTACATCAAACTCAATCTTCTGACTCCATATTCAGTGTTACTGTCATTCTTTCTTCATTATATCTTAGAGGTTAACTTAAGTTAACTTAAGTTGAGGTAGAATCAGATCTTTTCCTCATTCCAGAGCAAGGACTGGAGGAAGTAGGGTGGCATGGGAATCAATGAACCACTCAAAGAAAGGGACCCAAAGATCATGCACTAACTCACAAAACATCTCGTGCTTGCTACATGTCAGATGCTGGGTTTATAGAGATGAAAAAAAGGTCCTATTCTCGAGCGTTGGGGGGTATGATACAAGTCTGTACCTTCATTCAACATTCAGTGCTAGGTGCTGAGAACACACAGTAGTGAATGAGAGTAGGTCTGTTTCCTAGATGGATCCTGTAGTGAGAGAAGACAGAACCCATTTCATTTTAGTTTTGTATTGGGCACTTGGGAAGATTAAAAATTAAATTAGGCAAGATTTTTGCTGTTAAGAAACCCACAGACTATTAAAAGAGGGAATCCTGTGTCTGGACATTTCACGCCAAATTTCTAGTTAAAAAAAGAAACTCCTGGTATATTTTATTTAAAATATTATTCTCCATTTACCTGTGATACAATTTTGTTGCATCAGGAAATTAGATTTAAGGTGTTTTCAACTATGTTATTCATTTTCTTTCCCCTGCAGTAATGCCCAAGATGTGTTTAGTAAAACAGTGGAGGCACTGGGGGAGGCAAGTGTAGGACAGAATCAATGAAATGATCCCATTTTTAACGTATCAGATAATTTCCAATTTAACTATTGATGAGTGAATACATTTCTCTCTGTATTTTATCACCGGCTCAACAAAATAGCTACTTCCCCTTACTTCAGTGAAGAAACTTTCAATGTGGAAGGAAATACAATGTTTATCCAGTACATTCTATTGAATGCTTCTTGTATGTCTCTAAGCTAGGCATTGAGATACCAAATTGATGAACATTATTTCTAACCCCTGTCTTGTGGAAATACAAATATATAGAAAAGTCGTACAAGTCAGTATGACTAGACCTGTGGTCTAATAATAATTCTGTGGGAGGGAGCACTGAATTGGGAATGTTTGATTGTTTTGGTTGTTACCTGGGGAGGTTTCACTTTTGTGCCTGATCTTAAGAGATAAGGTGTAAAAGGCATTCTAGGTAGAGAAAGTAGCATGAGCAAAGGCATGGCGTTAGTGGAGTTATGATTTGAGAAGAAGGGACTGCAAAGACATGAAGCTGGTAACCTTACTATTAACTCTTTATTGAGCACTTGCCATATTATAGGTTCTAAGTATTTTGCATTTATTCCTGACAACAGTCGTTTGAGATAGTTGTTTTATTTTATCGGTGAGTAATCAGAAAGGTAAAAATGGTACCTGATTATAAGAGTTCTTACGTTTGAATTAGCCATGTGGAGGGTAAAAGACAGAATAAAACATTTTTATCAGATCCTTCAGATATACTTAGATTTGTAACCAAGCAAGGCCTCATGCGCCCCTGGACAGAAAGCCAAACTCTTGACAGCAGGTGTTTTCAGCAAAGTAAGGGTTTATTACGCGGCGCCAAGCAAGAGAGAGAGACAAGCTTCAGATCCACTCCATCTTGGTCTCTGAGTTAGGGATTTTTTTTTTTAAGGGGAAGAACGAAAGCTGGGACTAATCATCATCTTGTGACGTTTCTTCATCATAGTTTCGGGAGTTGGGATGTTCTGGTTTATGAGGCTCAGACCAGGTGGTCCGTGGCTTGGGGGTCCATCAGCTCATCTTGCCCTGGAGAAACAACCTGGGTTTGTATGTTAATGATGATATATATAATAGCAATTTTAGTACATTAACGATGTTATCGACAGTAGCAGTCTTCGTCCTCTGACTCTGGTTGATTAGTGTTCAGTTAGCATAGGATTGAGGTCAGAGGGGACAAAAAAGGGAATAAAGAATTGGATAGAGAGAGTAACCATAGACTCAGTAAGGGAACTCGGTTTCAGATTCAGAAGAACAGTCAAGAATCATTCAGGGGCTAAGAAAAAGTCTTATGTTAAATTCAAAGTTATGTTAATTGTTAGATTAACAATTTTATTGTAGTATATTAATTTTAAAATATAGTCATGGTGAAATACTCTTAAGATTTTTAAAACATTTTTATTGTATATTATACAGCAAATATAGAAAAGTACATAAAACACGTATATAAATTAATGACTTTTTTGTAACTGCCACCCAGGTCAAGAAATATCTTTGCCATCTACCCAGAAGCCACATGCCCCTTCCCAGTCACAGCCCCTTCCCTGTACTATCCTGACTTCTATAGTAATTACATTTTTGCATTTCTTTATAATTTTATCACCCAAAGGTGCGCTCCTAAGCAGTATAATTCAGATGTGTTTGTGGGATTTTTTGTTCAAGTCTCTCTTAATCTATGAGTCTGCATGCCATTTCTCTTTCCCCTTTGTTATAGTTTATTTGTTGAAGCAGCCAGGTGTTTTCACCTATACATATTCTGTAATTTGGATTATGCCAGTTGTATAATTTTTCTTCATTCTCTATTTCCTGTAAATTGCTAGTTGGATCTAAAGTTTAGATTTTGTTTTTGTTTTTTGGACAAGAATGCTTCCTAGGTGTTGATGTGGTATACTCTCTGTCACAAGGTCTATAATGTCTGGTGGTTTCTTTTTGTCATTTGAGCAGCCACTGATATTTGATACCTAGAACAATGAGTTTATTAGGTCTTACAAAATGATGATATTTGAATTCGGTTATTACTTCATTTATAAGGTGGAATGCTTCTGTAAAAAGGAAGTTTTCTTCATCTATTTGGTTCCCCAGTGGTACAGTTCAGTTAGGAAAGGCAGGATGGATGTTTGCTTCTTTATTATACATCAGTTTCTTGTTATTCTCTGGAGGTGACCAATGAATTCTTCTTAAGTGTCATTATGAACCTAATGATTCACTACTTGTAAATAAGTAGTTAATGCTCTCTTATAGATGCTTTGGAGGAACCTTTGTGAATGCAGTGAATCTTATAAAAATATGAAATGTGCCTCAGGTATCAACTCTTGCATTGGTTTTATTTCTATTTAAATTTTAGAATGAGCATGTTGGGATTTTGATGAGGATTTCATCTAATTTATAGATTAATTTCTAAAATTGGTTATAGTGCCCTTTTTTTTTGATCAATCTTGCCATGAGTTTGTAACATGTGTCAGTTTTTTTAAAAATCTGACTTTCAGTTTTGCTTTACCTCTGTTGAGTGTCTTTTATTTCATTTTTATTTGCTTTTATCTGTATTCTTTTATTCTTTATACTTCAGTTAATTTTGTTCTTTTTCTAATGTTCACATAGATGATGAATTTTCCGTCTTTTCTAATGTATTCGTTTAAGGTTATAAAGTTCTCTAAGCACTGTTTAGTTGCATCCCACAGTTTTTTTGATATGTAAACTCTTATGTTGTAAACATATCATTTGATATGTTTATCATTCGTTTCAAATATTTTAAAAATTTCTTTGACCCATGACTTTTCACAAACCAAAGCGAATCTCTTTATTTATGTCGGTTATCTATTGTTGTATAACAAACCACCCCAACAGTTATTTTTCCCCCTTATTTCTATGGATGGCTGGGTAGTTCTTTGCTTGTTTTGTTTGGGTTCCCTTATGAGGAACCCAGTAGAGGATTGGCTGCACTGGAAGGTTCATATCTGGTAGTTGGTGCTGGCTGGTGGCTGGGATGCCTTGATTTTCATCTAAGTGACTCTATCATTCAGTAGGCTATACCAGTTCCTTACATGGTGGTCTCAGGTCAGCGTTCCAAGAAGCCAGGGTGAAAGCAGAAAGGCTTCCACCCATTCTGTTGGCTAGAGCAAGTCACAAGCCTGGCCCAGATTCAAGGGTGGGAAAAAAGATTCCTCCTTTTTAGGAATTTGTCTCAGTATTTAATATACCAGAATTTCAAAACATTTGGGAATTTTTCTTGTATTTTTCTTTTTGCTGTTAATTACCAGCATAATTGCTTTGTGGTTAGAGTATTGATTTTTTTCCTCATTTTATTTTTACCTCTTTTAGTTGTTTGGAAGTTATTCTCTATATAAATTTTTTTTTTTAAATTTTACTGGTTACCCTAGAAATTTTGCCATCTGTTTACCTTTTCAAGTCTAAATATTAATCAATAAGAAATACTTCATAATTCTCCCAGGCAGTAAAAGGACTTCAGAGCAGTGACCCCATTAACTTTTCCTCCTTATTTAGATGCATTTGTTGTGGTTTTTTTTTTTTTAGTACTATAAGACATTATTATTATTGTTTTATATAATATTTACTTAGAGTTATATATTTACCACATTCTTTGCTTTCCATTCCTTCTTGCAATCTATACCTTTCAACTGAGATCAACCCTCCTCTCCCCCATAATATGTCCTTTATAAATTTCTTTAGTACAAGTCTGCTGATGATGAACCCTCTCCATATTGCCAGGGAATGTCTTTATTTGCCTTCATTCATGTAAGTGTCTTTTTTCCTGAATGTTTAATTCTAGATTGGCAGTAATGGTTAGGTGTGGATTTATTTTTTATCTGTCTTGCTTAGAATTCACTGGGCCTTTTAATTTTTGTGGATTGGTGTCTTTCTTCGATTTTGGAATATTCTCGGCCATTACCTATGCCTCGTTTTCTTTCTTTATTCTTCCTGGACACCAACTGAGATAGTCTTATTGTAACCACTGTCTCTTATTTCTTTGCTGTCTTTTTGTTTTCTCCTTGCTATACTCTGTATAGTCAATTCTGACTTAGCTGCTAGATTATTAATTTTCTCTTCAGCTGTGTGAAATCTGTTAAACCTATTGATTAAATATTTAATTTTAATTGTATTTTTATTTTTAAGAATTCCATTTGGTTTTCTTAAGTCTGTGTAGCTTTTTATTATTTTCTTATCTTGGTAGATACTTTGTTTTATTTTATCTGTTTATTTCTTTAAATATAGTCTGCATTGTTTTATAGGGTATGTTTGGAAATTCCAACATCTGAAATCTTTTTGGGTCTGCTCCTGTTTTCTGTCATTTCTACTGGTTCTTGGTTATGGAGTGTAGTTTCCTGTGTGCTTGGTTATTTTTGATTATGGTCTAGACATTTTATTTAAAATTACTTGTAGGAATAATTTTGAGGCTTATAGTAAACATACTTTAATTTTAAGAGGAAAGTTTACTTGTTAAAGTACCTGGGAGCAGTATCAGTCAGGGAAGACCTTAAACCAAGTTTCTTAAGAGCACATACTAAAATTTTTAGTACAGTAGCTTAATAAACAGGTGTAAGACTCACATTTCAGATTTCATATTTTTGTTTCCCAAAGGAGTTATATCATTGTATATTCACAGTATTGTCATGTTAATTCCTTTCAAATCAACATCTCCACTCTTGAACTTAAAAAAAAAAATCTTCTGGACAATTCCGTATTGTTATCTTATTGGAACCTGAAATTTAACACATTTATAATGAGTCCAATTATTATTTCCCTGCATGCTTCTACTGTTATTCTTTATTATGGTAAATGGAATGACTGTCCTCGGGTCGCTTAGGGTGCAAGCTGTGAGACCTGAGGAAAAATGATCTTTGCCTTTCAGGGCATAAGTTTGGAGCAGAAGGTTTCTAATACCTCCTGTATCTTTACATAGTTCTTTTAAGTCTTTGCTCTTCTCCTCTCATTTCCATATTCAGTTAGGTCTTAGCTCTTATCTATTCTCTCCCCTGTTATTTCTAGCAATTTTGTTTCATCTTTCTATTTCCATAGCCACCACCTTTGTTCACATCTTCATCATTTCTGGGCCCTGATTGACCTTGGTTGTGTGCGTGCACATGTGTGCGCGCACGTGCGCGCGCACACACACACACACACACACACACACACAGAGCTATATTTGATATGGCTAAGGACTTGAACTGGGGGACAATAGAAATGATAAGGAACCTACTTAGAAAGCAGGTGAGAAAATTGTTAGTTTACGTGAGAAATTTTGATAGCCTGAACTTGAAGTCGTTGCAATAGAGGAAAAGGAGAGCATAGAGAGAGATTGGATAGGGCGAGTATGAGAAAGGGAGAATATCTAAGAATAATTCCCAAGTTTGTGGCTTAGGTGATTGGATAGAAGAAGGTATATTCACTGAGTTAGGGCCCAGCTCAGAATGAGAAGGTGGAAAGGTAGATTTGGGGTGGAAAGGTAAGTTCAGACATAGAATGCATGTTGAGTTTAAAATGATTTCAGTAGATCCAGGTACAGATACCTTATTTAAAAAAATAGATTATTCAAGTCAGGAGCTTAGGAAAGATGAGGGAGCTAGAGATTTGGGGAGTCATTAGAGAATGGGTGATAGCTGATATCATGGTTTTGACCGAGGTGTTCTAATGTAGTATCTCTAGGGCCTAGAGATAATGGATCTAATGATTCATTCTTCAGGGTCCTAAAGTTCTATGAGAATTTTCTAACTTTGTGTTTTCATCTTGGTGATAAATTATAAATAAATTAGTATAAGCACATTCTGGATCGTCTGAATGACTACCATGGTATTGCAGATTTTTGTGCCCGTATTTGTGTTTGAATTGTTGCTTAAGTGATCATCAAAAGAGACCACATGTATGGTAGACAAATCTGCTGCATTAGAACCTACATCAGGCTGAAGTGTAGTAATGTAAAACTAAGAAAATCATCTTCAACCTTAGTATTCATACTGAATTATTTTGCTATTAAAATTTTCTTTTGTAGTGGTAATTACGGGTGAAAGGTGTTTTCATAGAATTTCTAAGTAACTGAAATCTTATAATGAAGCTTTGGTTTGAAATCATGAAAAAGACGTAGAGCAATTGAGTAGTGTATTGCTTTGTCACAAACTGATAAAAGAACATAGGGCTGACATGTAGATTATGTGTTTACACCAAGTGAAGGCCTCATAAGATGTCATGGTATACTCTGAATAAGGTATTTCATGGTAGCTTGAAGAGAGAAAAGATGGGAGAGCTGACTGATCATGTGGCCCATTGTGGCTGTGTGTATATATATGTATTGTGGGTGGATATGTGTGTATATATGTATGTATGTATATGTATGTTATATATATATGCAGATTATATTTTTGTGAGCAGTTACATTGCATGGATCTCCATTTGTCTCTATAAATACCAATTTGTAACACTTATTAGTAGTAGTATTATTAGCAGTAAGTTCTATGACATTTTCACTGAGTATTTTAATTTTTAGAATTTTGTTTTGGGGTGTACTAATAAATTGATTATCCCATCAACATTAATGAAGCAGTGATTTAAAGCCAGTTCATTGTTTACAAAAGAAAAATAATGAAGATTATTTAAAAATCTTGGCTATTAACTGGAACATATAACACATAAATAATTCCTTCTACTCTTTTACCCCAGCACTGGTGATTAGTTGTAGCAATGTTATCTCACCTATCACTTTAAATGAATGTTGATTCCATTTTTATTGGCTTTAAAATTTTTGTTAGTTTTTAAGTGATAAATTTTATTTTGTGGTTGTAGAAGAGCTGTAAACAAAAGGAATGTATACAGTTGACCCTTGAACAACATGTTTTTGAACTGTGAGGGTCCACTTATGTGTGGATTTTTTTCACTAAATACGTACTTCCATACTATATGATCCATGGTTGGTTGAATCCAAGGATCTGGAGTCTCGGATACGAGGGCCTACTGTATAGTTATAGGTGAATTTTCAACTGCAGTGAGGGTCAGTGCTCCTAAGTCTTCATGTTTAAGGGTCAATTAACTTAATTTTATGCTTATACATTTTTTAAAAATTTATTTATTTATTTTTGGCTGTGTTGGGTCTTCGTCGCTGCGCACAGGTCCCCCCTAGTTGAGGCAAGCGGGGGCTACTCTCTGTTGCGGTGTGTGGGCTTCCAATTGCGGTGGCCTCTCCCGTTGTGGAGCACAGGCTCTAGGTGCATGGGCTTCAGTAGTTGTGGCGCCTGGGCTTCAGCAATTGTGTCTCGTGGTCTCTAGAGCGCAGGCTCAGTGGTGCATAGGCTTAGCTGCTCTGCGGCATGGGGGATCCTCCCGGACCAGGGCTTGAACCCGTGACTTCTGCATTGGCAGGCGGATTCCTAACCACTGCACCACCAAGGAAGCCCGCTTATACATATTTAAGGAAGCACCAAATTAAGTCAACGCTGGGGTCTGTAAGAATTTTTTTTTCCTTCAGGAGAGGTTCATATATTATCTGAAGTCCAGGAAACACTGGCCTAGAAAAATGAACTAAGTGAGAAACTTTAGGGTCAGAATTATTGTTCTGGATAACAAAACTCTGATCAAAGTTTTCAGAATTGTTTTCTTTTTTTTTTTTTACTTAGTCTGAAAGTTATCTGAAAACTTCTCTTTTAAGTTTTGGCAATTTCTTTTTCCTAGTCTCATAGTTTGTTGGGGGAAGTTTCTGCTTATTAGTTTTACATATTTTGTTGGCATTATTAAGGAATAGTTAATTCCATCTCCTTCTCCCTCACCCCTCCAACAATAAAGAACAAAGAAAATGTACTTTTCTATTGTGTTCTTAGGAAAAAGTCTCCCCTAGGTTTTGGTCATCTTTTTCTTTTATAGTTTTATTGAAACTTTACTGATGTACAATAAACTGCTTATGTTTAAAATACACAACTTAATGAGTTTTGACATGTAAGCACCTGTGAAACCATCACACCCATCAAGATAGCAAACATTTCCATCACTCCAGAGATCCCTCATGCCCCTTTGTAGTCAGTCTTCTCCCTTGCACCAGCCTGAAGCGACCACTGACCTGCTTTCTATAACTGTAGATTAGATTTGACTGCTCTAGAATTTCATGTTAAGTGGCATCTACACTATGTACATTTTTGTCTAGCTACTTGTAGTCAGCATAATGATTTTGAGATTCATCCATGTTGCGTGCATCAATAGGTTTTTTTTTTAATTGTTGAGTACATTTTATGGAAATAACTACAATTTTTTAAATCCATTCACTTGTAGATGAACATTTGGATGTTTCCACGTTTTGGCTATTAAAAATAAAGCATCTATGAATATGTGTGTAAGGTTTATGTATGGAAATATGCTTTTATTTTCCTTGAGTAAATACTTAGTAGTGGAATGGCTGGCTTGTATGGTAGGTGTATGTTTAACTTTTTAAGAAACTGTTTTCCAAAGTGATTGTACCATTTTATATTCCCATCAGCAGTATAAGAAAATTCCAGTTGCTCCACATCCTTGATAACACTTGCTATGATCAGTCTTTGTAATCTTAGCCATTCTAGTGGATGTGTGTAGTGGTTTCTCACTGTGGTTTTAATTTGAGTTTCCCTAAGAACTAATGATTTGGAGCATGTTTCCTTGTGTTTATTTTCCATCCATACATTTTCTTTGGCAAAGTGTCTGTTTAAATCTTTAAATGAATTGCCACCTTATTTGATTATAAGAGTCTGTTATGTATTCTGAATGAAGGTTTTTTCTTGGGTATGTATTTTGCATATATGTTCTCCCAGTTGGTGGCTTGTCTTAATTTTCTTAGTAGTATATTTTGAGAAACAAACATTTAGAATTTTGATGATTCTAGTTTATTGATTTTTTTTTTTCTGTGTGTAGTTTGTACTTTGTTCTATTTAACAAGTCTTTAACTCAAGATTACTGAGATCTTCTGTTTTCTTCTAGAAATTTTGTAGTTTTAGCTCTTACATTTAGGTCTCTGTTTCACTACAGGTTAATTTTTGTATATGGTGTGCAATAACATCTGAGGTTCCTTTTGATTTTTTTTGCATATGTCTGTCCAGTTGATCCAGTACCATTTGTTAAAAGATTATCCTTTCCTCATTGAGTTGCCATTGGCACTTTTGTCTTATATCAATTGACCTTACATGTGTAGGTCTACTTCGGACTTTTCTGTTTCTTTGATCTCTGTTTATACTCCCTTATCAAACTCTTGATTAGCATAGATTTATGATAAGCCTTGAAATCAGGTGCAATTCCTCCAACTTTGTTCTTCTTTGTAAAAATTTATTGATTGTTCTAGGTCCTTTGCATTTACATATGGATTTTAGATTCAACTTGTTACTCTCTATAGAAAAGTCTGGTACGATTTTGATTGGGATTTCATTGTATTTCTAAATCAATTTGGAAAGAATTGACACTTTAATAATATTGAATCTTCTGATCCATGACCATGATATATATCTCTCTATCTAGTCTTCTTTGAACATTTCTTTGCAATGTGTTGTAATTTTCAGCATGCAAGTCTTGCACGTCTTTTTTTTTCTTTTTAATTTTAGCCCTAAGTATTTAATATTTTTGATGTTTTTATAAATGGTATGTTTAAAATTTCAATTTCCAATTGTTCTTCACTCATATGTAGAAATACAGTTGGTATTTATATATAGATGTTGTATCCTGGAAACCAGTTGAACTCACTTAGCTTTTTTGTAGATTCCTTAGGCTTTTCTATATAGTGTGTATAGAGTCTGCAATAAAGATAGTTTTACTTCTTCGTTTTCATTCTATGTGCCTTTTGTTTGTTCTGCTTACTTTATTGCACTGTGTCCTTCAGTAACAATATTGAATAAAAGTGGTGAGTGTTGGCATCTTTGCAATGTCCCAGATCTTACAGAGACTTGGTCTTTTGTTAATTGGTATGATGATAATTGTAGGTGTTTGATGATGTCCTTTATCAGACTGAGGAAGTTCCTTTTATTTCTAGTTTGATGAGAGTTCTTAGGATGAGTAGGTGTCAGGTTTTATAGGCCTTTTCTGTATCTATTGATATGATCATATGTTTATTCTTCTTTAGACTGTTAATATGATGAATTTACCTTGTTTTCTCAAATGTTAACCTGACTTTACATTTCTTGGATAAAACCTTCCTATACTTTTTATAGCTGGTTACTGCTCTTGTCTTTTCTTTTTTGTAATGTCTTTGCCAAAGAAAAATGAGAAATTTGCAAAAGCACTTCTTGTAGCATATCAAATACAGAGGTTGTCTTGAGGGAAAGCACTGTGCAGTTGTTTGAGTTGTGAACTGAACTAGCCGCTTTTTTTTTTGTTGTTTTTTTGGTGGAACATCATTTTTACTTGAAAGAAAGACTGAATAACTCTGGTTATTCAGCCTTGAATGTTGGAGACATTTTCTTGTAATGCCTTCAAGGAAAAACAACTGGCAGTGTTTGTTGCTAATGTTACAGTTTAAGCTTTCAAGTGAAAATTAGAATTTGGAAATCTTGTCTGCTACCATGAGCTTGCTAGTTTCCCAGTGCTTAAGACCTTTCTGATGAGGTTGGTGGTAATATTAACAAATATAATTTTAAAAATATTGTATAATAAAATGTATTACATTTGGAAGGCCTACTATATAACTCAGTGAACCAGCATTTTCCAAATGATTAATGCATGATCTTAGAAAATTTCGAGTGGGTTAAAAGAGCCATTGAAAGTGTAATATAGGGGCTTCCCTGGTGGCACAGTGGTTGAGAATCCGCCTGCCAATTCAGGGGACACGGGTTCCATCCCTGGTCTGGGAAGATCCCACATGCTGCAGAGCAACTAAGCCGGCGAGCCACAACTGCTGAGCCCATAAGTTGCCACTACTGAAACCCATGTGCCTAGAGCCCATGCTCCGCAACCAGAGAAGCCACCACAATGAGAAGCCCGCATGCCGGAACGAAGAGTAGCCCCTGCTCACCGCAATTAGAGAAAGCTCGTGCACAGCAACGAAGACCCAACACAGCCAAAAATAAATAAATAAAATAAATTTATTTTTTTTAAAGTGTAATATAATATAGACCAGTGAATTTTATTGTATCAGAGTACAAGTTCATTGATATAATTATCAGACTGCATTGCAGCATTATAGTATCACAGAAGAATATCCACAGTTATTAGAATACTCCTGTTTTACAACTACCTATCTGAATTGCAGTAGATAGAACAAATACAGACTCAGATATGAGAATCCATATGTCGTCTATTGAGCCAGACATAAAGGAGATTTGCCAAAATGTAAAAACAATGCCACTTTTCTTACTAAACTATTTTGTTTGAGAAAATATAGCTATTTTTATAAAAATTTTATTTAACATGTAATGTGTTTGTTGTCTTTAAATGAGTAAATAAGTATTTTTAAAATTTATGAGGTTGAAATTTCATATGATAAATATCCATGTAACACAAATATATAAAAGTTCTTGGGGATCCTGAGACCACGAGGTTTGAGAAATGCTGATCTAGAATAGTGCCTAGCATGTAGTAAGCAATTAGTAGACGTTTGAATGCTTCTTGACCATGTCACTTTTATAATTTACCTGTCTTTTCAGTACCACATGCACTTGATAATGTATCTTTTCTGTGTGCCTTTGTTTCATACTCTAGCAACCAAGTTGTTTTTATATATCTTAACCTGGTACTGCGATTCTCTTTTCCTTGCCTTTGCCCACGCCTGGATGTTGGGCAAGGCAATGAAAAGGATTGATGCAGGAGTGCCGTCGTATTTTGGAAAGTGTGCTGATTTATTGAGTGAGAAGAAGATAGATGAGCAGCTCCTGACTGAACATGACACTGATACTGGTATAATAGACTGGTTTAAGGTCATCATTCACATAGTCACAAAATTAGATTTAAAAATAACTTCAGTTGGTTATACCCTGAAATGTAACAAGATAACTGATATTTAGTGATTGTTCTAGGTATTATAGATACCTCGCCATTTTGTGTGCATATTGATAATATATTTCGAACATGCTGAATACTTTTATTTTAATGGATTTAGTTCATAAATATAGTATACTGCTCTAATTTATCCTAAGTAATTTATATGTATTTATATAGCTGGTATCTTCAGAATTGAGGAAACATTAAAGAATTCTTAAAAAGAGGAATTTGGAAAGCCTTATTTATAAAAGGGGCTCATAATTAACTGTGCATGCTTGAACATATATATAAAAGGCATTCTGTGAAAGTTTTGCGGTCTCATGGAAATTTAAAAACAGATGAACAATCCTGCAGTATAATTGAAACTAGAAACAGTAATAAACCTAAGCACTTTAAAAATGATAGCATCTACCGAATTGTATCAATAGTTGTTTGCCTTTCTAGCGTTATTCAGTGACGTGGTATCCTATTACTGAAAATGTTCACTGATTGCTGTACAGATTGCTGTGGCTCAACTAGGTATTGAACATACAGGGTTGGGTAATATATGACCCCTGTAGTAGACAAGGAGATATGCTACCCAGATTCCCCTTCAAAGAAGGGCTCATTGTCCGGCTATGAGGAGTGCGGATTACCAGGTAGCCCCTTCTGCACACATCTCTAGGGCCTGCCTTACCTGCAGAGCTACCTCCCTCAAGGTCATGATCTCCCTGGAGCAGCATACATTTGCATGCTGAGCTAGAAAGAGGTTTAAAGACCTGACCATTTCATCCCATCACAGAGCACTATGACGGACAGTATTTGATTCAGGGTTTCCCACTTGGTTGGCTGAAATTTTGTTGGCCTATATCACAGTTTGAGTTCTGCCCAAACTTTCTTTCTTTGCCTTCCTTTCACAGATACTGATCTCTAATAAACATTTTGTACTCCAAACACCACCTCGCCTCTACTTTGGAGAAACCAACCTGCAATAGCTCCTGATCTCATAGAACTAATATACTGGGAGGAAATATATGTTAAACAAGAGATTTAATACGTGATTAATGTTATATAGAAGCATAGGGTGCTATGGTAGTGTGTATAAAAAGAAGCCAAGCCTGGTTATTATATTGTTTTGGGGTGCTATTATATTGTTTTGAGTAGCGTGAACCTTGGGCATGGTACTGACTTTTCCAAGCCAGTTTTTTCTTTCCTTTTTTTTTTTTTTTAAATTTATTTATTTATTTATTTTTGGCTGCGTTGGGTCTTTCTGTAGTTGCGGTGAGCGGGGGCTACTCTTGGTTGCAGTGTGCGGGCTTCTCATTGCGGTGGCTTCTCTTGTTGCGGAGCACGGGCTCTAGGCATGTGGGCTTCAGTAATTGTGGTGAGCGGGCTCTAGAGTGCAGGATCACGGGCTTAGTTGCTCCGCGGCATGTGGGATCTTCCCAGACCAGGGCTCGAACCCGTGTCCCTTGCATTGACAGGCGGATTCTTAACCACTGTGCTGCCAGTGAAGTCCCCCAAGCCAGTTTTTTCATTTGTAACATGGAAATGACACATGGTCTCCCATCCTTTAGGCAGCTAACCTGGGATTGCTCACATGGCTGGGAAAAGATTCCCAGCATCAAGAGAGTGAGCCCAATGCACAAATGTTTTTCAAGGCCTTCCTTGTGTCAATTTGCTAATATCTTGGCCAAGCCTTGATTCAAGGATGGAAAAACAGACTCTGCATCTCCATGGGAGAATTTGTAAAATAAGTGTAGTTGTGTGTGTATGAAAAAATCACAACGTAATGCCTGATATATTATAGTAGTAGTTAACATTTATTGAGCACTTTTTGTGATTTATACTTAGTAAGAGGACTGTGGATTATACAGTTGGACTATTGTATTTAATATAGTCTATCTCAGTATGAAATGTAAAAGAAGAAATTCATTTGGAGAATTTGGTATATTCTTTTGATATCTTAAAATAATATTTTATGATGGGAACAGTTTGCAAATAAAGCTGTCTTGCTCTTTTTTCTTTTTCTCTGCAGTAAGAAAAATGGAAAACCACCATTACGGAACAATGAGGTAAAATTTATGTTGTCTACTCTTTGGGATTTCGTGCATTTATTTCATTTGTTTCATTATATATTTTTGAATTAGGATAAAATCACGGAATTTAAGAATTAGAAGGGAACTTAAATATCATCTCTAATCCACTACATATTATAGGAATTCTTCCTAAAATAGGAATCCTTGGTAGGTGACTTTTCGTATTTACTTGAATTTGTTCATTTGATGGAAAGTACTACCTAGGAGATAGCCATAACTGTATTAGTTCAAGTCCATGATGGAATTAATCTTCCCTCTCTAAGCCTCTATTTTGTCATTTGTAGAAACACAGGACAAGTTTACTCTATTTTCTCTTAATAGACTCTCATATTGTTTGAAGATGGTTGTATTTTCTGAATCTTTTTCCCCCGCTAAGCAATCCTCATTCCTTCAAGTGTTTCTCAGGTGACATGGTTTCTAATTGTTCTTCAATTATGTGTACATTCCTCTGGATCTATACTAGTTAGTTCCTCTAGACATTATGTTTAGGATAGAATGTAGTCTGTGGTCTATAGAATGTAGTCTAATGTAGACGTGGTCTGACTAGCGTGGAATGCATCAGCACTACTACCTTTCTTGATATGAACATCATGTTGCTAAAATTCAGCCTAAAGTTGCTTTTACTTCTTTAGCCATTACTTCTGTTTATATTAAGTGGAGTTTGTGATAAATTGTAAGCCTTCAGGTGTCTTTCTGATGAACAGCTCTTTTGACAGACGTCTGTATTCATCAGTTGATTTCTTTATTTCTTTTTTTAATGACAATTTTATTGAGATGTAATTCATATACCATAAAATCCATCTATTTAAGTGTACAATTCAGTGGTTTTAGTATGTTCACAGAGTTGTACAGCCATCACCACTATCTAATTTTAGAAAATTTTCAATTCCCCAGAAGGAAATTCCATACACATTAGCAGTCATTCCTCATTACCCTCTCCTCCTGGCCCTTGGTAACCACTGATCTACTTTCTGTCTCTATTGATTTGCCTATTTGGGACATTTCATATAAATAGAATCATGTAATATGTGGCCTTTTGTGACTGGCTTCTTTCACTTAACATGATGTTTTCAAGGTTCATATGTATTGTTGAATGTATCAGTATTTCATTCTTTTTTATTGCTGAATAGTATTTCATTGTTTAGATATACCACATGTATTTATCCATCAGTTGAGGGAAATTTAAGTGGTTTCCCCCATTTGGTCATTATGAATAATGCTGCTATGAACATTCATGTACAAGTTTTTGTGTGGACATATGTTTTCATTTCTCTTGGGCATATACTTAGGAGTAGAATTGCTAGGTCATATGGTAACTCAGTTGTTGCCCTGTAAATGTCAGCCTATAGGGTCTATACTATTAGTCTATTCTATAATATGTCTATTCTATTACTGTAATTTTCTTTTTTTTCTTTTTGGCCACACTGCACAGCTTGCGGGATCTCAGTTCCCTGACCAGGGATTGAACCCGGGCCATGGCAGTGAAAGCCTGGAATCCTAACCACTAGGCCACCAGGGAACTCCCTAGTATAATTCTGAATATAATTCTAACATCTAGTGTGTTAAGTGGAAGGTATTATCTACAAATTTAATTTGTCTTCTCTATCTTCCTCACAATTGCTGATAGTATTGACTAGGTTAGGACCAGAAAATTCCTCTGTGGCATCTCTTAATCTTTGTTTTTTTGGTTATGGTTTGTTCAGCTGTGACTATATCCAACTGCAGAAAAATCTGGTCTTTATTTCTCCATTAAGGCCACAATAGTTTTATAAGAAACATCAAATTCCTTGATTAATTTGTTAATTCATTTATTAAGTCAGCCTGTCAAAAAATATTGATTGAGCCCCTCATATATGCCTGGCATTGTTCTTGGTTCTGCGTGTATAGCAGTTAACAAAAGTTCCTACCCTCATGGACCTTAATGTTGTGCATGTCAGCTAATATACTAGCACAGTATCCTTAACAAAGAAGGAAATTAGAAGGCTTTGACATGACTTCTTCCTAGTAAACTTCTGCTGGCTTCTAGGGATTAGCGTCTCTTAGGTCTTCCTAAACCCTCAATATTAATGTCTATTCTCTGAATATCCTGGAGATGGACATCAAAATTGCTGTTCTCCAGTTCCATAATCTTTGAAAAATGGGATAAGATATGCTTATCTCCAGTCAGTTGGCAAATTTCCATCTTCATAATCTCTTATATCTAAATTATACCTGAGTAATCAAACCTTAGTTATCTTAGTTATAGCTACTATTTGTATACCACCGTATCTGAAAGTTCTAGGCCATCAGTGAAACTATCCAGTACAACAGTATTCATTCACTCATATTTTAATTCTTCCTATTTTTTTGTACATTTAAAAATATATATACTTGTTTGCTAGTCATATAGTGTAAGCAAAATAAATTTAGTTTAGATCAAATGGTTGGCCAAAAAAAAGGTTTAAGGCAGTGTACATCCTGATACCACATTTGTGAAATCTATAGGAAGTGCACACACAGACATATGCTGAAATGAAATTTGGTAAGAGATGTGCCACATATTAACAGTTGATGTCTCTCAGTGGTAGCTATAGGCTCCTTATTTTTCCTCATCAGAATTTTCTAATTTTACGACAGTGAATGTGTGTCACTTATGAGGGCACGCAATTGAAAAGAACTTTTTATTGAAATTTTTTATAATCTTTGGTGGGATGGGTTGAGGTGAGACAAGTTTCATAAGACATGAGATTTAAGGAGAAAAAAATTTAGAGAGAGAATAGTATAAAGAGATAGTTGACTTGTTTTAAAATATTTATTCTTTTTGATGTAATACACAGGGTATAAAATTCAAAATATACAAAGGTAGCACTGTGCTGGGTTTGGTCTTCAGCATTCCCATGCATATTTTTGTACTTTAGGGGTGTGCGTATATCTCCATAAACAATATAGGTAGAATTATTTTGCTTATTGAAAAATTTTATAAATTGAATCATTGTACTATCGTTCTCCTTTTTCTTAGCATAATGTTTTCTTAAGATCCATCTATGTTGATAGCTATAGATCTAGTTAACTAACCACTCTATAGTATTCTCTTGTATGAATATGAGCTGTTTCCTTTTTTAACAGTTGTGTAGAATCTTCATTGCATAAATTTACCATGATTTATGTAGTATCTCATAATTGATGTACATTTAGGTTTTTAATTTTATAGTATTATAAAACAATGTGCAAGTCTTTTCATTTATGTGTTTAAGCATATGTTCAGGAATATCTCTAGGATAAGTTTCTAAAAGTAAATTTGCTGGGTTGTTTTACATTTTGCAATGAGTGTACATTTTATATTTTGATAGATGCAACATAATAGTTATGTTGATTTATACTTCCTCTAACAATATACAGAAATGCTTACACTTTTGTCAGCACCACATGACCTTTTATTTGCTATTTCAAACATCTGTCTTTTCTGGTCAGTTCTGGTTCATGTCACCTTTCTAAGTTGATTGACACATCAATAGGAACTTCTCGTTGCCCTTTGACCTTGTTGCCTCCTGAATGTTAGGTACATTTTTTTTTTCTGACTGCATTATTACTTTAGCTTCTTAAATGGTCTTTAATGGTTGTTTTTTTTCTATGATTTGCATGCTAGATTTATATCATAAAAGTATTTTTTATATTTTTAAAAAATTACTGGGAAGTTTAAAGGTGGGGAAAGTCAATTGTGGTTAAAATGAATTCTTAGGAGAAGCTAGTAGTGTTTATGAGATGTACTGTCTCTGTAAGTATTTGCATTTAGATTGGTTTCAGGTATGACTTTTATTATGTATCAAGAATGGTACAGTGCTCGCTTTGGCAGCACATATACTAAAATTGGAATGATACAGAGAAGATTAGCATGGCCCCTGCGCAAGGATGACACGCAGATTCGTGAAGCGTTCCATGTTTTTTTTTTTAAAAAGAATGGTACAGCATCTTGATTATTTCTTCACCCTGAGTCAGCCCTCCAGCCCACATGTTTGGTGTTTCCTGACTTTAGGAAGTATATCGTTCCCTTTATGGATTCAAATGTAATGAAAATAATAAAGTCGGCTTTCAGACAGCTTAAGAAATAGGAGCAGTGACAACAGGGACAGAAGAAAAAGAGGAGGAGGAATTAATACCAGGTAAACTGCTAATTATATACGACGTGCTTCATTGTTACTTTCTTATAACTTTTTTTTAAACCTTCCTCATTGTTTGCCCTAGATCATTTCTTGAGAACAGCTGGAAATAGTTATCCTCTGTTTAAGTCAGAAGGTGGCCGTTTCACTTTGGAATTTTTCTGTCTAAGGCTCAAGCTAGGGATGGAGACGGTACTGACTACAGGTGGGATGAAGTGAGGTAGGGAGGCAGTGACAGGAGGGAAACGAGAGTAGAAGTCTAACTTTCTTTAAAGGTAGTTGATGTACATTGCTTTCTCTTTATTCTTTTCTTCCTATACTTTCTCAGTTTGGGGAGGTGAAAGGGGATATTTAGGTTGAAGTTGTAAGGTCTGGCTTGGGGAGAATAGGCTAGCTAGAGTAAATAGACTGTGAGTAGGGCATTTTGTGTTTTGTTCACTGGTGTGTCCCCATGGTTTAGAACAGTGCCTTGGGCCAAGTAAATATTGAATGAATGAATACATACATGTGTGAATGAAGTAGACTGGGCCTGTGACTCAGTGGGATGGGGTTTACAACCTTTGTATGGTTTGAAAGACCTGAACTCTGTTCCAGCAGTTACACGGTAGGTTGGTTCTTATCCAGTTCTTTCTGTCTTAGTCTTTCTGATCTAACTCTACACACCCAGTGCCTTCATCTCTTGTCTACAGTTCTGTATGACATGCAGTGTCTGTTTATTAGGATTACATATGTAAAGCCCTTAGCACAGTGTGTGACATATGGATGGTAGCTTATTATTCTAATTCAGTACACAAACAACTCATTTAAGGTTTATCAAGTTAGATATTAATTTAATTAAAGCATATTTACAGCAAAGTTTGTCTAACAAATAGAATTTACTATACCATGGGTATTTGTTTATCAAGAGCGTAGTAGTTAATACATAAGTGAGCTGTGATTATAGGAGTTGGGGAAGGAGCTCAATTGGGGATGGGGTCCTCCTGGAGAGTCTTGCCTATTCAGAAGTTTCTTCTGCCTGTTCTTCCAGACAGCCCAAGGGTAGCCAGTTCGTGTCACTCTTTCCTTATCCTTGCAAATGGTTTTATAGCTCTCTTTTCTTGGACCAGTGAAAATGAAGAAATATCTGAGGGTAATAAAATGATTTACTGCTCTTAATTATCCTCAGTGGTTTCCCTCTACACTGACAGTAAACTCTAAATCCTTCTATGGCTTCAGGGCTCTGTTTTTTATAGGTCCTGCCCATCTCTTCAGCGTCTCTCCTTTTGTCCCCTCTGCTCTAGCAGCACTGTCGTCTTGCTCTTCAGTGTGCATACCAATTTTATTCCTGAACTGGGTTTTGTGCTTGGTATTCCCTGTGCTTTACTACCCTCCCCCAAAGAGACCTTTCTTCTCATACTTTTCTGGATCATTCTTTTTCTCTTGACCCTGCCTAGTCTATCTGTAACAGTTTATTTATTGGTTTATTTTTATCTGGGTTTCCCCTGCTAGAATGTGAACTGTATGAGTGAGGGAACCTTGTCTGTCTTTGCATTTGTAAGGAAGAGTGCATATTAGAAATGTTAAATGATAAATCTAGGAATCCAAAAGTTTCCTGTAATTGATAGCAGGAAAACTCCTGTTCAGGATTTTTTAAAAATTCTGTTGTTAATAAGGAAGTGGATGATGAACAAACAGTAATGAGATGGATAATGGCCATTTCTTAGCTGTCCTCTGACCTCATCTTCTACTACTTTCTCTTGCTCACAGCTCCAGCCAGATTGGCCCTTTTGTTGTTAAACGAGCTTTTACCTTGGTATTTGGCATTTGCTGTTTCTTCTGTTTGCAGTGTTCTTTTTCCAGATATTTCTGCAACTTCACTTCTGAAAGGAAGTTCTCACTTCCTTATTCAGTTTTTGGTAACATCTTAGTTTCTTGAAAGCATGTTTGAATATGAAGAGCAGTACAAGACTATGTTCTTCAAATGCAGTATCCATCTTAGTAGTTGTTTATGTTGCCTTAGATGAAACATGGTTCTTTAATCTAATTTGTTATAACTATTTTAGAGCTTTCTTTCTTTCTTTTTTTTTTAATGTAGAAAGAGGGGAAAAAAGAACGAGCTGTGGTGGACAAGGTGTTCTTTTCAAGGCTCACACGAATTCTGAAAATCATGGTCCCTAGAACATTTTGTAAAGAGGTAAGTCTTATGAAACGATAATATTAAGTGTTCAACTTTAAAGCTTATGTGAGATCAGAACGATAGAATTATAAAGCCTTTGTTCTACTGCAGGTCAAGTGTCTCCTCTGTAGGTAATGAAGACTAAATTTTTGTCTAAGTCATTGCCTGTCATGCAAGTACCCTTGTTGTTCAGCACCAGTTTTTAAATGATTTTCTCTTGTTTATGAAATATTATTATATTTTATGTGAAATACTAGAGTACTTCAGTACAGCCAGCCTAAATGGTGTTGCTTTATTATAATATAATGCAAATGAGGTTAAATTTAGAAAGACCTTTTTATTACATTAAGATGTTAACAAGTAACATTGATATGGAATATGTTTGAGAGTTGCTTCTTCATATTTGATTAAATATATTTTTAAGATACCTGAATTCTTCAAGTATTTTCAGGAAGTGAACTGGTTGTTAGAGTAAAGTTTTGTTATTCTTTCATTTACTCTTTTGTCAAGATTATCTTTGTCATGATTTATTAAGTATTTTAATGATTAAAAAATAGCATAATGCTGTGTTCTCCATCTTTAATTACCTTAATATTCTCCTTTAGTACAACTAGAAATATTATCACTGTTGACTCTTTCTCCTCCCCATACCTACCTCTCATCCTTTCAGTCACTGCTATCTGCTAATTTTTCTTTCTAAATATTCTTACCTAGATATTACAGTGTTCTTTAATTAGTCTCATTTCAAAGAATCTCTCCTTTTTATTTATTTATTTATTTATTTTGCGGTACGCGGGCCTCTCACTGTTGTGGCCTCTCCCGTTGCGGAGCACAGGGTCCAGATGCGCAGGCTCAGCGGCCATGGCTCACGGGCCCAGCCGCTCAGTGGCATGTGGGATCTTCCCGGACCCAGGCACGAACCCGTGTCCCCTGCATCGGCAGGCGGACTCTCAACCACTGCGCCACCAGGGAAGCCCGAATCTCTCCTTTTTAAATCTTTTCTGTCAAGTTTGTCTTCTTCAAACATAATTGTTTCCCACTGTTCAAATTTTAAAAAGCATTAGGCTTGTAATCTGTTGATAGCAGGAAAAGGATAAGACATTCCAAAAGCACTATAATTCTCAAAGGAAAGGCACATTCCTCCATCACACTGGACTTGCTCTCCTTCCCCTCACTTCAGCGTCATGTCTTGTTGACTCTGCCCTTAAAAGAGACTCTAAAAAATAATTTAATAACATTTGGTTTTTTTCTAATTAGATAGAGATCCTATGTGTTTCTTGAAGAAAAATTGGAAAATGCACTTTTTAAATCTGCTTCGTCCCTTATATTTTAAATGTTTTTTCCAAGCATCCTTGAGTTTCTCTTCGATTAGTCCCTTACTTTCCATTTGTACTGTTCTCACTTGCTTGGATTATTATAATCTCTTCTCCTTTTCTAACTAGTCTTCTTTCTAAAACCCGAATAAGAACACTTGGCTTCTTTTCTCCTGTAGGGTAAATCACAACGTGACTTTGCCCTTCCTTTGCATACCATCTACTTGGAAGGTCCTTTGCTGTTTTGTAGCCAGGCCTTGTGCCCTCGTACTTTCATGACACCATGTTTGTGACAACACCCCAAACAAAAACAAATACGTTTAAAAAACAGCTTAATGCTCTTTATCTTCTTTGTGAAGGCGTCCCATGACTCTGGATATAATTCATTGTTTTCTCATTCTACAATCTACCTGACTTTGAAGAATCTTTATTTAAAGTACAAGCTTCTTCTCTGGAAAGATTTTTGTATTACCCCCCCTTACCAGTTAACAGCTTAATGTTCATTTAACCTTTTAGCAGAGGTTTGCTGAATATGAAATGAATGTGAGACATTGAATAGATCTCTGGGAGTTAATAAGAAGGTAGATGGGCCTAACTTGGCCAACCTCCCAGTTCTGTCAAGGTGCATCCATGCCACAGAGCCATTTTACGAACCATCTTTGAGGGATATAAAAATACGGGCTTAACCCCGGTTCAAGAAAGTGAGATAAACTCCAGTAGAAATCACAGATAATTGGAGGTAGAGATAGAGAGATTAATTTAATCAATTTATGAAATAAAAATGCTGCATATGAACATATAGAAGTTCATCTGTATCATAAGGTGAGGGACTGCCTAAATCAAGCCTATCTTTAGTTTCTGACATATTCTATGAACCCAGTAATGGAATTATGGTGATTCTGAGGACAGCCTTTGCATCAAAAAGGCATTTCAGGACTGTCAGTAATCAGAGTTCGGCAGATTTTGCTAAATGAGACAATAAACTTGATACTTATTTAAAGAAAAAATTAAGCAAAGTATATAAAATAAAGGAAAAAAAAACTATCTTTGTCTAATGTTACCTTTATTCCTCAAATGATTAATTTAGGATTGAGGCTGTACTTAAGGTCTGAATTAAAAGTTAGCATTACCATTAAAGTGTCATCTACAGATAGGATTTATTAAAATCAGTAGGTTCTTCTGTTCTCAGTTTAATACCTAACTTCGAGATGGTGGGAGAGGGTAGGAAGATGGTATCTTCCTTGCTGGACAACTCTGGCAAACGTTGGGGGAGCAGCTGTCACAACTCAGTCGTGTAGACTTTCTTTGACATTGTCTTCTTTCTTATGGATTCATTTATTACTTCCATGTTTATGACTCCCTGCCTTGTCTTTCACTTAAGGGCTGTATTTTCAGAACCTTCACCTTTTTTAAAAAACAAGATTTGTTTTGCAAAAATTACAAAAGTCATAGATGCATTTGCCTCTCAATTCCATAACTTTGAAATCAAACACCTTATCCAACAAACATTGCCCCTGCCACACACCCTCTTCTCTGACTTTAGCTTCTATGCTGCTGTCATATTTTTCCCATTTAGAAAGTTTAAGGTCACCTTTGAATGGGTGTGTGTTGCAGTTGGAGGCTGGAGGGTAGATTTTCATCCCACACAAAGACAATTGACTCCTAGCCAGCCACTCAGCCTCTCATCTCTCCCCCACAATGATCCATCTTGCCCAGCATTGCTTAAGTAATGCTCTGTAAACAACACTTTTTAATATTTTGTTCTGCCTAAAAGCTTGCAGTAGTTTTATAAGATCTGCTGGATGTGCAATACTGTAATTCATATGGTTTTAATCTATTTTTTATTTTCCATTAAATCTTTCATCTTTTTTTTTTTTTTTTTACTCATAATCCTCATTTTCTCCTTTGTTTTACTTGGGTTATTTAATGTATTTCTAACGTCATAAGCCTTTTTTGCTACCTCAGACCTTTCGATCCTGCCACGTATCACATGAAGTGATGCAAATATACTTACCTACACTGGTCTGTTTTGTTACATTTTATGTGTAAATCTTGCCTTAATAACTAAATTGAAAGCCCTGCAAGGGCAGGGGCACTATTAAGAGATTTTTCTAACAAACTGAACCAAATTTATTCTACTTAAGCAAAATTTTAGGCTTCAGTATTTGTTCTTAACTGTGTATTGGTAGTTGTCATTTTTCTTTATTAGAGTTGTATATTAAAAACATAGGACAATCACAATACACTGTGATTTAGGTAGTCTAACTTATACTGCTGCTTTCTGTCATTGACTAATTATATGAAGGCAAGTCATTTGACCTGCCTAGGATTCACTTTTGAATCTGGATGAAAAATTAGATTAAATGATCTATAAGGCCTTTTCCATTTATATTATATTTTAAACTTCTTTCAAAATTATATTTAAAAATAACCTGTAGGTAAAATGTCAGCCAACTACATTAAAGCTAGAATAAAGCTTTGAATTTAGAAACCAAAAATCTTTACCAAAGTAATGTTTCTTTTAACTTTCTAAAATGCATTTAATTAATTTACTATACCTGGTTTATTTTAGACAGGTTACTTGATACTTATTGCTGTTATGCTGGTGTCTCGAACATATTGTGATGTTTGGATGATTCAGAACGGGACACTCATTGAAAGGTACTTTTCATCTTCCTCCTGTATGTATGAAATACTAATTTGTGTCATATTTAAGTGTTATTTTAAGCAAGGAATAGATTCTAAGTTAGGTATAAATACTTAAGTCAAATTAACGTCTTTGTTCATTTACTTAGTAGATATTTATTGTCTCCCTTGTGCCACAGGCAGTGATAGGGATGTACCCATGAGTGAACAGGAGAGACCCTGTACCAAGCCCTGCAGAGCTGGCCGTTTATAGAGGGTCAGAGACAAGTAAACAGAAAATTATGGGACTTCCCTGGCGGTCCAGTGGTTAAGACTCCACGCTTCCACTGTAGGGGGCACAGGTCCGATCCCTAGTTGGGGAACTAAGATATCGCATGCCCCCCGGGCACGGCCAAAAAGAAAGAAAGAAAGAAAGAAAATTAATATGCAGTATAATAAATGCTGTAGTGGGAACTTAAAAAGTCACCAAGCTGGATGTCTGAAATTAATGAGATAATTTGAGGAAAATATCAAAGCATTTCAGGGAATCATGTTGAGAATGTTTATTAAACAGAAAAAAATTCTTGGACATTTTCTTCAGTTTCTGAAGTTAGTGCTTTATATATTTTTTCATTATAGTCTTTGCACATATATTAATCACTGCAATTGATGATTTGGAATTTAAAAACAAAAAAAACAGTTGGGATATTAACATTTATCTGTTAATAAAGGTATTAACAAAGGTATTGGTATCCTCATGATACCAATTTGAATGTCAGTAAAAAATTTTTTCTTGGAATTTTGTTTCCTGGCATGCAGTATTTTATCAGAAAATTTCTTAAAGTACTTAGTATAACGTAACTGTTTGAATGACAGTACTTAAAATTTTTAAATGCTCCCAAATTTTGTAAGTTTTTTTCTGACATCCTTGATTTGTGTGTGGCTTAGAGGATTTGTAGGAGAGGCAGAATGCTTTATGCAGGTGTTTTCTGACTCATCCTTCTAGAAGAACAAAGAAGGTTATTTGCATAGGATTAAAGCCCCGACCACGTGCCTCTGAATATGTGTAAATGGTATAGAGGCCAATATTCAATTCAGGGCGCCCTGAATCCTTTGGTCAGTCCCATGCCTTTTTATTTTAATCAAAGTAATATATGAAAAGCTTAATAAGTAAAACATGAATATAGTTTAATATCAAATAGCCATACAGGACTTAATCACAAAAACATCAGTTCTGTGCCCCATTCCTCCCATGTGTAACTGTCATTCCTGGAGCCAGTTGTCTTCTGTTCTTTTTACTGTTTCATCTCTTATTTTGTCTCTGCATTTCATTGTAACACACTTATGTTACTGTCTCTAGATTTTTCAGTCTTAGAGACTATGCGTGTATTTATTTCTCTTTTGGAAGATGAGAATTAGCTCTTTTCCACTCCTACCCATGTCTGTGCTCATTCTCTCAATGTTATATCACAGTTTTTTGTTAAATCAGAATTTATTGTTTACATGATTTTGACTTTTGTTTACAGCTGAGCCAAATGCTCTTCTTTGGTAGTTTCTTTTATATACAACTTCTTTTCCTGGCATTTTTAAATTGCAGGTTTTTGTGCACATTAATTTTTTGCCTACTTCTTACTAATTCAGCTCAAGCTTATTGACAACACTATAAAATCTCAGTATTTGGGGGCTTCCCTGGTGGCGCAGTGGTTGAGAGTCCGCCTGCCGATGCAGGGGACACGGGTTCGTGCCCCAGTCCGGGAAGATCCCACATGCCGCGGAGCGGCTGGACCTGTGAGCCATGGCCTCTGAGCCTGCGCGTCCGGAGCCTGTGCTCCGCAATGGGAGACGCCACAACGGTGAGAGGCCTGCGTACTGCAAAAAAAAAAATAAAAAAATCTCAGTATTGTAATATGTCAAACACACTAGATAACTTACTGATTTATATCTATTACCACCCCATACCTCTTGTTAGTTTTCTGTCTTCCGGCTCTCATTAGGATTGATTGTGCTTTAGCTTCACTAAATAGCAGTCATGTTTGAATTTACTTTTATCATGATCTTAGGAATTTTTTTCATCTTTCTTTCCTGCATTAAATAACTCCTATGTTCTGGATCTTTTGTTTTCCTCTTCCTCAGTTTACTTTCTCATTTTGGCAGATGCAGTCTTTTTCTGAGAAAAGGTTACAAGGGAAGTAAAATTTTGAGACCTTGTGGGTCTGATAAAGTCTTTTACTCTCACACTTGATTGATAATTTAGCTGTATTTATTCATTCTAAATTGGAAATCACTTTTTGTCAGAATTTGGAAAGCATCATCCTGTTGTCTTCTGTAGGGCTCTGTGGTTCTCAACCTTGGCTGCAGTATAATTAGAATCATCTGGGGAATTTTGAGACCTACTAATGCCTGGGCCCACCCCTAGAGATTCTGATTCAATCAATCATTACTTTTTTTTTTTTTTTTAACATCTTTATTGGGGTATAATTGCTTTACAATGGTGTGTTAGTTTCTGCTTTATAACAAAGTGAATCAGTCATACATAAACATATGTTCCCATATGTCTTCCCTGTTGCGTCTCCCTCCCTCCCACCCTCCCTATCCCACCCCTCCAGGCTGTCACAAAGCACCGAGCCAATATCCCTGTGCCGTGCGGCTGCTTCCCACTAGCTATCTACCTTACTACGTTTGTTAGTGTGTATATGCCCATGACTCTCTCTCGCCCTGTCACAGCTCACCCTTCCCCCTCCCCATAACCTCAAGTCCGTTCTCTAGGAGGTCTGCGTCTTTATTCCTGCTTTACCCCTAGGTTCTTCATGACATTTTTTTTCTTAAATTCCATATATATGTGTTAGCATACGGTATTTGTCTTTTTCTTTCTGACTTACTTCACTCTGTATGACAGACTCTAGGTCTATCCACCTCATTACAAATAGCTCAATTTCGTTTCTTTTTATGGCTGAGTAATATTCCATTGTATATATGTGCCACATCTTCTTTATCCATTCATCCGATGACGGGCACTTAGGTTGTTTCCATCTCTGGGCTATTGTAAATAGAGCTGCAATGAACATTTTGGTACATGAGTCTTTTTGAATTTTGGTTTTCTCAGGGTATATGCCCAGTAGTGGGATTGCTGGGTCATATGGTAGTTCTATTTGTAGTTTTTTAAGGAACCTCCATACTGTTCTCCATAGTGGCTGAACCAATTCACATTCCCACCAGCAGTGCAAGAGTGTTCCCTTTTCTCCACATCCTCTCCAGCATTTATTGTTTCTAGATTTTTTGATGATGGCCATTCTGACTGGTGTGAGATGATATCTCATTGTAGTTTTGATTTGCATTTCTCTAATGATTAATGATGTTGAGCATTCTTTCATGTGTTTGTTGGCAGTCTGTATATCTTCTTTGGAGAAATGTCTATTTAGGTCTTCTGCCCATTTTTGGATTGGGTTGTTTGTTTTCTTGTTATTGAGCTGCATGAGCTGCTTGTAAATTTTGGAGATTAATCCTTTGTCGGTTGCTTCATTTGCAAATATTTTCTCCCATTCTGAGGGTTGTCTTTTGGTCCTGTTTATGGTTTCCTTTGCTGTGCAAAAGCTTTGAAGTTTCATTAGGTCCCATTTGTTTATTTTTGTTTTTATTTCCATTACTCTAGGAGGTGGGTCAGAAAGGATCTTGCTGTGATTTATGTCATAGAGTGTTCTGCCTATGTTTTCCTCTAAGAGTTTGATAGTTTCTGGCCTTACATTTAGGTCTTTAATCCATTTTGAGCTTATTTTTGTGTATGGTGTTAGGGAGTGATCTAATCTCATACTTTTACATGTACCTGTCCAGTTTTCCCAGCACCACTTATTGAATCATTACTTTTTGAAGCATCCCAGGTGATCCTAACCTTGATCCCAGCCAAGGTTAGAAACTACTGATCTAGCTTCCACATTTGGTGTTGAGTCCCATTCCTGTGCTGATTGCCCGCCCTTAGCAGCGGATCTTCTTTTACCTGCTTTGGAAGCTTTTATTATTTCTTTATTGTTGATGTTGTATTGCTGGTGTTATGGGAATTTCACTGAATGTTGGTGTGAATTTTTTTTCATTCCGTGTGTTTGTGCTAGGCACTAGGTGGGCTCTTTTCAATCTAGAAATTCATTCTTCATTCTGAAGAATGAAATTTTCTTGTGTTTTTAAAAAAGTTCTTCCTCTCCAGTGTTTTCTGTACTTTTTCTGGAATCTTAGTTGAGTGTTGGACTTCCTGGACTGATCTTCTGACTATAATTTCTCTACTGTTTACATCTCTGACATTTTATATTATATTCTAGGAGATTTCTTTTAACTTTATCATCCAGTGAATTTTTATTTGTTTTAATTTTATTCCCAGGAGCTATCTTTTTGTATGAATGTTCATTTTTGTAGCAGTCATTCTTTCAAGTCTGTGACTTTCAGTGTCCTTTGTTGTTCTGATCTTTGTCATTCAGTTTAGAGCTTTCCTTAAGCAGTCACTCTTGGCTGTGTATTCATATTTAACTTGCTAGAAGCCAAGTTGTGGGATTGTTGATGGTCTGGTTTCCCTGAAGGGAATTTGTAGGGGGAGTCTGGTCAGTTTTGTGTGTTTGTGCCCCAGTGAGGAATCCTCTAAGGAATTCTAAGAAGTTAAGCATGAGTGTAATTGAAGCGTTTGTTCATTGCTGCTAGCACATCAGCTTTAGCAGGATCAGTTTTGTTAAGTTCTCTTTCTATGAGCTTTGTGTACAAGTAATTTGAGTCATTTGTATGATTAATATAGAGAAGACATGTATGTCCTTTTACATGATTATAGAATTTTATATTTTTTTCCTTTGATGGCTTTACTTATTATTTAAATGCCATAACTGTTAATAAAAATACAGGCTCCCCAACTGTAGTGTTATTAATTACCTGTGACAAAAATAACAGGTTACATCCACTGTGAATAACATTATATTAGATATCTGTGTACAGTCAGTCACATGATACATATAAAGAACCCTGTACAATCATGGTATAGTATAGAAGATTATCTTTTAAAGTTTTTTCCCTTTTATTCATATTTTGTGATTTCATGTTTTTGTAACCTAAAAGAATAATATTTAATTTTCTAAGCTAGGGATTTCCAACTTTAATTAAATAGGTGCTTATTTTAATTTTCTCAAAGACTGAATGCTCTAGAGAAAATCCATCTCTAAGAGTATGTGGTGCATTAATTTAATTGGTAATGATGGATAAGAGGAAAGTTATTATGTAGCATGAGCCAACTTATAATTCTACTAGACTAATCAACTTGTTGGGTACTCAGCCTTAAAATTCAGTTATGAGATGTAGAAAAAAATGAAAAAAACAAAAATTTTAAGAGTTTTTAAGAAACATATTATTTTGACATAATTTAAACTTGCAGAAAAGCTGCAAGAATAGTACAGGGAGCTTCCTTATACTCTTAACCCAAATTCACGATTCTGAAGCAGTCATTTTATTTATTTGTTTGTTTATTGGCTGCATTAGGTCTTTGGTGCTGCGCGTGGGCTTTCTCTAGTTGCGGCGAGCAGGGGCTACTCTTTGTTGTGGTGCGCGGGCTTCTCATTGCGGTCGTTTCTCTTGTTGTGGAGCACAGGCTCTAGGTGTGTGGGCTTCAGTAGTTGCAGCAAGTGGGCTCAGTAGTTACAGCACGCAGGCCCTAGAGTGCATGGGCTTCAGTAGTTGCGGCATGTGGGCTCAATAGTTATAGCTCACAGGCTCTAGAGCACAGGCTCAGTAGTTGTGGCACACGAGCTTAGCTGCTCCGTGGCACGTGGCATCTTCCCGGACCAGGGATCGAACCCGTGTCCCCTGCATTGGCAGGTGGATTCTCAACCACTGCACTACCAGGGAAATCCTTGAAGCAGTCATTTAAAAGTTAATTGTTGAGGACTTCCTTGACAGTCCAGTGGTTAAGACTGTGCACTTCCATTGCAGGGGTCATGAGTTCAATCCCTGGTCAGGGAAGATCCCGCATACTGTGCAGTGTGGCCAAAATAAATAAATAAATAAAGTTAATTGTTGAGTTTGGGTTTTTTTTGAGCACGAGCCACCTCTTTTCCTTGCTTGGCCCTGCAATAAACCTTTCTCTGCTCCTCCCCCAAAAAAACAAAAACAAAAGTTAATTGTTTATTTTCTCCTGAATAAAGATTTTTGAGCTTCTGCTGTGCATGAGATCTTTTGATATTTGGTCAAATTAAAAGTTTTAAAATATTGTGAATTCATAATATAGAACAGTTTTATTTGAAAAATTAACACATTTCTCTAACTTGCTACTAAAGCTACATCGTAAACTTTGTCTTTTCCATTTTGCCTCTTGCAAAGTATGTTTAGATTTATGTTCTTCTGCTAAAATAGAGTCACAAAGAGACTTGTTATGGTCCTTAATGTACTTAATTTTAATATCCTTTACATCTTTTAGGCTTACTTGTTAGCAGTGACTAATGACTTCGGAATGGGGCAGATTTTAATAGGGCAGACCCCTTCTTTAAGGTAGAAACTGGCAATTCTATGATATGGAAGGTAACGTTTCATATCTTGTTGCTGCTGCTGGGGAGGAAGAAATTCCCCTCTGCCCTTCTAGGTTCTTCTGGCTGGTCTAAGAATTAAATAGGCGTGAGACAGATTAACAGGAGAAAATCAAACAAAGGTTTAATAACATGTGTACATGGGAGAGACCCAGGAGAACTTAGTAACTCGCCAGAATAGCCGAAGCCCTCATGTTGAATACCATCTTCAGCTAACGACAGAGAGGATGTTGGGGGTAGGGGTTTGGGACTTCACAGGGGAGGAAGGCAATTCACATGAAGATGGAAAAGCAAATGTTTGGTAAACAAATGTTTGCTGGGCCACGTGGAGGCTCTGGGACACAGCGTGGACTCTGATCTCTAGGTCCTGCCTACTTTCCCCACACACGCTTAGCCCATATGCTTTGCAGATATCTCTGGTCATAGCTCTATTCTGGGAGCAGGCCCTTTTATCTAAATTCTTTAGGCAGCTAAGGGGGAGGCAAAAAGAAAGACTTCCTGAGGCTTCTGTTTCTTAAAAATAATCAGCCTAAAGTAATCCTTATGCCAAAGAAACACGTTTTGGGGTGGCAAAGTTTGTTCCCTTATACTGCCGTATGTAATCATAAATATATCTTTTATTTTTAACCACTTGGCTATAAGTAGCATTTTAAAATTACCAAACTATCTTAAGATTCCTGTATGTTTTAGAAGTAACTATGATTGCGACTACTCTAAAATTACTTTATTGATGATTATTTTTCTTTTGCAGCGGGATAATAAGCAGAAATAAAGCTTTATTCAAGAAACCATTTTTTAAATTTGTAGCTGCTACTCCAGTGGTAAACCATTGCTGAATGATGGCATGTGCTTTACCAAAGTTTGATAATCTTGTGTGTTTCACAGCTTGGGCAGCACTAAAGCACTTTGGTTTTATGTAAAGTTTGGTTCAAATAATTTTAATTTAAACCTCTAAACTTTTGTACTTAATTACTTTTCACCTCTAATATTCTTATTGCTCACACAACATTTTTGTGTGGCTCTATTTTAACTTTTTTCTAGTTCAGCTTTAAAAAAAATTTTTTTTAACACTTTTTAGCAGCTATGTCAAAATTGGACTATTAATTTTTCTATCGGTCTAGAGTAACATTTCCCAAAGTATGTTCTTTGGAATCTTAGCAATGATGGAGGAAATGCTAGTGCTACAAAGCCCTCTCAGAGTTTTACAATGCATATTATACATTAGAGCTTTGAGAGGGCCTTTGGTAAAGACATTTGTTAGCGTTAACTCAGATTTTTGCAAATTTATTTGACCATGGAACTTTTTTGCTCTAAAAGATCAGTTCATATTACTTGGCATTATTCATCTACTCCCTCATAAAAAGAAATTATTTATCAGTATGTATACGAGTCATTTTTTTTGTGTAGAGCTAGGTTTGAATCATTTAGCGCATTGTTTTTCAAAATATGGTTAATTTACTTCTGGGAATATTAACATTATCTTTGCACTAGACCACAGACATTTGGTAGTCAGAGATACTTTACTTATAATGATATAATGGCTTTCTAGCTTTTTAAAAAAGTAGTGGAACCCTTAATTAAGTTCTTAGTGGATATTTTAAAAACAGATAAATATTTAAAATAGATTAAAAATAGATAAAAGATCTGGTTTCATTGAAATCCCACTGCCATCTTTTTTGGTAAAATTTTCTTGGGACCACAGTCAATCTCATTCTTAGCTGTTTTAGCTTTACAGTAGCAGAATTGAGTAGTTGCAACAGAGACCTTATGGCCCACAAAGCTTAAAATGGTTGCTCTTGGCCCTTTATAGTAAGAATTTGCTCATCTGTCATTAGTCTGTCTCCTTGCCATTAGTTCATACAAATGACAGGATGTTAAAATATTTAAAGGCAAACAAAGAAATAGTACTTTGTTTTATCCACAGTAATCCATTCCTGGGTCTATAAAGTTGTTAATTGTTTCATCATATAAAAACCCTTTTGTGACTGCTTAAGTGTAAGCCTGCTGGGGTTTTTTTGTTTGTTTGTGTTTTTTTGCGGTACGCGGGCCTCTCACTGTTGCGACCTCTCCCGTTGCGGAGCACAGGCTCCGGACGCGCAGGCCCAGCGGCCATGGCTCACGGGCCCAGCTGCTCCGCGGCATGTGGGATCCTCCCGGACCGGGGTACAAACCCGCGTCCTCTGCATTGGCAGGCGGACTCTCAACCACTGCGCCACCAGGGAAGCCCAAGCCTGCTGTTTAATTACCATTTTTACGAAGGAAAGAACTAGCTATCATTCTTATTTAATTTTGCCGTTTGTAGAGTGATTTCCAAGCAAGCTGTTTAAAATGACAAAATTTCAAAAGTTAATGTTTTTGTAAGAAAATGTTTTTAGCATCTTTTTTCTTATTGATTCATTTGATTCAATGAAAATTTCCAAAAATAGTTTTAGAGATTTAGAGAGGTTTTTTTAGTGTTAAATATTGCTTCTTTTGCAACTAATGCATTGCATGTGGTGGTTTGCAGTGGTATCATTGGTCGTAGCAGAAAAGATTTCAAGAAATACTTATTCAACTTCATCGCTGCCATGCCTCTCGTAAGTGTTAATTCTTTAAAGATTTTTACATAGGGAAAAAATTGCATCTTACTGAAATCTTTTAGGATTTTTACTTATTAAGTTCTTTGAAGATTTATATACTAAGTTTTTTCAAGTTTAGTTTTGTAACTTATAGTGGAGTTTTTCAGTGGGCAAACCTTTACACTAGATAGAAAAATTTAAAGGAATTATGTTTGGATCAGTTTCTTTGCATACATATGTAGGTGTATACAAGTGTAGATGATTTTTTTCTTTGACCATTAGGCCAGGGTTTCTCAGATATTTAGTAACATCCCACTAGATGGAAATAGTACCCCTCCCCCAGTTGTGACAACAAAAAAAATGTCTTCAGTGTCTCCAAACATTACCAAGTGGCCTGTGGGGGGCTGAGGTGAGGTTGTGGGGCAGTGAGCTGAGGGCAGAAATCCTGGGTGAGAATCATTGCTGTAGTCCATAAACTGTTACAGTAACTCAAACCACTAATGTAATGTAATGTAATTTAATTGGAATTTATTGTCCGAATTTACTAAAAATAAACGTTAAGTGGTCCAAATCATAAGTAATTTTCTTAGCTTGAGTCTTACCTTTATTCTATTTTATCGGCACGATAAGAATTTTAGTATTGTATGTGTGGGAGTAAAGGGAGGAGCTTGATTATAGAACTTAATTAATTAGAACATATGTCAGATTTAATAAAGCTTGAGGGTAGACATACATGGAAGACCTTTTAAAATAGAAAATTGAGAAAAGCAGCATTGATGTCAATCAAAGATGGAGATTCAGCAGAAGACCAGTGTTTCCTTGAGAAAATTTTTATATAAATGTGACCTCAGAACTATGGAAGAATTAATTTTAATATAATGGTGGAAAAGAGTAGTAAAGTTGACTCCAGAAATAATCTAGAAGATGGCATTAGTTGGTATAAAACTTGTAGTAATTTTTTTAACGAATGCAAATACAGTGGGTATAGAGTTCCGTTGTCTAGGGTTGTAGTGCTGGTAGCAGGAAAGAGAAGATATACTAAGCATAAATGTCAGTACTCCTAAAGTAAGTTCTTTACACTGGATAGAAAGGTGACAGATTTGCTCTTTGGCTTGTTTATATCTCCCTCCCCCCCAAAAAAAAATTAAAAAGGTAACAAGGTACTTCTCATAATTAATAATATTAATATATTCTAAAATTAATTTCCAAGTAAAGGGTAATATAGCTAATTGCATTTGATTTAGCATGTTCTCTTTGTGTCTTTGGAAATGTTTAGTAAAACAGAACTGAATTATATCAATTTGTACTATCAGTTATAAAAATTTATAGGATTTGGAGACAAAATCAATGATAGGGAAATAAATTATAATTTAGTAAGTAGAAATGAAGCAAAACCAATAATATGTGTTTGTTTGTTTTAGATTTCTCTGGTTAATAACTTCTTGAAGTTTGGGTTAAATGAGCTCAAACTGTGCTTCCGAGTAAGACTAACTAAGTACCTCTATGAGGAGTATCTCCAGTAAGTAATAACCTATTTTTATGTTTAAAATACTTAAACAATAATTCTTATGATATTGAGATGTAGAAGTTTTTCTTTTTTATTTGATATGTTTTTCAAGAGGATTGCTCTTAGACCCAGAAGCATATAGAGAAAGACATCAGCTATTTGGAATCTAATCCTGGCTCTTCCATTAATTGGCCAGTGATCCTTCTCCAGACTTGCATCTGCATCTCTAAAATAAATTAGGACAATCTTTAGGGCCTCTTCCAGCTCCAGATTTTTCTGTTTCTATGAATTTGCACTACATAGTATAATGTGAATTTTTTTGTTTTTAAAATCGTTTGTTTTAAAGTCATCTTCTTATTGTTATTTTAGAACTTTCACGTATTATAAAATGGGAAATCTGGACAACAGAATAGCTAATCCAGACCAGCTGCTTACACAAGATGTAGAAAAGTTTTGTAACAGTGTAGTTGATCTGTATTCAAATCTTAGTAAGGTAAGTTTTTCTATTTTTATTGTTGTTAATTTGCTTATCTTTGAATCTAAGCAAATTTATATGGAATTGATTTGATGCACATAACAGCAGCATATAAGTATTTAATGCTTTTATAAGAAAATTATAGAGTTGTTATAATAGTTTTAACTACAGTTACTTAATTTTTTATATTATTGGTGTGAAGTGCTTTGGCCAAGAACTGAGAATTTAGTGTCTTATAAAGATGTTATAAGAACTTTGCAGGCTGATTTCAGTAAAATGACAGAAACTTGGATTTTTATCCCTTGACCTGTGTACTTCTGGCAGTTGTTAGAAATTCATGGTCAATTTATTTTTAGTTCCACATTCATAACCCTAGGCTAGGACATATTCTTGCCCAATTCTCTGCTTCAGTATCTCTAATAGATCATTTAAGTAATAGTCAAAAAATTTTCACAAGATATTAGTACATTTCAGTTTTTTCTAATTACTGTTTTTCCCCCCTTTCCAGAATATTGCCAAAGCTTTTGACTCTGACCTTAACTAGTTTTCTTCCTCCTGATTATGTCAGCTCTTACTTCCTCTTCTTATCTCACCACCCTTACAGTTTTTGCTGTGGTCTTCTCATTAAGCCATCTTCTTTGCCATTACCTCCTGCGTTGGCTAGCACATGTAGAGGGCATCTATAAGACTGTCTGTCTGCCCAGCATTTCCCCCGCCACTCTTCATCTTAGATGCCCCATTTCCCATCCAGTCCACATGACTGCTCTTGGTTTGTGGTCGGAGCTTGTCTCAAACTGGACCATTTGTAGTATCTTGCCTCTGACCACAATTGATCCAAATATTCCAGTCTTGAGACAAAAAACTATATACTACAAGGGGCTGGGTCACATTGTAAGAATAGGAATGCTCCCATTTCAACCATGTGGATGGAAGGAGGTTAGGCAGTTCTAAGAAAAGCGATCTGTATCCCTCTTGATAGGCCCACTGCTAGGACACCTTTTCACTTCATGCCAAACTTTGTTCTTTATTTAGCTCTCTTTAAGTCTTTACTGATCCAAACTCCAGAAACTCAGACAGCTGCAAGTTGTTCAGTAATTCAGCTGCTTTTTTCCCTCCGCCCATCACCACATTTTAGTTCGTTCTCTGTGTGTGTGTGTAGGGGGGAGGTGCTGTATATAATATTTTTCATGTAATTCTGTAGACATTGTTGTGTATTCTTTATTACATCTTGGCACTTGAGTAGGTCCATAGCTCAGGACTTGTCACAGCTGCCGTAAAGAAAAATATTATCAAATTAATTGATTGTAGTGGTGCTATATATGACAGTATATTTAGTTTATAAAATATCTGATTGTTTGAACTCTGACTTCAATTGAGTCATTATTTTTGTCAGTAACTTAAGTGTACTTGAATTTTACATATCTAAGTATATGTCTAAATATATCTAACTTCTTGATAATTCGTAAGACAAGAAAGAAAAGGTTCATCTTAGTACAAGCCAATTAATAAACGAAGCCACCTATCCTAATATAGTCAGAAAGGAGTGGCTATGGACTTAAAGTAAATGAACACAGTTTGGGTTTCTTGAAAAACAGTTCAAAATATGTACAACTTTTGGTATGTCAGTTGAGTTGTCTCTGTGTGAGGAGCAGTACATTAATGTATTATTTTAGTTCTAGAAGCTTGAGTTTTAGGTCAGAAAATTAGATTCATAAGCTCACTCACCATATTTCAGCATGTAGATGTTGTGATAAAATCAGACAACGTTAAGAGCAGAAAGAGTCTCTCATTTTTCAGGTGACGATATATAGAAACCAGAAAAGCTGTTAGTAGATTTGGGGTTAAAACTCAGGTCATTTTATTCAGTGTCTTTATACTACATTGAGAAATTGCTAAGTAAGTAATGGCTAATTATCACAGTAGAGCTACCTTAGTTGATGGAAAGTGGTAAATACTTTTCCCAGTTGATGGTCAGTAGACATTGGTCAGGCTGTCTCCATTTTGGGTTTCTTGAGAGTAAGAACTGTGTCTTTTATGTATTCATTGAGCTGCATACTGTTACAGTACATTATACATAGTGGGAACTCTGCATGTTGACAATTATAAATGTCGAATAGCATTTTGTATTTAACATGTTTATTGGCTATCAGTCTAGGCAATCTAGTTCTTTTTTTTTTTTTTTAATCAGTCTAGTTCTTTTTAATTCTGAATGTTAATTCTGATGTTTATTTTACAGCCATTTTTAGACATAGTTTTGTATATCTTCAAGTTAACGAGTGCAATAGGAGCTCAGGTAAGTTTACTTTTATTCTGTCTTCTAAATGGCTACAGTACTGTGCTGTGAATAGCTGGATGGTTTGTAAGAATTTTTATGTATCTCAAAGAATGCATTTTTTACAAGTGTAGGTAATAAAGTCTGGTTATAAAATAATACTGTACTAGAGATTTTTAAAGTTTTCTAATTTAGCTTTTTAATTTTGCTTAAGCCAGACACTTGGAAAATTTTTGTGGCTTTAACAACCAGAAGTGCTTAAACATTGAACATACATGTATTTATTGTTGCAAAGTAATGTCTAAAAAGAAATTTGGAGACAGCTATTTTACTATGCAATTTGAATGTTTAAATACTTTTAGAGTGGCCATAACAGTTTCAAGAATATTTTATAATAATATGAATGGTTGACTATCCCATGAGCCTTATTAGGTGTCTCTCTGACATTTGTGTTAATAAGAATGACCTTTATATTCTGAGTATTCTCGTTGAAGTCTAACTTTACTCATTTAATATGTAGTATTATTGTTATATATTTATAACAGTCATATAATAGTGTGGTTGTTTTATGTGTATATGTACATGTGTATGTATATACTTTCTGTAGTTGATTAATAAATAATTTATTTAGTGATTTTTGTTCTGTTCCAAAACATTGGGGAAAGCAGTTTTTTATTTTAATTTTCTTGTCTATCTTCCTAACCTTTTGATATCTCGTAAGCCAGGTTTAATCATTCTTAAAACTTGTTTTTACTGTAAACAAGTGAATAGGCTTAAGGCCTCTTACCGATATATTGTAATATTTTGATGGTACTTATTACATGTTTATAATACTTAAGTATTATATTTATATTTAAATATATCTCCATGTGTTCTGATTTTGTATTTCTTAGGTAGAAACTATGTTTTAGTTATCTCTTTTGCCCATACTTCTAGTAATTGTTGAAATGCATTGAATCAATCATATTGAATTTAAAAATAATACACACTATATTCCATACACACTGTCTGAATAAAAAGATGAGTAAGACACAGTTCCTACTGAAGAGGGATTATGATCTGGTGAAAGGGTAGATATTCAGACAATTGTAATAAGTGATAAGTCCAGTAATGGAAGTGTGGAAATGTATTTATTGTCCAGAAGAATTGGAGGTGATATTTCCACTGCTTTGAGGATGATGAGTAGGCCTCCATTAGACATGTCAGGCTTGCCAGACATAAGAACAACTTCATTGAAAGGCATGTTCAGGAAACAGTTATTTCAGTATGGCAGAACATAGGATATATATATGGGAATGAGGGAAGTACCTTCGATGAGCTTGGAAAGGCAAGCTTGAAGCTTCTCTCTTGGAAGGGTCAATGCGTGATGAGGTACTTTACCACATTAGAAAGTACGGCAGCTAGAAGCAAGACGCAGGAGAAGGGAAAGGCAGATTGAGCTCATTTGGGGGAATTGAGCTTGAGGTTCTACAGAGTAGTAAGCTTCAGATGTACAGTAAGTATTTGGAAATAACATCTTGGATTCTTAAGAGTGATGGGATTAGAGGTATAAATTTGGGAGGAGAAGGGAGTGAAAGAGAAAACCTCAGGGAGTATTAACATTCAAAGAAAAGGCGAAAAAGAGGTTTGCGAGTTATTGTGGAATTAAGAGAGTGTCGAGAAGAGTTCCATCAGAAGAGTTTTAGGTGCTGTAAAAAAGAGTGGGGACTACAATTAGGAGTTTTTAAGTGAGCAAATTTGGGAGAGCGGGGGAAAGAGTGGTGGGAGGAGGAGTAGATGAGTAGTAAAAACAAAGAAGACCCAGTGTGTAATTTCTCAGAAAAGAAACAATTAAGGGAAAAAATTAGTCAAAAGAGTAATTTCTCTCAAAGTAACTGGAGTTAATTATAATAAATTGTGTGTGTTGCATTCAGTGAATTTATTATATCCTTGACCTTTGTATATCTTTCTCTCCCAATAATAACAGGGCCCAGCAAGCATGATGGCCTACTTGCTTGTTTCTGGGCTATTCCTAACTCGAATTAGAAGACCCATTGGTAAGATGACAATAACTGAGCAAAAGCTTGAAGGAGAGTATAGATACGTTAATTCTCGGCTCATCACAAACAGGTGTGTACAAATGTATTAAATGTATTTGGCTGTACTAAAAATTCCTTTGTATGGCTATTGAAGTCCTGTAAGCTGACTCCAAAAAGTCTAGTAACACTGTTACTGAAATTATGTCTGTGTGTATTTACTTCTTTTGAAAATATACATTATGAAGGATATCGGTTTTATAAAGTAGTAATCCTCTACGTTTCTAACCCTGTTTCTTGTTAACTGTTTAGTATCCCTGATTTACCTCTTCATGTCTTCTATTGACTAACTTTCTGTTGATTTCACTTTAAGCAAAGTCAAAAAAACAATTTAAATTCAAATTTACTTCTTCAAAGAAAATTTTGTCTCAATTTATCCACAAATGTTTTTTGTTCGAGACTGTATTTGGACTACTCAAAGTTAATTCAGTCTCACTGCATGTGTCTCTACCTATTTTCCAGACAGTTTAAAAATCCAAAGAAGGAAGTATTGGGTGTTAGAGCCAGCCTGACTAGTTTCAAAAGCTACCTTTTCCACTTATCAGTTATATATGACTTTTGGCAAGTTATTTATAGCCTCACTTTTCTTGTTTATGCTAGGTAGATAATATAGGGTTGTCATGAGGATTAAATATGAAATATATATAAAGCTTCCAGCACTGTTTTTAATATGTAGCAAGTGCTCAATACATTTTCTCCCATATTGATGATCTGTCAACCTTAAGTCATCTTGAGGGTCCTAATATTTATTTACTACCCTGTTGGCATTACAGAATTATTTAGGAAATTATTCTTTTAACAGTTCCCTCTTCCTTTATTTCCTTGGATTGCTAAAATAGTACCAGTTCTAAATAGGGTTTTTGTGCTGTAGGGAGACAGAAGAATAGAAGGTTGAGTAGAGAGGTGATCTGCCAAGTGAATGAAAGATGGTATCAGCTAGGATGCTTTCCATTGCAAGAAACAGAAAACCCTGACTCAGGTGGCTGCAACAATAAAGACATTTACTACTTCACATAAAAACTCTTAAAGATAGAGCAGTTCCAGGCGCAGCATGATCGGGGTGTCTGGGTCTTCTCTTGGCTCTCTCCTCCTCTGTATGTTACCCTTTTCCTCTGGCTAGTTCTCTTTGTGATCACAAGATGGCAAAAGCAGTTTTAGATCTCGCCAGCCCTCCTCCCCTGCAAAAAGTCCAGAAACAAAAACAGACCATTTCTGCTGTCTCTTTAAGAGAGCAAGGAATCTTCGCCAGAAGCCCCACAACAGACTTTCTTTCACATCTCATTGGCCAGAATTATCACTAAAGCAATTACAGCAAAGTGATTGGCTTAGACCATTGGGAACTCTTCCCCTGTGGATGGAGTTGAGGCCATTCCTCAACCGTTTGGATGCATAGAAAAGGATAGAGAACTTGAAGAAAATTGGGGTTCTCTTAGGAAGAAGGACATGGAAGAGAATAAATGTTGGATAGGCAGTTGTCAGTATTCTGGGATGTTCTGTTCTTTCAGGTTTTAGGTTTAGGCTAAAACGTTCAGGAGAAGTAGAATTATCACCTCATCTTTCTCCACTGACTTAAATGTGCAGAGGAGGTAAAAGGAAGTAAGAAAACAAATTATAGGTATAGAATTGTGTTAAACTGGGATTCTGATACCCTGGGGCCCTGTATTATTGTGTAAGGGAAATTGTGAAAGGCAGGTCAAACACGAAGCAACTTTATGGAAAGTTAATTTTACTTGAATTGGTTGAGGTAGGGGCTACCTTGTTTTTATGATGGAAAAAAATACAGGTACATTTTGGACTAGAATATAAAACTCACATAAGTTTTTAAGGGAAAAAAGAGACTTTAAAGAAATATTGTGTGTTTATTAAGAGCTGTTTTAACTGTGCCTTCTAGATGCCTATGTAAATCTTTACTTTCCTCTGCTGTAAGAGGTACTTTGCTGGGAGAGTTTACATTATACTGAATAGAGTGGAAAACTAGACTTTAGTGTCAGATACGAGTTATAATTTCAGCTATTTGACCTGCCAGCTCCATGACTTCTGCAAATTTAGTTAACTATATTTAACCTTTTTTCATCCATAAAATGACCCTTTTTTCCTAGTTAAGATCCTTGTGGCCCCTGTGTACCCATTCAAATCAGCTCAAAGAAAGAGGAGTTGCGAGGCTATGCTGGGGTTCCAAGAATAAGAACAACTGTTCAGCTAGGGCTCCTGGGAGCTGGCACTGTGAGGCGGGCAGGACTTAGTTTGCTTTTCTGTCTTTTAAAGGCTGCATGTCATGGCATCACTACCTTATGTTTTTTCTAACTGTTGTTTTCTCCTCTCCCTTGGTTAGATCTGTACTCAGTTTGTAGTAATGGCTGCCCTAGTCCTGCCTTCCTATATGTCATGGCAATTTCCTTCTTACTTCTTATTTCTTATTATATTTCTTATTTCTTTGTTCACATTTCTGAGAATTAACCCAGCACATCTTTTCCAGCCAGGCTATATATGGCATATGGAACATATGTCGGTAGTGCAGTCTGTGATCCAGTCAGGTGCGTATCCCTGCGCTCTGATCAGTTGAGCTAGGTACAGATAGTGGCTTGAGATGTACCCAATAAGCTCATAGTCACAAAATGTCCAGTTATATACAATTATTCAGTCATTAAATACGGTATTTCAGTTATTTTTCAGGCTTAGGTAACATTAAAATTAATTGCTAAATTATTTTCTTTAATAGTGAAGAAATTGCCTTTTACAATGGAAATAAAAGAGAAAAGCAGACAATCCACTCAGTCTTCCGAAAACTGGTAAGATAACATGTTGGAGGCTCATGTGTTTATGGAAAAAAGATTGGGGGCCTTTGCCAAGATACATACATATACCTTTGATCTTTAAAGTATTTATTTTTAAAATAACTAACTGTGAAGAATTTTTATACTGTGCTTTCCTAAAAACCTATACTGTGTTTTCCTAAAATCAAATCATTGTATTAAGCTGCCCAACTATAAAAATGGGTAGGTTTTATTAAAATAATTGTCTGTACTTTTAAAGCGGTTACTTAGGAGTCTTATTTAGTGATAAATTTAGTGATTATTACAGAAAGAATTTGTTCCTGTAGCATTTATGGATATACTGTGAGCACAGTTCAGCAAACATTTTCTGTAATGGGCAAGATAATACATGTATAGTTTAGGCTTTTCAGGCCATATGGTCTCTGCTGCAACTGTTCAGTTCTGCCACTCAAGAGTAACCATATTCTGTATGTAAATGAATGGATGTGGCTATGTTCTAATAAAACTTTATTTACAAAAATAAGTGACAGGCTGGATTTGAACTGTGGGCCATAGTTTGCTGACCCTTGATTTAGAATATAAACGTTGTTTCTTATGAAAACTATACCTTGGTTTTTATTTACTTGCCACTTGGAAAATTTGAATTTAATTAATTTTATTGATTATTCATTCTAAAGATACGGAGCACCATCTAGGTGTCTGTGCTTGTCCAGGTGATTAGTGTGATAACAGTGGTGTGTGTGATGGGCCACATCCTCCCTTTAAGGAGCTTACATTTTAGTGGAAGTTTTTGAAATTAAATACATATTTGAGGTGATTTTTAAAGGTTAAAGAAGTTATTTTAAATTATTTCAGAAATTGAATTTTTACCTTTTTTATATTTAACATGACTGAACTTTGATAGTATTCACTGATAAAATGCATTTAAGGTAATGTTCTAGGGGACTGCTGTTAACTAGTTCGCTCTTCACATGGCTTGCCCATGCTTATCCTTTAGATTTCAGCCCAAAAGTTAGCACCTTTTTGAGGCCTTGTCTTCTCTGATGGCCTGCACCAGTTATTTTCCCATTTTAATGATCTGTTTCCTTAAAAGCGTACATTGTGATTTATAATTATTTTGTTTGTTTACTAGTTTGTCTCTTTCATTAGTATGTGAATTCCATGAGCTCAGGGACCCTGTCTGCTTTATTCATTGTTGTATCTCCAGCATTGAGCTCAGTATGTAACATCTGTCATTCATTGATACATGTTCTAGCCATTGTTCTTTTACAGAAGATATTAAGAGCAAGCTACCCTGTACTCAGGAAATCCACATTTTAGTGGGGGAGACAATAAACAAGTAAACAACTGGATATTTTACAATATATGATTTCAGGTTGTAGTGAATTTTGTGACCCAAAATAAAATGGAATAAAGTGGTAGAGTATGATGGGGGCTGTTGCCTAGCTATTTTAGATAAGGGATGGCAAGAAGGTCTTTCTTGAAGAGGTGGCATTTTATCAGAAGCCCATATGAAGTAAGGGAGTTAGTCACAGAATATAAATATCTAGGAAGACAGTAATCCTGGCAGAGGGAACAGCAGGAGAAAAGCCTTAAGGCAGAAGCATGTTTGAGGAACCAATATTTCTGGAGCTCAGTGAGAAAGAGCAAAGTAGAAGCAGATGAGGTTTAAGATAGAGACCAGTGCCGGATCATGCAGGGCCTTGAGTAATATGATAGATGGAAAAGTCAAGAACATTAAAAATGCAGAATAAAATACATTTTTAGACTTGTAATTTTGAGATAATGCATGCTGAGATTAAAGCTACAGCCTCGAGCTGTGCAGCATCACTAGCGCTTGGTTCAAATTGAGTGTAATATAATTCTTAGAGAAAGCACAGACCAGAGGTTTCCAACTAAGGCAAAGCATTGAGTGCTATCTCCAGACAGCTGGTGTTTCACCTAAATTAGCTCATCTTTCTGTTCTTTTTCTTTTGATTATTGATCAATTTTGACATGTATGTATCTGACAATATTATGAATACAGTGTCATTGTACTGTTACATGCAAGGGACACCACATTGATATTCTTTAAGTAGTTTCCATTCTGTTTGCATAAAAATGGTTTCATGAAGTATTTGTTTGGCAACTGTTCTGAGATCAGCATTGTGCTCAATGAAATGTGATGTATATAATGTAATCACAGGCACTCAGTTAATACTTGTTGAATACAAAAATTATTTAGTTTCTTTTGTCCTCATGATAGATTCATTTTTTTAATATACAGAAAGTGTATATATTTTTTGTTTTTGCTTTCTGCCAGGTGGAGCACCTACATAATTTCATTTTGTTTCGGTTTTCTATGGGCTTCATTGATAGCATAATTGCCAAATGTAAGTATGCTTTAAAAGAGATAGTGGAATGGAATTTGTGGGAAAAGTGAAGTATTGTTGATGTTTTTAACTGTTCTGTTTCAGATTTTGCCACTGTGGTTGGTTATGTAGTTGTCAGTCGTCCTTTCCTAGATTTGTCTCATCCTCGACATCTCAAAAGCTCACATTCAGAACTTCTGGAGGTAAAGTGGTAGTAGTAGTCATACTCAATTGAAATTTTAAATATAACAATAAAGAAAAGCTAGTTTTAATCTTAGAAATATAAGTGAAAACTAATATTTATTTCTTTGTCAGGATTACTACCAAAGTGGAAGAATGCTTTTGCGAATGTCTCAAGCTCTGGGTCGAATAGTTTTGGCTGGCCGTGAAATGACAAGATTGGCTGGGTAAGTAAGATTAGTAATAATGAGCAATTGCAGAGAATAATTTTTTTTCAAATATGTTATCCTTAATAATTGTGCCCAGATGAGGTTGAGATAAGGGGCAGTGAAGCCCCGTATTTCTTGCTCTTGCAAGCTGGTTTTGATAGAAAAGTAGGAAGATTTTTCTTTGATAGTGAACTTTCCATGTTTCCTTAAGATAGCTGTTTGGAGCCTTAAACTAGGTTAGTTGTTCTCAAGTTGTCTGTTCTGTGGACACTGGTATTCAGTAAGCTGGGAAATGTCAAACTGGGGCAGTCTTTCCTTGATTCACAGAAAATTAAGCTAGTGAATAGAATTTTCTCGTTTGAACTTTTTTGTCCCCTACCAGACTTTTTTGTCCTTAGGTCTTTGATACCTGGCAACTCAGCAAAAGATAAACAAGGATGAAGTTGATTTTAATGAAAAAAGTGAAAAGTTACCTTATGGTAGCTGTAGGTCCAGTTGTAAATATGGTCAGGGTGTCTAGTAAAATTGTTCTTAGACCATCAAATGGAGTTAAATATTTCAAAATTTCAGGGTCTAATATAAAGGGCTTGGTATGGTGTCAAAAAAACAATAATGTAAAAAAAGAGCACCGTAAGTTTCAGGTCATCTGAAGAAATTAGATGTCTTTGGATCTTTCCCAGGCCTGTGATTAGTCTGCCTGTTTCCTGTGTTCCTTCTTCTCTACTCCTTTGGCAGTTAAGGTCTTCATGGCAAGACAGAAGAAGTTATAAACTACTATGAGGAGTCTCTCTCTTGAGAATGCTGACATTCTTCCTACTTGTTAATAACTTTCTCATGCCTTTACAGCTCCTAGCATATGGGATGCTTCTGTTCCTTTAGGAAGTTTCTGCTTGTTATTCACAGAATGATCCTGTTTGCTTCTCTGGTTAGAGTGCTTTCTCTTCGACCATCATATCATTCTTCTCCTCCTCAAATTCTTGTCATTAGTTTTGATTTCTATCACCACAGTGATTTCTCTCTAATATTAAGAACACTTCATCTTTTTTCCCTCTTCAGAGGAAGAAAGAGAGGAATCCTCCAAATTCTTCCATGTTTGCAGGGAAGTAGTGTGCATTTGGCATACTTAAAATAAATGATGTCCTCAGAGAGAAAAGCCAACTTTATCCAAGGCTTTATAACTCGCTCCAGCAGGAACTCAGGGTCCATGCTTCCTGGACCTAAGGAATGCACTAGCATTAGTCCTTTTATAGTATTTACTAGAAAATTCCTTAAAATTCTAGTGGCAGAGAACCTTCTTGATTTGCCTATTAATGAAGTATCTGTTGAGGTGGGATCCTATGAGACCTCTTTTCTTAGCCGCATGTTCCTCCTCTCCTATTGAAGCATAATAATAAAACGTGTACTAATACTTTATGTTGATGAGATGTCTTTTAAGTTATCTCATTTAAACTAAATGATAAGTTTAGAAACTTCAGTTAGATTTGTATAAAGTAAAAAATATGAACTTAATGTTATATGTCAATTATATTCAAAATAAATAATAAAAATTAAAGATATAGCCTTTGGAGTTTTGATTATGACTTCTTTTTTTCTTCAGCTTTACTGCTCGGATTACAGAATTAATGCAAGTACTAAAGGATTTAAATCAGGGCAAATATGAACGCACCATGGTCTCACAACAGGAAAAAGGTAAATATGAATGCACTAGGTCACATAAGTTTTTGCTGACATGACATGATGCTTTAATACTGATTTTTCCATTTAATGTATTGAAGGAACACAAGGCATTCCCTTGATACCTGGTGTTGGAGAAATCATCAATGCAGATAACATTATAAAGTACGTACAGAAAAGGGTTCTTTAGCACCATAAACATCTGTTAAACTACACAGTAGCCTTTCTCTTTTAGCTACATCTGCTTAGTGTTTAATGTAAAATTATTCTCTTTTTATTAATTTCCTCTATAGATTTGATCATGTTCCTTTAGCAACGCCAAATGGAGATATCTTGATTCGAGACCTTAATTTTGAAGTAAGTTTTTACATGGTTATATAAAAGCTTAAATCATCTTCAGAATGTGAAATGGAGAACTGTTGTCTGAATATTTAACATAATTTTAAGGCTTCGCTTAGTTTCTGAACCCACAAAATTGCTTTAAAAAGTAAGTCTTTATAAAGGAGGACTGCCTTCGATTAAGGTAGTCATAAGGTACTGTAAATTTCCAGTTATAAGATAAATAAGTACCAGGGATGTAATGTACAACATGACCAATATAAAAACACTGCTGTATGTCATATAGAAAAGTTGTTAAGAGAGTAAACCCTAGGAGTTCTCATCACACACACAAATTTTTTTTCTATTTCTCTAATTTTGTATCTGTATGAGGTGATGGATGTTCACTAAACTTACTGTGATAATCATTTCATGGTGTATGGAAGTCAAATCATTATGCTGTACACCTTAAACTTAGTGTTGCATGTCAATGATATCTCAATGAAACTGGAAGAAAAAAATAAAAAGTAAGTCTTTGAAATAGAAATTTATTTTTCTTATTTGACAGGACTTTAAAGTTTCAAATACTACTATCAAAAATCTTTTGCAAATAAAGTCCATCTGAAGAAAGCCATAGAAGATATAGATAATTGGAATCTCCGATGTAAGATGAATATTTAAACATGCAAATATAACATTAGTCTCTTTAAATTAAAATAATTTACCATTTGGTAGTATTTTGATGGTATAGGAGGATCTGTACCTGTAAAAACAAAACATAAACTTTCATATTACTGATGAAAACAGTGGAAGAGCGGCACAATAGTGCTGCAGATTGCCACTCACCCAAGACACATAACATCTCGAGCCAAGTGAATTGTGGTGCTGATCAATATAGTCTATTAACCAAATGGGAATATGGCAGGCCAAATGAAAAAGAAAAAGCAAAAGATGAGAATTATTGTTATTGTATGATTTTATAAGACTCTTACAGACCTAAGGGTTACTATTTAGGTTATGTGTCTATTGTGACTTTACGAATAGTTCATATCTGAAAATCTTGAAGATTAGTAACAGATGGCTATCGTGTGGGCTGTCTCTCCAGTTCCAGATACCATTACTCTGGAATAACACTGTCCAATAGCACTTTCTGCCATGATGGAAATGTTCTGTGTCTGCATTGTCCAGTATAGTAGCCACATGTGGATATTGTATTCTTGAAATATGGCTAGTACAGTTCAGGAACTGAATTTTAGATTTTACTTAATTTTAATGAATTTGACCTTAAATAACCATGTGACTAGTGGCTATTGTATTGGACAGCACAACTCTAGAATTCTCTACATGCTTATGTTTATGGTCCTCTGTAATTTGTGTTGTATATGGAGATTCTTTTCAACTGCTGTTATTGAAGGAATGTTGTCTGATAGTTTATAAAATAAGGAGTATAATTACTGGATTTGTTTTCAAAGTGTTATAGGTAAGTCTTCAGTTTTTCTACTCTTAGTCATGTATATTTATTATGTACGTCTCCACTTTCTTTTTAAGGATCTGTAAAAATGAAAAGTGTTGGTTATGCAAAGTACTTTGGACTTATTCAACAATGAGTGTTATATATTGTCATGTTTATTTTAAAGCCAGGAAACAAAAAGGGAAGTACAGAAAATGTGAATATATTTGGTAAATATTTAGGTGGCACAAGTATTACAGAAGTGTTTTCTCACTTAGCTCCAGGTGCTGCAGTCAGAGCTACAGCTCTAGGTGCTGCTTTGCTCCCTTGGCAAAGTAGGTGGCCACCTACAGGGCTTGATTTCAGGAATAAAACAGAGCTTAAAACTCCATCTTTGATAGATTTTCAGTAGCCCCTTTATTGTCACTACCCAAGAGTAAAAAGGGCCATGAGATTTCTCCATTGAAGAATCCTCTTAGCCCTTTCTCCTACTTTCCCTCACTTGTGTCTTTACACAGACATAGAATACGCCAACAATACAGAGGCACACATGGCTTGAGCCTAGTGAGGAGAGATTTGGGATCTGTATGTACAGCCACGTGGAATAAATAGATCATGATTATGGTCTGTGATATGCTCACTTTGTCATAGTGTTACCACACTAATGCTGTCCCTTTCATCTTAGTCCAAAGCCGCCCTTCCCTTTAAAGCCTTTATGTTTGAATTTTAGTATACTTCTGGCCAGTCCTGATAACTTCACTTTTAGTCTCAGAAAGGACCTAACTTTTTTGCTCTTATTTTGGTTTCATTTTGGAAAGTCTTATTTTAGTTATCAGTTACACCCCTGCTTGTTTAAGTTTTTTTACTCTGTGACCATGTTCCATATCACTGTTGTCTATTCTGTGATTCTTGTATTGTTTTCTCCTCCACTTGGAGCTGTTTCTTTGACTTCTGTACTTTTGGTCCACTGTTAATAAATTCCTCTTCTGTCTCTTTCTGACTTAGGGTATTCTAAGTTAGACTTGGCTTTTTCTCATTTATTTTGTCTTTCTATCATTTTTTTAACATTGTTTTATTTTGTTTTTTTAATTCAACAAACATCCATCACTTCTTTGTAACATCTGATTGTTTTCTATCCATCTGGCTTACTTGAAAATAAAGATTCCTTTCTCCTGCAAAGAGGCATGATAAAACTGAGACTTGGCCATCACAAATAAATGTGTCCTACTTTATGATCAGTTTGCCTTTTGTGTTACCTAATAATCAAATAATGTAAGCTTCTTTGAGATAGGAGATTTTATATCTTATTCCTTTATAAACTCCCTCAGCAATGGCATATTTATATAGACTGGAGAAACCCTAAGAAATAACTACTTGCAGGTTATAATGTGGGCATTAAAATAGTACTTTGTAACTTAATAAAATTTTTACCTTTTCAGTAAGCGAGCATATTTTAATGTTTAAAGAAGCCTAAGTAAATCTTCGTAAACAGCATACTTTCATGTAATCTCTCTTTTATTTAAATCATATTTATGTGTAGAATATTTTGATGTTTTATTATAGTAAATTCATAGGAAGTAGGATTTATCAAGAAGTGATATTTCTGGGGGAATATTTTTATTGGTAAAGATATTGTGGTTCAAAGCATTCATTGCCCCAGTAAAGCAATCCAGGATCCTCAATACTAGAGTGTTATTGGGACTTCCCTGGTGGTTCAGTGGTTAAGAATCCGCCTGCCAGTGCAGGGGACACTGGTTCCAGCCCTGGTCCGGGAAGATCCCACATGCCGTGGAGCAGCTAAGCCTGTGCTCCACAGCTACTGAAGCCTGTCCCTAGAGCCCATGCTCTGCAGCAAGAGAAGCCACCACAATGAGAAGCACACCGCAACAAAGAGTAGCCCCCGCTCACCACAACCAAAGAAAGCCTGTGCGCAGCAATGAAGACCCAACGTAGCCAAAAATAAATAAATAAAATAAATTTATATTTAAAAAATTTAAAAATAGACTGTTATTAAGAACTTAATAACTGGTTTTCAGTGAAAGGAACCCTTGGCTTTTAGTCTTAATTCAACCCAGAAAAAAAAATACATGTTTTTACAAATCTTTAATTTGGAAAAATTATCACTGGCTTACCATGGCTGATGTCATAATTGGAAGTTTTGTCCAACATTATCAAAAGCCACGGAGTAAAGAAAAGTTAATGCTGAGTCTAAGACATTTGTGCATAGAAGAGTACCTAAGGATTTCAGTAACTCCAGTTGCTATTTATACACATCATTACAAGCTTGGTTTTGAGGTTTCCCAGCACGTTGCACCAAGTAATGTGGAGGGGTATTGGATATCAGTGAAAGCCACAGTAAGCAGCTAGGTGCAGAGAACAGTACATATGGCTGACATTACCTAAATAAATCAGAGTGCTAGGGAACCGTTTAATTAATCGTTCTCTGAACTTTAAGGTGCTCCTAGGGGAAACACTTTTATAGTAGAGTACAATTATTATTTATAATGTATTACTAGGAATATTCACTATATTCAGTTTTATAGGAAAAAGAAATACGTATTTAGAAGAAGTCCATCAAAATAACTCTTTAAAATAATTTCTCAGAAAAAAAGACAAATATCTGGAAAAGTCATTCAGAATAGCTCATTCTCTAATATACAACATAAAATTTACCATTTTAACTATTTTGAAGTATACAGTTCAGTGGCATTAAGTACCTTTAGTGTGTTGTGCAACCATCACCTCTATCTTCAGAACTTTTTCATCACAGCAAAGAGAAACTCTGTACCCATTAAACAGTAACTCGTTTCTCCCCACCCCTTAGTCCCTGGTAACCTCTGTTCTACTTTCTGTCTCACTGAATTTGCCTATTCTGGGTACCTCATGTGAATGGAATCATAACATTTGTCCTTTTGTGTCTGGCATATCTCACTTAGCATCGTGTCTTCAGGTTCATTCATGTTGTGGCATGTACCAGAATTTCATTCCTTTTAAGGCTGAATAATAATATTCCATTGTATGTATATGCCACATTTTGTTTATTCATTTATCCACTCGGGTTGCTTCCACTTTCGACTATTTTGAATAACGCAGAAGGCTCTGCATTCCATTAGAAAAAGTTCTTTCAGTGGCTTACAGCACCCTATAGTGTTTACCTGCCGTTACCCTACCACCACCTCTGACCTCTCTGAGCTCATTTCCTACTACTCTTCCCTCCTGCTCATTCTTCTTCAGCAGAATCCTTTCTGGTTTTTGAATAGGACCAGGTACATTCCTGCTTCAGCCTTTGTAGCTACTTTTTGTGGGTAGGGTTGGGACTGCAACAGTCCCTCCAGATAAACTTTTGGTTTACTCTTTCTTTCACAGCTTTGCCCAGTTGTCATTTTCAGTGAGGCCTGGCCTGACCACCTTAAAAATGCAACCCCCCCCCCACACACAGTTTTTTTTACCTTTATCTATTTTTTCCCTGTAGCACTTATTTTCTAACATACTGTTTAATTTACTTATTTATTATGCATGTTCCTTATTGTATATCTCTCCCACTAGAATGTGTACTGGTAAGGGTAAGGATTTTGTTGTGTTTTTTTGTTGTTCTTTGGGTTTCTTTGGTCTCTTTTACTCACTAATGTAGCTGCATTGCCTCGAACAGAGCCAGACACTGAGTATTCAATACATATTCATTGAATTAAAAAATAAGAACCTAAGGCTCAACAGTTTAAAAAAGGTAGGTTCCACAGCCAGGGTAACTCATATCTCTCTGTTGTCTTTTCCTGCTGTGATACATTGCTGTGTGAGCTACAATTATGACTCAGGTTTTTTGATTCATCACCAGGTTGATTAAGTCAGATAAGACCATAAGCTTAGAAATCAACCACTCTTGACATTTTTCATTTAACTTTACGTTGTTGCAGAGCAATTTGGTGGCACTTATAAATATTTATAATACATCTGTACCAAAGTAATTTGGTACATAATTCTAAGAATTTAGTACAAAGTAATTTGGTACATAATTTCTAAGAATCTGATCTGTAGAAGTATTTCTCACTAGTGCATCAGTTTGCACTCTCAGAGCTTCATTGCAGTATTATTAAAAGAGCAAGCAAAATGCAGATGACCTAAATATTTAACAAAAGGAGAGTATTTAAATACGTTATGATACATCCTTACTATGGAATACACTGCAGGCATTAAGAGAGGAATGGGGAGAATCTGAATATACTGACCTGAAAGAATATCTGTGATATATTGTTTGTTTGTTTGTTTATTTATGTTAAATTTTATTTTTATACAGCAGGTTCTTATTAGTTATCTCTTTTATACATATTAGTGTATATGTCAATCCCAATCTCCCATTTCATACCACCACCACCCTGCCCCCCACCCGACCCCCACCTCCGTTTCCCTCACCTTGGTGTCCATACGTTTGTTCTCTTCATCTGTGTCTATTTCTGCCATGCGAACCAGTTCATCTGCACCATTTTTCTAGATTCCACATATATGCATTAATATACGATACTTGTTTTTCTCTTTCTGACTTACTCACTCTGTATGACAGTCTCCAGGTCCATCCACGTCTCGACAAATGACCCAATTTCGTTCCTTTTTCTGGCTGAGTAATATTCCATTGTATATATGTACCACATCTTCTTTATGCATTCGCCTGTTCATGGGCATTTAGGTTGCTTCCATGACCTTACTATTGTAAATAGTGCTGCAGTGTGCATTGGGGTGCATGTGTCTTTTGAATTATGGGTTTCTCTGGGTATATGCCCAGTAGTGGGATTGCTGGGTCATATGGTAATTCTATTTTTAAGTTTTTAAGGATCATCCATGCTGTTCTCTATAGTGGCTGTATCAATTTACATTCCCACCAACCGTGCGAGAAGGTTCCCTTTTCTCCACACCCTCTCCAGCGTTTGTTGTTTGTGGATTTTCTGATGATGCCCATTCTAACTGGCGTGAGGTGATAACTCATTGTAGTTCTGATTTGCATTTCTCTAATAATTAGTAATGTTGAGCAGCTTTTTATGTGCCTCTTGGGCATCTGTATGTCTTCTTTGGAGAAATGTTTATTTAGGTCTTCTGCCCATTTTTTGATTGGGTTGTTTGTTCTTTTTAATACTGAGCTGCATGAGCTGTTTATATAGTTTGGAGATTAATCCTTTGTCCATTGATTCGTTTGCAAATATTTTCTCCCATTCTGAGGGTTGTCTTTTTGTCTTGTTTATAGTTTGCTTTGCTGTGCAAAAGCTTTGAAGTTTCATTAGGTCCCATTTCTTGATTTTTGTTTTTATTTCCATTACTCTAGGAGGTGGATAAAAAAAGATCTTGCTGTGATTTATTTCAAGAGTCTTCTTCCTGTGTTTTCCTCTAACAGTTTTATAGTGTCTGGTCTTAAATTTAGGTCTTTAATCCATTTTGAGTTTATTTTTTGTGTATGGTGTTAGGGAGTGTTCTAATTTCATTCTTTTACATGTAGCTGTCCAGTGTTCCCAGCACCACTTATTGAAGAGGCTGTCTTTTCTCTATTATATATCCTTGCCTCCTTTGTCATAGATTAGTTGACCATAGGTGCATGGGTTTATCTCTGGGCTTTCTGTCCTGTTCCACTGATCTATATTCTGTTTCTGTGCTAATACCATATTGTCTTTATTTTATTTTATTTTTAATTTTTGGCTGTGTTGGGTCTCTGTTGCTGTGCACGGGCTTTCTCTAGTTGCGGTGAGCCAGGGCTACTCTTCGTTACTGTGTGTGGGCTTCTCATTGTCGTGGCTTCTCTTGTTGCAGACACGGGCTCTAGGCACGCAGGTTTCAGTAGTTGTGGCACGTGGGCTCAGGAGTTGTGGCTTGCGGGCTCTAGAGCTCAGGCTCAGTAGTTGTGGCGCATGGGCTTCGTTGCTCCGTGGTGTGTGAGCTCTTCCTGGGCCAGACTCGAACCCGTGTCCCTTACATTGGCAGGCAGATTCTTAACCACTGTGCCACCAGGGAAGCCCCTACCATATTGTCTTGATTACTTTAGCTTTGTGATATAGTCTGAAGTCAGGGAGTGTGATTCCTCCAGCTCCGTTTTTTTCCCTCAAGCTAGCTTTGGCTATTCGGGGTCTTTTGTGTCTCCATACAAATTTTAAGATTTTTTTGTTCTAGTTCTGTAAAAAATGCCATTGATAATTTGGTAGGGATTGCACTGAATCTGTGATTGCTTTGGGTAGTATAGTCATTTTCACAGTACTGATTCTTCCAATCCAGGAACATGGTATATCTCTCCATCTGTTTGTGTCATCTTTGATTTCTTTCATCAGTGTCTTATAGTTTTCTGAGTACAGGTCTTTTACCTCCTTAGGTAGGTTTATTCCTCGGTATTTTATTCTTTTCATTGCAATGGTAAATGAGATTGTTTCCATAATTTCTCTTTCTGATCTTTCATTGTTAGTGTATAGGAATGCGAGAGATTCCTGTGCATTAATTTTGTATCCTGCAACTTTACCAAATTCATTGATTAGCTGTAGTAGTTGTCTGGTGGCATCTTTAGGATTCTCCATGTATAGTATCATGTCATTCTGTAAACAGTGACAGTTTTACTTCTTCTTTTCCAATTTGATTCCTTTTATTTCTTTTTCTTTTCTGATTGCTGTGGCTAGGACTTCCAAAACTATGTTGAATAAAAGTGGTGAGAGTGGACATCCTTGTTTTGTTCCTGATCTTAGAGGAAATGCTTTCAGTTTTTCACCATTGAGAATGATGTTTGCTGTGGGTTTGTCATAGATGGCCTTTATTATGTTGAGGTAGTTTCCCTCTTTGCCCACTTTCTGGAGAGTTTTTATCATAAATGGGTGTTGAATTTTGTCAAAAGCTTTTACTGCATCTATTGAGATGATCATATGGTTTTTTTCTTCAATTTGTTAATATGGTGTATTGCATTGATTTGCATATATTGAAGAATCCTTGCATCCCTGGGATAAATCCCACTGGATCATGGTGTATGATCCTTTTAATGTGTTGTTGGATCCTGTTTGTTAGTATTTTGTTGAGGATTTTTGCATCTATGTTCATCAGTCTGTAATTTTCTTTTTTTGTAGTATCTTTGTCTGGTTTGGGTATCAGGGTGACGGTGGCCTTGTAGAATGAGTTTGGGAGTGTTCTCCCTCTGCTATATTTTGGAAGAGTTTGAGAAGGATAGGTGTTAGGTCTCCTCTAAATGTTTGATAGAATTCACCTGTGAAGCCATTTGGTCCTGGATTTTTGTTTGTTGGAAGATTTTTAATCACAGTTTCAATTTCATTACGTGTGATTGGTCTGTTTATATTTTCTCTTTCTTCCTGGTTCAGTCTCGGAAGATTATGCTTTTTTAAGAATTTGTCCATTTCTTCCAGGTTGTCCATTTTATTGGCATAGAGTTGCTTATAGTAGTCTCTTACGATGCTTTGTATTTCTGTGGTGTCCATTGTAACTTCTTTTTCATTTCTAATTTTATTGATTTGAGTCCTCTCCTTCTTTTTCTTGATGAGTCTGGCTAAAGGTTTATCAATCCTGTTTATCTTCTCAGAGAACTAGCTTTTAGTTTTATTGATCTTTGCTATTGTTTCTTTGTTTCCATTGCATTTATTTCTGCTCTGATCTTTATGGTTTCTTTCCTTCTACTAACTTTGGGTTTTGTTTGTTCTTCTTTCTCTAGTTCCTTTAGGTGTAAGCTTAGATTGCTTATTTGAGATTTTTCTTGTTTCTTGAGGTAGGATTGTGTTGCTCTAAACTTCCCTCTTAGAACTGCTTTTGCTGCATCCCATAGCTTTTGGGTCATTGTGTTTTCCTTGTCATTCGTCTCTAGGTATGTTTTGATTTCCTCTATGATTTCTTCAGTGATCTCTTGGTTATTTATTAATGTATTGTTTAGCCTCCATGTGTTTGTGTTTTTTACGTTTTTTTCCCGGTAATTGATTTCTAATCTCATAGTGTTGTGGTTGAAAAAGATGCTTGCTATGATTTCAGTGTTCTTAACTTACCGAGGTTTGATTTGTGACCCAAGGTCTGATCTACCCTGGAGAATGTTCCATATGCACTTGAAAGTGTAATCTGCTGTTTTTGGATGGAATGTCCTATAAATATCAATTAAATCTGTCTGGTCTGTTGTGTCATTTAAGTTTGTGCTTCCTTATTAGTTTTCTGTCTGGATTATCGGTCCATTGGTATAAGTGAGGTGTTAAAGTCCCCCTCTATTGTTGTGTTACCGTTGATTTCCTCTTTTATAGCTGTTAGCACTTGCCTTATGTATTGAGGTGCTCCTGTGTTGCTGCATAAATATTTATAATTGTTATATCTTCTTCTTGGATTGATCCCTTGATCATTATGTAGTGTCCTTCCTTGTCTCTTACAACATTCTTTATTTTAAAGTCTATTTTATCTGGTATGAGTGTTGCTACTCCAGCTTTCTTTTGATTTCCATTTGCATGGAATATCTTTTTCCATCTCCTCACTTTCAGTCTGTATGTGTCCCTAGGTCTGAAGTGGGTCTCTTGTAGACAGCATATTTATGGGTCTTGTTTTTGTATCCATTCAGCAATCCTGTGTCTTTTGGTTGGAGCATTTAATCCATTCACATTTAAGGTAATTATCAATATGTATGTTCCTATTACCATTTTCTGAATTGTTTTGGGTTTGGTTTTGTATGTCCTTTTTTTCTCTTATGTTTCCCACCTAGAGAAGTTCCTTTAGCATCTGTTGTCGAGCTGGTTTGGTGGTGCTGAATTCTCTTAGCTTTTACTTGTCTGTAAAGCTTTTGATTTCTCCACTGAATCTGAATGAAGTCCTTGCCAGGGAAGTAATCTTAGTTGTACTTTAGATATATTGTGCCACTCCCTTCTGGCTTGTAGAGTTTCTGCTGAGAAATCAGCTGTTAATCTTACAGGAGTTCTCTTGTATTTTTCATTTTTCCCTTGTTGCTTTTAATAATTTTTCTTTGTCTTTAATTTTTGCCAGTTTGATTATTATATGTCTCGGCGTGTTTCTCCTTGGATTTATCCTGTGTGGGACTCTCTGCACTTCCTGGACTTGGGTGGCTATTTTCTTTCCCATGTTAAGGAAAGTTTTAGACTCTAATCTCTTCAGATATTTTCTCGGGTCCTTTCTCTCTCTCTTCTTCTTCTTGGGACCGCTGTAATGTGAATGTTCATGTGTTTAATGTTGTCCCAGAGGTCTCTCAGTCTGTCTTCATTTCTGTTCATTCTGTTTTCTTTATTCTGTTCCACAGCAGTGAACCCCACCATTCTTTCTTCCATATTCTGTTCCACTGCAGTGAATTCTACCATTTCTTCCAGGTCACTTATCTGTTCTTCTGCCTCAGTTACTCTGCTATTGATTCCTTCTAGTGTACTTTTCATTTCAGTTATTGTGTTGTTCATCTCTGTTTGTTTGTTCTTAAATCTTCTGGGTGTTTGTTCTTTAATTGTTCTAGGTCTTTAATTGTTCTAGAAGATACATTTCTTGTATCTTCTCAATCTTTGACTCCTCCATTCTTTTTCTGAGGTCCTGGATCATCTTTGCTATCATTATTCTGAATTATTTTTCTGGAAGATTGCATATCTCCACTTCATTTAGTTGTTTTTCTGGGGTTTTATCTTGTTCCCTCATCTGGTACATAGTACTCTGCCTTTTCATTTAGTCTATCTTTGTGTGAATATGGTTTTTGTTCCACAGGCTGCAGGACTGTAGTTCTTGTTTCTGCTGTCTGCCCTCTGGTGGATGAGGCTATCTGAGAGTCTTGTGTAAGCTTCCTGTTGGGAGGGACTAGTGGTAGGTAGAGCTGGGTGTTGCTCTGATGGGCAGAACTCAGTAAAACTTTAATCCACTTGTCTGCTGATGTGTGGGGCTGAGTTCCCTCCCTGTTGGTTGTTTGGCCTGAGGTGACCCAACACTGGAACCTAGCGGCTCTTTGGTGTGGCTAATGGTGCTCTCTGGGAGGGCTCATGCCAAGGATTACTTCCCAGAACTTCTCCTGCCAGTGTCCTTGTCCCCAGGGTGAGCCACAGCCACCCCCCCGCCTCTGCAGGAGACCCTCCTGCACTAGCAGGTAGGTCTGGTTCAGTCTCCTGTGGGGTCACTGCTCCTTCCCCCTGGGTCCTGATGTGCACACTACTTTGTGTGTGCCCTCCAAGAGTGGAGTCTCTGTTTCCCCCAGTCCTGTTGAAGTCCTGCAGTCAAATCCTGCTAGCCTTCAAAGGCTGATTCTCTGGGAATTCTTCCTCCCGTTGCCAGACCCCTAGGTTGGGAAGCCTGACGTGGGGCTCAGAACCGTCACTCCAGAGGGTGGACTTCTGTGGTATAATTGTTCTCTAGTTTGTGTTCTCCCAGTGGTTATGGGATTTGATTTTATTGTGATTGTTCCCCTCCTACCGTCACATTGCGGCTCCACCTTTGTCTTTGGATGTGGGATATCTTTTTTGATGAGTTCCAGTGTTTTTCTGTTGATAAGATTGTTCAGCAGTTAGTTGTGATTCTGGTGCTCTTGCAAGAGGGAGGGCATGTCCTTCTATTCCACCATCTTGATCCCTTCCATGAAATTCATTTTGTTTACATCTGTATTTTATACAAGTCTTTATTTATACCTTTCCTGAGCTGTTTTATTATGGTATATTTCTTGTAAGCAATATATAACTAGATTTTTTAAAGTACATTTTAAAAACCTCAAAAGCAAAGCAAAATAAAACATAATTCTTTACTGACCTCCCCAACTAGGCAGGATGAGTCTATTCAGCACCCGACGTATTGTTAAATAAGAACAAGTTGTAGAGCAGTATATATAGTACAATTCTATTTTTAAAACAAGACTGTGTTTACATACATAATTACTGTTTTCAAGAATTCAAGCTTTAGATATTTGTATTCTGATTGAGATTAAGTTGGTATCAATCAATAGTGATATTTAAGTGGGAAAAAAAGTGACTGAGTAAAAATTGAAAGTAAACAAAAATAAAAGGTCTCTTCATCCATACCCTCCACTGCTTCAACCTAATATCACATTTATAGACATATAGAAAGCTTATCATTAGCGGAGAACTATTTGACTCTATGGAAATGTTCATTGAGTGTATATTCTATTTAATCAATTCATAGACTCATTTCCTTTCAGGTTCGATCTGGGGCAAACGTTCTAATTTGTGGTCCAAATGGCTGTGGAAAGAGTTCACTTTTCCGTGTTCTTGGTGAAGTAAGTAAAAATTGGCCTCAAGGTTTTGTAGTCTTATTTTGCCATATAATCTACCACACTGTGAAATTTACAGCTCTTCTTCCCCCTCCTCCTTTGCTTTTATAGTTATGGCCTCTTTTTGGAGGACGTCTAACTAAACCCGAGAGGGGAAAGTTATTTTATGTTCCCCAGGTAAGACCTTGTTTGAGTTATTTTATAATCTTTGATTTCAAGATCTTTTAACTTATTTTTTTAAAAATCACTTCTAATGATTTTTGCTCTGTTACTATCAGAGACCTTATATGACCCTTGGAACACTTCGAGACCAAGTGATATATCCAGATGGAAGAGAAGATCAGAGAAAGAAGGGGATTTCTGACCTCGTAAGGAAATGTTTATTTCCTAGACTTACTGAAAACACCACTTCAGAGTCTTTATCTTAATCAGTTAAGTATTTTAGATTTCAAGTAGTTTATCCTAACCTTTTGTAAAGGCTTCTACAGCCTGATCATTAATTATAACTTTCCAGGTTGAGGCAAGACGTTAACCATTTTGCTTAAATATGACTTGTTGAATGTTTAACCTTGTCTTTACACTATTGTTTGTTTTCTCATTGCCCTTGTCCTTTAATTATGTACAATAGTATTATTTTCTTTATGCCTCTAGATATATTTTGTCAAAATTAGTATAAATAGGAAGTAAAGAGTTTGTTTACCTTTGTGCCACATTCTTTTGTGAAATGTGCCTTTTTTTAGTGATATTGACAGTAGTATTATAGTCCTTCTAGTTTAAAAAATAAAGCAAGATAGAGAATATTGGTTTATATTAAGCATGATTTCATCTTTAATCATTTTGCTGAAAGGTACTGAAGGAATACTTAGACAATGTCCAGCTGGGTCATATCCTTGAACGTGAAGGAGGCTGGGACAGTGTTCAGGATTGGATGGATGTACTCAGTGGTGGAGAAAAGCAAAGAATGGCAGTAAGTGTGCTCTGAAAACACTGCACAGCAATGCAGCTGGTTGCATAAAGTCACTCTTAGAATCCAGCATTTTGATAATCAAGGCATACAGTTTTGTTCTAATCTTTTTATTTAGCAATTATTATAGTGTGGTTTAGTTTATATGATAATAGAAGTATAGCTTGCATGTAAATTTGGAATTCTGAAAAATTCAAAAATATTCCTATGAAAGGAAAAGATGCAGATCCAATTATATACCGTTAATCCGTTTTTCCAAAAGTTTGGGGAACTTTGTAGCACATAGGTCCTGGTTGGGTTATGAGATCACTTTCAGTATTTTTTCCCTATAGACACCTCTCTGTCTTAGCCTGTTCTCTCTAAAGTAGCTGAAGGTATTAGAGATGTTAATTTTATTATCATTTTATTCTTTATTCTGTTCTTGTCCTTTCCCTCTATCCTTATATTTATCCTTGTTTCAGGGCTCAGTATCTACTACCTAAAGTTATTTAGAATTTTAAAATTTTCCTAATATAAAGAAACATTTCAAAGCAATTATTTTATGATCAACTAAAGTTATCTCAATCAAACATAACTACAAAATGTGACACATTAAGAGTGATTCTTTGAGTGCTCTGTAAAGAGGGATAACTTTTATTTTTTTATTTTATTTTTTGTAATTAATTAATTTTTGGCTGCATTGGGTCTTCATTGGTGCACGTGGGCTTTCTCTAGTTGCGGCGAGCAGGGGCTGCTCTTTGTTGTGGTGCGCAGGCTTCTCGTTGAATTGGCTTCTCTCATTGTGGAGCACGGGCTCTAGGCGCGTGGGCTTCAGTAGTTGTGGTGCACGGGCTTAATTGCTCCACAGCATGTGGGAATCTTCCCAGACCAGGGATTGAACCCGTGTCCCCTGCATTGGCAGGCGGATTCTTAACCACTGCGCCGCCAGGGAAGTCGCAAGGGGGATAACTTTTAGGGAGTCATTTTCTAACTAGACATACCATAATTTGAGCAGATCCAGAGGAATTTTTTGGTGAGGGAGTGTTATAACCTTGTGGAAATTAGAGAAAACTGTAGCCAAGGAAAGATAGCCGCAGAATGGACTTATTTCAGAATTGCTTACTGTTTATCTTCAGGTTATATTCTACCTTTTGCTTACCTCCTATTCCATGATTGTTTTGCATGTTGTTTTTCTCCAGGTCATACCCATTCTATATGAACTTAATATCAACTTAATATTGTGATTTGTCTGGCTAGTGAGATTAATCTAGAGTGATGAATGAATCATAAACGAAAGAGGAGATATCAGCCATACTCAAAGTGGAAATTGGGCTGAAGGCATGAAAATTTAAAGTGATTGAGCATTTCTGGAATCAGTTTAGAAGATGCCTATAGAAATAACTGCAATTCAAGAAAACTAATTTACATTCCTATACTATGACTTCAAAGAAAATGGAAGGATAAGGCAAGATTCACAAGTGGACACAACGGAGACTCAGAAAGAAAAATAAATCTGCTTAAACTAAGGAATTCTATATGTTTGGTATAAATGTTACACAGAGGGTAGTTTTTATTAGAAGATACAAAATTTAAGGGTATGCCTAGAGGTGTGAGAGGTTATTTTGGAAGAATAGGGAGTGGGGGAAGGAACCCTGTAAAGCTAGATGAACCATGATAGAGCTGGGAAATGGGGAGAGCTCACCTGTAACACGGTTGCATGGCCAAGCCCTTGACAGGATGTGTTCTGTATAGGCCAATATTTGGAGAATTGAATGTGAAGTTTAAAAGAGAGCATATTGTTTTGCTACTTTAGAAGGGTTGGAGGAAGATAGAAAAGGCTAATGCAATAAATATTAACATGGCTGAAGTTGGGTGGAGAATGTATGTGTATTCATTTTATTGTTCTTTCATTTTTTTGGTAGGATTAAAATTTTCAAAGTAAAAAGTTGATGGGAAGAGAAGACGTAATTTTTATAAATTATAAAAACCTATAATTTATAAATTATAAAAATTATAGTTTTTAGGAAGAACAGACTTAAGAGGTTTAACCAAAACAGTGGATCTATGAGTGAAGGTTGGTATAAAACAGATGAACCAAAGGAAGTCTTAGGTAAGGAGAATCAGGATTTGAATTTGAGGGGATGGAATAAAACTACTGAATAAAGGGAGATCTGGTGAACACATTTCTAAAAGTCCCTTGAAAAATACCAACATAAATATAGGGGGAAATATTCCATTATTTTAACAGCAAAAAAATTAATTATGGTATGCTTGCCACAGAGTTTAGGATTAGCTAAGAATCTATTCTGTGCAAGGCACTTAGCTAGGTGCCTGCCTTTATAATCTAGTTAGGAGAGCCAGATATGCTCCTTTAATTGTGATACCAGGCAGGCAGTCTTCAGTGATAGTTACGAAGAAAATGCACTAGAATATTGATGAGGGAAAGATTGGTTTGGGATGGCAGGTCCCATTTAATTCTCTCAAGAGCCCCTGTGAAGTAAGGTACAGATGAGGGAAAGACTTGGAGAACTTAGCAGCTTACTGATACCAAACAGCTGCTGCATGGCAGAACTGAGATCCACGTGCAGGTGAGTCTGACCCCAGAACTCTTGCTCTTAACCAGTACATTACAGTATATGGCCTTCAATATGCAGGTGAACTGTCTGACCAGTTCTCTTCTCTCACTGTGCCTTGAAGTCTCAAGTGACATGTCTTTTTGCCCCATTGTACGCATTTGTGTCCAGCCATCAGCTAGTCCAACCCTGGTCCAAACATCAGCCAGGGTTGCTCCACCAAATATCATAAATTGGGCTGTCTTATTTCTCTGACCCATAGTTTTCTTTTCTACTCTTCTGTTCTTGCTCTTCCTCTTCAGTGATGGTTTCTTTATATTGAATTATGAAAAAGTATATATGATAGAAAAGTTGGAATGTTTATAAAAGTGTAAAGAAAGGCCCAAACCACCTTACCAGACATACCACTGTCATAAGGTTTTTAGTGTTTTTTTAAATTCATTTTTGTAATTAATTCTTTTTCTTTTACCTAATTGGCAGCTGTCCCCGTTCTTCAGACTCACTGAGGTCTCTCTAATATTGACCCATTCCTTCTCTATAATTGATCAGTTCCCTTCTGACTACCTTCTTTCCTGTCCAGCACAGACTTAACAATCCAGGGCCTAGAACATAGGAGGTACACAGGAGATATTTCTTAAAGGAATGAACAAATGATCCCTTCCCCTTAACTTCCTTTCCCACTTTCTGTTTTCTCATATTATTTAAACACCAATCCAAGAGCATTTGTTTGCCTTGGCATCTCTGTACATTGGCTTCTGAGCACCGCTGGAAAAAAATCAGAGAATAAGATGGATTGGTGGCACTGCACTTCCATGGTTTCCAGTCTTACAGGGATTCACAGCATGGCTTGGCAATCCTATTACTGATTTTTGTCCCTCTGTCTCATTTTTCATGATAATCATTTGAAAACTACCAGTCTCAGGCTTTCTACCCCATTACTTTCTCCACCACTCTCAGCAGAATAACTCCTCCTACTTCTTTTTTTTTTTGGTGGTACGCGGGCCTCTCACTGTTGCGGCCTCTCCCGTTGTGGAGCACAGGCTCCAGACGCGCAGGCTTAGCGGCCACGCCTCACGGGCCTAGCCGCTCCACGGCATGTGGGATCTTCCCGGACCGGGGCACGAACCCGTCTCCCCTGCATTGGCAGGTGGACTCTCAACCACTGTGCCACCAGGGAAGCCCCCTCCTTAAAGAAAAAAGAGATGCTGTTATTTCAGTTACATGACTGCTAATTTTTATTGAGTGCTAAACAGGCGATAGGCAGTATGCCAAGCACTTTACACAGGTTATCTCATTTCATTCTCGCCATAGTCCTGTGAGATGAGAGCTGTGAGTGTCCCATTTCACAGAGGAAATAGAATGTAGAACAGTTAAGTGGCTTGCCAGGCAAAGATATCTAGGAAATGTTAAAGCTGGTGGGGGGTGGGAGTGGCCTGTCATGCTTAGTCAGCAGTATGACTGCAGAGTTCATATACTCCCAAATCTCCTTGTATTGAGAAACCGAGTAGCTGACTGCATAGTGGGAGAGAGAAAGACACATGATGAGAAAATTTCCATATAATGTGCTAAGTGTGGTGACGAAGGTATGCAAAGCATTGCATGGGAACACAGAGGAGGGGCATTTGTGGAATGCCTTCAAATAATCACTCCTCTTAATAACTTTGCACTGGGCTGTCCTGACCTCCCTGCTCCCACTGTTAGTGGAGGATATGTCATCCTTCCTCTTGAGAAAGGCTAAATGTCTCCATCTATGTTTTTGGACCCTCCCTCCTCCAACTTTATCACATCCCTCTCCTTCAGTTATGCACCCCCTCCGACACCCCCCCCCCCATATTTAATCTCTTCTAGTCCTCTTATAGAAAGATATTTTCAGGTCTCTGTGATCTAAAAAGCAAACTCTGCCTTAACCAAAGGTCCCATGTAGCTTATACCTTTCATTCTCTGCACAGCTGACCTTCTTGATGGTCTGTCCTTGCTGCTTCCCCTTCCTCACACCTCTCATAAATAACATATAAACCCCAAGAAAGCTGTTTTTATGTTTTAGTCATTCATTTATCAAATATTTGAATGTTTCCTATACTATACAGGTGTTGGGTGTACAGTAGTGATTAAAACGGAGTCTCGGCTTTTGTGAATATTATAGCCTAAGGGGTAGACAAAGAAACAGACAACATACAATTCACAGTATGTGAAGAGCTGCAGAGATGTTACAGAAGGGACCTACTTGGATTGGGGAAAGGGATCAGGGTAGGTTTGTCTGAGAAGGTGACATTAAGCAGAAATTTGAAAGATGCAAGGAGCAGAGTAAGGCGTTTGAGACACAAGGAAAGTGACGTGCTAAGCCTGTAAGACCTGTGACACATTGTGTCCTGGTAGTTGAGAGGAGAGGGTGGCTGGAATGTTGAAGTTAGAGAGTGAGTAGTAATAAGGTTGTGCGGGGCCTTGTAGACCATGGTAAAGAGTTTGAATTTTATTCTAAGTGAAATAGGAAGTTATTGAAGGGTTTTAAGCAGAAGAATGAAATTCTCTGTTACGTTTCTGGAAGATCCTCTCTGATTACATGGAGAATGGGTTAAAGAGGTGCAAAAGAGGAAGCAGGAGGCTCTTTGTGGTCGTCCAGGCAGGAGAGGATTATGCTCTGGGCTAAGGACATGATTGTGAGCTGGGGGAAAGTGAATAGGGTCCACAGGACTGACTTGAATGGACTAAAAATGGGGGGGAGGGGAAGGGAGGAGGAGAAGGGAAAGATCAAGGAGGACTCACAGCTTTCTAGCTTGAGCAGCTTGTTTGATAGCTTCATTTCTGAAATGTTCAAGATGGGGTGGGGGAAATGGATGAATGGATTTAAGGGAAAAATCTAGAAAATCCGTTGAGTTTTAGATTTTTAAAGTCTGCGAGTCCTTTTTAAAGTCTGCGAGTCCTGTAAGATATCCAAATAGAAAGATCAAATAGGAATTTTTATGTATTAGTTTGGAAATCAGAAGAGAAGTATGGGTGAGGGAGATATATCGAGAGTTTACAAATGTAAATAATATTTGAAATCATGAGATTTGATGAGATCACTCAGAAACAACATAGGAAAAAGCGGAGAGGACCTAGGAATTAACCCTCAGGGACCCCAACATTTAATGGTCAAGTGAAAGAGAAAATGCTGGAAAAGAAACTGAGAAAACAGCATAAGAAATGGAAAGAAACTTAAAAACATGATTTCACTTTCTCAAGAAGGAGGGACTGGTCACCTGCGTTGAATGTTGCAGAGAAGATAAATTGGGCAAGGATAGAAAGTGTCCATGGTCATGCAACATGGAGATCACTGTTAGGAGCAGATGACAATTTGGAGTATCTGTTAGACAAAGGATCAGAATAAATAATTCCCAGAAAATAAGATACATATGGAAAATAAACAGCAAAATGTTCAGCATTACTGCTAATCAAAGAGATGTAAGCTATAATAACCTTGATGTTAATTTTCACTTATAAAATTAGCACAGCCTTTTAAAAATGAGCATGCCCAATACTGACCACAGGGATATATACAACAGGTGCACTCAAACATTGTTGGTGGGAATATTAATTGGCAACATAATATTGACATTACTTTAGCAACAAAATGTTTAAAAATAGTCAGTTTTTGCATGAGTCATCTATAGTCTGAATTCTAAGATTTCATCAAAAAGTGTACCCTCTGACCTTTTTTAGAGAGCTTTCTTTAATACTAGTTTAAAACTCAACTTCATCTCCCATCAGTCTTAAAAGTTTTTGCTTTACTCTTAACAATATTTCCCACGTGTTACATTTTTCCCTTTGTTCGGGACGATAATAAAAACAATCAGGTTTCTTTATATTGTTTTTGCTTCTGAGAAGTAGATTTTTTGAGTTAGAATAATTTTCATCTTTGCTTTAGAAGACTGTAAATGAGTATTTAATTTAAAGTAAATCTACTTTCGCATACTAATTTTAGCTCTCTAAATGATTGCACAGAATATTTCTTTTTATGCTTCAGATGGCAAGATTATTTTATCATAAGCCCCAGTTTGCCATTTTGGATGAATGCACAAGTGCAGTTAGTGTGGATGTGGAAGACTACATTTACAGTCATTGTCGAAAGGTAAGTGTGATAAATTCTCAGTCCCCCCTTTCAGTTTACTCTGTGTCCAACCAAATATCTACCCAAAGAGAAGATTCCAAGTTATAAAGGGACAAAATTACTATCATAGGATGATATCTTGCTTTAATATTTTAAACTGATAATTAATAGATATGAGTAAAAAAACATTATCAATGAATTCTGAATATAATTCTTTTTAGCCGTGTATTAGATATAAAATAAGTGTTTACATTTATTTTCCTTTTAACTCATTCTCTATACTCAGAGTTAGTAAACTGATATTTTCTTAATTTGTTCCATCAACTTTACCTAAATATCATTTGTTTTTTTATAAAGAAAATTCAAAAAATAAAAATTTTAATTAAAAACATTTGATAGTAATTATTTGGCAACTTTTAATTTATCCATTTTTTTCTCTGGCCTGGCCAGTATTTTACCAAGGCTTCTTTTAGTAGCCTTTTCTGAGGCTGTCTACATTGGTTCCATTCTTTAAGTAATTATCCAGTAATCTCAGTTTTCTTGTTTGTTTCTTTTTTCCTGTGAGGAATTGTCACCATCATCTATACTTGTGTTGGATTTTGAGAACAAGAGCAGTGTATCCTAACTGTTTTTTAGAGTTTCAGTGTAAGCAAATGAAGTACAGGAGTCTTTTAACATTTTGTAACTGCTCTTCGGGAGTTCAAAATAAATATAAAAAGTCACGATGCATATATACAGTATCAATTCCTTCTGCTCAAAGTGTGGTTGGTCATAGCTCAGCAGCGGCAGCATCGCCTCGGAGCTTGTTGGAAATGCAGTCTCAAGCCCTACTACTAAATCAGAGCCTGCATTTTAACAAAACCCCCAGATGATTCAAATGCACATTAAAGTTTGAGAAGAATTGGCATAATGAAGGAGGAATAAATTTGCTATGTTCATCTTTTAGGAAGATTTTATAGCTACTGATTATTTCTTTAATGGTTTTCTGTTCTTAATCAGTTTTAGTCATTTATAATTTTTTATCCATTTGTCCATACATATTTTCAGATTTATAGGCATTAGAGGTGTTTGTGGAATCTCTTACACATAAAACCACGTAGTCTGTACTTGATTAGTGATTTAGAGACACTTTGCTGGTAATTTTGTCCATGCAGTTTCCTCTTATATCTAGCTGTAGGCTGCAAGTCCCCACAAAGGATGCAATTCTCCTATGTATAGATTCCACTTAAAAGAAAAAAATTCTTATGGAGCCCCCAGTTGATAAATTGTATTACTATAATGGCACTTGAATATGGATAAGCATGAAATGAAGTATGAACTTAAACTCATTTACAAAAGCTACAAAACCAATATAAACTTATAAGTTAAGTACAGATAAAACTTTAAAACACAGTTTCAAAACTGCAGCGTTAGAGAGACCTATGATACTGTTTTGCTGAAAGTTAACCACTGGTTTAGGTTTAATCTGAGGTCCAAAAATAATAGGAGGTCCAGATCTTATGTTTTGAATTTTGCTTACGTATTTTGACTTAAGTAATTCTATTATAAGAATGTCTTCATTCAGTTGAGATCTAATCCAGTTATTTTAGAGTTGTAAGAGAGATAATATCTGAAGTGAGCTTTCAAAAATCAGATATGTGTTGCACCATCGAAATATATGTTTTATTAATAACGGACCGTATACTTGTCATGCAGTTCCTAACCTGTTTGAAAACCTTTCCCATGGCAGCCAAACTTATGATACATTAAAAGTTTTAAATGATACCACTTTAAGTCACCACTTGGTGCCAACAGAAGTGTAAACACAAACTTGGGCACTTAAATCTCATGATAGAAGTGATAAGAAGAACATACTCAAAATTCTTTTTAATTATCAAAATGAATATGAAAATTGGAACTCATGGTGGAGATTTCCTGGCTACCCTAGCATGTATCTCAGCCTCGAGAGATCCATTTTGAGAAACACTGATCTAGAGCAAGGTTTCTCAATCTCAGCACTGTTGACATTGTGGGTTGGATGACTCTTAGTTGTGGGAGGCTGTCCTTTGTTTGTAGGATGTTTGGCGGCATTTCTGACCTCTACTCATTAGACTTCTGTAGCACTCTCAGTTGCAACAATCAAAAAGACCTTGCCAAATGTCCCCTATGGGACAAAATCCCCTGCCTCCCCTCCCTGGTTGAGAATCACTGATCCAGAGCAACTAGCTGTATCTCTTAGTGTTGTTTTGAAAATTTGAAGAACAATCTATAAATCCTAATTCACAGTCTGAAATCCAGTAAGCTTGTAAAACCAAAAGATTTTTCATTATTTTGTAGCAAGCTCACTGGGTAGCCAGACCTGGCCTGAGCTAACAGAAGACTTTTAAGCTCTTATTTATCTCACTGAATGTTCATGTCCATATGTGTTGATGCAGAAACATTGATGTGTTTGATTTCTGAATTCTGCCTCAGAACCCTCTGGGGGTGGTAAATACTACTTTCACAAAGTCTGAATTCTAAGACATTCCAAAATAAGGGTTTCCAATAAAAGATTATGACCCTGTATTTGAAAAACAAATTTGCTGTAGGCAGTACTATATTGATTTAATTTTCCTGTTTTTGACTTTTTGCTACTTTTACCACCTTTATACTCTTTTCATATATTTTTCACAATAAAATACAAAATGTGCTAGGATATATATTTCCTGCCCCAAACAAAATAATACACTTAATTAAGCTAGTACCTATTACTTTAGTTTTTTTTTCTTTAAGATTCTGTTGATACTTGTTAGTTTTTATTATGCGGTCAATGGCCTGTACTTTGCATTACCTTAAACATTTGGCATCGGTTACAGTTCTTTCTCTTTGGCATTGATTTTTAACTATAGCTACTGAAGACAGTCATCATAACAGCTTAAATTATATAGACTAGTTTAATTTGTGACTTTGTGTTCTTGATATAAACCTAAATCATTTTCCTTGTATTAGGTTGGCATTACCCTCTTCACTGTGTCACATAGAAAGTCTCTTTGGAAACACCATGAGGTTTGTATTTCTTATTGAATGGTATAGTGAGAGTTTATTTTCATATATGAATTCAGGTGATTATGGTTTTAGATTTCTTGGTGTATATTCCCTTATAAATATATAACTTAAGGGAAAAAGGTGATTCTAATTCATTTTTATAAAACAGGATTTTCATAAATATTATTGTAGTTGTTGATTTTGAAAGCTACAATATATGTAAACAGTCCCTTGTTATATATGATAGATAATAGAGAACCAGTTAGTGGTTCTCCAGTTTTATAAATGACTGTTGTATAATAACTGACTAAAATGTGCATAATCTTATCACAACTATGGCCAAACAAACTTTTTCTTACCATTCTGTATTGACAGAAGGAGAAAGTTTTAAGAAGGATCAGGTAGCAAAAAGTTTAGAGACAGTTTTAGTAGAGATCAGGACTACAAGGAGGAAACTGTATAATGTCAGCTATATTTGTCATCACACTGTAATAAACAGAATTCATTAGGTGGTCACTATAATTTACAAAGATATTACAGTGAGGTTTACATAGGTACAGGTGCTCCAGCAGTGCCATAGTGCCATTCTCAGTGTGGGAGTTCTCTTCAACTCTTAATGTAAAATAATCAAACCCTAAAAATAAACCCAGCTTAGTTCCTCTTCTCTTTTTTCTTTTCTTTTCTTTTCCCTTCCTTTCTTCCTCCCTCCCTCCCTCCCTCCCTCCCTCCCTCCCTCCCTTCCTTCCTTCCTTCCTTCCTTCCTCTCTCCCCCCCCTTCCTTCCTTCCATCCTTTCTTTCTCCCTTCCCTCTTCTCTTCTTTCCTTTTTTTCCTACCTAAATGATACAGAAAGGGTTGAGAAAAATTGGAACATGGTAAGGGTGTTTTGTCCCATAAAATACATACCTGATTGATTATCTTTTTAACCAGATACTGGGCTAAGTGTCATGAGGGATACAGAGTACTGTCCTTACACTCAAGAACCTTATGGTTTAGATGATAGTGTATAAATGGTTAAATGAAGAGCATGGGATTTGAAGTCAGAAAACCTGGGTTCAGGCATCACTGTTTCTGGCATTAATTGCTTCCTTCGTATAATAAAGTATTGATCCTTGCCTAACTGTCTCATAGATTACCGTGAGGATCAAAGAGGTAGCCTGTATGAAAGTTCTTAATAAACCGTAATGAAGTTCTATATAGCTGTTGACTTTTAAAGATACTTTTATTATCTTAATGACATAATTATAATTTGCCCATTTTCATGAATTGAATGAAAAACTAAATAACTAGAAATCAAAGCAGTTTAAAATATACCCAAGCCTTTGTGTTTTCTCAGAAGTTCATAAACATTACAGCCATAGGACAGTGAAAGGACTTGGGTTTCCCCTCTCCTCTTCTCCTGGAGGTGTATAGACAGTTATCAAAATAACCGTCAGGCCATTGATCATGTGAAGGAGGGGTAACACAAAGAACTGCAATGTTAAAAGAGTCCAGAATAGCTTAAAAATAACAATATAGAAAATGGAAAAATAAAAGTCTTTTCTGTAAACAAAAAGCCACTAAATAAAACGGAAGGCTTTGTAACTGCTGTCCTAAGCATCTTCATAGGATGAAATATTTGAGCTCACTCTAGTTCTCATCCTCCTCTGCTAAGTCAAAGAACAAATGAACAAAAAGCCTTAAGTTAGAGGTTCTGAGCTGATCTGGGAAACCAGCTAAAGTAAGTATTTTAGAGGCTGTCCTATACGACAGGCTTGCACTTAGTGCACTTGCACCTCTGTAGATCAGATTGTTGGTTGTGGAGTGCTAGAAGCTTTCTGATTTGTGGGATGCTTACAGATTTGGTTCCTTTAAAATAATAAGGAAAAAAAAATAATAAGGAAGTCTGGTGTTTTAGTTCTCTTAATGGAAAGTACTATATCCACTACAAGCAGTTGTATATTGTGGCTCCTTTTAAAGAGAGCGGACATCTTCTTTTAGTCTTTCCTTGGAAAATGGTATGCATTTCTGAGTATAAACTTTTGAAGATTTTAGTGGCTTAAAATAATTATTTTCAATCATTTTCTCGTATAATAAGATCTACATAAATTCCTGACAAAATGGAGATTCTCAGTTATTGATTTTTTCCCCCCTTCTTTCCCATAGTACTACCTGCATATGGATGGCAGAGGCAATTATGAATTCAAACAGATAACAGAAGATACAGTTGAGTTTGGCTCTTAGAATCCAGAGAACTGTATTGAACCAGCTTCAATGACATAATTACACAATACAATTAGAAATACAAAGTACATTGTAAAATAAAGTTGAGCTTGTTTTTTTAAACAAAACAACAAATTAACTAGATATAAAATAATCACAAATAAGTTGTTGAAACATTTAATATTATATAGGATATTGCTAATTGTGTATATGTTGGTTTAATTATTAATATGTACTAAGAATGTCCTTATTCTTGTGGTTAAAAACCTGCCTAAATTAAATTGGGCTTAAATCAGTGTAACCTGATTCATCCTGGGATGTAAACCATTTGAAGTCAGCTACTTTGACTTTTATGGCTCTATCTTTTCCTTCAATGAAGAACCCTATTTAAAACTAGGGTCATCACTTGTCCTGTTCTAACAAGATAGTCTTGAGTTTCATTTTCTTGTGCCCCATGATAGTGGGAAACAAACAAATCATAGTGTATTATCAAAATGTACATCTTGGCATAATGGCCTTTATTACCCTGTGGCAGATGTCTTTAGCTGCCACAGTTATACTCATTCCTTACTTATGTCTTGGGATACATTTGAATCCAGGAAAGCCATTTGGATTTTCTTTGGCTAAATAATAAATGTGCCACTCGCAATCTTCATTATTGAGTTGTTTTGAGGGTTATTTGTGGTGATGCAACAAAAGTATATGTGCAGTCTTGCTTACAGGGGATGGTTACTGTGTTTCACACCTAATCTCAGTGATGGGAGATGAAAACACAAAGTCCTTACATGTCAAGCTCGAGGTCTTATAAGATTTTTAGAATTTTTAAAGAATTGGATGGATTTGTATATGTTAGGAGCCCATTCATTAGAAGTGTGGTGGTTACATGGCGTTAAACTCCAGATGAGCCATAGGAATGTACTACATGAAGTAAAGCACTGAGTATGCAATGTTATCACTGTCTTTGACTGTGATTTTATGTTTAAAAAATATGTTATAAAATTATGCACATGAATGAATTATGTTTCCTAAGGCACTCGTTTATCTCTGTGACTCTTTAATAACTTTTTTGTATTTGGGTCATTATGTTGAACTATATCCTAAGAGAAATCAATTTCATCTCACCAGACCACCATTAATGACTATGTGTATTATTTGCACAGGGAGAACTGAAATTGAGTATTATCAATAAGCTAGATATGAAATCAGTTTTATCAAACTGGGATTCAGAAAGGGGCTTTTTATATTCTTGTCTCTGCATAACTGGTTTGGGGTTTTTTTTTGCAGAATTAACTATAAGAATCACTGACTACCAAAGTTAAAACTTGATGTACTGATTCCATAATACATAACATTCAATTTTTACCACTTCTCTTTAGCAAACTTGTATACTTACTTATTTTCTGTTCAGATTAAAAAAGAATCAGATATCCTATACAACCTTTGCTTGTTCTTTTTATTCTGGTATATAAATCCTAGGTAGTTCATACAGAGTTATACAGTCTTGACTTGAAAAATACAAAAATAAACATTCAGAAAGCCCTTTTAGCATCCAGTATCTAATTTTTAAAAATTTTTGTCAAATGTGGTTTTAATGGAATGAATTTCTTTTTAGAAAAGCCAGGAAAAAACCTTCAGTGTACTTCACAAATGCTACCAAATAGACAGGAGACCTTAAAAGATAGTATCAGTCCTGGGAAACATTTTATGGCATAGGGGAAGTTTCAGATTTTCAGATTTCTAGGTTATCGTAAGCCTACTAATAGAAGTATTTTCCTAGCTGCCTCCTTATTTCTCTGTAATGAATTCTTTTTTTTTTTTTTTTGCTGTATGCGGGCCTCTCACTGTTGTGGCCTCTCCCGTTGCGGAGCACAGGCTCCGGATGCGCGGGCTCAGCGGCCATGGCTCACGGGCCTAGCCGCTCCGCGGCATGTGGGATCTTCCCAGACCAGGGCACGAACCCGCATCCCATGCATCGGCAGGCAGACTCTCAACCACTGTGCCACCAGGGAAGCCCTGTAATGAATTCTTGGAATCAAAAAAATTTTTTTGTTTTATTTTTTCTTCCATTTTTAATTTAACAAATGTTAAAGTGCCTCACCATATGAGGTATAAAGAAAGATCCCTTTCCTGGAGAATCACAGTATACATTAACTTGTTGGTTCTAGGAAGGCTTGCAGTAAAGGAATCCAGTGTTTCCAGAACGTGATTGACCATGGAACGTCTTTTCCCATATAATTCCTGTTAGTATCGTTCATAGACTGAACTGGGAAATGGCAGTTTAATCTGAAGAATAAACTGAAGATAAGGACTTTCATCCATGAGCAACACACTGCATATCAAGTGTATCATACCAAGCTTCTACTTTTTCTATGAGAAAATAGGGATGCAGACACCTAGGGTTGTATGCTATGCACTAATAGAATAAATGTATCTGGGGTTTGCCTCTATAAGGTAGGCAAAAGTTCTACCCTCTTTGTGTTTTTGACTGGGCCTAAGAATTAAATTGACGTAAGACAGATTAACAGGACAAAAACATACACATTTATTTAATATAAGTTTTATGTGACACGGGAGCCCTCGTAAGGAAATAAAGCCCCAAAGAAGTGGCAAAACCTGAGGCTACAAAGCTGAACAAACAAGCAATTGTGGAAAATAACTATGTGGAGAGGCTAAAAGAAGGTAAGAATTATTTTAATAAGTTTTGTATAGAATTCTCTCAGCCTCAACATCCTGTCCTTGATAACAGTGTTATTCTCCTTCGGGTGTAGTGAGGACATATTCCATATGGGGGTTTTATCGCCTGTTTTAAGGAAGAAAAAGGGGAGAGTCAGAGTGCCCTTCCTGCACCTGCTGTTTAATGTTTAAGTGCCTGTAGCTCAAACTAGTCCTTATGCCAAAGTGGCATATTTGGGGATGACAAATCCTACCACCCTTCACCTCTTCCCCCTCCACCCTTTAATGATTAGCATTTGGCTTAAAACTGTGGTGATATTATAGCATCTATCATTTCCTTATATAATTTTTTAAATTTGGTGTTTAAAACCATAGTTTGCCTAAAAGCAGAGTGAGTTTTCTCCTATCAGATGGGACTTTAGCATTGTTAGTTGTAGGAAGCTGTTTACATTTTTACCTCCATCAGTAATTTTCCTTTTGTGAAGAGTTGAAATGCTCTGACCTATAAACGTATGCATGCCACTTAAAAAAATCTAGCACCAGAAATTCATAAATAACAGTCCCTCCCCACACCCTAAGGGCAATCTCTCTCTCTCTCTCTGTCTCTTTTTTTTTGTTTTAAATTGGAGTATAATCGCTTTACAATGCTGAGGTCGTTTCTGCTGTTCAGTGGGGCAACCATTTTTAACCTGTAACTGTTTTGTGGTGGTTTTATTTATTTATTTATTTTTTGCGGTACGTGGGCCTCTCACTGTTGTGGCCTCTCCCGTTGCTGAGCACAGGCTCCGGACGCGCAAGCTCAGCGGCCATGGCTCACGGGCCCAGCCGCTCCGTGGCATGTGGGATCTTCGCGGACCAGGGCACGAACCCATGTCCCCTGCATCGGCAGGCAGACTCTCAGCCACTGCGCCACCAGGGAAGCCCTGGTGGTTTTATTTTTAAGCAGTGTATTATATAGCTACTTCTTACTTTTTCAGTTCTAGGCATCCCCTGCTGCCCATATTCCAGCCACAGCCAATATATTTATTGCAATATAATACATAAGCAGAAAGGCCCACAAATCTTACGCTCATTGGATTTTTAGAAAGTGTTCATGTGCATTACCACCCCCCAGATCAAGAAATAGGACGTTGTCACGCCTCCGGGCCTCCTTCATGTCTTCTTCCAATCGTTAGCCCATAAAAGCCACTTTATCCTGACTTATAAATTAGGTTGCCTGTTTGTGAACTTCATATGTAATTGGATACCCTTTGTGTACTCCCTTCAGAGTACAGGTACTTTGCATCCTGAGGTAGGTTTATTTTTAGGTATTTTATTCTTTTTAATGCGATGGTAAATGGGAGTGTTTCCTTCATTTCTGTTTCTGATCTTTCATTGTTAATATATAGAAGTGCAACAGATTTCTGTGTATTTGTTTTGTATCGTGCAACTTTATCATAATTCATTGATGAGCTCTAGTAGTTTTCTGGTGGCATCTTTAGGATTCTCTGTATAGTATTATGTCATCTACAAACAGTGACAGTTTTACTTCTTTTTCAGTTTGTATTCCTTTTATTTATTTCTCTTCTCTGATTGTCATGGCTAGGACTTCCAAAACTATGTGGAATAAACGTGTCCTGTTCCTGATCTTGGAGGAAATGCTTTCAGCTTTTTACCATTGAGTATGCTGTTAGCTATGGGTTTGTCATAGATGGCCTTTATTATGTTGAGGTAGGTTCCCTCTATGCCCACTTTCTGGGGAGTTTTTATCATAAGTGGGTGTTGAATTTTGTCAAAAGCTTTTTCTGCATGTATTGAGATGATCATATGGTTTTTATTCTTCAATGTGTTAATGTGGTGTATCACACTGATTGATTTGCAGATATTGAAAAGTCCTTGTATCCCTGGGATAAATCCCACTTGATCATGGTATATGAACCTTTTAATGTATTGTTGGATTCAGTTTGCTGGTATTTTGTTGAGAATTTTTGTGTCTATGTTCATTAATGATGTTGGCTCTAATTTTCTTTTTTAGGCATATCTTTATCTGGTTTTGTTTTCAGGATGATGGGAGCCTCATTGGGAGTGTTCCTTCCTCTGCAATTTTTTGGAATAGTTTCAGAAGGGTAGGTGTTAACTTTCTCTAAATGTTAGATAGTGTTTGCCTGTGAAACTGTCTGGTCCTGTACTTTTGTTTGTTGGGAGTTTTTAAATCACAGTTTCAATTTCAGTACTTGTGATTGGCCTGTTCATATTTTCTGTTTCTTTATGGTTCAGTCTTGGAAGAATGTACCTTTCTAAGAATTTGTCCATTTCTTCTAGGTTATCCATTTTATTGGCATATAGTTGCTTGTACTAGTCTCTTAAGATCCTTTGTATTTCTGTGGTGTCAGTTGTAACTTCTCCTTTTTCATTTCTAATTTTAGTGGTTTGAACCCTCTCCCTTTCTCTCTTGATGTGTCTGGCTAAATGTTTATCAATTTTGTTTGTCTTTTCAAAGAACAGCTTTTAGTTTCATTTATCTTTTCTGTTGTTTTCTTCATCTCTAATTCATTTATTTCTGTTCTGATCTTTATGATTTCTTTCCTTCTACTAACTTTGGGTTTTGTTTGTTCTTCTTTCTCTAGTTGTTGCAGGTGTAAGGCTAGGTTGTTTGAGATTTTTCTTGTTTCCTGAGATACGCTTGTATTGCTATATATTGAATACTTCCCTCTTAGAACTGCTTTTGCTGCGTCCCATAGGTTTTGGATCATCATATTTTCATTTTCACTTGTCTCTAGGTATTTTTTTGATTTCCTCTGATTTCTTCAGTGATCCATTGGTTATTTGGTAGCATATGGTTTGGCCTCCACATGTTTGTGTTCTTTACAGTTTTTTACTTGTAGTTGATTTCTCTTTTTTTTTTAATTTATTATATTTTATATTTGGCTGTGTTGAGTCTTTGTTGCTGCGCATGGGCTTTCTCTAGTTGTGGCCAGTGGGGGCTACTCTTCGTTGCGGTGTGCGTGCTTCTCATTGCGGTGGCTTCTCTTTGTTGTGGAGCACGGGCTCTAGGCACGCGGGCTTCAGTAGTTGTGGTGCACGGGCTTGGTTGCTCCATGGCATGTGGGATCTTCCTGCACGAGGACTTGAAGTTGATTTCTAATCTCATAGTGTTGTGGTTGGAAAAGATGCTTGATATGATTTCAGTTTTCTTAAATTTACCAAGGCTTGCTTTGTGGCCCAGCATGTGATCTATTTTGGAGAATGTTCCATGTGCACTTGAGAAGAAAGTGTATTCTGCTGCTTTCAGGTGGAATGCTCTGTAAATATCAATTAAGTCCATCTGGTCTGATGTGTCATTTAAGGCCTGTGTTCCCTTATTGATTTTCTGTCTGGACGGTCTGTCCATTGATGTAAGTGGGTTGTTAAAATCCCCCACTACTATTGTGTTTCTGTTGATTTCTCCTTTTATGGCTGTTAACATTTTCCTTATATATTAACGTGCTCCTTTGTTGGGTGCATTCATATTTACAGTTGTTACATATTCTTGGATTGATCCCTTGATCATTATGTAGTGTCCTTCTTTGCCTCTTGTAACAGTCTTTAAAGTCTATTTTGTCTGATACGAGTGTTGCTACTCCAGCTTTCTTTTTTTTTTTTTTTCCAGCTTTCTTTTGATTTCCAATTGCATGGAATACCTTTTTCCATCCCCTCACCTTCAGTCTGTATGTGTCCCTTGATCTGAAGTGGGTCCTTGTAGATAACATATATATGTTATATCCATTCAGCCAGTCTGTCTTTTGGTTGGAGTATTTAATCCATTTACATTTAAGGTAATTATTGATATGTATGTTCTTATTGTCATGTTAATTGTTTTGTTTGTTTTTGTAGGTCTTTTTACTTCTCTTCCTCTTTTGTTCTCTTGTGTTTTGATGACCATTTTTAGTGTTGTGTTTGGGTTGCTTTTTTTTAAATTTAATTTTATTTTTTTGCTTTTTCTTTTTTTTGTGTATATGTATTGTAGAATTTTGGTTTGCAGTTACCATGAGGTTTTGATATAGCAGTCCATATATACACACACACACACACACACACACACACACACACACACACACACACGATTGTTTTAAGTTGCTGGTCTCTTAATTTCAAATGCATTTCCAATATCCTACATTTGTACTCTCCTCACGATTGCTGGTTTTGATATATTTGTGTGTGGATGATTCCTATCTTTACTATATGTTTACCTTTACTGGTGAGCTTTCCTATTTGTAATTTTCTTGTTTCTAGCTGTGGCCTTTTCTTTTCCACTTAGAGAAGTTCTTTTAGCATTGGTTGTAAAGCTGGTTTGGTGGTGCTGACTTATCTTTTGCTTGTCTGTAAAGCTTTTGATTTCTCTGTTGAATCTGAATGAGAGCCTTGCTGGGTAGAGTATTCTTGATTGTAGGTTTTTCTCTTTCATCACTTTATGTTGTGCCACTTCCTTCTGGCCTGCAGAGTTTCTGTTGAAAAACCAGCTGACAGCCCTATGGGGATTCCCTTGTATGTTATTTGTTGCTTTTCCCTTGTTGCTTTTGATATTTTCTCTGTGCCATTAATTTTTATCGGTTTGATTACTATGTGTCTCAGCATGTTCCTCCTTGGGTTTATCCTGTATGGGACACTGCACTTCCTGGACTTGGGTGACTGTTTCTTTGCCCATGTTAAGGAAGTTTTCAGCTATTATCTCAGGCCCTTTCAGATATTTTCTCAGGCCCTTTCTCTCTCTCTTCTCCTTCTGGGACCCCTATAATGTGAATGTTGGTGTGTTTAATGTCCCAGAAGTCTCTTAACCTGTCCTCAATTCTTTTTTCTTTATTCTGTTCCATGACAGTGAATTCCACCATTCTGTCTTCCAGGTCACTTATCTGTTCTTCTGCCTCATTCTGCTATTGATTCCTTTTAGTGTATTTTTCATTTCAGTTATTGTATTTGTTCAACTCTGTTCTTTATAACATCTAGCTCTTTGTTAAACATTTCTTGTATCTTCCTGGTCTGTACCTCCATTCTTTTTCTGAGATCTTGTGTCATCTTTACTATCATTACTCTGAATTCTTTTTTTGAGTAGATTGCCTGTCTCCACTTCACTTAGTTATTCTTCTGGGGTTTTATCTGATTCCTTCAGCATATTCCTCTGCCATCTCATTTTGCGTAACTTTCCGTGTTTGTGATCTCTGTTCCACAGGCTGCAGGGTTGTAGGTCCTCTTGCTTCTGGTGTCTTCCCCCTGGTGGGTGAGGCTGGTCTAGAGACTTGTGCAGGCTTCCTAGTGGGAGGACTGTTGCCTGCCCACTGGTGGGTGGAGCTGGGTCTTGACCCTCTGGTGGGCAGGGCTACGTCAAGGGTTGTGTTTAGAGGTGGCTGTGCGCTCAGGAAGACTTAAGGCAGCCTGTCTGCTGATGGGTGGGGCTGTGTTGCCACCCTGTTGGTTGTTTGGCCTGAGGTGTCACAACACTGGAGCCTACAGGCTGTTGGGTGGGGCCAGGTCTTGGTGTCAGAATGGCAGCCTCCAGGAGACCTTACGCCAATGAGTAATCCCCCAGTACCTCTGCCACCAGTGTCCTTGTCCCCACAGTGGGCCACAGCCACCCCCCGCCTCCCAAGAGACTCTCCAAGAGCAGCAGGTAGGTCTGGCCCAGGCTCCTATGAAGTCACTGCTTTTTCCCTGGGTCCCAGTGCACATGAGACCTTGTGTGCACCCTCCACAAGTGGAGTTTTTGTTTTCCCCAGTCCTGTGGAGTTCCTGCCATCAAGCCCCGCTGGCCTTCAAAGCCAAAAGCTCTGGGGGCTCCTCCTCCTGATGCCAGATCCCCAGGCTGGGGAGCCAGACATGGGGCTCAGAACTCTCACTCCTGTGGGAGAACCTCTGTGATACACTTACTTTCCAGTTTGTGGGTCACCCACCCAGCAGGTATGGGATTTGATTATATCACACATACGCCCTCCTACTGTCTTGCTGTGGCTTCTTCTTTGTCTTTGGACATAGAATATCTTTTTTTGGTAGGTTCCAGTCTTTTTTGTTGATGGTTGTTCAGCAGATAGTTGTGATTTCGGTGTTTTCATGAGAGGAGGTGAGCTCAAGTCCTTCTACTCTATCATCTTGTCCCAGAATCCAAAGTAGACGTTTAAGATAATGAGCATTTCTAAAAATTAAAAAGGTCATTTCATGATGATAAAAGGTTGATCCACCAGTAGTGGGGGGGAAAAAAAACCCACATAAATATTGAACACAATTAACCAACTTGACCTAATTAACATGTGTACCCAGCAACTGCAGAATTCACCCAACGTCATAGATCCCTCTATTTATTTAAGACTTCTTGAATTTCTGTCAGTAATATTTTGTTGTTTTCTGTGTAGAGGTCTTGCACATCTTCATTGCTAGGCATTTGATGTTTGTTGATTCTAGTATATTTTCTACTTGTTAATTTTTGTAAATTGACCTTTGTGACAGATTGTATTTTCCAAGGATGCTCCCAACCCCACATGCTCTTTACAGTGTGGTATGAACATCCTCCAAAGAGAAGTGAGATTTATAATCCCATCCCTTGAACCTGTGAACTTCATAACTTCTTGTGGTAAGTCAGGGGCTTGGGTGTTGATCAAGGAGGAGACAAGATAAACTTTAAACACATAAACTTTATTTGGATGGCAGTTGGACAGGATTGCATGAGTGAGGAAGTCCTTCAACACGTGAGAACTGACAGAACTTAAGAAAAAATTAGTTCCAGAGATGGTGGCGTGAGACCACCTCCTATAAGTGGAATAGGACAAGGGGACTCCCAGGGGCAACAGGGAAATCAGAGAGGGGCTCATGTGTCTAGGTGATGTCCCTCAGCAGCAGTTGCTCTGAAGGACAAGCAGTGGTTTGGGGTCTTACAGCTATAGGATTGTCTTATCTATGGTCAGCAGATGTTCAATACAATTTCATGGGGTATGTAAAGTAGGTAGGCTCTAATCGGCTAAAATTATGGTTTGGGACAATATTTAAAGGAGTCGATGTGTGAGGATTTGAATTTGTCACAGGCGGGCTTTTAGCTAGTGATCCTAGCCTGCTTTACAATGTTGTGTTAGTTTCTGCTATACAGCAAAGTGAGTTAGTTATACACGTATCCATTAGAAATGTAAATTTTAAACATAAATTAATTGGCCAAACTATTTAGCCAAAGATATTTTGCCAAATGGCTTTGAATTGGGGATGCTTAAGGCAATACAAAACTCCAAGCTTTTTCAAACACATATTTATTTTTGGCATCATCCTATGTCCAAGACATTGTTTTGTGATCAAGCCTTCCGTCTTCCTGGAACACTTCTCACACTTTCTCCTCTCCCTTTCCTCCATCTGCCTGGTTAACTGTGTCCTTCAGCTGAGGTTTTAGGTAGCCCTTCCAAGTTAGATGGCCCCACGTGAGTTCCCAAAGCACCCTATACTTCCCCTATCATAATGATTACGTTCTATTATCATTACTTGTTTGACATTTTACCCTGCAAATACATGAGCTCCACAAGAGCTGAGATTATACCTGTTGTATTTTATCAAATCCAAAATGCCTGGCACATAGTAGGTGCTTAATATTAGAATAAATGAATGAATTCAAATGCATAAGCATGGTTCTTGCCAGAAAAATTACCATCTAGAAAGGGGCCATAACAGGTAAAGATCTGTACAATCCTAAGGGTGGTAAGAAAGAATTGTGAGAATGCAGTAAGGAGGTAGGAAGAGTGCACTGGGAATACGGGAGAGGAAAGCTCCTGGGTGAGATCCAGGAATTATTATCCAGTCTTGAAGGATGGGTAGGTAGAAGCAGGGCACATGAATCGGTGAGATTGAGACAGGAAAGCTTTTGGTCTTTAGAAAGCTGTGGATTAAAGCAGAGGTCCTCAAAGTATTGTCTTAGTGAATGTGTGGTATTTACAGTATGATCATGGCTCTGCTTTTATTTTGGCCTGGATTAATAACTTGCTAAAATTTAAGTTTAATAAATGGCAACTTCTTGTCAAGGCTGTGCAGTTCTATCCGTTGGTGAGGTGTCTCTTCCCTTTCTCCACCTCACTTCCCCTACCCTGCCTTTGTGGAATCAGAAGAGTGGGCTAAATGATTGGGGAAAGCACAGAGCACAGAGCTTCAGTGTGCATATAAATCACCTGGAAAATGCAGATTCTGGTTCAGTAGGTCGGGGGTGGGGTCCGAGAATTTCCATCTCTAACTACCTCTCAAGTGATGCTCAAACGCTGTCCCGAGACCACACTTTAAGTAGCAGGATCTGGGGTGGAGCTCTAGCTGTGGACTAAAGAGACCATCACAGGTGGAGTTGCAGCAACTTGGAGGAGGTTCTCTGGTTCAGTGATTCTGGCCACCCCCCCCCCACCATGTTCCTTCATTCTTAATCATTCACAGGTGTTTTGGGTTTTATTTACTATTCCTTTGCTTTTGCAATCCAGTTCGTGAATTCTGGTTAAGTTGCGATCCTCCTCAGGAACTGAAGGTGGCACCGCAATCTTAGTCATTAAAGGACGCTTCCACCCTAAATGCCGTTATGCAGAGGAAAAGCATTTTCCTGCCCCTCTGAATGTTTCTTATTCTCTGGCCTGATACATGCTTAGAGAAGACAAGTTTCTTTGCAGATGGAGCATAGTTTTCCAGGGATTTTTGAAAATCAGGCTGGATTAAGATTATGTCAAAACCTTTTTTCTTAAAGCTTTTTTAGAACCCTGTTTTAAATGTTTATTAAATTTTGTATATTCAAGATGAATTGCAATTTCTGTTACAAAATTCCTGGATTGTTTTGAAGTATTTTCATTTCTCCCAGAGAAAGTGTTGCCTTTCAGCTGTTAATTATTCATGCTCTGTCTAATGAATACATAATCATGGAATTTAGGCTAAAAGAGATTGAAGAGCTTTCAACCAATTAGCTCACTTGACAAAAGAGAAAACAGGCTCCCCAATTTTGCTGAAGTTCTCTTGAAAGAGTTTCGGTACGTTGCAACAGAAAAAATCCTAACAGACCCATATATGACAGACCTTCCAGTGCAGCTAAAGACAGAGGATCTTGTCTGTGCTTTATGTATTCTTAATTTGATTTTGGCTTCACAGCAAGCTGCTTTCTGACCTCTCCCAGGACTAGGAATGCCCCATTTGTGTCTAGAGCTACTTGTAGTCTCTCACTGCAGTAGATTATAGATTAAGCCAGTGGTTCTGAAACTTTACTGGGCATTAGAATCACTTGAAGGGCTTCTTGTTAAAATGCAGATTTCTAATTCAGTAAGTCTGAGGTCAGGGTTGTGAATTTGAATGTCTAACAAGCTCTCAGGTGATGCTAATTCTTATTCCATCACCTGAGATGCAGGACCACACTTTGAGAACCATCAGATTAGGCTAACATTGGGGCTACATGTTTCTTCATTATGTTCATCAAGAAAGAGAGCATCCCAACATTCCCACAAAGAGCGCTGAGATTCACCCTTCCTAGACCAAGTTAGGGCATGTGATTACCCCTAAACCAGTTTCTGCAGTCATGAGGAAGGAATGTGCTGAATGGCAAAGCCAGAATCACCTCTGTCTGCAGTTGAAAAGCAGGGCTGTGGGAAAGAAGAACTAGAGTCCACTATAAGTGTGTGGTATGAATGAAAGTCACCTTGTAACAATCACAAAGCTTCACAGGCAACCACCGAAGAAAAATAACACATGCTAAATACACGTGTCTTAGAACAGGTCAAAACTGCATTTGGTAATGAGTTTATTTACTATTTGATAGAATTGTTCCTTTGTTTGAGACAAGTCCTTAGGTTATTGGCTCTCAGCTGTAACTAAGGTAAAATGTCTTTGGATTTCACAAGTATTAGTCTCTTATATGTAAGTCAAACTTGGTTAATAATTTAAGATGGTAAAAATCTGTCTTCAAAGCATGAACGTTTAGTTTACTAACAGTTAGCTTTATGGGATACTTTTAAAGACCAGGATAAATAGTGAAGTATAATTTGGCCCACTGGAGGGCAGTAGTTTCTGGATACCAGCCAACAATTTAGAGTATGGTTTTCTGCTCCAGTGCTAATTATGATGTTGATTTGAGCAGCAGCTCTTTAGTCTCAGCGATAAGGGCGGGGGTGGAAACCTGAGTCATGGTTAAAATGTGCAATATTGAAGCTTCACGATCATTGCAGTGCAGCTTCGTTTGGATCTGTAATGAATTCCTTCCCTGTGAACAGCCAGACACCTCATTACTACCCAGACCTGCTTTCACTCTGCCAGTACTTTCTTTAGTGGGACCATTCAAGTTCCTTAGATTATGAGGCCATGGAATTGCATAATGCTGTACTTATTCCTAGCCGAGAATAGAGCAGCCTGATGGAACCACCCAGTCAGATACCCTCTCTGGGAGCTTGTTCTACCCCCATGCACTAAGCTCTTTGTCCTGGTTAGCCCCATGTGAGCAGGAATTCAAGATAACAGCCAAAGCATACTTCTTTGGGGACATGCTCCCATGCCAACCTCTCTTTTGTTGACTCTGCTGCAAATGCATGCCCTTTCTCTGGCTTGAATGCCACTCCAGCATTGACACAGACTGGCAAACAACCCATCAGAACCAGCCAATAAACCAACCACTGGTCTGTTTCCCTTAATTTCTCCAAAATATATTTTTTTCAGGCTGCCATCTTTCTGAGGACCTGAAAGGTTGTTTGGCCCCATTCTTTCTAAAAATGTGGTGTTATACCTAACATTTCATGTTTAGATTTTTATTGACAATGCTTTGAACTCTTTGGAGCAAAGGAACAAAATGCACTTAATTCATGAACAGCTGGACAGTGAGCTGAGTCTTGGCTTTCAGTGCTTACTAAGTGTCTCCTTGGCGGGACCATGTCCAAGCGGGGGTGGCCTCTGGAAGCCTTTCTCAGGCCGCACTGGCCCAGCCTTCCACAACAGGAGGCAAACACGGCTGGGCTCAACCAGGTGCCAGGAGGCTCATTTTCATCTCTACTTAGAATCCTCTTTCAGTGCAGTTGTGGGATCAAGACTGTTCTGCTAGATTTTATTTGCATTTGAATGGAGAACTCACTATTTCTACATTCTAGACGAAGTGAAGTAGTTCGACTCAGCCATGTCTAAGAGCCCACTGGTACGGTCACCCTCAAGGAGCAGCAGACGGTGACCCCATCCTGTCCACAAAGAGCTCTCAACCTAGTTTGCTTCTAATAACTCTAGAAACTCCACTTCTCTCTCTCCTTATCTTACATTGTCCTTTTATCAAATTTTCTTTCAATAATCTGAAGAATTTTTCTTCTGTTCTCCTCTCCAACCCTCATCTGCAACTCAAACTGATGCCCATGGGAAGGTCTCTCTCCCGCTAAGCCTGCAGTAGATGGTATAAAATCCTCCCTTCCCTGGAAACCATACACCCCTGCCCGTTGCTGTGTGACTCGTGGTGCCTCCTGGCAGGCAGAGTGTTATCAGGCTTGGTCATATGTCTTGCTTAGGCCAGTGGCATGTGACCAGAAGTGACACTGAGCCACTCTGGAGTGGAAGTTTTAGGAGGAGGCTTAAACCTTGAAGACATGGCTGCCCGTTCTACTAGTTTTTTGCTTTTCCCTCTGCCCTGATCCAAATAGGGGCTTCACCTTTGGTTTTGGTCCTAGAATGAGAAGACATTAAGAAGAGCTGTAGTCAATCCACAGCCACCAAACTGTAAGTGTAATGTAAAGATACCATTGTCATAAGCCACTGAGAATTCCAGGGTCATTTGTTACTGCAGCAGAGCCAACTAATACAAAGGCCAAACCATAAATAATAACTAAATAAGATAAATAAGATATAATAAATAGTCACAATCCCCAGTTACCTTTATTTATATAAAAGTATATTAAATAAATAATCTCAATATATACAAACAATATTACCTCTATAAATAGAAAATCCCCATATATAAAACCTTTTTTCAAATTATAAATATGTACAATGTTGACCATAAAGTGTGAAGTACCTTAAATCTTAAACTCTATGTAATTTGTTGGTATAGTAGTCTTATAAAAATACAGCTATCTGTCAAGTGTTTCATCAACAGCATTTAAGTCAGTTAAAGTGCTAAACTGTAATGCATGTTATGAATGTGCCCCAAATACAAGTCTTCTGCTTTTAACACATTCATATAAATGTTGTTTGCTAATTGTTTCGAACCTCCAAAAGTACTCAAAAAAAAAAAAAAACCCTAAACACCATATTACAAAAGGACAGACATACGTTAGAAAGTCCACCCAGTTTCCATTTTACTCTCCCACATGGTTTGAAGTCGGCCTCTCAAAAGTTCTCCAAAAATCCACCCAGGATTTTTTAGGGCATTTGTTCATTTGTTTTTCCTTAGATGATCTGGCTTCAACTTGAGTGTAGAAAATATACAGTCTAGAGCATGATATGTGCAAAAGGTGCTGCAGCATTAAAATAGAAATTTAAAAAACTTGGAATTGTTTGTACCGCTCATTACGTCCCAAAGTGTCTAATGCTGATGTTGAAACCAGAATGCTAATCGTGAGAACAGGTCAGATAAGAGCTTTCTTTGAGCCCAAGGGTCTCTAAGCTTCAAACACTCATTTGTGTTTCCATGTGTTCTACTGCCTTAAATGTTCTTGGTCACAGTGCAACACGAGTTCTGCAGAGTTGGCAGATCCAAGAGCAGGATCTTTCATGCAACATTGAGGGGCAAGCTCTCCTTCCCACTTCGCCCTGCTCTCGCCTTCCTGCACTTATACAGAGACACAGACAGGACGATGATGAAGATGATGACCACAAGCACCACTGCTACAACGATGAAGGGCATTTCTGAAAAATAAAAGGTACCAAGTCAACTCAGAGAGAGAGCTTGAATCCCATTTATCAGTGGGCAGAACTGAAGGCATAACCCCAAATTACACCATCCTGCTTTTGCGTAACTTGAAATTTCTTTCCTGCGCTCTTTCCACCACAACACATTTCGATTAGGAAAGAATCTGTCAAACCCTAGATGTTTGCGGGCAATTGACAATGGTGAAAACGATTTAATAAACTGGATAATGCTCACAGTCTAGAAAGATGCAGGAAGATGGAAGCAAGAACGGCTGTTAGAAACAAGTGGCTGAAAATGATGCTGAGTTTGGTGGCAACGATTATAGAAGCTGAACTCTCAGTGCAAAGAGAGATGCAGAGCACTACCAAAACTCAAGTAAAGAAGAGATGATAACTGGTTGGGGCAATAAGAAGGCTTCCTGGTGGAGGTGGCATTTGAAATGATTCTCAAAGGACCCAATTCAGCAGATAGAGAAGAGGCAGGGGAAGCAGCGATCTAGGTGTGCATGAAGTCAGAGAGCAGCGGAACTCAAGCTGGCTTTAGGAGGATGGACCTGAGGGCTGTGGGTATGAGGGCCCAGACGGTGCAGAACCAGAGGGAAAGAGAGCCCTTTCCTTCTGTCAGTGTCAATAAACGGGAGGGAATTTTAAAAGTGTTTTTAAAAGGCTTAAATTACATCTTAACAAGGCACTAGGTCATTATTGCTATCCTTTGACTTTTTGTTCCCAAAAGTACTCAGAGCACTACCTGCTCAAGCCTGGTGGGAGATTCCTGGGCTCTCACCCTCACGCACGTGTCTGAGCCTCCATGGCATCTCCAAATAAGATCCACTCCTCACTTGGTGTCAGGGCCCTGGTGTGGCACATAATGTACACACACACGTGCCGGCCAGGGACACACACATGCACGTGGTATACCTGATAGACTCAGTCCCTTCCCTTCGTGGGTTAAAACCTTTGTGGCAACAGCCCACAGTAGGTGCTCATAAATGTGCATCAGGTGCTGCTGCACCTGGTCCAGAAGCTCCCCCCAAGCTCCCCAAATCAGAATTTAAGTATGAAGAAATGCTCAGAGAAATCTGCATTTGATGCTAAATCCTAAACATGTACCATGGGCCCAGGGCTCAGCAGAGAGCTTAGCGCATGGTACGTGCTCAGAAAAACACTTGCTAATTAATACAAGGGAACAACATAGAAACATCTCTAAATGCCTAAAATTATGAGTACCCCCAAAACCACAAAAAACCAAGGCAGTTTTCCCCTGAAGAAAGTACATCCTCGTCCTGGAAGGCACCCCTCCCTCCCTCCCAGATGGATCAGGGGTAGAGCCACTCACCCGTGGACAGAACTTTCTCTTGGCTGGTACACTCGATGGGACTTTCTGGACTCTTCTGGTTAGCTCTTCGTGATGGAATCACTGCTTGAACATTGAAACAGTAGTTTTCTCCTTCATCCACATCAATCAGAAACTCATCAGTGTTCGTCGTGGCCTTTTTCTGTTAAAAGATAGAGTCCTTTATTCATCTGGGCTCCGGGAATTCTGCCCCCTTTACTAAGTCACTGTGGTAGTTAAAGCCTACATGGACACATCTGACATAAAGGATTGGAAGTGAGTTGGCTCATCAAGTTCCCCCGATAACTGCTAAGGATGTTTTTTCCCCAAGGATGAAGATATCCAGTTTGGGCACATCCAACCCAGTTTTTAGCCCCTTTAGAAGGTATCTGGGGCTTCCCTGGTGGTGCAGTGGTTGAGAATCTGCCTGCCAATGCAGGGGACATGGGTTCGAGCCTTGGTCCGGGAAGATCCCACATGCCGCGGAGCAACTAGGCCCATGAGCCACAACTACTGAGCCTGCACGTCTGGAGCCTGTGCTCCGCAACAAGAGAGGCCACGATAGCGAGAGGCCCGCGCACCGTGATGAAGAGTGGCCCCCGCTCGCCGCAACTAGAGAGAGCCCACGCACAGAAACGAAGACCCAACACAGCCAAAAATTAACTAATTAATTAATTTTAAAAAAGATATCTGCAGTAAAGGAAAATAGGAATGAAGTATTAACTGTTGAATGGAAAACAAATCTTGTCTCTGGGATCCTCCGTAGAGGAAGAAATGAGGAAGCTGGTGGGAACCTTGGAGATGACTGGTCCAGCCCCCTGGCTGAGGAACCTGAGTATCCGAGGAGGCCCTGACCAAGGCAGCTGGAAGTCACAGGTAAAACCAGGACAGCGGCCCCTCCCACTCCGCCACCCTGTCCTCTCAACCACCCGCTCTGATATTTGAGTTGGAAAAGAAGTAGGCTGTAAAATCAAGGATCTACAATTTAAAAGGAGTCATAAAAACAAAAGAGCGCTCACCTTTCCTGTACTTGAAGCTCTCCAGTAATAAAGTATATAATTCAAGTCCTTGCCAAAAACGTCGCGGAGGCTTAGGAATGTGCCGCTCACTCTGACTAAGGTACGTGCATCTTGTACGGTCACATTCAGTTCTGTCCCAGCTTGTTCAAAACTCCGAATTGTTGGCTGTCCAAGGTTTGCTAAAACACAGAAAATGAGCTTTGTTGGAATCAAAGAATTCTAGACAACGTAGAATCCCATTAATCACGGTTAATAACAACTTGGTCATCCCTCATGAAACAGCTCATAGAACCAACTCCCTAGCCCCAGAGCTGGGCCCCGAGACGTTCTACAGCAGTGCTGTCCAGCGGAAATGTAGTGGGAGCCACAGATGTCACCTTAAGTTTCCTTGGAGTCACATTAGAAAACGTAAAAAGGAACAGGTGAAGTTAATCTTAATAATATATTTCTTTTAACCCCATATGGCTAGAATATTATCATTTTAACATTTAATCAGTATAAAAACTTTTGGAGATCTTTCTCAAAATCCAGCGTGTAGGGCTTCTCTGGTGGCGCGCGGTGGTTGAGAGTCCGCCTGCCGATGCAGGGGACGCGGGTTCGTGTCCCGGTCCGGGAGGATCCCACATGCCGCGGAGCAGCTGGGCCCGTGAGCCATGGCCGCTGAGCCTGGGCGTCCAGAGCCTGTGCTCCGGAACGGGAGAGGCCACAGCAGTGAGAGGCCCGCGTGCCGCAGAAAGAAAAAAAAAAAAAAAAATCCAGCGTGTATTTTACACTTAGGGCATTAGCCATATCTCAGGTGCTCAGCAGCCACATGTGGTTAACCAAACAGCTGCATAAGGTTCCAGATCTTACATACAATAAAGTAGAGGCTGTGGGAAAGCCCAAGAAATGTCTGTCCTTGGTACCTCAAGGAACCAGTTTTAACCACCAGGTCTCTTTGATGGCTCGATTATCTCATGTGCTTTGGTTGAGGGACAGTAAAACAAATCCCGATAACTTAACAGGAACTATATGCAAGTATGTCTGTGTGTGAGCACATGCAAAAACATAAACTATTTTCCCTCTTGCACCGAAAAAGGATTTGCAGTGGCTGACAAAAAACTCAAGAACTATAAAAAGGAATCATGAGGATGCTGCCAGTGGAGGGAGAATAAATGTCAATGACCCTGCAGTTACTGCAGGTGGCTGTGGGTAGGGTCGCTACTCTAGCTAAGTGCTGGGAGAGGCACACAGGTAGAAGCACTAGGGGAGTTTGAAGACGGGCTCTGGCACACGGGGGCTCAGGGCAGGCAGCCAGATTCACCTGGGGTGAGGCTGGGCCTATTTCCACCCTCAAAGTAGGTGCTAAGGGGAAAGGCGGCTGCCTGTCCCTCTGGCCCCTTCTCTCCATCCCTGCTTTGAGAAACTCCCCTCTGGGTGTCAGAAGGGTAAATATAAAAGCACCAATAACACAACACTTTCATTCCAAGTCGTCTTGCTAGAGCAGCTGATTTCACTCTTCTCAATGTGCTACATGTGTTTATTTAAAATACCTAGTTCAGAACCATAGCCGTGACAAAAAATTTACGTCTCCTACTTGGCAGGAATCCTCTGCTCTCCCTTAGTAGACGCTCAAGTCAGTTTACTGGGCCAAAGGCTGGGGAGAAAAGCATTCTGCGTTTTCAAGACCAGCATGAAGGAAGCAGGATGGGAGCTGGCCCGGCAAGTGGCAGCACATCACAGGACTCAGATCACGGTCAAGCGATTAGAAAGGTCAGCAAGCCCGATGATGAGATTGGAGGGAGACGGAACTCTCCCCATGGACTCGTGACCATCTGTGAAAAACCCTCAACTGGGACTTCTGAAAATTCAGAAGTGAGGTATATAGAATCTCCTAAATATATATGGGGAAATACTGGAACCCCAGGCTTAGTGAATTTCCTACTCCCTGCCCCTCATCCAGCCAGTTACTGGTAGGGTCTGGGGACAGACTGGTGGAGAAACCTACTTGATGACATTGTTATCAACTCCAAAGTTCACGTTCCGTGAACCTCCTGCCACATCCAGAATGAGCGAAGAGGCCTGTGGCACTTACCAGTCTCTGAGAAAGAAGACGTGTTTATGGATAAATATTTTCTTACGTCATGGCTCCTAAGGGTCACAAGCTCACAAGAATATTCAGAGGTTTTTAAAACAAGAATGAACGGTTACTACAAACCGAGCTACTTACTCTCTAAGTAAGGTGTGAACTCCGGGGAGTTGGTAAACGGAGGCTCCCCAGTAGAACCGATGGCATCCAATGGGTAGGAAAAGACCCGGGCCAAGTATGTCTCTTTGACGTTTTTCACGATCTCATCGGTGACGTCACACTCTGTGTCTGTTGTGTAGAAGCATTTGTTTTTCCAATTTCCTAATCTAGAGCTGAAGGAAGAGAAATGGAACATTATGATTTGCATCCAACAAGACAAACTGGTTTCTGGCTGGGGTGCCTTGTTACGATAGCAGCTTCCCACAAGCGATCCCGAGGAGGCGTTTGGTACGCTGAGCACTTCAGATGAGTTTGAATCCTCACAGCAACCTGCGGGTGGCTCTGTAATTGTCTCTGTTCTTACAAGTAAGGCAATGGAGGCAAAGGGAGACTGGGTGACCAGCTCCACGTCACACAGCTGGATTTTGAGCCAGACAGCAATTGACTACTGGGTCTGTGCTCTGAACCGTTCTGTTAAATATCTTCCTTAAAATGTAGATGATTTGTCATGACTATGTGGGATAAAGGGCAATTTTCCATCAAGACCCAATTATTTATTACAGTCCACTTATTATATTCTGTGTACCACATTCTATGTTCTATGTAATATATTCTATCTTATTACATTCTATTGTGACCATTCTTGGTGTGGTTATTTAACAGTTATTGAATCTACTATAAGCCAGGCACTGTACTGGACCCTCAGCCATGTTACTTTGTTTGGTATAATCCTTCCAAGAAGGTATTGGATCTTCCTCACATATGAGGACCCTGAAGCACAGAGCTGCTAGGTAACTTGTACAAGGTCTCACAGCTTATGCGGTGAGAGCTGGGTCTGTTCCTCTCATTATACGACATGCCCCCCTCACTTTCACAAGATGTGCTGTCAAAAACTATAGAGCAACAATACAGGTGGTTATCTGTCAAAGTCTGAGACTAAGAGACAGATCTGACGAAAGACAGAGCTTTCTTTTGTAAGATGTCATTGAAGAGGAAATGATTTAAAGTACTGCCAAAAATGAAAGTATCCTGAAATGATATAAAGAGCTTCTAAAAATGAAATTATTCTACAGAACCAAGACAATTCCTAGACAAATGTCACTGCAGCTGGATCCACACACATCTGTCCCACATAAGTTGACAGCTACCCTGACCTTCCCCATCATCAACCACTAGCGTTCCCTACCCTTCATTCAAGGCCACGTTCCAATCCCACCTTCTGCAGGAATCTCCAGATCTCCTTGCTCAGAATTGATCTTTCCCTTCCCCATCCCCCAGCACTGACATCTCATTAAAGCACTTAAGGTGAGGGTGGTACCAGGGCTCCACACCCTTGTGCTCCCCCATCACGCAGTGGGGCTTTAGGGCTTGCACATGGCCAGGCCTTGCTGGATATTAGATGGTTTACATTTCCAGGTTGAACCGGGGGAAAACAAGCTGCCATATGGATTCAGTTGTCTAAATCCAGGCATGAGAACCACAAATAAGTATTTTTTTAAAAGTCTGAACTAAGTAATCGGGCTAAGAAGGTGTGAGTAAACACACTCTTGGTCCTTAAATTCACAAAGATTGATATAGAAATATCAGTTTACATACTCTTAGATTTCTCTAATTTTCTGTGATAAAAGTAGAGACGCAGTCTTAATTCCAGAATGACCAGAATGCATTTTTTTAAATTACATCATTTCTATTTTAAAAAGTGAATGAGAACCTGATGATTCTTCTCCACTGCTATGGCAAACAAATGGTTCAGATAACAAGAGCAACACTGCTGGGTGCTGAGGCTATACTCTGTCTGAGAGATAGCATTTGGTTCCTTCCAGCTCACAGTAGCAACCACAGTCCTCTGACAAAATTTAGCACAAGCAACTAAATCATCAAAAGTAATAAAGCCATGAAGTGCTGTGAACAGGTTAGGAAGGGGCAATTCTGCAGTTCATTTCCTCTGAATGCTATAATCAGCATGAACAATATAAACGCCTCCAAGGTTCCTCTGGGTATTGCAAAATCTCCTGATTTGGAAATAATAAAAGTTCCGCCTGAACTTCTAAAAAATCCCAACAGAATCCAGACTCACCAATTAAGAAGCAAGTTGATTTCTACAAGCTTGGGGAGTTCTGTTTTAGAATTCAGAACGTTTCATGGAATCAATACTACAAGGGATGGTCGGTGCTAAGGCTTGAGCCAGTAACACTTTGCAACCACCGGTGAACATTTCCAAAGGGGAAAAAGGCAGTTGGCGCTCCAAGGAGGGGCTTCAGACACAGCAGCGGCACCCTGTGTTTGAGGACTGGCTGGTGGTGAGGTGGGTGGGTCAGGAGGAGCAGCAGGTTAAGACGCTTTCTCTAGGGAAAGAAACCGGGAGGGAGGAAGGCGCACTGAGGAGACCAGTGGGAATGACTTTCTTTCCTCCTCCCGGCTTTGGAGCCCCACATCAGACCCGAGGGAGACCCACTGAGGGGTGGTGGTGCGCGTCGCTGGGTAGACCGTGGTACCGGACCCTGCTGGGCGAGCCCCATCAGCGCAGTCATGAATAAGTCCCTCACCTTCCCAGGGCCAGTTTCCTCTTCTATAAAATGATTGCTACGGTCCCTTCACCCAGGAATCCCATTTACCCGTGGGCTGGTCGCCGAAGAGTGCGGGTCTCCGGCAGGGGCGAGGGACCGCTCACACGTCCTCCAGCACAGGTGTGGAGACGGCCGGTGCGGCGGGAACCACCCCCAGCCCGGGTCCGCGGGCGCCCTCAAGAGGCAGCTCTGCACTAGGATGTTTGCACAAGGGGACTGCGTCCACTTATGTAACAACAGCCGTGCAAAGTCCAAGAACTTTGAGTTGACAAAGGTTTATGTTTCAAAAGCTGGTAACTCAGAAATATGTTTCCTCGTGTTCACCAAACTTAATATATTTCGGAGGTAAGCATTCCTCCTAAAATCTTATTTTCACTACCCAGAAGGAAAGCATCTACTAAGGTAAACTTCAGCTCTGTATCAGTGGAATTACTAACTCTCAACCAGTAGAATCTGATTTGACAAGTTTGACCATAATAGTAATTATTACCTCGAGTTATGAAATTCCTTTAAATCTTTCTATGTATCTATACAAGCATGCATGCACACACAAATTCTCTTCCGTGTTGCCTTGGCAATGGTTGTCATGAAGTTGATTTTGGAAAAACAAACAAACAAACAAAAAACCACCTAAAAGCCCCACTCCATACTTAGCAGCTGCATTCCAAATGCTACAAAAGGCTTGGCACAAGCTAAACAAAATGGCAAAGCACCTTTAATTTTAGCCAGCGATACTTTTGTGCCTTTTACAAGCAGTGTTAATTTCCACAGCTGCTCTCCTCTACTTAATAAGAGCTCTACCAAGCTTCCTAGAACATTTCAGAAACCAAAAACTTGCTAAGAATATGGTGACAACCATCAAAAAGAGGACATTGAGACTGAATATGCTGAATTAGGGGCTCTTGGGGACAGCTGCCAATCAGGGATGGGGACGGATGAGCAGAGCAGCCCTGACAGCTCAGGGTGCAGACAGAGGAGTATTCCGTTCCCGCTCAGTGAGTCATGAATTTGACCCCCTCCAAGATCATGTATGCAACTGAATTTTGAATCATGAATCCAAAGATTAATGAATCAAACACTGTTTAAAGGCAATGTATACATCCAAACTCCTCCCCACCTCTTCTCTAACATGTTAAATCCCGCTAGCAGTCTAGACAGCACGGAAAAAGAGCTGTGTACTTAGATGAAATGAATTATCAGCGATCAGTGCCACCGTGGCTTGCTCAAGAAGGTTCTCCTATCCGTAGCTTATACTCCACTTACAAATTTCCCCATCATCTCCAAAAACAATTAAAACGTTCTATCAGTTTAAGGTCTGGAAATGTTGCAGGCTTGACAGAGTATGGCTCTGGCCAGCAAATTATGATGAATGCCCTCTTCTTTGTTATCCGTTAAATAATCTCATCCATCAGTCAGCTTTAAAGACATTTATATTCAGCACAGGAAACAGCAAAAATCTGATTTTTCTTTTTTGGTACCTGGCTTACCTTATCTGAACAGTGTAGACATGATTGATGGGTTTGGGTTCCCACTCCAAAATGGTCTTGAAATTAGTTGACTTCCAAGTTAAATTATATGCTACTACTACATCTGTAGTGCCTTTAAACAACAGAGAAACAGCTATTAATGTTTACATGAACTTCTCAGCACACGATTTCATGTTGATGGTATAAAACAGCTTCCCACTCCCCAACACCATCATAAACCTCACATTAATATTTTTCCAACCACAAAAGCTTTAACTGAATTATAAGAAAAAATCTGCAATTTTTTCCTAAACCCAGAATTTCCTCATGGCAAGATTGACCGGGTAATCTGAGGAAACACACAAGGATCTTGAAACCCTTGTTTGAAATTATTCATGGGGGAAGCCCTGTGATAATGACCTGGAAGCACAGCCCAGGAGCCATCAGTGGCCCAGGGTGTCCACGGCCCAACTCGGGAAGGGCAGGACTCCAGGTTCAACTTAGCAGGGAAAGCCGGCTAGGAAGGGTTTTCCATAAATTACGTTAAAGGACAAAGCCCACATGTGTAAGAAGAGTTAGGACTGCATCCAATAAAAAACCCAAACCTTGACTTTTTTCATTTGTATCTAAAATGTCTCTATACTGAAACTTCCACAGACAACCATGCAGCCGTTAAGCCTGTTAACACCGTCGGATGTATTCGGTTAGGATGCCTCATTGTTAAGGTCTGCCTGGCCAATTCTCAGCAGATCAGCCTCTGCCCTGCCCGCACACAGAACAGGCTTACAGGGCATGCACAATGTGGTGCCTGCTCCAGTCCAAGCGACATTTTGCAGGGACTGCCTCTAACGCAATCTAAAACACAGACGATCAAGATAAGACCGAGAGCCGCTTTTTATTATGGAAAGTGCATATATAATGAAGGATAACATTCAAACATTGCACGCCGACCCGTGCAGGTGAGAAGCCACGTCCCACCACCTTCAAGGTGTCGGCTCCCTGGGAAGCTCTTTTCCTAAACTTCAAGCGAGAGCCCCGAACGCACTTAGGCAACGCTGGACGCCACGAGCAAGCATCTCTAGCAGAAGGGGCGGCGGGTCCCGGGCGGGTGGCACCTCAGGGCGGCAGGGCGAGCCTGCTGCCAGCCAGGACTGTCCTCCCTCTTCCCGGTGGCGGGCCCCAGGGCTCGGGGGTGGGGGGGAGGGTGCCACTCACCTGTGGCTCCGGCCACCCGGACCAGGACCCAGCCGAATAGGAGCGCCCGAGCGACGGCGGCCTCGTAGCAGGGTACCCGGGGCCCGGTGGGGGTCGCCATGTTCACGAGCTGACGGCGAGGTCGGGAGGATTCCTTGCGCCCCGGAGGCTGGGGAGGAGGGGAGGCTGCTGAGGTTGGACTGGAGGCGCCTGGGGCTGCGGGATGGAGCAGGAGGGGCGCGAGGAACCCCGAGTCTGTGGGAGCCCGTGCCCGGCGCGCTTTAAAAAGCCCCTCGCACGCCGGCGCCTCCGCAGGCCCTACGGCCGCCCCCGCCCCTCCTCCCGACTCCCCGCCCCCAGCCAGGCTCCAGCAGCCTCCCTGGGCTGCTTCTGGCGAATCCACACCCCGGCCCCGCCTCCTCCCAGTAGGAAACTCCGAAACCCTGCAGGGGCTGATTCACCCGTGATTCAATCGGCCGTCAAGCGCGAGTGTCCTTCGGCCACTGGCGGCTCCAGGTGCTGAGGGGAACCAGAGTCCCAGCCGCCCAGACCCCCTGACTCCCAGCTCTGGCCCTCAGGCCAGCGACCCAGATGTCCGCCTGAATGGGCGGCAGGTCTGTTGGGAAGGAAAAGGTGGCGGTTGGAAGGAGTTCGAGGTGGAGGAGAGGGAACCCTCCCTTCCATTTGGCGATACAGTGTCCCCGCCAGCGGGAGCGCAGTACTTACCGAGTTTAATAGAAAGTACTGGCTCCGGGCTCCTCTCCGGCCCCCAGGGCATTTCCCCGGGCGCTTTGCGCGCGTCAGGCTGAGCCTTGGAATCTGCAGCCAAGTAACAGCGTGACGAGGAGCAGAGCCCTCTCCTAGCTGTGATTTCGGCTTTCGCCCCGAAGGCAATGATACCTGGCTCGCCTACCTCCCCGGGCCCTTAGCCTGGGTGCATCCTATGAGATGGTGCCAATGCAGGTGCTTCTACGGGTCCGAAGTTCAGTGAGCTCAGGCACAACCCAGCCCACCTCGGGTTAGTGACCGAGGAAGAACTGCCCCAAATCTAGCACTTTGCCTCTGGGAGAATTCCAAGGTGACATCTGCCGCCGTTGAAGAAGACGTTTGCGGGACTGAGCTCTGCTCAAGTATAAAGAAACCAAAAATGAAATTTAAAAATATAGTCAGACTTAAGCTTTGGTTTTTCTGAATTTTCTGGCTTCCTCTTCTGGGCTTTGCTGTAAAGTTGTCAGGCAGGAGAATGTTAACTCTTATTCTACTGAGCGGCTCTGTAGGCGTTCTTGTCAAAGTATTGCCGTCATTTTTTACTGTACTCTGTAGTTGCCTCCTCGACAGACTGGAGAGTTTTTAGGAGAGTGGAGTCTGTTTTCTCTCTCTTTCTCTCCCAGTTTTTTTCTAGGGAAATTAGCCTCGCACTTTAGTGCACACTCTATACACATTTCCATATAGCCTGCTGAGCCGTAGCATTACACTTATTTTAAAAGAAATGAAACTTTGCAAAATTAAATTTTCCCCCTTTCCTTGAACTGAAATAGCACATCCAGGTTTAGCTCTTGTAGTCCTTCCTTCCTGGAGGCTGAAAGCTGCACTTGCTGGTTTCCTCTTTGAGTTCTCCTCCAACTCTAAAACAAAATTTATATTTGCAAAACTAAGCCATGCAATCCTCCTTTTTGCAGTCTCTGGCCGGAGTCATTTTTCCTAACAGATCTTTAGCCACACATGGGTTGTGATTCTTTGTGCTCTGGAGTTGAAGGTAGCTGGGAGAAAATGTTACACTTCAATCAAGTGCCTTACAAGACCCAAGGAATTGTTGCTCTGTCTGCAGAGTAATTGATTGTATTTGGAGCCACTGACTGTCCTGAAATCATAAAGGGCTTTAAACAATCAGCATTGTTTAAATTGTCAAGATCAGCAGTTTGATAAGAAAAATATGTTTAACATTATATTGTGATACCAAAGGTGCCATAAATGTTGACAAAGTAGAAGAATATTTATTTTGCATATTCACTAAAGTTATCAGGCAGGAAAGAGAAGAATTTGTCGGGTGTTAGCATAGGGTTTTGAGTGAATATAGAATGACATTCTTTAAGATTTGAAAAATGCACAATAGCCAGGACATGGAAGCGACCTGAGTGTCCATCGACAGATGAATGGATAAAGAAGATGTGACACATATATACAATGGAATATTAGCCATAAAAAGAAACGAAATTGAGTTATTTGCAGTGAGGTGGGTGGACCTAGAGACTGTCATACAGAGTGAAGTAAGTCAGAAAGAGAAAAACAAATACTGTATGCTAACACATATATATGGAATCTAAAAAAAAATTTTAAATGGTTCTGAAGAACCTAGGGGCAGGACAGGAATAAAGACGCAGACTAGAGAATGGACTTGAGGACACGGGGAGGGGGAAGGGTAAGCTGGGACGAAGTGAGAGAGTGGCATGGACATATATACACTACCAAACGTAAAATAGATAGCTAGTGGGAAGCAGCTGCATAGCACAGGGAGATCAGCTCATGCTTTGTGTCCACCTAGAGGGGTGGGATAGGGAGGGTGGGAGGGAGACGCAAGAGGGAGGAGAAATGGGGATAAATGTATAAGTATAGCTGATTCATTTTGTTATACAGCAGAAACGAACACACCATCGTAAAGCAATTATATTCCAATAAAGATGTTAAAAATAAATAAATAAATAATAAATTAAAAAAAGAGTTAAATGTAGACAAGTCTAAAACACATGTACAATATAGGAGTTAGGAATACCTTTTTAATTAAAACTGCAAACCCCAAAGCTATGCAAGAATGTGAAGGCATATTTGAATATGTGAAAATTAAAGTTTTTGTGTATACAAAAAACTCCACAAATAAAGTCAATTATCAAAGATAAAAAAAAATAAAAGATTTGAAAAATGCTAAAAAAGAATGACCACTTTCAAGAAGAGGAAGAAAACTGGCTATAGTAAGTAACATTTCATAGTAAAGTTTTTTTCCTGGTTGATCAGACTGTGGCCAAATGTTTTCTAGTGCTGCTCTGCACGGTTAAAATTTCACTATTGATAATTTTTTGCACAGAAACCGATTGATTATTAAAACAGTTTTTTTTTAACCCCCTTCAATAAAGTGGAGCTCAGCAGTTACCAGAGTTTCCTCCTATATGATACACCTTGGAGATTCAGATGTTTGAAATGGTCCTAAACTATAATGATAATCAGGCTGGCCTGACCAATCCCCTTATGATTAGATCTTAGAATGTCACATGACTGGGGGGACCTGACAGACATGCCTTCACAGATGACGATCCTGTGCTCAGCTGGCCTGAGTGAACCCCGCTTGCCTAATCTCACAATACACATCTGGTTTTCTGACCCCAGGAGATTTCTTTGCACGACCATGCTTTCTTCTCCCAATGCATGGAAGTAAGATTAGGTCGTAAACCCAAGCTCACTTTAATTAGTTTATTCAACCGTAGGTGCTCAACAATGCTCTGCAATTGGTGTAGAAAATATTTGCAGTTTGGAGACCTCACTGTTCTCCCGCAGAAATATTCTGATGTTTTCTCCTTCAAACATGCATGCATGGAGTCATGTAGCAGGGTTGCATTGCCTTTGCATAACCAGTGATGAAATGTGGTTGGTGAAGAGTCTGAAGGTGACTGGGGCAATGTTGCAGCGCTTCCTCTGTACTTTTATAGCACTCCCCACCTGTTTCACAGACTTGACCTCATTGAATACTTTACTTGATTTCAACTGTGTGTTTGTCATCTGTCTTTCCCACTAGAGCTCCTTCGGGGAATAAGAACTGGGTTTTTTTCTTCACATTTCTCACACAATTACAAGCACCTGGTAGGCTTTAATACATTTTGAATCAATAAACACTTTGAAACCATGCATGCAGCCAGATACTTTCACTGGCATTCGAGAGATGAAATTTGTCATCAAAATTCTTCTGCTAGTGGCCAGCAGCGAATGTTCCCTAAAAGCTCAACTTGGTAAGAAAATACAAATCCACCATGTGTTACAAGGTCTCACTTGACAGTGAGCCCCAGCTGTCTAATGATTAATGATCCTTGCTACAGCCAGAAAATCTAATCAGGAGAAGTGGCTGAAGAGCAGAAAACAAATGTCAAAGTTTGGGAAATGGTTAGCATTTTCCTAAAAGACTCGATATTAGAGTGATTCAGCAGATTTTCAGTCATCTGATGAGCTGTCGCTAGCTTTCCTTGCTTAGAAAGGCTTAATAACTTTTCAGAATAAATTGCACAAACTGTATCTCTCCCAAGGAAAGGGATAGGTTAAGCTTTATGATAGAAGGTGAAATTGAGAGTAATTTATATGAAACTATTATATTCATATGAAATAGTAAAAAGAGCAATAAAACCATTTACCCAAAATTCAGGTAAAAGGCAAAGTATGAAAAAAGACCAGAGGGAATAAGTGTGGGAACACAGAGTCTGGCGGAAAAAAAATGTGACTTAGCAGAACCTTAAAAACATCTGGCAGGGTATAGTTAGTCATGGAAAAGTTGACAGTCATGATTATGCATTTTGTGAAAATAATTATACACTAGTCCAACAGTTAACCTTTAGACCGAAATTAAATAGTTGAGAGTCCATAAAATGAAATCTATTGTCCTGGTCATTCAAAATACTCCTACTAGCTGTCTAGAATAGTTTACAAGAAACTTTGCCAAATGTTATCCCATAGCACCAGTATTCTGAAAAGTATAATTTTAGAGAAAAAGCTTCCAGTTCAAATCTTAGACAGGATTATTATTTTCAGCACACAACTATCTTTATAAGCTTAAGACTTATCAGTCTTCCTGCCAAATTTCATTTTGATGAACAGTAAATATTCATCATATATTATCTACATACAATGTTGACAAAATAAATAAATCATAAATGTAAATTGTGGACATTGTTTTAGTAAGAAAAAGTCATTTAAAATTAAAGCCTTTAACATATGTTCTTAGTAATATAACACATATGATTTAAAAGTTTTTATATGGTATCATGTTATAAAAACATCCCTTAATTCCCCATTTCTAGATCTCCTTATACCTGACTGTTGGGCTGAACCCCACAGGCCTGCAAGCCTTGCAGTTGCCCAGCCTGGAGATGAAGAGCCTGGAGACAGCGACAGAGACATTAATGGTTTAATAGATGGGGGAATCTTACCCAAAGTGTCCTGGAGCAACACCTCACCATGTGCAGTAGACAGTGAGCAGGAAATGGCAGCAGTCTTTACTACTTAGGGAAGAAGGAGGCTACCATTTATAGAGGGAATTGACATCAGGTTGTCTCATCAGTTACCAGGGACAAATTAAGCCCTATAAGTAAGAACTGGATAGTCATGTGAGTGAAGCAGGCACTGGTCAAGTAGGGGATGTACCAAGAGCAAGAGACCAGCCGTCTTGAGTGGCCTGGACTTACCCTGACATATGCACTAATTTGATGAACAGAAATCTATTCATTCAATAAATGCGTGAGTATCTTGCCTGATGCTGAGTTCTCTGCTAGACTTTGGATATAAAACAAAAAGAATCCTTCCTATGTACATACATTACATCCTATGTAATGATTTGTACGATTTTCTGCCAGCATTTTAGTTTGGATATGAACAATCTTAACAATGTTATTTATTAATAAATTTTGTTCCATGCAAATTAAAATAAATAACCTTTAGGTATGTCATGGTCAGTCCATCAAACAGGTGTCTTTAACTCAGAAAATTATCTGTGGGCTTGAAGTATATATACTTTATCAGGTTGGATGTATCGATGAACTCTCAAAGTTTTGTACATGGAAAAAAATGAATTCCAATATAGAAAGACAACCCTATTAAAAGGCAAGTCTAATAGAAAAAGATAATTGGATGTGGAATTCCTCAGATGAAAAATTTTAAAAATAATGAAATTACCACCTCAGATGAAAAATTTTAAAAATAATGATATAACCAGTTTAAAAACATTTGCATAGGAGGATTCATTCTTTTTTAGATAATTCATTTGCTGACATTTTATAAAATAGCATAGGTCACAAATGCTCCAAAATTTTAGCCCATCACTCATCCAATCACTTGCTGCCTTTAGTGAATGATGCTCTGTCCTATTACATCAATTACTCTTGAAAACAGAGCTTTCAAGCCTGTAAGTAATTCCTGAATAAGCCGAGTTATTTCCACAGTGGAAGCATGTTTATAATGTTTGGCTAGTTGTAATTGCTGTCCTAAACTATCACCCTTTAAGTTACTATATTGTAGCAACTCACAGTTCTAAATCAGCTACACACAAACCATGAAACGACTCCTATTCCCTGTGGTGAGGGGAGTAACAGGACATATACTCTAGAGGGTGCTTGTGGTACCAAGGCAGTAGTTTTCAGAATTTGGTAAATTTTATACACAGCTGTTAAAATGACCAAACTGAAAGGATTAGTTTTAAGCCTGCACCTTAATTTTAAGAATAGTATTTGTTAAAAAAGAATGAAATAATGCTATTTGCAGCAACATGGATGGACCCAGAGATTATCATGCTAAATGAAGTCAGAAAGCGAAAGACAAATACCATCTGATATCACTTATATGTGAAATCTAAGATATGACACAAATGAACCTACCTGTGAAACACAGACTCATAGACATAGAGAACAGACTTGTGGTTGCCAAGGCGGGGGGTGGTAGGAGAGGGCTGGGTTGGGAGTTTGGGATTAGCAGATGCAAACTCATATTTAGAATGGATAAACAACAAGGTCCTCCTGTGTAGCACAGGGAACTATATTCAATATCCTATGATAAACCATAATGGAAAAGAATATGAAAAAGAGTGTGTGTGTGTGCAGAAATTAACACAACATTGTAAATCAACTATACTTCAATAAAATTAATTTTTAAAAAGAATAATGTTCTTTTACATCTCTTATCCTTTATGGATTTTTTAACCTAGATGCTGCTTTATATAGGTTAGTATTTATTGAGGAATTCCTATGTGTAGGGCCGTGTGCCAGGAACTATACTATGGGTCCCTTCTCTAAAATGTCTTTCAAGCTAATCAGGGGAGTGAGACTAATATGGAAGCTTCCACAGGAGGAGGCGGTATAAGTGAAGCGGGATGTGTCGCCATGTCTCTTGCTAGTCCATTGACGGCTCAGTGCCTGCAGAGACTGCGTTATCCTTAAGTCAGGTCCCCGGGGCCTGGCACGTAATAGTTCCTCCATAGCCATAAAACTTTGTTTAAAGACCTAAAATGTATTTGGGACCTTTGAGGAGAGAGTTCACTTTTCCGGGGGAAGAGAGAAGGTTCCCTGGAGGAAAGCAATATCTGAGCTGGACCGCAGAGGAATGGCAGGGCGGAGGAGGGGTGAGCAAGGGCTGAGGCCTGCATGAGCAGAGTGCTATGCGCGATGGGTTTGGGGCGCAGGGGTCCTGTAGGTGAGGGGTGTGGCCAGAAACTAGGACGATGGCTGGCGGGCAGCTTTGTGGGCTCCGCTAAGAAGCCTGGACTTGATTCAGCAGAGAGAACCTCAAGAAGCTTATTCCTCTGATCATCCAGAAGAATTGAGTTAGGAGGCAGCCGTAGGAGACAGTGCGAAGAAGGAAGCTGCAGGACTTAGCGCCTGATTGTGGGTGGCGGCAGGAAGAAGAGAGAGGAGGAAGGCCTCGAGGGAGAGAAACGAGGCACCACAGTTCAAGGTAGAGCATGGAGAAGGTCAGCAGCTCAGCAGCGAAGAGCCTTACACAAGTTGAAGTTGAGGCGGGCAGTGGCCATCCAGGAACAGTGCCCTGCACGGAACGTTGGAACCGGGGCACAGGCTTGTGGAGAGTCTGAGGTTAGGGATAGAAATTGGGAGCCATTTGCTTAGAAGTCTGGTCAAAGCTGTAAAGGTGGACAAGGCCCCCAAGGAGGGTTAGGGTGGCAGCAAATCCCTCTGCAGACAGCAGCACTCCAGTCTGCCCAGCTCAGTTAAAGGGGAAGGCACGGGTTTATGCGTCTGGGAAGCTCACAGCCCAGTGCAAGGGCTACGGAAACCAGAGCCCTCTGAGGCTGGGTTTCTCTCACGCTCTCTCTCTCTCTCTCTCTTTTTTTTTTTTAAATGTATGTGGTCATATTTATTTATTTATTTACTTTTGGCCTCGTGCCTATGGCATGCAGGATCCTAGTTCCCTGACCAGGGATCGAACCCGTGCCCTCTGCGTTGGAAGCTTGGTGTCTCAACCACTGGACCACCAGGGAAGTCCCAGAGACTGGGTCTCTCTCTCATTCTTGTCTGCTCTCTCTCCCATCTCCCATTTCAGCTGGCCTCCACTTGTCTCTGCAGGGAGACTCCACGTGGTATGGCCTGGTTGCTGCCAACAGCCCCAGGGCCATGTCCTGTCAGCTTCATCACCCCAGGGTGCAGCCGTCATGCCAGGGAAGGACTTCGACTGTCCCTGCTTGAGGATCATGCCCACTCCTTGGGCCAGTCAGTGTTGCCAGAGGAACATGTGTCGGCTCCTGGGGCCAGGGTGTGGGTCTGCTCTTGGAGGGAGGGGGTTGATAGCGTTAGTGGCCCGACAGCAGCCATGGCGACCGCTGGGCTTAGGACTGAGGCTGGGAGCTGGAGGAGGGAGATGATAGGGAAAAAATGGAGAAATTTCCAGAGAGATGGGGGAGGGCAGGTGGGACCCTAACCCTAAAGAGAGAGTTTTCATAAGAAAGAGGAGGTCGTGGCAGCTGAGAGTGAGCAGAAAACCAGTTACATATATAATTTTAATGGGTATGAAAAGATTCAGCTCCTAAAAGTAACTTGGCTACCCATCTTGTCAAGTTTCTCATTTCTCTGGGTTAAAGCAAGACAGGCCTCCACCGTTGAACAGGGGGAGAGACACATCAGGCTTATCAATCATTCATATCAATTCAACACATATTTATGGCCCCCTACCCTATGTGCTAGGCGTGACGTTAGGTGCTGGGGTCGCAAAAATGAAGATGTGTTCCTGCTCTGAAGAGTAGGAGATAAAGGGCAACACGAGACACACAGTCCCACACAATAAGTACTGTATGCATTAGTTCCTTGAATGTTTATTGAGCACCTACTATGTGTCTAGCCTGTGCTGGGCACCTGGGGGGCTGGGGCTGTTAAAGACACAGTCTTCCACCTGGTCAGCAACCAGAATCCCATACTTACCCTCTTGCCACCTTCATTGCCCTGTATTGAGGTTATTATGAGGATATTCTGTTCTGTCCTGGTCTAAGCACCACACAGGTGGGAACATGTCTGCCTTTGCTCCTCCACAGAAGGCCAGGACCCATCAAATATTTGCTAGATGAATGGACAACACACTAGACATAGCTCTGACATGATGTCACTTTCTGAGAATCCAGGAAATCTGCAAACTAACTTTGTTCCCTCTATAAATAGCCTCTTATTTCTTCTTAGCTGATGTCATGATGCCAGTGGAGAAGCAAATGATCATTTGGAAATATTCAGCGATCTATTTCTATTATTTACTAGTGAAAATGGTCGGAAGATATCACTCTAGCATCCTCTAGGTATTAGCTGATTTAATCCTCGTGACAACCCTGTGAGAGGTAGATAGAATTTTATAACATGAGTTAACCCAAAGGCCAGAGAGGTTAAGGAGTTTGCCCAAGTTTCCACAGCTGAGAAGAGGCAGAGCTGGGATTTGAAAGCAGGCAGCTGAGCTCCGGGGTGCGACTCCCTAACCACCACACATGCTACTCTCCCCAAGGACAGCACTAAAGCATGCACAGGTCCTATGAAAGCTCCACGGAAACCGACGCTTGCATTCAAGTCCTTTCTCTTTTTCCTCCGCGTTTCCTACCTTGTGAAGCTGGCCCTCTCTGAAGTTCCAGGCTTCGAAACAAAAGGGAATTTCCAAACGAAAGCTAAGCCAAAACCTGGTCTTATTCAAGAATAAAGGGCTCCTTCTTTTGCTTTGTTTCCAACTCATATGGTCCTCAATGTTTTTCCACATTCAGATTGTTTTCCCCTCTCTAGAGCAGAATAAAAAGAGATTCTACCTGAAAATGGCTTCTTCTTGCCTTGACAGCATGGAATAAATGTCCCTCAGCATTTCTGTTACTCATTAAGAAACATGGGTCATGATTATGATGAATAAACTAGAGTTGGGGTCAGGAGGACCCTTCTGACCTACTTCTTGCTATGGCATAATGGAGCTGATGAGTTCGTTTAAACCGTAATCACCTCCACTTATCTGCCTTCCACATGCCTTTTGTCACACATGATGCAAATGTCCAGGCTCAAGAGGGAACTTGTTGGACTCCCTTGTATTTCCACTTGTCTGTGTAGGATGGTTGCTCCTTACCTGAGAGCCCAGGAGGGAGGCTTCTCAGCTGAGTTCCTCCCTGTGGGATGCAGGGGCTGCCTGCACCACAGACCTGACTCCTCTGTGGGCGTCACTTCCCCAAACCCAGGCTAAGTTGCCTCACGCCAATCTCTGAGCCTGCCTCTGGGAGCAGGTCAGGTGGCACCAGCACCTGGGTGTCTGGGCTTTGCTTATTAAACCATCACTAGTCTTGTGCCCTGCCTACGTGGCCATTTCTGCATCACCTTTTTTTGTTTGTTTGTTTGTTTTGTTTTTTTGTTTTTTTGCAGTACGCGGGCCTCTCACTGCTGTGGCCTCTCCCGTTGCGGAGCACAGGCTCCGGACGCGCAGGCTCAGCGGCCATGGCTCACGGGCCCAGCCGCTCCGCGGCATGTGGGATCCTCCCGGACCGGGGCACGAACCCACGTCCTCTGCATCGGCAGGCGGACTCCCAACCACTGCGCCACCAGGGAATCCCTCTGCATCACCTTTAAAGCTGCTTAGAAAAATGCTGATGGTGCCTGAGAACCCACGACTGAGGCTGATGCTAGGAAAAATAACCTTGGGCCCTCTCCCTTCCTCCCATCAGAAACATGATTATCACGTGGCAATAATGTTCCAATCATCATTAAGGGCAGCCAGGAGAGAAAAACCCCACGGGAGCAGCAGGAGTTGAGTGAGATAGTGTATGGGATGTCAGGGAGCTGTGGGGTCAGATGGAGAGAATTTTCTTGTCATAATGGAGAGGAGCTGGGAGCTGACTGTATGGCCATGAACTACAAGCTCTCACCAGCTGCCCCCAAATACCCCGAGAGAGGGAAAGGAGCGCCTTGTCCCCATGCCTGAGAAAGTCACTTTACTCTGTCTACACAGGGCAGAAAGATCATGTTATGACTGGAAATATTAATCCAGTTCTGCCGGGCAATACTCATAGATTCTGATTCCCAGCTGCTCGTTAACCCGGTGGGGCAGGGATGGTTACCACAGCCTCATCAGTGATGGATAACAGTAACAGCAGGTGTGTGAAAGGCACCATCTCTGGTTCTCCTTCATGGAAAAGTCCACCCACTCTGAATTACCCAAGAGGGCTGCTGCAGTCACTGAAGTCTTGGCTGTGGCCACGATGCTCTTTCCTGATCGTATCTGGTGCCTCCTCAGATAACCCCCACTATCTCTGTCTCTGCCTTGATCTCTAACCCTGGTATGCTGGCTCAGACACAGGCGCCATGACAAACTGGTCCCCAGATCTCCGACCCAGGCTCTATCTGTTGCTAAACTGTGCATGCTGGCTGTTTGCTTCATCTGTGCCTGGGACCTGATGGGCAGGGAGCTAATTCTCTAAGTCAACATTTCAAAAAGAAGATTAAGAACAAGTTAAGGCTTTAGTTCAAATAGCACAGTTAATCCAAGAGCAAAGCACACTGGATTTTGAGGCCTCGTGAAATGGTTGAGTCTTAAAATCCAAAGTGGTCGTGGAAAAGTGGCATGCACTCCTTCCCCCAGGAGAGAGAAATTTATGTGTTGTGTGTGCATGCATGCAGGTATGTAAGCCATTTGATTTCTCAGGGTTTTAGTTTTCCTACCTGTAAAATGGGCACAATGGAACAGTGGTCCAAACCTCATAGTCCATTTTTCGTTTTCTTAGAGACTTGGAAATGTGGGCCAGAGCTTATATTCATGGCTGATATATACTAGTTGTATCAAATATTACTCTTTTCAAATTACTTTTTAAAGCTTTTAATATTTATCTTCTAAGATTATAGGTCATAGTTTCTGTGAATATACCTTCTAAACTGACATGGTTCAAAGCACCCAGACTCACCATTTCTTTGTCACTAGAATTAACTCAGATATTACGGGCCATTCGCTTGTGGGTCTGCTTATTTTATTTCCGCATTGGCAAATGCATTGTTTCTAGTTATTGCAGGCTTAGCAATGTCCATTATTACTGAGATCCAGCCATGCAGTCGACACACAATGAGCACACAGCTCCCAGGGCAGAATAACGTAATCAGGTACACCTGTGGGGCACATTACACATAGGAGACAGGGTGGGCAATGCCCTAGGGCAAGACTGGGAGGCAGATGACTGCATGACAATGACAGTCTCTGAACCTGCTCCTCGGTGTGGATCCCTTTCCAAGTTCAGCAGCGATGTGCTGTTCTGGGAAGGGCTTTGGGGAGGAGAGAACTTGAGAGGCGGAGTTCAGAGAGCGAGGCGAAGAGCAATTTTCTGGGATCCTCCCACTTACCTATAAGACTCTCCCGGGCAAGCTCCCTCCAACTAAGAGCTCCTGAAACCTCAATTCCTTAAAGCCTTCTTGATAATACTGGATAGGTAATGGCGTTTTTCCTCATACCCACCTCCTAACACTCCCATCGGTACTAAACACCGGTCTAAAATGAGTAGGTTTCCCTTTGCCTGAACATTTCACAGGGAAGTACCAATTGTTTTACCAGCATTGATAAACTTTTCTGTCTAGGTCATCATGATTTAGTCACAGGATGTTTTGAGGGCTTACCGTGCACTAGGATTATCTAATTTACTTCTCATGAAAATCCTGAGAAGCAGGTACTGTAAGTCCTCCACCTTAGCCTTTAGCAAGGCTAAGGAAACTTGCTCAGGATCGCACACCGGGATGCATCAGAGCTGGGGGCTCAAAGCAGGTCATTTGAATCCAGAGCATGTATATTTGACCATGATCCAGCCTGCTAGCATCCTACCCTAAGCAGCCACTATGTGCCAGCTCAGGGCAAGGTACTGCAGGGGCACCAGGAAGACCAAGATATTCCCCCTGCCCTCAAAGGGACCTAGGGAGGTGAAGGCAAAAATATGTGCTATAACGCAGAAGACGCTGTCCTAGACGAAGATAGAACGAAAAGTGCTGCAGGTGCTCGAGACAGGAGTGGTCAGTTCTGGGTGGAGAGCTATTTTATCTTTTCAATCGCACTTGGTGTCCTTAAATTAAGGTATATTAAAATGACAACTCAGGGGGGTTAATGGCAGACTGTGGGAGGGCTCACGCCAAAGAGTATTTCCCAGAATTTCTGCTGCCAATGTCCTTGTCCCCGCAGTAGACCACAGCCACTCCCCACCTCTGCAGAAGACCCTCTAGCACTAGCAGCCGTGTGGTGGACAGGGTCTTGGTGCTCTGGCATGGTGTCAGGCCTGAGCCTCTGAGGTGGGAGAGCTGACTTCAGGACACTGCACCACCAGAGACCTCCTGGCCCCACGTAATATCAATCAGTGAGAGCTCTCCCAGAGATCTCTGTATCAACACTAAGACCCAGCTCCACTCAACAACCAGCAAGCTACAGTGCTGGACACGCCATGCCAAACAACTAGCAAGACAGGAACACAACCTCACCCATTAGCAGAGAGGTGCCTAAAATCATACTAAGTTCACAGACACCCCAAAACACACCACCAGACACACCCTTGCCCACCAGAAAGACAAGATCCAGCCCCACCCACCAGAATACAGGCACCAGTCCCCTCCACCAGGAAGCCTACACAAGCCACTGAACCAACCTTACCCAGTGGGGGCAGACACCAAAAACAATGGGAACTATGAAACAGCAGGCTGCAAAAAGGGTACCCCAAACACAGTAAGGTAAGCAAAATGAGAAGACAGAGAAATATACAGCAGATGAAGGAGCAAGGTAAAACCCACCAGACCAAACAAATGAAGAGGAAATAGGCAGTCTACCTGAAAAAGAATTCAGAGTAATGATAGTAAAGATGATCCAAAATCTTGGAAATAAAATAGAGAAAATACAAGAAACATTTAATAAGGACCTAGAAGAACTAAAGAGCAAACAAACAATGATAAACAACACAATAAATGAAATTAAAAATTCTCTAGAAGGAATCAATAGCAGAATAACTGAGGCAGAAGAACGGATAAGTGACATGAAAGATAAAATAGTGGAAATAACAACCACCGAGCAGAATAAAGAAAAAAGAATGAAAAGAATAGAGGACAGTTTCAGAGACCTCTGGGACAATATTAAATGCACCAACATTTGAATTATAGGGGCCCCAGAAGAAGAAGAGAAATAAAAAAGGGTCTGAGAAAATATTTGAAGAGACGATAGTTGAAATTTTCCCTAACATGGGAAAGGAAAGAATCAATCAAGTCCAGGAAGTGCAGAGAGTCGCATACAGGATAAATCCAAGGAGAAACATGCCAAGACACATATTAATCAAACCATCAAAAATTAAACACAAAGAAAAAATATTAAAAGCAGCAAGGGAAAAGCAACAAATAACATACAAGGGAACCACCATAAGTTTAACAGCTGATCTTCCAGCAGAAACTCTGCAAGCCAGAAGGGAGAGGCAGGACATATTTAAAGTGATGAAAGGCAAGAACCTACAACCAAGATTACTCTACTCAGCTAGGATCTCATTCAGATTCAACGGAGAAATCAAAAGCTTTACAGACAAGCAAAAGCTAAGAGAATTCAGCACCACCAAACCAGCTCTACAACAAAGTCTGAAGGAACTTCTCTAAGTGGGAAAAACAAAAGAAGAAAAGGACCTACAAAAACAACCCCATAACAATTAAGAAAATGGTAATAGGAACATACATATCGATAAATATCTTAAACGTGAATGGATTAAGTGCTTAAACCAAAAGACACAGGATCACTGAATGGATACAAAAACAAGACCCATAAATATGCTGGCTACAAGAGACCCACTTCAGACCTAGGGACACATGCAGACTGAAAGTGAGGGGATGGAAAAAGATATTCCATGCAAATGGAAATGAAAAGAAAGCTGGAGTAGCAAAACTCATATCAGATAAAATAGACTTTAAAATAAAGAATGTTACAAGAGATAAGGAAGGACATTACATAATGATCAAGGGATCAATCCAAGAAGAAGATATAACAATTATAAATATATATGCACCCAACACAGGAGCACCTCGATACATAAGGCAACTGATAACAGCTATAAAAAAGGAAATCAACAGTAACACAGTAATAGAGGGGGACATTAACACCTCACTTACACCAATAGACAGATCATCCAAACAGAAAATTAATAAGGAAACACAAGCTTTAAATGACACATTAAACAAGATGGACTTAATTGATATTTATAGGACATTCAATCCAAAAACAACAGAATACACCTTCTTCTCAAGTGTTCATGGAACATTCTCCAGGATAGATCATATCTTGTGTACCAAATCAAGCCTTGGTAAATTTTAAAAAATTGAAATTGTATCAAGTACCTTTTCCGAACACAATGCTATGAGATTAGATATCAATTACAGGAAAAAACACTGTAAAAAATACAAACACATGGAGGCTGAACAATACACTACTAAACAACCAAGAGATCACTGAAGAAATCAAAGAGGAAATTAAAAAAAAACTAGAAACAAATGACAATGAAAACACGACGACCCAAAACCTATGGGATGCAGCAAAAACTTCCCTTCTTCTAAGAGAGAAGTTTATAGCAATACAATCCTACCTCAAGAAACAAGAAAAATCTCAGATAAACCACCTAACCTTACACCAAAAGCAGTTGGAGAAAGAAGAACAAAAAAACCCCCCAAAGTTAGCAGAAGGAAAGATATCATAAAGATCATATCAGAAATAAATGAAAAAGAAATGAAGGAAACAATGTAAAGATCAATAAAACTAAAAGCTGGTTCTTTTAGAAGATAAACAAAATTGATAAACCATTAATCAGCCTCATCAAGAAAAAAAAAGGAGAAGACTCAAATCAAGAGATTTAGAAATGAAAAAGGAGAAGTAAAAACTGACACTGCAGAAATACAAAGGATCATGAGAGATTACTACAAGCAACTCTATGCCAATAAAATGGACAACCTGAAAGAAATGGACAAATCCTTAGAAAAGCACAACCTTCTGAGACTGAACCAGGAAGAAATAGAAAATATAAAGAGACCAGTCACAAGCACTGAAATTGAAACTGTGATTAAAAATCTTCCAACAAACAAAAGCCCAGGACCAGATGGCTTCACAGGCAAATTCTATCAAACATTTAGAGAAGAGCTAACACCTGTCCTTCTCAAACTCTTCCAAAATATAGCAGAGGGAGGAACACTCCCAAATTCACTCTATGAGGCTACCATCACCCTGATACCAAAAACAGACAAAGATGTCACCAAAAAAGAAAACTTCAGGCCAATATCATTGATGAACATAGATGCAAAAATCCTCAACAAAATACTAGCAAACAGAATCTAACAGCACATTAAAAGGATGATACACCATGATCAAGTGGGGTTTATCCCAGGAATGCAAGGATTCTTCAATATACGCAAATCAATCAATGTGATACACCATACTAACAAACTGAAGGATAAAAACCATACAATAATCTCAATAGATGCGGAAAAATCTTTTGACAAAATTCAAAACCGATTTATGATTAAAAACTCTCTAGAAACTAGGCATAGAGGGAAACTACCTCAACATAATAAAGGCCATATATGACAAACCCACAGCCAGCATCATTCTCAATGGTGAAAAACTGAAACCATTTCCTCTAAGATTAGGAACAAGACAAGTTTGCCCACTTTCACTGCTATTATTCAACATAGTTTTTGAAGTTTTAGCCACAGCAATCAGAGAAGAAAAAGAAATAAAAGGAATCCAAAACGGAAAAGAAGAAGTAAAACTGTCACTGTTTGCAGATGAAATGATATTATACACAGAGAATCCTAAAGATGCTACCAGAAGACTACTAGAGCTAATGAATGAATTTGGTAGAGTAGCAGGATACAAAATTAATACACAGAAATCTCCTGCATTCCTATACACTAATGATGAAAAATCTGAAAGAGAAATTAAGGAAACACTCTCATTTACCACTGCAACAAAAAGAATAAAATACCTAGGAATAAACCTACCTAAGGAGACAAAAGACCTGTATGCAGAAAACTATAAGACACTGATGAAAGAAATTAAAGATGATACAAACAGATGGAGAGATATACCATGTTCTTGGATTGGACGAATCAACACTGTGAAAATGACTCTACTACCCAAAGTAATCTACAGATTCAATGCAATCCCTATCAACTACCACAGGCATTTTTCACAGAACTAGAACAAAAAATTTCATGATTTGTATGGAAACACAAAAGACCCCTAATAGCCAAAGCAATCCTGAGAAAGAAAAATGGAGCTGGAGGAATCAGGTTCCTTGACTTCAGACTATACTACAAAGTTACAGTAAACAAGACAGTATGGTACTGGCACAAAAGCAGAAATATAGATCAGTGGAACAGCATAGAAAGCCAGAGAGAAACCCACACACGTATGGTCACCTTATCTTTGATAAAGGAGGCAAGAATATACAATGAAGAAAAGACAGCCTCTTCAATAAGTGGTGCTGGGAAAACTGGACAGCTACATGTAAAAGCATGAAATTAGAACACTTCCTAACACCATACACAAAACTAAACTCAAAATGGATTAAACCTAAATGTACGGCCAGAAACTATAAAACTCTTAGAGGAAAACATAGGAAGAACACTCTATAACATAAATCACAGCAAGATCCTTTTTGACCCACCTCCTTGAGTAATGGAAATAAAAACAAAAATAAACAAATGGGACCTAATGAAACTTAAAAGCTTTTGCATAGCAAAGGAAACCATAAACAAGCCGAAAAGACAACCCTCAGAATGGGAGAAAATATTTGCAAATGAAGCAACTGACAAAGGATTAAACTCCAAAATATACAAGCAGCTCATGCAGCTCAATAACAAAAGAAACAAACAACCCAATCCAAAAATGGGCAGAAGACCTAAATAGACATTTCCCCAAAGAACTTATACAGATTGCCAACAAACACATGAAAGGATGCTCAACATCACTAATCATTAGAGAAATGCCAATCAAAACTACAGAGGAACGCACTTAAAAAAAAAAAAATTTACAAATGTGTAAAAAAAAAAAACAGTTACAATGTAAGAAATTTGCCTAGGAACTTCCCTGGTGGCGCAGTCGTTGAGGGTCCACCTGCCAATGCAGGGGACACGGGTTCGAGCCCTGGTCCGGGAAGATCCCACACACTGCAGGGCAGCTGGGCCCCGTGCACCACAACTACTGAGCCTGCGCTCTGAAGCCTGCGAGCCGCGGCTGCTGGGGCCCATGCACCTGGAGCCTGTGCTCCGCTACGGGGGAGGCCGCTGCCATGGGAGACCCACACACCGCGTCGAAGACCCAGGGCGGCCAGAGGTAAATAAATAAATAAATGAATAAATAAATTTATTAAAATAAAATAAAATGTACCAGTGATTTGAAAACTAGGAATGCAGAGAATATAGATAATGTGCTCACATTCTAAAAAAAAAAAAAAAAAAAGAAATTTGTTCAGATATATTTTCCCCTACTTATTAATAAATCAGAAAGTGAATGATAAGATTGGACTAAGTTGGACCTCCCTGGTGGCGCAGTGGTTGAGAGTCCGCCTGCCGATGCAGGGGACACGGGTTCGTGCCCCGGTCCCGGAAGATCCCACATGCCGTGGAGCGGCTGGGCCCGTGAGCCATGGCCGCTGAGCCTGCGCGTCCGGAGCCTGTGCTCCGCAACGGGAGAGGCCACAACAGTGAGAGGCCCACGTACCGCAAAAAAAAAAAAAGAAAAAGAAAAAGGACTAAGTTAAATTACTCGAGTGCTTTTTGCAAAGCATTAGTGTAAGAGGAGAGAACTAGACTATAGTATACTGGCCTGCACTCCCTGCCCCTGCCAGATGGGGAGACAGAGCTGGACTAGGAGGCCCTCCCCCCCCACCCCCCGCTGGCCACCGCCCCATGTGGAACTGTTCCAACTTCCTCAGGCCCCTGCAGAGCAGTTCAGGAGCCTGTCTGTCTCTGGCTGGCTGGCTGTTCCAGGGAGTTTACTCAGCTGCCTGATCTTCTTTTTTAGTTTGTTTGTTTTTAGTCCTTTTTTTTTTTTTTAATTAAGACTTTTTTTAAAGAGCAGTTTTCGGTTCACAGCAAAATTGAGCAGCAGGTACAGAGATTTCCCATAAGCCCCCTGCTCCCACCCCCAGCCTCCACCGTGATCAACATGCCCCACCAGAGTGGACATTTGTTGGAGTAGGTGAATCCACAGTGACGTTATCACCCAGAGTCCATGGTTTACATTACAGTGCTCTCCTGATGCTGTACATTCCATGGGATTGGACAAGTGTGTAATGCCATGTATCCATTATTATGGTATCATACAGAGTATTTCACTGCCCTAAAAATCCTCTGTGCTCCACCTATTTACAAAACTATGAAACGCTTTGTTTGAATTTGCACGTTATTCTTACATAGTGGCCATGCTAATCTTCTCTGTATCTCTCTAATTTTACCGTACGTGCTGCCGAAGAGAGCGCTGGACTTCTTTTTATGAGGCAAAGTCAAAAAGGCTTTCCCTTCTTGAAAATCAGCCCTCAGACGTAGTGATAGGAGGGCTGCAGAACCGGCACAGGTCAGCTTCACGTTGCACTGACCAGTGTCACCACCACTCTGAGCTGGTGGGGAAATCACTTCCCACCCTCTGCATGAACCTGCAGAGGACTCAGGTCTCTGGCAGCAATTTCTGGACTGAAACGGCATGGATCTGCCATTCCTACTCTGCTGAGGGCAGGAGCAATGCTTTTTGAAGAAAATGTTTGTCTCTGTAGCTCCAGTTCTAGGCGTAGAATTGGCACACAATAAACGTCTGTTGAATTAAACTGAATAAACTAGAACCCAGGAGGAAATATTGTTCTTTATAGTAGTATCTCTATTAATGACACAGATGTGTCCCTGTTGCATGTTTTTTTTGTTTTGTTTTGTTTTTGTTTTTTGCGGTATGCGGGCCTCTCACTGTTGTGGCCTCTCCCGTTGCGGAGCACAGGCTCCGGACGCACAGGCTCAGCGGCCATGGCTCACGGGCATAGCCGCTCCGCGGCATGTGGGATCTTCCCGGACCGGGGCACGAACCCGTGTCCCCTGCATCGGCAGGCGGACTCTCAACCACTGCGCCACCAGGGAAGCCCCCTGTTGCATGTTTAACTGCCATAAATGTGTGTACCAGGATGAGGAGTAACCCAGGAAGTAGGGATGGAGGGTCCTCTCTGACCACGCCCTGCCAGGAACACCCCTCCCTCCCTCAGTATAGGGTGGACTATATTGATCTGACTCCCATTAAGGCTTGGGGTGCTCCTATTATTTGTCTGCTTTTTTCTCTGCAGTGCTTAGGATAGTGCCTGGGACATTGCAGGGGTTCAAGAAATGTCTGTGGAATGAATGACTAAATGATGGTTACTCACCCCAGGGATGGGAAGGCCTTGCATAATGGCAGCCTGGGAAGTGCCCTCTGCAGTCCCGGAGCGAGACGCGTGGGGGTCCTGACGTATATCCTTCCACCCTCTGTGGAGCCGGGGCTGACTCTGTCCTAATTTGGGAACTCCTCCTCAGTCAGTTGCTGCTTTTAGTCTCCAACCTTCTAGACCAGCTTTATTATAATGAGTTGTATCCACAAGCAGTTAGTTCTGTTCTGCTTCTAGATCTTCTATTTTGCAAACCAAGCATGCGTTATTCTTTAATACTTCCTTGGACCTTATGCTTCCTGGATTTTAGCCCATTATGACACTCTTCCTCACTTTCCTAAAAACGCTTTAAAGTATTTGATAGTCACTTTTGCTAGGGATGAGAAGAGAGTCTTTGTGTGCCACGTACTCCTCTCGACTCAGTGGCTACAGTAGAACTTTCAGCCTCTCCTTCCCCCACCCCAGCCCGCCCCTTGCCGTATTTGCAGCTTATTTACCACCACGTTGTTGATTTTTGCCCAGTGCGTGTTTGCGCTTAGATTCAAGATTGGTCCTCCTCTGTGCAGCCCTTTAAGGTAGGGACGTATATTTCCCAGGCTCCCTTGCCTTCTAGCTGCTAAATTCAGTCGTTGGGAGGAACTGGTAGAAGACCAGCGGGCAAGAGGAAGGGAGAAGCTGGGGTATTTCTCACCACCCTCCCCGCCCCCACTTTGGCTGGTGTGCCCACTGTCGGCTGCCCCTCCTCCATGGACCCAGCGAGGCAGTCCTGCCCCCAGGATGTAGTAGCACCACCTGTGTGCACCCAGAGCTAGGTTCAGGGTGGATATAAAAAGGAAGTGATCAGGAATGCATCATAGCTATGCAGAATTGCATAGCTCTGAGCTCAGGTCTGATAAGTATTGGATGGTGTTGACAGCAATACAGGTCCTGAATGTCTGACCTTGAGGGACTAGACGGGTGTTTTCCACTATGAGAGGTAGTGTATGTTTGATCAAGCTTGAACCGAACTCTAAAGCATCATGTCAGGGTTATGCTTTTGTTTTGAGTTCCCTTGAAAGGAACTGATTTCTGCTGTTTGGGGGAATGGGCAAGTTATAGCATTCACTTAATTTTATTTAATAACTCTGAAGTATTTTTAGCCATTGCTTTTACTTCTTAAAAGGGAAAATGTAAGCCAGTCAGCTCACATTATGATCTGCTAAAAAGCAAACCCACGAAGATGAATGGGAAATGTGGGAGAAGAGGAATCCTTTATCTCAGACCACACGATTAAGCGCTGATTTGCATAGATTTGAAAAGCATGGTTAGGAAAGAATCTGGAGCACAGCTTTATCAATGAGCTATCACAGATATAAGGACTGAGATGTTCTGAGATTAAGAGGCACAGAACTTCAGCCCTCATCAAAGAGGGGCTTTAGCCATGGGAGGTGGTCAAGGGACTTTTTCAGAGGCTGAAATGAGCCTTTCCCTTTCTTATCCTTTGAAAAGGGAAGGTGGGAAAGTGTGGGCCAAAGGTGTGAGGAGTTGCTGGTCTGTCAGAATGCAAATGGATAAATAGCAGCAGAGACAAAGTACTTCTGACTCTGAACAGTGGTTCAACAAGCAGCATGTATGTGGGGACTGGTCCCAAAGCAGCTCCTAATGAGAATGCCATGAGGGCCCACAGGAAATTGCCCTTATTTAGAATAGATGTGCTCAATATACTTAGCTTCTCTTTTCAGCTTTCTTCCCTGGTCTGCAGGTTTTGCAAATTAGCCTTAAAGAACATGTGTGGTCACCTGTTTACTCTCATTGGGCCTGGGCTCAAAATGGAAATAAGCTGGACAGCACTCAATCCAGCCTTTTTAGTTCTGCAATCTGTCCGTCAAGGACCTTGATTCTCCTTACCCTACTCTGTTGTCATTTAAAAATTTAAACTAACACTTATCTCTTTCCAAAATCCTACATAATTTTTAAAACTTACATTTATTAAGAGACATCTTAAAAGACAATCATCTCTTTACTACGCACCCTTCTGGACTGTAACTTCCTTGAGAATAGATATCTCTGTGTGTTTTTTCCACTAACATATGTCCCTAGCACTTAAAACAGGGCTTGAAACATAGCAGATGTTCAATAAATATTTCTGGAACTCACGTGTTGGGCTGCACCCCACAGGCCTACAAGGTTTGTACTTGCCCAGCTTCAAGAAGAAAGAGCCCAGGATCAGCGACATAGACATCAGTGGTTTAAAGGATAGGGGAGTTTACATGTCTGAAAGCAAGATCCTGGAGCGACACCCCATTGTGTGCGGCAGACTGGGAGGTAGCCTTTGGCGGCGAAGGGATGGTTATCAGTTATAGGGGGAATTGATGACCGATTGGCTCATCAGTTACCAGGGAAACCAGCAGAGGGGCGTGCCCCTCACCACCCCCTTGATAAGCATAGTGGAGAATTCTGATCTAAAGCTAGAACATGCTGTACACCTGAAGCTAACACAACGTTGTAAATCAACTATACTTCAATAAAGATAAAATAAATTTGGAAATAATAAAACATTTTTTTTAAGTTATATGAAATACTGATTACAAAAACAATCAGTAGCTGGGGCCTGGGGTCAGCATGCAGGAAGGTCAGTCACGTGAGTGGGGCGTAAGTGAAGCAGGCAGTGGTCGAGCAGAGGATGTACAGAGAACAAGAGAACAGCCATCTTGAGTGGCCTGATCATATAGCATGTGTGAATAAACCACAACACTGGTTTTATATTTTTACACATTAAAATGCTGATAATAGAGACTTACATTTAAAAAACATCCAAGAGCCATCTTTGGGTAAGTAAACATTCAGCTTAGTGTCTTTCTCTTCTCTACACCTATAGTCCACACAACTGTCCAAGGTGTGAGGCTGTGGTCAGCTGATTGGACTCTCAGATTCCAAGTTGGTCATCTTAGACTGGAACATTATTCTTTGTACTCACTGCTGAGGACTATACTGGAAGGCAGTGGAATTCAGGAACACACAGGAATCTCAGTAGGAAGGTTGCACTAGCTGGACTTACTGAATCTGTCACTTGAGTAAGTCTTGTGGACTTGGAGACTCAGTTCATTTAAGTGCTTCATTATGTGAATGAATTCTATGCTTCAAAATGCTGCTATCTCCAACCATAAATCCAATTAACTTACCGGGATAGAAAAATAAAACTCTTGGGCAGACTAGATAATCAAAGTGAGCTCACCAGCATGGTCTCTCCCAGTGAAAAGCTGCACAGGATGTCAAATTATCAGCTTAGTGATCCTGGATTCAGAACCTGGGAACATAGTTCTAGGACTCAGTTGTTGGATGGTCTGGGCTCTGACAGCTGGATGGGTCCTTCTCCACGGTTGGGGACTCTATGTCCTCATTGGCCTTCAGCCCACCTCCAGTAAGTTCACCTTCTATTCTCTTGGAATGGTACCAATGGGCACAGCCAAAGTTCGTTTCTGGAACTCCCCCTATTTCTGTGCTTCTGTGGGTGATTAACTCATTCCTCCATGAAGTATGTTAATACTTCCGTCAAATCTTTCTCTGCCCTGGGAATCATTCTGTCTCACTAACTCTTAGACTGGACATGCATGCAGACCATAAATATTTCTTGAATATTTACTCCAGGTTAAGCAGTAGAAATGGCGCTCCTCTGACCCACTGACTTGGCTTTACGGTTTAACCCTTCAGAGGGTACCCATTTCTCCCTTTTCCAAATGTTCGGGACACCCTTCTATCTCCCCTATTCAGTCTTTGCCTACCAAGCAACCTCCAAATACTGATGGATTTGCTCTCCTGAGCAGTGTCTCCCACAGAGAGCAGAGCTAAGTGATGCTCTGACCCAAATATTCTGATTCCTGACGACTTGTTTCTTCCTATAAATCGGTAAGTTGTTTTCTGAGTGTGTGTGGCCACCTCTAGAGAACCTGAACAGTTTGCCTTGTCCCTCTAGAGCTTGATCACTCCTGGGAAATGAGATGTTGGAAAGTCATGGTAGGATTGGGAGAGATGCAGACTGAGGTGAGCTCACATTAGTGGCTGTCTCTGCGAGGTCTGCCCACCCCATTCCCACGCCACAGCCTCGCTTGTGTAAAGCCATTCGTCTTTAGAACCCCTTGGCCCCTGTGCAGTGGATCCACACTGTAGCTTGCATTGCCCCACCTGGCTCTGGGGCCCAACCCATGACACAGATACCTTTGGGAGGTGAAAAGACAAATTAGCAAGAAGCCAGATAGAGTGGCCCAGAAAAGCCTGTCCTTCTGGAAAGTCACTGTTCTCATATCAACTCTTGAGAAATGTGTCCCTAGGATCTCAGCCAGGAAACCTATCAAGTTTGTGTCCTGAACCTGTGAAACTGAGGACCCCAGGTCAGGCACCCTTCCAAGGGCAAAGCCAGTGTGGAAGGGCCATTTTACCATCTTCCGGACAACGGGACCACCGAGAGACATTTAGAACAAAGCTTTGGTGATGCAGAATCACTGACACACTCACCCCATTAATTAAAGTAAATCCAATTACATTAGCTACACTTTGCATAACTTTGTTTATTAAAACCAGAAAATGGACAACACATTTTAGAAAAATGTTCAAGTCTTAAATCACAAAGGATTTCTTTGTATAATTCAGTTCCTAATAGCAGTCATGTCCAATAGAAATATAATGTGAGCCACAAATTTTAATTTTAAAATTTCTTGTAGCTCCATTTTATAAAGTAAAAAGAAATAGGTGAAGTTAATTTCCAGAGTAGGTATTTCCAAGTCTGGGCAGGACTTGCTTCCTCCCGTTGAGGAGATAAACTTTAGTCCTAATATCTGGATTCCATGAGCCCTAAGGCAAGTCATGTTTACATCCATCAACAACAGGGGATATTCAGGACTGAACTCTGTCACAGGAAAGTGATTTGCAGGCCTTGGGGCCAGAGGTAACAGGAAAAAAAGGAAGAGCCTGTAACCAAAGCCTTTGACTTTATTTGGAAAATGTGGTCCTAATATAAGTGAGATTACTTTCCTTTGTCATTACTTTGCTAAATTATCTCATTTGAGAAGAGAAGCCCATTATTCTTTTTATCGCAATTTGTCTACAGGTTGCAGGTCTATGAATGACCATATTAAGACGAACTTGATAATTCTGAGAGCAACTTGCCAACAGCTTGGCACTCATGACCTTCCTTTCAATCCAAGATCAAGCATTTACACTCTGTGGCTAACAGGGTACTGGGCCCTATAACAATACAATATCTAATAAAAGGCTAACATGTGGTATGCCTGCTATTATATAATAAAGATTCTGAGGAGAGAAAAAGAAAAGAGTATGTTTTATTTAACCCAGTATATTCAAAACGTTATCACTTTAATATGTAATTAGTGTAGTATAAAATTTTTAATAAGATGTTTCCCATTCTGGTTTGGGGGTTTTTCTTTTCTTTCTTTTTTGGTACCAGGTCTTTGAAACTCAGTGTGAGTTATACTCATAGAACATCTCAATTCAGACTAGCTGTATTTCAAGTTGTCAGTATACACATGTGGCTAGTGGCTACTATATAAGACTATTGCATCCCACTGACTTTCTGATTAACTGAAATTCTACAGTTTTGAAATGTGACTCAAGGAACTCACTCTTAACTCACCTTGACCTGGGCTTCCTGGTATGGATTGGGAATCTCATGTTAATAACGTGCTGATGATCTACCACCTTCGTCTCCTCCCTGGGCTATTCCTGCTTCCTCTCTGTTTTGCACACACAGCCGGAGTGACTCATTTAAAATCTGAATTAGATATCATCACTTCTCTGCTCAAAACCTTTCCACAGCTCCCATCCCAGGATTTTTGTGGCCGCACATGATCCGGCCCCTGCCTACATCTCCAACCACATTTCCTACCATTCTCTCCCTCATTTGCTCAGCCACACGGCTTTCTTGCTGTTCCTTGACCGTGCCAAGAACACGCCTTGACCCAGGGACTTTGTGCTTCTTCTGTTCTGCCAGGAATCCTCTCCCCTACACCTTCCCAGGGTTTACCCTGTAATTTCTATACAAATGTCACTTATCAGAAGGGCCTTTCTTGACCTCTCTATATAATAGCCCTTAAAAAGGGATTCTCTGAAGGCCCCCTTCTCATCACCCTGCACCCTCACCCCCTTATTACCTGCTTTATTGCTTTTCATAGCACTTGCTTATTAGTCTATTTTCTGTCTTCCCCGTCCCACCCCACTAGAATGTGAGCTCTGTGAGGGCAGAGACTGCCTCTGTTACCTTGAGGGGCACTAAATACAAAGCAGCAATAGTACCTGGCACATAGTAGGTGCTCAACTAATTTTGGTGAATGAATAAAGGGAAGAATCCAACCTTGGTGAGGAATGCTTATGGGAATTATAGGTTCTCATACCAATGATAGATTTATATCTAAGGTCCTTATTTGAAGAGAAATGCAATGGCTGCACAGCCGGGTCACTCAGCACCACGCAGGGGTCTCTGCCCGACTCCCTGATTGCTCTTCTTGTCATTCCTCACCTGTTACAGACCTGGATTAGAAACACTTTGTTTTTATTTGATGAACCACCAATTGCTAGTCGTCCAACAACCCTATAGCTCCTGCTCATAGCACCTCAAATTGCTTAAAACCAGCTCAGTAATCTCTGTCAAAGAAGTCCTGTTCTGTGACTATCCGAGTGTCCTTCTCTTTCTTAGGATTTCCACATTCCCTTCAGGAATGCAGGGAGGGATGCTCCACATTTGTTCTTTGCTTGCTGGAATTCACAATAATTTCTGTCTGGGCTGGGCGTGCACAGACACAGCTATCCATGGCTGCTTCGTGCCTCTCATGCTCCTGTGTTTCCTTTTCCTCCTCCTGAGAAGATCAGGGGAGCTGCTTCAGAAGGAACCATTTAATTGGACTCATAAGCACCCTCCTGTATTAACTCCATGAGGTCAGGAAGTATCTGCTCTAATTAATCTGCACTCTCCCGTGGTCCCCACAGGACCCATAGCACAGGGCTGCGAAGTCACTGGTCAAGGGTGGAATGAAGCCCGTGGCCATGGGACTGACGTGGTCACGGAGCTCCAACCTGAATGTCCCCCAGATGTTCCGCAGACACCATATTCTCACCAGGTGAACTTGTGTGACCTAAAGGGCTTCTTCTGTATGGCTGTGGGATTTGACCACCATGAGCCCTCAGCAGGCTGCATGCTTACAACTACTCAGAGGGATGGATGTCATTAGGAAACACACTGTCACTCTATGCAGCTTAAATGAATGGTAGAGAATATGCTTCAGGGACATGAAGAACAGAGCATCATCTCCTTGGTGAGTGTTCTTACTTTATAATGATAACATACTATAAACACACAGTGAGTGGTGATGAGTTTTAGGGCAAAGCTAAAGCATCTTTTTAAAAGGAATGTATAAAAGTAGAATGGCCACAGGACATTGGAAGCTACCTGTCAGAATTAAGAAAATTATTTAGAATTTAATAAAAGCTGTGAGATCCATCCCTTTTTCTGCACAGCTGAGTGAACGTTTAAAGGTAAGGTGTTCCCTGACCACACTATGCAAAATTCTCCCTGTTACTCTCTGTCCTGTATTCTGTTTGTTTCTTTAATAGTATGCATCACAAGCCATAATTATACATTTGTTTGTCTCTTTTCTTGTTTCCTAACCTGTATTCCTGACAAGATTGTAAACTCTATAGGGGCAACAGAATGTGTATATTTTATTCCCTCTTGTATATCCAGGAATAGGTACCATACCTAACACATAGACGTGCTTAAAAATAATATTATTAATAATATTAATTCAATGAATAGATCAGTGATAGTCTTTCAGTAAACATCTTTAAACAAAACTACTAAGTCAAGATAAAGCATTGTCCACAAGTCACTGTTGTCAATATCAATTTCAAAAGTTTAAACGATTTTTGAAAGAGTTGACTAAATCGATCCAGCAGGTAAAGCATGTTCATTCTTGAGAGAATTATCTAACTAGGCAAACAATAACTTGTGTTCCAGAAATTTATATTCACGTAATATTGATTTGTTAAAATTTGTAAACTTTGCCAAGTTTTCCCCGGAGAGGGCAGGAGCAGACAGGATACTGGCCTAACAAGAGCTGGGGATGTGAATTAATGTTGGATTAGACCTCGACACTCCGTGACTCCACCTGCCAGATTAGGACACTGGGCTTGATTCGGTTCAGTTCCCCAGGTGGTCATCAGTGGCTCACAGTACTCCATGTGGCCTGGTAAGAATTAGGTAGGGTTCTTTTGCTCGATGGACTTGTGGTCTGCAGAAGGGAGACAAACTTGTCCATCTGAGAGTCACTGGACAGAAGAATGGACGCTGCTTTAGTCACTCAGAGGAGAGGTGGCTCGTTTCCCTGGTGTGCTGGGGACACTTCCCCAAGGAGGTGGCATTGAGGTCCGCCCCTGCAGAGCCCCATGTTAGGGCCTAGGCACCTGATCTTCCCACTCTTGGAACAGACCAGATTTTCCAGACCACCTCAGACCTCCTCAGGTCATCCCCTCTGTCACCATTTCTCTGTTTTCTTCTTGGCACTTACTTGCATCCGAAATTAGCTTGGTATTTGTCTAGTGTCTGCCTTATCCTTTGGAAACGTTAAGCCCTATGAGAGCAAGAAGCTGGTCTTCATGGTGCATTGGTGTCGCCATGGTGCCCAGAAAAGTGTCCAGCACATAGTTGTAAACCAGTAAATGCTGTGGAGGAGCTGAGGGCTCGGCTGCTGTAGGAGGTCACTGGGACTCCTTGACTGTGAGGTGACAAGAGGAAAGTGTTCTGGAAAATTTTCTGGTAGTGGAGTTTAGGATGAATTATGTGGGACACAGACTTGGGGCAAGAACAATGAAAAGATTTTCAAAGTGACTTAGATGTGATGCTACAGCTAAGGCCTGGGTTGTGGTAGAAGGCACAGAGGGCAGGTTGAATCCAAGATACATGTTGAAAGAAGAGACTCCACTCACACCCGCCTCCTTCCTAATCCTCACAGGCATAGCTCATTTCCGCCTCAGCTTTTGCAGTCGTTCCCTCTTCCTAAAACTCTCCTAAAACTCTTCCTAAAACTCTCTTAATGCAAAGATCTCCAGATCTTTGCATTAAGGTCTCTGTTCATGTCACCTTCTTTCCTGATCAGCTTATCTAAAAGCACCCCCTCCCTATACCTGGGTTTTGTTTTTCTTCCTAGCACATTACCTGCTGCCACTACATTATATATACTGCACAACATGACAGTACATGCAAGTTCCCTGAGGCCCGGAGGGCAAGAACTCCATGTGCCTTGTTCACCACTGTATCGCCGATGGATGGCACATAGCAGGAGCTCAACACATATTTGCTGAGTGAATAAATAGATTAGATTAGATCTGAAGATGGTTAATGAGAGAGACTATCAAGGGAGACCCGAGCCATTAGGAAATTAAAAGAACAGAAATAGACAACTTGCTAGAAGTTATGGGTCCATGAAGAAGCCCTTCATTAATACAAATTCAGCTAAGCCTCTATTTTGCAGCATCAAATGGTACCTGACACATCAAAGACCCTCAGTCTAAAGTGAATGAAAGAATACCTTGTATGCTTTTCTAGTTACTGTGCATTGAGAAATGAATAAAATGATGTCCTCAATGAAGAATTTCCTTTCTTTAGTGATTTCACTAATTCATACCAATTTTACCACTGTTTTGTATATACTAGTGAGGCTTTGCTGGATTTAATCATCTGTACCACAGATTTTTCAAAAGTTATTTTCTTAATGGTTGACTTGGGGGTTACAATTATCATCTTAACTTATAACAATCTAGTATGAATTAATAACAACTTAATATTAAAAGTATACAAAAATTTACTCCTATATAGCTCCATTCTCTTCCACCTCCTTTGCTGTTATCATACAAATCACATCTTTATACATGGTATGCCTGTAGACACAAATTTATAGTTATATGCAGTTGTCTTTTATGTCAAATAGTTAAAAACAAAAAACACAGTTATACTGTCTTTTATATTTATTATGTAGTTATGTTTTAGTTCTTTGAACATATTTAAAATAGCTGATTTAAAGCCTTTGTCCAGTAAGTCAAGCATCTGGGCTTCCTCAGGTACAGTCTCTATTGACTATTTTTTTCCCCCTAAGTATGGCCATATTTTCTTGTTTCTTTGCATGTTTCATAATTTTTATGTTGAAAATTGGACATTAAAAAATATAATGTGATAACTAGAAATCATTCTCTCCCCTCTCAGCATTTATTGTTGTTGCTGATTTGTTTAGTGACTTTTCTGAAATAATTCTGTAGTTTAATTCTGTATACTTTGTCTTGTGTGGCTACTAAAGTTTCTGGTCATTTAACTTCATGGTCAGTTAATGATTGAACAGAAACGTGATTAAATCCTTGGGACCGGTATGTCTCACAGTCTTTGCTGAGGAGCTCTGTGTGAGTCTCTGGGGCACACCTTCAACATTCAAACAGGAAGATTCCAACTCTGTCTTAGCCTGCACTTCCTGCTTGTGCAGAGCCTCAAGGTCAGCCTGGGCCTTCTTGGGTCTTTTCTGAGCATGTGCACAGCCTGGGGCATGCATGTAACATTCTAGGTTCCCAGGAACATGCCAGAGCTTTTCAAACATGTCATTCCCCAGATTTTTCTTTTAAGCTATTTGGTTAGTCTACTGTTTGACCCAAATGTTATTTGCCACCTGAGACAGCTATAATGTTTTCAACTAATGCCTCTGGGGAAAGGCTTTTCATAATGAATAAGCTCCAAGTCAATTTAGATAAAGACAGCTTTGTGAGTGGGGTCTTCCAAGAACCTCCAGATAGATCAAATAATAACAGTTCTCCGGGAATAGGGCTTTGAAGGCATTCCAGCCCCATTCTGCCCCCTCCAGTGGTTGCCACTGTGCTTGTGGGCTGTTGATTATCAAGCTACCATTGGGCTGGGGAGGGGAAACAGAGCAAGTTAAAATGTTACAAAATTTGCTGCTCTTTCTGAGATTCAGCCTTTTTCTTGAATAAACTCTTCTCAGATTGCCACAAGTCTTTGATTAATTTCCAGAGTTCTGAAAAAAGTTGATTCTGACAATTTTTTGCCAGTGTTCTCATTGCTTTTATAGAAAAGATTATTACAGGGGTCTTTTCTCTGCCATTTTTGCTGACATCTCCTACAGATTCTTCCAATGGAATCCATCCTTTTCTTGACATAAACTATTATTTTCTAAACATTGACGATCTAAAGCCCCAAATAGTTTAGATTTGTTCTAAGTTTTCAAGAAATGAGTTTTCTGAGACAAATATTTGTTCTTGTAAAACTACCAAGGAGACAAGGCAATTAAAGTATGTTCAAACAGATAAGCCACAGAAAAAAGGTAAATTGTTCATGGCTTTCTACTGATGAATCATTACTTATGTCTTTTTACTTGTTTGTTTCAGCATGGACCTGATTAACTTGAAAATACCTGCTTAAGGTTCAGTTGCATGTGTCAGTTCCCCATCTCCTCCATGGGCCTAGGCAAGCCTGGAGCAGAAGGAGACTGAGATAGAATTTGTCCACAGAAGTCCCTCACTGTTGTTCATCTTTGTTGTATTAGTTTGCTCGGGCTGCCATAACAAACTGCCACAGACTAGGTGGCTTAAACAACAGAAATTTGTTTTCTCACAGCTCTGGAAGTTTGAAGTCCAAGATCAAGGTGCCAGCAGGTCTGGTTTCTCCTGAGGCCTCTCTCCTTGCCTTAGAGATGGCCACCTTCTTGCTGTGTCCTCACATGGCCTTTCCTTTGTGCACACGTTTTCCGGTTGTGTCTTCCTCTTCTTATAAGGACACCATTCCTGTTTGATTAGGGCCCCATACTGATGACCTCATTTAACCTTAATTATCTCTCTAAAGGCCTTGTCTCCAAATACAGTCACATTGAGGATTAGGGCTTCAACATATGAATTTGGGAGGGACACAGTTTAGTCCACAACAAGGGTCCAACACTCCATAAACATTTTCACTGATTTTGTGCATCTTCTTTTGTCCCTTGCCCTTTATACTTCTGTACCATCCTTTACCCCTCGGTAAGCACTTCACAAACTCGGCACTATGGCTTCTGGTCTATTGGGAGAGCAGCAGCATGTGAAGCTGCCAGACTAATTTTTTTTTTTTTTTTGCAGTATGCGGGCCTCTCACTGCTGTGGCCTCCCCCGTTGCAGAGCACAGGCTCCAGATGTGCAGGCTCAGCGGCCATGGTTCACGTGCCCACCGGGACACGAACCTGGGTCCCCTGCATCGGCAGGCGGACCCCCAACCACTGCGCCACCAGGGAAGCCCCCAGACTAATCTTAATGCCAGAGTTCAGATCCCCACTCTGGTACCAACCAGCTGTGTGACCAAATGAGTTAAGTCACCAATTTTCTCCAGCTTTTGCATTCTTGGGTGCTTTGGTCCAATTCTCTTTCACTTCTCTCTATCGTCTATGCCCTGGATTTGCCACCAACCCCTACTACTGAAAAATTCTTGTTTCAGCATCTGTGTGGCATGTCTAGGGGTCAATATATCCTTGTAAATGAGTTGGTTAAATAGCTCTGAGTGGTCTCCACCTCTGCCCAGGTGATATATGTACCTCTTTGGATGCTGTCCTTGCTATGGCTGCTCAGGCAAGATGGTATTAACATTGTTGAGTAATTTAGTCCAAGAAAGTAGGGGAGATGCAGCACAGGAGAGGGCTAATGGGGAGGCAGCTGAGATTAGACCAGAAGCTGGGAGTCCCCTCACCTGTATTTACTCAACCAACTTTCACTAAGAATCTGCCTGCTCCCAGTACTGTGCAAAGTGATGGGTCAGAGCTCACACCAGGGGCTTTTCTGACCATAGGATTGAACTTGATGTGAACTATAGGGTTGTAGAAAAAAAGATGGCCTGGGTTTAAATCTTGGATTTGTTGGCTATTTCTTTCTGACAATGGGCAAGCCACTTAGCTTCTCAGAGTATCAGTAATTCCATTTTCTAAAGAAGAGATAGGGGGCTTCCCCAGTGGTGCAGTGGTTGAGAGCCCGCCTGCCGATGCAGGGCACACGGGTTCGTGCCCCGGTCCGGGAGGATCCCACATGCCGTGGAGCGGCTGCGCCCGTAAGCCATGGCCGCTGAGCCTGCGCATCCGGAGCCTGTGCTCCACAACGGGAGAGGCCACAAGAGTGAGAGGCCCACGTACCACAAAAAAAAAAAAAAGAAATGGGATCAGCTGTTCTACATGGTTAGTTCTACTACTCTGGCTCTCACCTTCTAGAATTCTGTCTCACTGGGAGTGGAGGGTGGGTCCTGCCTAAGGAAAAGTTTGTTTTTGAGCTTGATTTTTACCTCAAGGCTGCTCTACCTGGCAAGATGGGAGGAGAGAGTTACATAAATGTGGGAAAACTTCGCAGGAGAAAATTAATCCTATCGTTCACTCAGAAAACTTGCAAATAAACCTTTAAAGGAACAAAATATTTGCATTCTTATACTGTCATTTGATGGTGTTATTCATGAATACCTCACAAATGGTAGGAAAGAACTCACTTTAGCAGTTTAAACAAAGAGGGGTCCATCGTGAATTATTTTCTAAGGAGATTGACTAGGTATTCATAGTAAATGCAGTCTTAAGAGGCAAAACAATCATTTGCCCAGTGTCACAGATGCAATAGTCCATGTTTATATGTTTTGATGTTGGAACCAGTTTTGTTAATTTCTCTATTCCTAGCACCTAGCAGCACAAAGTAGACATTCAATGGACATAATAGTCCTTGTTCTCCAAATGGAATTCCCTTCATGTCACCTGCTTAAAAAACAGAGACAAAACAACCAAATTTTAATACTGACATTGTTCCCTAAGTTGTTAGAGAACTAGGTTTCATTATTTTCAATAAATTCAGTGGAAGTTGTCCTCACCTTCGGAGTTAGCAATTTAAGCTTCTGACTTTCCCGGGCATGGTGGTGCCTCTGTGTTCAGTCTAATTTGGCCTCAATGTCAGTCTTCATGGGCAGTTTACATGTACAAGGGCAGTGGACATAGCAGAGGTGGAGGTGCAAGCTGCAGGCCAGGGTGGGATTCAAGTTCCAGCTCTGTCACTCATGACCTCGTAACTTCTGCAAGGTGCTAACCTCTCTAAGCCCAGTTTCCTCATCTGTAAAATAGGGAAGATACTATTATCTACCTCATAGAGTCATTGTGAAGATTAATTTTGAAAATGCATTAAAGTACACAGTGACTGGCACAGAAAGTTAAAAGCACAGAAGATGTTGGCTTAAAGAACTGACAGTCATGGGCAGGAAGGAGAACTCTCTATTTCTTTTATGTTTTCAGGGTCCACACAGCACATTATAAATTATTTTTATATTTTTATAATTCTTTTCAATATTATAACTATTCTAAATCTTATCATCAAACAACTTAAGTGTCCATTGATGAATGAATGGATAAAGAAGTAGTGGCACATATATACACACAATGGAATATTATTCAGCCATAAAAAAATTAGGAAATCCTACCATCTGCAACAACATGGATAGACCGTGAGGGCATTATGCTAAGTGAAGTAAGTCAGACAGAGAAAGACAAATGCTATGTGATCTCAAACTCACAGAACCATGGAAAAAGAGATCAGACTCTTGTGGTTACCAGAGGCAGAGGGTGGAGGGAGGGGGAATTGGAAGAAGGTGGTGGCAAGGTGCAAACTCCAGTTACAGAATAACTAAGTACTAGGGATGTAATGTACAACATGATGACTATAGCTAACACTGCTGTATGATATATAGGAAAGTTAAGAGAGTAAATCCTAAGAGTTCTCATCACAAGGAGAAACTTTTTTTTCCTTTTTTTCTTTTCTTCTTTCTTTTCTTTTTATTGTATCTACATGAGAAGATACTGTTAGCAGAATCTATTGTGGTAATCATTTCACAATATATGTGAATCTAACTGTCATGCCGGATGCCTTAAACTTATACAGTGATGTATGCCAATGATTTCTCAGTAAAACTGGGAAAAAAAAACCTTATCATCATATTTTTGTACTTTAAGCCCCTCCATGGACTTTATCAGGAGACTGAAGCTCCTGAACCATGGAATAGGTACCCGCTCAACCTGAGAAGTCATTAATTTGTCTTTCAGATGTCCTTTTAGAAACCACCAATGCATCAATGGAGTGCTTACAAAGTTTGGAAAAAAAACAAGTATAAAAGATGTATGGGGTTCGAGGAAGATCCCACATGCTGTGGAGCACCTAAGCCAGTGTGCCACAACTACTGAGCCTGCTCTCTAGAGCCCACGAGCCACAACTACTGAAGCCCGTGCACCTAGAGCCCATGCTCCGCAACAAGAGAAGCCACCGCAATGAGAAGCCCGTGCACCGCCACAACTAGAGAAAGCCCGCATGGAGCAACGAAGACCCAACACAGCCAACAAAAAAAAAAGGTGTATGCAGTAAAGAGAGGCAGGAAAAAGAAAAAATACAATTAAAGCCTTAATTCTTTAAGAAGTCATCTCATACATCTGTGCTTATAAACCATAACATATTCTTTGTGAAATAATGCTTAAAATCTTTGAGGATATACATATAATTTCTTCAAAGCCTTGCCAAGAAATGAAACATAAATAAGTTCTTGATACTAATATAAATATTTTAAAAGTCTTTCCAGTGAACCTAAACACTACACTTCCTTGTATTTTCCCAGTCTCCCTCCTTCAAGTGAGCACTCTTGTTTTCTTTAGATCCCAAAGGCACTTTGAATTTACATACTGGTGATCAGAGAGTAAAATTTTAAGAGTTTCCTCACTAAAGCATTTAGGAATATATTAAATCGTTGTGCCCAGACAGAAACTGTGTGGAAATAAGCTAGCTTGACCTCAAGTTACTGGAAACGTGGTGAGCAGAGAACAGCAAGTTCCCAAAAGAGATCTCCAGCAGGGTGACTGTTGTGTTCTTGAAGAAGGGAGAAAGATATGAGCTGTATGCTAGGGAAGGTTTTGGCCATAGTTATATTGAAAATAGAAAGGTAAATCTGTCTCATTAAGCCTCATTGTTTGTTGAATCAAATACGCATCTCATGATCTCACTTTCTCTTGAGAGTTTTGGAGCGGCAGCGGGGAGGTGGAAGGATATCCTCACTTGTTGACACACTGGAGACTGAAGTTACAGTAACCTGGGGTGGAGTGAAGCATCCCAGCTTCTCTGAGATGTTTGCAGAGGATTTTCCAGGGACCAGAGGGCTTCTCTGAAGTTTACACACATGTGCAACTTCCTATGTCCACTCCTACAGACCCAAGGTTTCCCCTCATTTTCTGGGATTCCAAATCTCATCCTCCTTGTAACAGTTATGTTCTCAGAAGCATGACTCACTTTTTTCTCCTGGGTCTGGCAGTTGGAACGGAGAAGCAGAACAGAACAAAGCTAGAGATCTAAGCAAGTGAAGTGGCCCCTCTATTTTCTTTGTCTATGTTGGCATAAAAATCTTGACTTGGGACTTCCCTGGTGGTACAGTGGTTAAGAATCCACCTGCCAATGCAGGGGACATGGATCTGAGCCCTGGTCCGGGAAGATCCCACATGCTGCAGAGTAACTAAGCCCGTGCACAACAACTGTGCTCTAAAGTCCATGAGCCACAACTAATGAGCCCACACACCGCAACTACTGAAGCCCGCGTGCCTAGAGCCCGTGCTCCACAACAAGAGAAGCCGCCACAATGAGAAGCCCACGCACCACAATGAAGAGTAGCCCCCGCTCACCGCAACTAGAGAAAGCCAGTGAGCAGCAAAGAAGACCCAAGGCAGCCAAAAGTAAAATAAATTAAAAATGACTATCTTAAAAAAAAAAAAGCTTGACTTGTCTCTCTCAAATACATGATTATTTTTTTTAAAACTTTCCCAAACCAAACAATAACCATTGGTTCACAGTGTATGGCCCAAACACCCATCAGTAATAGAATGAATTATCTGGGGCATGTTCCCCACAGTGGAGAGTGCATTACAGGGCTTGGAAGGAACAGCCCTCACTGGTGCATCAATATGGTGACTCTCAAACATGAGGGTGAGTGAAGGCAGACAGATACTAAAGGGGTCATTTTATGTGCTTCCTTTTACAGAAAACATAGAAACAGGCAAAATAATCAGTTTGGGATTGTCCTTTGGGAAAGAAGTCTAAGTGGGTCTTCCGGGCAGTTGGTGATAATCTGGTTTTCTTTGTTTTGAGTGCCAGTTACACAGCCGTGTTCTTTGTAAAAAGTCGTCCACCTGTACACTGATAATATGCACACTTTCTGTACGTTTCATTTAATTAAGAAGCAAGCTCTTTTTTAAAAATGGGATATATGGAAAGTGCAGATTCTTTTCTGCATTCAGTCCCCCCACTTATGCTTTTGCCCTTTCTGCATTTACAATTTATGTGGAGGGAAAACCCTTTAAGACTTTTCAAAATTTTCCATGATGGCTTCTCTGGCAAACACAATCAGGTGGTTGTGGTTCTTGGAATCCTAATGATTTACAGCTTTTTTTTCCTTTAATAAATTTATTTATTTATTTATTTATGGCTATGTTGGGTCTTCGTTGCTGCACGAGGGCTTTCTCTAGTTGTGGCGAGAGGGGGTTACTCTTCCTTGCGGTGTGCGGGCTTCTCATTGTGCTGGCTTCTCTTGTTGCGGAGTACAGGCTCTAGGCACGCGGGCTTCAGTAAGTGTGGCATGCGGGCTCAGTAGTTGTGGCTCATGGGCTCTAGAGTGCAGGTTCAGTAGTTGCGGCGCACCGGCTTAGTTGCTCCGCGGTATATGGGATCTTCCTGGGCCAGCGCTCAAACCTGTGTGTCTTGCATTGGCAGGCAGATTCTTAACCACTGTGCCACAAGGGAAGTCCTGGTATCTTTTGTTATAATATTTGATTTTTGTCCTCAGCTCTTGAAATAGCGTCAGAGTAAAAACATGAAATGAATATCTTGTGTTATTCATAACAAACTACTTTCAACCACTTCTGAGTTTATGTTAATGGGATGAATTTTGGAAAGCCCCTAGATAAACACAAGACGGGGAGCTGGCTGTTAAGGGAACCAACCACACTATTAGAGGGTTGGAATTTTCAGTTCCTCCCCTCCCACTTCCAGGGAGGGGAAAGGGACTGGAGGTTAATTAATTGCCAATGGCTAATAATTTAATCAATTGTGCCTTGGAATGAAGCCTCCATAAAAACCCAAGAGGCATGGTTCGGAAAAATTCCTGTTTGTGGACGCCTGGAGGTGCTGGGAGGGTGGTGCACCTGGAGAGGGCATGGAAGCTCCGTGCCCCCTTCCCACACACCTTGTCCTATACATCTCTTCCATCTGGTTGTTCCGGAGTTGTATCCTTTTATAATACATTGTTAATATAGTAAGTAAATTGTTTTCCTGAGTTTCGTGAGCAGCTCTAGCAAATGATTGAACCCAAAGAGGGGGCGATGGGAACCTCCAGTCTATAGCCAGTGGTCAGAAGCACAGTGTGAGGTAATAGAAAAAATATATATTGGTTTCTGTCCTGGGTTCCTGGCACAGAGCTCTTAAAACCTTTTTAATTTCCTCAGTGAGAAAAGCATTAGGAACATCTTTTGATCTAATATTTGGTCTTTGACCCCAGTTCCTGACACGGAGCTCCTAAATCCCTTGGAATTTCCTGGGTGATGGGAGCATCTTTTTTCTAATGAAGTCACTCTTGGTGGGCTCCTGGATGGGGGATGGTGACCAGAAAGACCAAGCCATGTGTTAGAAGCTTTGGAATTTTCAGCTCCACCCCTTCATTCTCCAGAGAAGGGAGAGAAACTGGAAATAGAGTTATCAGTCATGCTTATGTGATGACGCTTCCATAAACATCCCAAATGTATGGGGGCTCAGAGAGCTTCTGGGGTGAACACACGGAGTTGCTGGGGAGGGGGACACCCAGAGAAGGCACGGAAACTCCACACCCTTTCCCACATCCCTTGCTCTACGCATCTCTTCCGTCTGGATATTCATCTGTACCCTTTATAATATCCTTTTCTAATAAATGGGTCAACAGTAAGTGAACTGTTTCCCTGAGTTCTCTGAGCCACTCTAGCAAATTAAGTGAACCCGAGTAGGGGGTCATGGGAACCTCTGGTTTATAGCCTATTGTTCACAAGCACAGGTAACAATCCGGACTTGCGATTGGTATTTGAAGTGGGGGACTGAGTCCTTAACCTGTGGGATCTGACGCTATCTCCAGGGAGAGAGTGTCAGAACTGAGTAAATTGTAGGATACCCAGCTGGTGTCTGAGAATTTCTTGGTGTGGGAAAAAACCTACACACCAAGGGAAGGGAAGTGACCGGAAGGGAAGTGTTCTGAGTGTCAGAAGTGAAGTATTGACAGCAGAATGTGGAGAGGAGAAACACAGGAGTTTTTTCTCCTTTATGAAGCACAAGGTTTTTCTCCTTTCTTTGTGGGGACCAGGCTGAGAAGTGTGAGAGCATAACTCCTACAAGGAGGCTAGGACTTACAGCCCCCAGATGTGATTTTTCTAAAAGAACAAACTGTCATAGTCAGACCTTCCTTTAAGAATGGATGAAGTCATCTAACGAGGGTATGTGGCACGTGGGAGTGAGAGGAGGGCAGGATGGGGAGAGCCCCGGCTGTCTGGCACAGCACATGGTGCTCTCCTTTGGCCGGACCCTTAGCTTTGACAGTGTCTCTCCCTTGATCCTGACCCAGAGGTCTTCTTATTTCTCCAAAATTCCTTGGATCCAAAGTAGAGCTAGAAAGCTCCTTCCAGCAGGACCAGGACTCCTACGTCAAAAGCTGAGACACTCTAAGCCTTTTAGTTCTGTGCAACTGCCCAAACTAGCGCCTCACTTAGATTTGGTCCTTCCCAAAGACGGTCAATCCACTGAACACTGAAAGCATTTCAGTTTGTCCATGTCTGTACCCTTGGATGTGAAACAGATTTCATGCAAAATGAAATAATTTCTTAGGATGCTTGCCTACAATCCAATACAGACTGCCAAAAACTGGTGCTGTCTTATTCAGCCAGGGCCAAAGGGCTGTTCACATTAAACACTAGACAATTGGGGGCTTCTGCTAAAGGGTCCACCTTAGCCATACCTGATACACAGGATTCTCTTTCTCTTGCCCCTCCCCAAGGCTCTCCTCCAGCCACAGGAAATGGCCCAGGACAGGCTGTTGACTCAGGGTCATGTATAGTCTGTCCAGCAAACTCTGACATGACCTAGTTCAAGATGATGGGCTCACCCAGGAGTTTCAACTAAAAATATCCAGAGGCTAAGTTAGCACAAGGAGTGGAACCCAGAAGGGGCACATTCAGAAGCAGATGAAGCTTGGACCACGCAGGGTCCGTGGTCTTAGAATCCAAAGTTAAGGTGGTAGGAGGGGGAGGTGAAACCCAAAGCATGAAGCCAGGAGCAAAAATAAGACTGAACAGAGGGAAAGAACATGGTGAAAGGTAGAAGAGCAGAAGAGCAGCTGAGAACATTCCCTGCATATTCTGTTTCTTTTCCAAGGTTACTGTGCACTTCTTATAATAAACCTGTCTTCTTTTGATTTGACCTGGATAAATATTTATTTCTTGCACTCCAAACTGGAAGAGTCAGAGCAGATGCCCGACTCCCTCCTCCACCCTTCCTTCTTTCCAGTGATTGGCATGGTGTTGGGGGTGAGGTGGGGAGGAAGATCTCACATTATTCTTGTAATGGATTCTCAGTGCTAATAGGGTTTGCTAACTCATCAGTGACCGTACAAACCTTCCAGGCCTCACACTGATTCCTCTCTAAATTACGGGACTGAATAATGATAATTCACTCCCCTCATCTCCAGTTCCCTTAGGAGTTTGTACACAGGGTTCTCCTTCCGGATGAGAAACAACTGAGGGGAATAGAGGTTGTTGCATCCCATGATTTTTTTTTTTTTTTTCCGGTATGCGGGCCCCTCACTGTTGTGGTCTCTCCCGTTGCGGAGCACAGGCTCCGGACTCGTAGGCTCAGCGGCCATGGCTCACGGGTCTAGCCGCTCCGCGGCATGTGGGATCTTCCCACACCGGGGCACAAACCCATGTCACCTGCATCGGCAGGCGGACGCTCAACCACTGCGCCACCAGGGAAGCCCACATGATTTTTTTTAAAATTTAATTTTATTTTATACAACAGGTTCTTATTAGTCATCAATTTTATACACATCAGTGTATACATGTCAATCCCAATCGCCCAATTCGTCACACCCCCCCACCCCCCCACCGCTTTCCCCCCTTGGTGTCCATACGTTTGTTCTCTACATCTGTGTCTCTATTTCTGCCCTGCAAACTGGTTCATCTATACCATTTTTCTAGATTCCACATATATATGTTAATATACAATATTTGTTTTTCTCTTTCTGACTTACTTCACTCTGTATGACAGTCTCTAGATCCATCCACGTCTCAACAAATGACCCAATTCTGTTCCTTTTTATCGCTGAGTAATATTCCATTGAATATATGTACCACAACTTCTTTATCCATTCATCTGTTGATGGGCATTTTGGTTGCTTCCATGACGTGGCTATTGTAAATAGTGCTGCAATGGACATTGGGGTGCATGTGTCTTTTTGAATTATGGTTTTCTCTGGGTATATGCCCAGTAGTGGGATTCCTGGGTCATATGGGAGTTCTATTTTTAGTTTTTTAAGGAACCTCTATACTGTTCTCCATAGTGGCTGTATCAATATACATTCCCACCAACAGTGAAAGAGGGTTCCCTTTTCTCCACACCCTCTCCAGGGTTTGTTGTTTGTAGATTTTCTGATGACCTCCATTCTAATTGGTGTGAGGTGATACCTCATCGTAGTTTTGATTTTCATTGCTCTAATAATTAGTGATGCTGAGCAGCTTTTCATGTGCTTCTTGGCCATCTGTATGTCTTCTTTGGAGAAATGTCTGTTTAGGTCTTCTGCTCATTTTTGGATTGGGTTTTTTTCTTTTTTTTTTTATTGAGCTGCATGAGCTGTTTATATATTTTAGAGATTAATCCTTTGTCTGTTGATTCATTTGCAAATATTTTCTCCCATTCTGAGGGTTGTCTTTTCATCTTGTTCGTAGTTTCCTTTGCTTTGCAAAAGCTTTGAAGTTTCATTAGGTCCCATTTCTTTATTTTTGCTCTTATTTCCATTACTCTAGGAGGTGAATCAAAAAAGATCTTGCTGCGATTTATGTCAAAGAGTGTTCTTCCTATGTTTTCCTCTAAGAGTTTTATAGTGGCCGGTCTTACATTTAGGTCTGTAATCCATTTTGAGTTTATTTTTGTGTATGGTGTTAGAGAGTGTTCTAATTTCATTCTTCTACATGTGGCTGTCCAGTTTTCCCAGCACCACTTATTGAAGAGACTGTCTTTTCTCCCTTGTATATCCTTGCCTCCTTTGTCATAGATTAGTTGACCGTAGATGAGTGGGGTTATCTCTGGGAGTTCTATCCTATTCCACTGATCTATATTTCTGGTTTTGTGCCAGTACCATATTGTCTTGATCACTGTAGCTTTGTAGTAAAGTCTGAAGTCAGGGAGTCTGATTCCTCCAGCTCCATTTTTTTCCCTCAAGCTAGCTTTGGCTATTCAGGGTCTTTTGTGTCTCCATACAAATTTCAAGATTTTTTGTTCTAGTTCTGTAAAAAATGCCATTGGCAATTTGGTAGGGATTGCATTGAATCTCTAGATTGCTTTAGGTAGTAGAGTCATTTTCACAATATTGATTCTTCCAATCCAAAAGCATGGTATAGCTCTCCATCTGTTTGTATCATCTTTAATTTCTTTCATCAGTGTCTTATAGTTTTCTGCATATAGGTCTTTTGTCTCCCTAGGTAGATTTATACCTAGGTATTTTATTCTTTTTGTTGCAATGGTAAATGAGAGTGTTTCCTTAATTTCTCTTTCAGATTTTTCATCATTAGTGCATAGGAATGCAAGAGATTTCTGTGCATTACTTTTGTATCCTGCAACTGTACCAAATTCATTGATTAGCTCTAGTAGTTTTCAGGTGGCATCTTTAGGATTCTCTGTGTATAGTATCATGTCATCTGCAAACAGTGACAGTTTTACTTCTTCTTTTCCCATTTGTATTCCTTTTATTTCTTTTTTTTCTCTGATTGTCGTGGCTAGGACTTCAGCCACTATGTTGAATAATAATGGTGAGCGTGGACATCCCTGTCTTGTTCCTGATCTTAGAGGAAATACTTTCAGTTTTTCACCATTGAGAACAATGTTGGCTGTGGGTTTGTCATATATGGCCTTTATTATGTTGAGGTAGATTCCTTCTATGCCCACTTTCTGGAGGGTTTTTATCATAAATGGGTGTTGAATTTTGTCAAAAGCTTTCTCTGCACCTATTGAGATGATCATATGATTTTTATTCTTCAATTTATTAATATGGTGTATCACATTGATTGATTTGCATATATTGAAGAATCCTTGCATTCCTGGGATAAATCCCACTTGATCATGGTGTATGATTCTTTTAATGTGTTGTTGGATTCTGTTTGCTAGTATTTTGTTGAGGATTTTTGCATCTATATTCATCAGCGATATTGGTCTTTAATATTACTTTTTCGTAGTATCTTTGTCTGGTTTTGGTATCAGGGTGATGGAGGCCTCAGAGAATGAGTTTGGGAGTGTTTCTTCCTCTGCAATTTTTTGGAAGAGTTTGAGAAGGATGGGTGTTAGCTCGTCTCTAAATGTTTGATAGAATTCACCTGTGAAGCCATCTGGCCATGGACTTTTCTTTGTTGGAAGATTTTTAATCACAGTTTCAATATCATTACTTGTGATTGGTCTGTTCATATTTTCTATTTCTTCCTGGTTCAGTCTGGATGGTTATACTTTCTAAGAATTTGTCCATTTCTACCAGGTTGTCCATTTTATTGGCATAGAGTTACTTGTAGTAGTCTCTTAGGATGCTTTGTATTTCTTTGGTGTCTGTTGTAACTTCTCCTTTTTCATTTCTAATTTTATTGTTTTGAGTCCTCTCCCTCTTTTTCTTGATGAGTCTGGCTAATGGTTTATCAATTTTGCTTATCTTCTCAAAGAACCAGCTTTTAGTTTTATTGATTTTTGCTATTGTTTTCTTTGTTTCTATTTCATTTATTTCTGCACTGATCTTTATGATTTCTTTCCTTCTACTAACTTTGGGTTTTGTTTGTTCTTCTCACTCTAGTTCCTTTTGGTGTAATCTTAGATTGTTTATTTGAGGTTTTTCTTGTTTCTTGAGGTAGGATTGTATTACTATAAACTTCCCTCTTAGAACTGCTTTTGCTGCGTCCCATAGGTTTTGGATCGTCCTGTTTTCATTGCCATTTGTCTCTAGGTATTTTTTGATTTCCTCTTTGATTTCTTCAGTGATCCCTTGGTTATTTAGTAACGTATTGTTTAGCCTCCATGTGTTTGTATTTTTAAGTTTTTTCCCCTGTAATTGATTTCTAATCTCATAGCATTGTGGTCAGAAAAGATGCTTGATATGATTTCAATTTTCTTAAATTTACCAAGGCTTGATTTGTGACCCAAGATGTGATCTATCCTGGAGAATGTTCTGTGTGCACTTGAGAGGAGAGTGTAATCTGCTGTTTTTGAATAGAATGTCCTGTAAATATCAATTAAATATATCTGTTCTATTGTGTCATTTAAAGCTTGTGTTTCCTTATTAATTTTCTCTTTGGATGATCTGTCTATTGGTGTAAGTGAGGTGTTAAAGTCCCCCTCTCTTATTGTGTTACTGTTGATTTCCTTTTTTATAGCTGTTACCAGTTGCCTTATGTATTGAGGTGCTCCTGTGTTGGGTGCATATATATTTATAATTGTTATAGCTTCTTCCTGGATTGATCCCTTGATCATTATGTAGTTGCCTTCCTTGTCTCTTGTAACATTATTTTAAAGTCTATTTTATCTGATGTGAGTATTGCTACTCCAGCTTTCTTTTGATTTCCATTTACATGGAATATCATTTTCCATCCCCTCACTTTCAGTCTGCATGTGTCCCTAGGTCTGAAGTGGGTCTCTTGTAGACAGCGTATTTATGGGTCTTGTTTTTGTATCCATTCAGCAATCTTGTGTCTTTTGGTTGGAGCATTTAACCCATTCACGTTTAAGATAATTATAGATATGTATGTTCCTATTACCATTTTCTTAACTGTTATGGGGTTGTTTTTGTAGGTCCTTTTCTTCTCTTGTGTTTCCCACTTAGAGAAGTTCCTTTAGCATTTGTTGTAGAGTTGGTTTGGTGGTGTTGAAATCTCTTAGCTTTTGCTTGTCTGTAAAGCTTTTGATTTCTCCGTTGAATCTGAATGAGATCCTTCCCGGGTAGAGTAATCTTGGTTGTAGGTTCTTCCCTTTCATCACTTTAAATATATCATGCCACTTCCTTCTGTCTTGTAGAGTTTCTGCTGAGAAATCAGCTGTTAAACTTATGGGAGTTCCCTTGTATGTTGTTTGTCATTTTTCCCTTGTTTTGTTAATAATTATTCAATTATTATTATAATTGAATAATTATAATAATTCAATTCAATAATAATTATTCAATTATTAATTAGTTAATTCAATTCAATTAATAATTCAATAATAATTATTCAATTATTAATCTCGGCATGTTTCTCCTTGGGTTTATCCTGCCTGGGACTCTCTGCACTTACTGGACTTGGGTGGCTATTTCCTTTCCCATGTTAGGGAAGTTTTCAACTATAATCTCTTCAAATATTTTCTCAGGTCCTTTCTCTCTTCTCCTTCTGGGACCCCTATAATGCGAATGTTGTTGCGTTTAATGTTGTCTCAGAGTTCTCTTAAGCTGTCTTCAATTCTTTTCATTCTTTTTTCTTTATTCTGTTCCATGGCAGTGAATTCCACCATCTGTCTTCCAGGTCACTTATCTGTCCTTCTGCCTCAGTTAATCTGCTGTTGATTGCTTCTAGTGTATTTTTCATTTCAGTCATTGTATCGTTCATCTCTGTTTGTTTGTTCTTTAACTCTTCTAAGTCTTTGTTAATCATTTCTTGCACCTTCTCAATCTTTGCTGCCATTTTCCTTCGAGGTCCTGGATCATCTTCACTATCATTATTCTGAATGCTTTTTCTGGAAGGTTGCCTATCTCCACTTCATTTAGTTGTTTTTCTGGGGTTTCATCTTGTTCCTTCACCTGGTACATAACACTCTGCCTTTGCATCTTGTCTATCTTTCTGTGAATATTTTTTTTTTCCCACAAGCTGCAAGATTGTAGTTCTTCTTGCTTCTGCTCTCTGCCCTCTGGTGGATGAGGCTATCTAAGAGGCTTGTGCAAGTTTCCTAATGGGAGGGACTGGTGGTGGGTAGAGCCGGCTGTTGCTCTGGTGGGCAGAGCTCAGTAAAACTTTAACCCACTTGTCTGCTGATGCGTGTGGCTCAGTTCCCTCCCTGTTGGTTGTTTGGCCTGAGACAACCCAACACTGGAGCCTACCCAGCTCTTTGGTGGGGCTAATGGCGGACTCCAGGAGGGCTCATGCCAAGGAGTACTTCCCAGAACTTCTGCTGCCAGTGTCCTTGTCCCCAGGGTGAGCCACAGCCACCCCTGCCTCTTCAGGAGACACTCCAAAACTAGCAGGTAGGTCTGGTTTAGTCTCCTATGGGGTCACTGCTCCTTCCCCTGGGTCCCGATGCACACACTGCTTTGTGTGTGCCCTCCAAGAGTGGAGTCTCTGTTTCCCCCGGTCTTGTCGAAGTCCTGCAATCAAATTCCACTAGTCTTCATGTCTGATTCTCTAGGAATTCCTCCCCCCATTGCCAGACCCCCAGGTTGGGAAGCCTGACATGGGCTCAGAACCTTCACTCCAGTGGGTGGACTTCTGTGGTATAAGTGTTCTCCAGTTTGTGAGTCACCCACCCAGCAGTTATGGGATTTTATTTTATTGTGCTTGTACCCCTCCTAGTATCTCATTGTGGTTTCTCCTTTGTCTTTGGATGTGGGGTATCTTTTTTGGTGAGTTTCAGTGTCTTCCTGTCGATGATTGTTCAGCAGTTAGTTGTGATTCTGGTGCTCTCGCAAGAGGGAGTGAGCGCACGTCCTTCTAGTCCACCATCTTGAACCCCAGCCGATTTTTTTCTCCTTGGGATTTTTAAGAAAGAAGAGGAGGAAATTCCTCAAGAAGGCATTTTGGATTTCTAGACTATAGGAGAAGGAAACTAGAAAAGGCTCATCACCCCACGACACAGACTAGTCTTTGATTTTGTATATCAGGCTGTTGGACATTATTAAAAAAATTTTAAAAGGCTCAGGTAGCAGCTGTGAACTTTAGGGCAGTTTCAGCTCACCTGGTGCCTACAGATCAGACTGATATCCATCAGGGACAGTCCCAGCTGAATGGGTATGAATTCCGCCCTGAGCAGGGAGAGCAGAGTGCCACACCTGTTGAGGGCAGGGCTGCCAGGACCTGTGCTACCAGGACCTGTGCTACCGGCACATGTCCCAGTGGGCTCGGCATCCTTCTATCTTCAAGGCGGGGTTTTACTGTGCAGTTGAATGCTTTATGGTTTTTTTTTTTATCCACTTAGAAGTTCACTGAAAATTGATTTCTTTAGTTGCCCTTAAGAAGAGTCCTCTAATTGTAAACTCACATTGTGAGATGAATTTAAAACAAGCCAGGCTGCTCTGATTAGCTCTGCTTCTTTCATTGCTTTCCTCCTTGAAAAGCATTTGAAGTAACTGACCGAGGAAATCATGTTTTCTTAAAACGCTGCAGCTCATTTCTTTTAATCTTATGGAAATCAGACTGTTATGGCCTTACTGCTTAGTGCTTTCAACCCTCAAAAGCAACTGCAGGACTTAACGGTGTGTTCCCTCCCCAGAGTGAATTGGACAGGACAGCTCTGGGAGGCAGCTCAATGGGAACAGTCCAGAAATTCCTAACTCACAAGCCAGGGCAGGTGCCTGCAGGCAATCTGACTCATCTCCCTCAGCCCCACTTCTGAGGGGCTCAGGAGCCGGTCACGTCGGGGGGCAGCACAATGGCTGGGACTTAGGAAGACTTAAAAAGAGAAAAAGGGGACTTCCCTGGTGGCTCAGTGGTTAAGAATCCACCTGCCAATGCAGGGGACACGGGTTCGAGCCCTGTTCCGGGAAGATCCCACGTGCCGCGGAGCAACTAAGCCTGTGCGCCACAACTACTGAAGCCCGCATGCCTAGGGCCCGTGCTCCGCAACAAGAGAAGCCACCGAAATGAGAAGCCCGAGCACCGCAATGAAGAGTAGCCCCCGATCGCTGCAACTAGAGAAAGCCCGCGGACAGCGACAAAGACACAATGCAGCCAAAAATAAGTTAATTAATAAATTAATTTTAAAAGGAAAAAGAGAAAAAAGGACTCCTGTACTCTCTGCCAAGTATGAAACAAAGGCCCATTTCTGCAGCTTCTCTTTGGTTATCCTGCCTCTGTTCTGGAATAATTTGCTCCATGAATAGGGTGGGCAGGAGTCCCAAGTTGCAGCTCTCATCCCATTCCCCCCCCCCCCCCCACCTCTCATAGCTCTTCTTTCATCCCCGTGGTAATTCCCATCAGAGGAATGTCCCTAGTTTACCTCAGAACAAAACCCCCTTCAGGAAAAAGTGTCCAAATAAATCCTCACAAATGAAAGCTCTGACCGGCACTGAGGCGTTCAGCACTCCTTCCCTGGTGGGAACAGGGGGCCTTGGCTCGACGGTCCCCTGGATGAATTAGGGCCGTTGCTAAACAACCATCCCTAACCCCAGCCGAGGGCCCTCAAGAGGAGAAAGATCAAGGCTGCTCATTTCCCCGTCTCTGCTCATTACCAGTCCCGGCCTTGCCTGAGCAGACGGCTTACGTAACGATGTCCTCGGGCTTGCTCTGGCCCTAATGGTGTCCTGGTGACAGAGCGGCCAAGATCAGCGGTGGCCTCAAAGCATGCTGGGGGCACCTGCTGCAGGCCTCGTGAGCTGTCCAGGGCAGCAGAGCAGTACCAGGGGCCCACCGCACACAGCACAGCTTTAGATACGGTATTGCCTTTAAGCCACCGATCCCCGGGAAGAGGGTGTTAGCTCTGCTTTACAGATGATGGACCCCAAGAGGTGAACCGACTGAGCTAAGATCACACAGAGAACGAGCTGCTCAGTCAGGGGTGCAGGACCCATTCCTCGGCGTCCACTGCAGCTGCTGGACTTTGGCAGCACTGTGGGGCAGGAAGTGCGGCAGCCACTACACAGGTACCGGTGTTCATTAACAGACGAAATATTTGCAGATTGAAAACTCCTGTTGAGTTACTCACCAGCCGATCATGATTTGATTTCTTTCTGGCCGCAGGAGTTTACTGTTTATCCACATAGTTATGCTCATCTAGTGTTCACGGGACCGCTTCACACAGAGGTCTTCATGGTGGGTGAGGAGACAATTACCCTCTCACCTCCCCTCAACACACCCTCCCCAGTCCACCATGCAACAATAACCCATGTGCACTGTAGTTCAAATTTACGCCCCTCTTTTTTTTAATTTTTTTTGCGGTACGCGGGCCTCTTACCGCCGCGGCCTCCCCCGCCGCGGAGCACAGGCTCCGGACGCGCAGGCCCAGCGGCCACGGCTCACGGGCCCAGCCGCTCCGCGGCACGCGAGACCCTCCCGGATCAGGGCACGAACCCGCGTCCCCCACATCGGCAGGTGGACTCCCAACCACTGCGCCACCAGGGAAGCCCTTACGCCCCTCTTTGTCTGCCTGAAAGCACTTATCATCATCTGAGACTCTTCTCAGTGAAGCTTTCACGATTCTTCCAGGCAGTCTGTTCCTCCCCTCCCTGCTCTCAGAGCCCTCTGGGTGCTGTGGTGGGCACTGCAATACACCACCCTGATCCCCCTAGTCCCTGGACTTGTTGCCCCGGCTGCTGGAAGTGCTATCGGCAGACAGCCATCAGCAGTCCAGCTCCCCAGGGCTTGCCCCAGCTGCCCAAGTCATGCCCCGTTCTGACGGCACACAGCCAGTGGTGGATCAGTGCAGAGCGTGAAGTGATCTCAGCCTAACTCTGAAGGGCCTTTCTAGAGCTCCCTGTGGGTCACTGACACTGTCATCAGGCCTACATTGCAGCTGGACCTCTCCCTCTGCTCATCCTTCTTCCTCCTCTGCCCTTTCACAGATGTTGATTCCAAGGGCACCCTTCGTGCTCAGCTCCATCTCAGAGTCTGCTTCCCTGGGGTTGGGGTGGGGGACAACTGCCACATTCTCCCTTAGACTTTCTCTGTACATGACTATCCTGCTCTTTCTTTAAAAAAAGTTTTTATGTTCTCATTCATATTATATTGTGCTGGAAGACAAACAATAAACAAAATAGGTAGTATATTAGACTATGATGAATGCTACAAATAAAGGAGCAAAGTTAGGAGATGATACAGAAATTAAAATTTTAAATAGGGTAGGAGAGTATATTAATTAGCTCAGGCTGCCATAACAGAACACCAGAGACTGGGTGGCTTAACAACAGAAATGCATTTTCTCACAGTTCTGGAGCCAGAAGTCTGAGGTCGGGGTACCAGCACAGTCAGCTTTTGGTGAGGACTCTCTTCCTGGCTTGCAGATGGCTGCCTTCTTTCTGTGCCCTCACACAGTGGCAAGAGAGCTCTGATGTCTCCACCTCTATAAGGGCACCAGTTCTGTCAAATCAGGGCTCTACTCTTATGATCTCACTTAACCTTAATCACCTCCTTAAAGGCCTTACCTGCAATGTAGTCACATAAGCATTTAGGGCTTCAGCATACGATTTTTGAGGGGGCACCATTCAGTCCATAGCAGTGATTTAGGGAAGACCTCCCTGAAAAGATAGCATTTAAGGGCATGTCTGAAGTATGTAGCAGAATGATGCAGGGGATTATGTGGGAAAGGATAATTCAAGGAAGAAGAAAGTATAAAAGCAAAGGTCCTGAAGCAGGAGCATCCTGGGCAGCTGTAATGGATGAGAGGCAATAGGGAGGTCAGATTATATTCAGCTGTTAGGCCATTATAAAGAAGCTGGTTTTTACTGTAAGTGAGATGGAAAGACATGGTAGCAAATACATAACAAGATGTGACTAAGTTTTAATGAGATCCCCCTGATTACTATTCTGAGACTGTACTGAAGGGGAAAAGCTGAGAAGTAGGAAAACTAGATAGAAAGCTGGTCAAATAATCCAGAGATTACAGTGACTTGCCCTTTAGATCTGAGCTTCTCAAAGGCAGGAGCTGAACCTTATTTATTTCCACCAACAGTGCCTAACCCAGGCCCTGGCATACAGTAGGCGCTTAGGAGATGTTTGTGGAATGAATGAATGTCAAAAGCCGTTGTGAGATGAGAGGAATTGAGAGACTGGGTGCCTATGGATGGGACGTCTCCGTCGGTGTCTTCTATCTCACTGCCTTCCTAGAAGAGTATGCACTTCTGTTATCCCCTCAAGCAAATCTATTGTTCAAACTGGGACTTGACTGGACTCCTTCTTCTTCCCCCAAACTCTATCTATAATCTTTGTGGACTGAAAACTGGACTTGGGGATGTGGTCTGTCAGGGGCTACTGAAGTAAGGGAAGAAGCCAGGACCAGAAGCAGTGTCAGCAGCCCAGACAATGAATGTCTAGAGGCTGGTTATTCCAGAAAAACCCTGTGCTCGGTAGCACCCTCCATTTGTAGATACTTTGCTCTTCGTTGATTTCTATTTATTTTAATCTTTATAATTTTTAAAAACACCCTGTTTCAGGTGTGATGAATGTGTTGCTCACACCTGGCCAGGTAAGTCCCCGGGTGCCCCGTGGTGGCAGCCATAGTGCTGGTCCAGATGGAAGAATGTCCGGTAGGGTTGGGGCAGGGTTAGCAATCAAGGCGAGACACTTGGGAAGAACAGCGATTCCTTTCTGGGATCTTTCCTTCAAGGCAGCTCAGATGCAGGCGTTCCCAGCTCCCTTACCCCCGACAGAGTAAGGAGGAATGAGCAGTCCTCCAAGGGGAAGAGCTCTTGTAAGCTCAACAGGAAGCACCCCAGTGCGCGCTTTGAAGCTCCATGGGCCTCAAGTCATAACCCTTCATGACCTCAGGAATGTTACATCCAGGCTTCAGTACTGTTGCCCCAGGTCTACTTCTGAAGCAGCCTGGGCCCAGCCTCAACCAGCTGTAGAGGCTCCTTGCTGGGCCTCCTTGTGGGTTAGAAGGAACTGGCCCAAAGGAAAAATCAACAGAGTCACGGGGATCGGCCTCCTCCGATGATCAGCCAGGCACATTACTTACGACATCTCCCTCTCATGTGACACCTGAGGCCTTCCTGAGGGAGGACACGCCTCTGATTTGCTGCAGGGCAGCTGTGTTTGTGTGAGGAGCAACATATCAACAGGAGTCGCCTGTGTGATGCACAGCAGGCTCATAAAGTAATCAAAATGCATCTTTATTTGTAGTTTCTCAGCGTTCTTTATGATCTGTTTACTATTGGTAACCCTTCCCTGTCCCTGAAGGAGTACTCCAGCAGGCCCCAAGAATGTGTTGCTTATTTTTAGGTAAGGGACAAGCTGAGAGTCATTTTAGGCAGTAAGTATCGACGTGGTTCAGCACCGAGCATGTCAGTCCAGGAGAGCAATCAAAACTCTGAATGTGATAAGATGCCAAACCCTGTCTCCTTCCCCAGCGGGCCCCTGTGGGCTGGCCGCCAGCTGTGGGGAGCTGCGTGCTGGTCTGTGGACTTCTCCTCTCTCTCACGGCCCTAAGAATTAGGAATATATTTTATTTTAAACATATTTACTCCAGAACATATGTTTATTTCTTTGGCACTCACCGAAAATATGGTGCATGGACATGAAAAAGAGTAAAATGTTGCACAGACCATATGAAAGCAGTAATTCACATCAATATGTAATTCATTGCCAACAATTTGAGAATTTTGGAGGCTTACTGGGAAAAAGAAGACTTTATTTTTGTTTTAACAGAATAAAATACTTTAGGCTTGTGGGAAGTTTGAAAATTTTTTCGTTGTTTAGTGGCAACTTTGAATAGATTTTTTTTTTTTTAATTATTGTGCTGGAACTTAGGTTTGGAAGATTAGTAGGTATATATGGTAACACCTCATTTATCTGGGACCATCAGGGGATGAGGCATTTCAGAGAAATCAAATATTGAAGTATTTAAGTCCTATCCTTTGAGAAACTCAAGGCCTGTGTTAAACATTTTTTTTTTTTTTTTTTTTTTTTTTGCGGTACGCGGGCCTCTCACTGTTGTGGCCTCTCCCATTGCGGAGCACAGGCTCCGGACGCGCAGGCTCAGCGGCCATGGCTCACGGGCCCAGCCGCTCCGCGGCATGTGGGATCTTCCCGGACCGGGGCACGAACCTGCGTCCCCTGCATCGGCAGGCGGACTCTCAACCACTGCGCCACCAGGGAAGCCCGTGTTAAACATTTTTGATGGAAGATTCTCCCCAATCCCTTGTGTACTCATTGCTTTCTGAAATAAGAGTGCAACGGAAATTGGGTCCCGTTTGCCCTGCTGACTTAAGAGCATCATTATGAAAACCAACTATGGGGGCATTCTGACTTTGCCCTCTTAGGCTACCAGAGTGTGTTGGCGTTTGCCCCTGCCTTCAGTGGGCTAGCGGCTGTGATCCAGTAATGCCCCTGTGTCATTGTCTGGACAAGAGCCTGAGGATGTTTTGTAAACTCTAAAGTGTGGCACCCTGTCTAGCGTTGGCAGTAGGGGTCTCCACCCCGAGAGAGCCGGGTTTGCTTAGACTTGCTTTCGTTATTCCTGCTTGCTTGTAATATGATGTCAAAAGTGATTGCAATTCAAACTGCAATCTTCATCTTGATATATGTTCTCGGACAAGTTATCTACTCCTATATGCCTTAGTTTTCCCACTAAAAAAATGGTAGTAAGAATACCTAGGGTTAAGGATTGACCCATGTCATAAGCCATAAGGTGCTATGTCATGTGGGGCTTCCCTGGTGGTCCAGTGGTTAAAACTCTGTGTTTTCACTGCAGGGCCGAGGGTTTGATCCCTGGTCAGGGAACTAAGATCCCGCATGCCACACGGCCGTCATGTCAGCTCATTTAACTAAAAAACACCTGCTCAGGCTCAACTCCAGCCCTAGACAAATATTTAATCAGAAGTACGTTTTGGATCATGTGGAGAGGAGTTGCTTACAGGAAGGGATAACTCTGGTAGACACAGCAGCAGGGTTCGGAGGGGAAGGGGTCTCCCCAAAACTTCCTCCTGTGGAGCTTCATGTGGTAGGTGAGAATTGAGGCTCAACGGCATATGCAAATTTCTTTTCTCTTCATCAGGTCACAAAGAGGGGAATGAGCACCCAAGGTATTTCTCTGAAGTGACACTGGTTTACCATTTCCATTCTCCTTGACATTTTTCGGGGGTTAAATGCCTCTGGTCAGGGATGTGTTATTATTTCAGCATTACTATCCCTTTAAGAGCTCCCGGCACCTCTGAAAAACAGCCCATGGGCTGCTTCAGCACTAAGTGGATCTGAGCTGTAATAGGGTGACCTCTGACCCTAATCCTAACACACACACCCCGGATTTATGGGCTCCCACTGGTACACAGAAGGAGGGGTGGAGAGACCAGTCAGGTTCACCAGATGGCCAATTGGCCTAGGGAGCTGTCAGATTGGGGCTTGTTACATTAACTGGGACCCAGCTCAAAGCCCAAACCTCATCAGATTCCCCCATTTTGCACAACCCTGCAATAGTAGCCACATCCTCATTGCGTAAGTTCAGGTTTAACCACAGACCAACCAATCAACGTGTGCCTTGCTAGGCAAGAAGGCAAGGAGAGGCCCAACCCACTGAAGAATGCTTTCTTTTAATAAGCAGGGGGCTTCCCTAGTGACGCATTGGTTGAGAGTCCGCCTGCTGATGCAGGGGACATGGGTACATGCCCGGTCCGGGAAGATCCCACATGCCGCAGAGCGGCTAGGCCTGTGAGCCATGGCCGCTGAACCTGTGCGTCCGGAACCTGTGCTGCGCAACGGGAGAGGCCACAACAGTGAGAGGTCCGCGTACCGCAAAAAAAAAAAAAAAAAAAATGCAGGGAGGATTTTTTGTCAGGGGGTGGTGTCAGGGGCTCCTGGGATTCCAGATTAGGACCCTGAAAGATTTTGTCATGTCACTGTTCTAATATGTGATTAAAATGATCAAGTGATTAAAATGCTGTTGTAATGCTATTATGAAATGATATTTTAGTTTGGACACATCTTTAGAAAAACTCAGGCTCCTTCTCCATAAAAGTTGACAAAACAATTTATGGAGGAAACTCACAGGCATCCAGAGAATTGAATCAATACACGTAAACCATGGAAGAAATTCTAAACGCTGAGTTGAGGGAAGGGTAGATGTTAGAAAGAAATCTTTTGTCTTGAAGTTATAGTAAAAGTAAACACAATAAATTAAATAGCCTGCAAGTTTCATGAAGCTGAACCATAAAACAATAAACACAAAATTCTGTGGTTTGGGCTACATAAAGATAAGCAATTGGGAATCTGTTTTTTTAATAACACGCTCTTTCCTGTTATAAAGAGTTTACCAAGGAATTGATGCAAATGTATTTCTGCCCACTATTCTTATATTCCCCTTTCTCACTAAAATTACCTACTTCACAGAATATGAGAATTGAATGAGATACTGTGGGTCACTAAGTTTGATGCACAAGAAAAACTAAGTAAAGAGTTAAATTGGAATCCGAATAGGACTTTTCTGCTCCCCTCCTTCTTCCTTCTCCTTTTGTTGGTTCTTATTGAGAACTGTGTGCCCTGGGCAGATGCTGAGGTGGCCCTGCTCTCCAGGGACTTTTTTTATTCATTTACCCAACCTATATTTATTGAGCTCCTACTATGTGCCAGGCTCTCTTCAAGGCTCTGGAGACTCATAAATCTATGGTATCATTTCAATTACTGTTAAATGCTATGAAGAAAGACGAAGGCGGGTAATGAGATAGAGAACAGCAGGTGGGAGTCAGGGACGATTTTATGTGGAAAAATTAGGGAAACATCTCTGGAGAAGGTGGCACTTGAGCAGAGGCCTGAATGAGGTAAGGAGTAAACCCAGGGGAGGATCTGGGCAGAGTATGTGGCAGAGACAGAAGAAACAGCACGTGCAAAGGCCCAGAGGTGGGAAACAACTAGACATGATCTTAGGAAACAAAGGCCAGGGTGTCTGGAGCTGAGTTTTTCAGCATCCTCCCCACAGCATGTTTCCCACCTAAAATGATAAGGGTATGTAGTATATATTTTATAGAGTGATTACAAAGTTGAAATGAGATAGCATGTATAAATCCCCCAGCTTAGTGCCTAGTACATTTTAAATTCTAATAAATGTAAGCTATCATCATCATCATTATCACTTGGGCTGCTCAGTGTTCCTGCTTAACCAATACACAAACCTAGCACTTCACGGGAGAGAACTCGGTGGCCGTGGAGTAGGAACCCTAAGTAGCTGTGGGTAGCTGCTCTGCCCCCTCAGGCCTTAGGTCCCAGTCACTTTTGTGGTCTGGTTACTCATGCGCCATGAGGTAATCTCCCCATTTTTTTTTTTTTGTTGTTCTTGGATATGTGAGCCATATAATTCCTTCTTCAGAAGTTGTGAAGATGAGACTCCAGCCAATAACCCGACATGAAAAGAGACCATTTTTTCATCCTCAGGCTTGGTAATGATTCCTGCCGTGAGCCAGTCATTATGGAAATGACTCAGCCTTTCTCTCCTGTGTTAATAAGATCTTACCGTCTTTGGTCTTAACTCAAACTGGCGGGGAACGATGTGGGGATCACTGAAGCTGTGCCCATGTGTCACTGTGTCACTGTTTACTTGACTACCCAGATACCATGCAAACAGGGGCCATTCCAGCTCTTTGTCTTCTTTCCAAGTTAGCTACAGTCCTCGCCCAACTCACACAATGGGCGCCCGTTACATCCGTCCTCACCTGCCAGGAAGCTGAGGCCACAGTTCTCTTTTCTCTCTAAGGGCTAATTGGGCAGTGAAAGATGGTTAGTGGGCTGAACTCAAAATAAGGCATCTGAGCTCTCTTTGCATCCCTAACATCAACAATGCCTAGTGTCTTCTTGTGAGGGGCCCACTGTGAGAACTGATCCAGGCCCAGATCTCAAATGAAACCTTCTATTAGGGTTATGAGGCGGCCCTCTGGTCTTTTTTTCAGTTGAAATTATCCTGACAGTTTTGAAGCAAACCAGAGTCCATTCATGTGTTTGACAGATGTTATGCGTTACCGTTCCAGTGCCCGGCAGTGCTAGGCATCAAGGGCGGGGAGACAAAAGGCAGTCTCTAATGCCAGGGACTTCGAGATCTAGTGTAAGGAGACTGATGAGAAAATAAATAGTTGTAGATCACCGTGATTGGTATTGTAACAGATCCCCGGGTGCTACAGAGGCACGTGGTGTGTACCTGACCCACTCTGGTGGTCAAGAAAGAATTCCTAAAGGACAGCATGCTTACATGACTCTGGAAGGGTGCACGGGCGCCATATAATCAGAGAAGGGCCAGGAAGGAGGCAGAGGGATGTTCTTAGAGAGAGAGAAAACATCCTGAAAAGCACACGTGACAAAGCGAGCTAGCTGTGACCACTAACATCCATTTTCTCCTTCTTTCTGGACCCACAGCTGGATTATACTTCCCAGCCACCCTTGCAGGTAAGTGCGGCCACATGACTGAGTTCTAGCCAGTGGCAGATGTGCGGAGGTGATGGGCGAGCCTGGCCCAGAAGATCCTATCCTGTGTGCCTTCCCACTTCAGCTAATTGGGAGCAAGGAAGAATCAGGTCACAAAGGGCCTGTGTGATGCTTGAAGGAGCTCCACAGTGAAAGGGCAGGTAGTAAGCACAGGGAAGCAATCACATTTAGTTTTTAGAATAATGGAGGTGGGATGATATTATTGACAGTGATCTAATTAGTGATTAGATATTAGTTGAATTTTACCTGAACCCTGTGCTTCCGGAAAACAGCAATGCTTAAGAAACCCCCTACCCTTTGGCTTTTCAAAATCCCCCATCTTTTGTGTTCCAGAGGCTAAACCTCAAAGGATCACCACCCTCACATATTTTGAGATAAGACACATCTCCATCCTCCCTCAAGGCTCCTGTAAGACTCAGGATGATTCCCTGTTTACCTGCCTGTATGAAACCCTAGCCCCCTTCCTTTTCTTTGAGACATTCCTCCTTAATGAACGTTCTCCCCACTGCAATAACCTGAATAAAAGCATTTCCTTCATGATCTGGGGAGTTTTGTCTTTCACATTAACACGCTAGCACTAGACTAGGAGTCAGAAGCTTCTGAGTGAAACTAGCTTCTATTTGAGAGTAGACCATCACCTGCTTTATTTTTCTTCAACAACTCTTATTATATACTAATTTATTTGTCATCAGTCATCGATGGGAATATAAACTCCTTGAGGAAAGAGCTTGTCTTCTTGACCACTGTATCCTCAAGGGTCTACAACAGATCCTGGCACACAGTAGGTGCTCAAGAATGAGGACAAGTTATGGCATGGCAACCCCCATCCCTCCTGAGCTGTCTGCCATGCTCCCCCGGCTCCTCTGTCTTTCTCTCTCTCCTTTGTCTTTCTCCCCGCTTCTCTGTGTCTCTCTGTGTCCTCTGATCCCCTCCCTCCTCTTTCTCTTTTGGGGATCTCTTTCCTAATCTCTCCCTTCCTCTTGCTTCCCCTGTCTCTTCCGTGGGCCTTGGGCCTGACAGGTCCCTACCTTCTGCCTGGATATTTATTGGGGAGGATGCAGGGTCCAGGGAGAGCGCTCCAGCTGCAGAAGGAGGGCTGAGCCAACCATGTCTGTGGGTCTGCTGGATGGCTACAGGTCTAACTTTGGACATACATTTAGTCAAGGGCTCCTTGAAAGTTCAAGATTCACTTGGAATTGGTCAAGTTGGTATTTTGGAAACAATCAATTAGACACTAAGCCTTGATCCAAGCAGGGTGCCGACCGCTGAGATGGAAAACACCCAGACCAGAACCCTGCCCTCCAGGAGCTCCTGGTCTCATTAGCCAAGGGGGTGAGGTCCATACATGATCTTCAAGGAAATAGTAGGGGAACAGACAGAATGAGGGGTGCAGGCAGTGCCAGCCCTTGAGCTCTGGAAGGGATCAGCCGCTGCTAACTTCGGGGCATGGGATCTGTGTGTGAATGGCGGCAGCCAGACAGGAGATCAGGGCTCCAGCTGCAGAAGGGAAAAGCAGCCCATCTGTGCCTGCGAGGCTCCCAGGGCCACCTGGGCCCGCGCTTAGCTGAGGAGCCTCTTCTCCTGTCAATCCCCTGCCCTGACTCCCTCCCTGCCCCCACCAAGACCCAGTAAAACCCAAATCAAAGCCTGCAGGTCTCCCCAGAGCACAGAGGGACGTGGTCAACTGGACAGCGGGACGTGGCTACATAAAGGCTCATAAAGACAGTGTCAGGCACTGCGCTAAGTACCTCAGTGAAGAGACAGTGCCTCAGCAGTCTGGCACAAGCCTTCCTGCTAGTTTCTGAATAAATATCAGCTGAATTGATTTAGATGCTAGGATGTGGCCCCAAAATCTTGATGAATAAAACCTGCAGCCCCTTCCTCTCTGGCTCAGGAAATCGTTCACATTAGCGTGCCAGGCTCTGGGGGCTGAGTGGGAGGCGGGAGCCAGCTGGGGCTTGAAGGGAAATAAGGGGGTTCATTTGTGCTCGGTGTGGACACTCCAGGCAGATGGTAAACCATCCAGCATGAAACCTGTTCATTCTGCACGCAACATGGGATTCCTTTTGTGACTCTTTTATAAACAGGATGGGCCAGAATCTTTCTGGGAAATGCCTGTGGGATTCACGTGGTCTTCTAAGGTGGGTCCTTGTAGTTCTGCTAACTCTGGGGAAGCAGAGAAGGGAGAGACTCTTTTCCTGAGCCCTGGCATTTATAAGTGTGGTTTGGGGGAAGAAAAAAAGGAGAGTGGCTGTAATGAGTAAAGTGAGAAAATGTTTCCCCAAGAGGGTGATTCTTGGCGCAAAAAGGGAATTGAGGGCTGAAGGGGTTGGCAGAAAGGGATGCGTGGGTGTCTGCTGGAGCACCTCCCGAGTTCCTTCAGGAAGAAAGCTCCCACTTCATAGCATTTTTTTTTTTTTTTTTTTTTTGGCCGTGCAGCATGTAGGATCCTAGTTCCGCAACCAGGCATAGAACCACACGCCCTGGAAGCACAGAGTCTTAACCACTGGACCACCAGGGAAGTCTCATCCCGTGTCATAGTCTTAATGACTTCCGTCCCCTCTCCCCAACAACCTGGCACAAAATACTCACCTAAGTGGTACTTCGTTCAGATCATCATACCTAACCAAAGTCTAGGTCATTGAGTCATCCCTTCCTTATCAGTGACGGTCTCCCTACTCACAGTTCACTCTTGCTGCTGACTCACAGGTGTCTCTGAAGCTGCGGTCTTTGCACCTTGGGAAGATAATTTTGTAAAACCATGTCTGCTCCCTGGCCTGAGCATTCTGAGTCATAACAGCATCTGGAACCAAAGCTCAAGGCCCAGGTTGATTAGGGCAAAGTCTCCAACTCCTTCTTCCGGATCTCCCTCCCCCATCAATCAGGACATTTAGAAAATGTGTGACAAAAGATTAACTCTACTTCTGTCTCTATAAAAATATAGCATTTTCCAGGTTCCATATTTCAATATTAAGCTATCTTAAGCTATTAAAATTTCAGCAGCAATACAGCAGCACCACGAGTCCAGGAGGCAGGGGAGAGAGAAGGAATAACTATTTCTAATATTTAGGGACTCTCCGAACTGTGCCAGGCACCATGTGGGCTTTGCACACACTTTAATGCTCACAGGAATGGGGTGTTAAGTAGTGTGATTAGCCTCATCTCACAGATGAAGAAAGTGGGGCCCAGAAAGGCTAAGTGCCACGTGCAAGTTCACACTTTTCCTTCCTCAGCTTCCTCACCTCTCTCAGCTTGCACAGAACTGAAGCAAGTGAGGGCCTTGCTCTGCGTTAGGCTTTGGCTCGAGGGAACGTTGTGACTGGTTTGACCCTCTATCCAGACCACTGACACTCTCTCCATATCAGCAATAAGCCTGTTTCACTTCCTTGTTATTCATGTGTTCACTTCAGTAGCACTTTTAATTTCCTTCAAGAAGTTTTCCTTTGCCTTCACAACTTGACTAAGTGTTTGGTGCAAGAGGCCTAGACTTTGGCCAGTTTTCCTTGGACATTCCTTCCTCACTAAGCTGAATCATTTCTATTGTTTGATTGGAAGTGAGAGGCGACTCTTCCTTTCACTTGAACACTTAGAGGCCATGGTGGGTTATTAATTGGCCTAAACTCAATACTGTTGTGTCTCAAGGAATAAGGGAGGCCCGAGGTGAGGGGGGGAGAGGGATGGAGAGTGGCAGGTCGGTGGAGCAGTGGGAACACACACCACATTTATGGGTTAAGTTTATCGTCTTATACGGGCATTTAAAACATTCACAATTGTAACATCAAAGATCACTGATCACAGGTCACCATAACAAATACAGTAATAAGGAAAAAGTTTGAAATACTGAATTATCAGACTGTAACACAGAGACATGAAGTGAACAAATGCTATTGGAAAAATGGCTCTCAGAAACTTGCCCGGTGCAGGGTTGCTACAAACCTTCAATTTGTAAAAAAAACACAAGATCTGTAAAGTGCAAAAAAGCTAAGTACGGTAAAAGGAGGTCTGCCTGTGAAGCTTTTGTGGGAGAGAGAAAAGGAGGGAGAGAGGAGAGGTCAAAGCGGTAAAAACCTTTTCTACAATTACTTGTTTATTAACCCCCCAAATACAGTTATGGTTTCAGAGAAAAACAGGAGCACAGGAAAGGAGAGAGAGAAAAAAATGTGATGTGTATGGAATTAATTAATGGACTAGATTTAAGAAGCAAGAATTTGAAAGCCTTTGGATTTAGATGCTAGAATTTGTAGCAGATTTCCTTGCCCACCAAGAAGGCTTGTTAATCCAGATTCTTTAGGGATCAAGGGGATTTCTTACATTCCTCTGGGGGCAGTGGAGTGGCTCTAGCCCGCCTCAGCCCCACTTAGGGGCAGAGCCTCCAAAGCCCCCCTGACTGAACTGCGGATAGCAAAGCCACCTCTGGATCAGCACAGAGACCAGGGTTTGCCTCGTTCAGAGAGCGGGTGGGGATCTGCTCATGAGGCAGTGCGGTTTACGGTTAATGCCTGAAGAAATGCATGAGCGCTGAACTTGGTTTTCACTTTTAAAAAAATCCGCTGACAGTTGTATTTCCTGTTAGAAAACCTTGTGGAAGGGTGAGTCTAAGGGTTCTGGACAATGAATGACAAGCATATGAGTAGCTTCCTAGGGACACAGGTGGGGATGTGATGCACGTAGATTGGGCGTTAGAGAGGCAAAGAGCTCTTGGGTGGAAACTCACCTGCCATTCACTGAGCCCCTCCCCTCCCTGGTCCCTCTCAGGTCTCCTCTCTGCTGAAAGCGTTACTAATGCTGGCCCGTGCTGATAATAATGATGAGTATATTACCAGCAACTACAGTAATTACTGTAGGGGAGGAAAAACGTTGCCTTCTTCCCTTCTGCGTTCTTCAGCTGATCTAATTATGAACTTGCCATGAGACACATTAATAGGAGAAAAAACAAACAAAAGGTTAATAGCATGTACACCTCCTGTATCCATGGGAGAGACCCAGGAAAACTAACTCCCTGAAATGGTGGAAACCCTCATCTTAAATACCATCTTCAGCTGAAGACAAAAGAAGATGTGAAAGGAGGAGGGAGTTATGAGAGTGTATCAGGAAAAGCACAGTGGTAAGAGTAAGCTTATTAGGTAGATTGAAGCCCTTTGCCTTCTCCACTGATAAAAGTTTCTAGAGATTGAGTCCTCCCCCTCTTCCTGATACAGCAAGGGAGACACCCTTACAAATACAGATTTCCCTCACACACGTAAGCATCTTTTACAAGGCGTAACTTCTGCTTGGTTTTCAGAGCTACTCCTGTGTCTGTTGTTTTTCAAAAATAACCAGCCTATACCAAAGGGGAAAGGGTGGAGGGAGGGATAAATTAGGCTGACATATACACACTACTATATATAAAATAGATAACCAACAAGGACCTACTGTATAGCCCAGGGAACTCTACTCAATATTTTGTAATAACCTATAAAGGAAAGGAATCCGAAAAAGAATATGAATATATATTATATATGAATCGTTTTGCTGAAACTAACACAACATTGTAAATCAACTATACTTCGATATAGAAAAAAAGAAAAAATTAAAAAATAAAAACAACCAGCCTAAAATAATCGTTATACCAAAGAGACCTATTTGGGGGTGGTAAATTCTGCTCCCTTACATTACCAGTTATTTAATACCTACCAAGTGTTAGGAACTGTGCTGGGAACTTGACCTATAATACCTATTTCTTAGTAACAATCCGATCCTGGAAGTAGTCCAATAAGCTTTACCTATATTATCTCTAATTCTCATAACAAGCAAAATTGGTTTCATTTCCCTCGTTCCACAGATGACGAAATAAGGAGGTGGCTGTGTGTGCAGGGCCACACAGCCTGCTGCAGACAGGGCCCCGACGTCCTTGAGGGCAAGGGTCCTGATGTAGTCCCCTTTTGTACCCCTCATGACACCGCCCCTCAGCTCACTGTCTGTAGAAGGTTCTCAGCAAATACTAACTCATTCAATGATTTAAATCAATATTTGCCTACACACCCAGGGGCAGTACTGTGGAATGTGCCTTTGGGTGTACATCTTGGTGATGGCAAAACGGGAATTCTGACATGGTCTCTGAAGAGCCCTGGGCCCCAGCGCCCAGCTGCCCGGCGCTGCCAGCAGCCGGCCGCCTCCCTCTGACCTCACTCTTCCACATCTTAGAGGATGCCAGGATTTTGAGCTAGAACTGGCCTCACAGACTGGCCCAACCCTCTTCATTTTATAGGTGTTCCCATCTATAAATTGAGATCAAAATCCGTCCCAAGTTTCATGAATTCACTGCTCGTCCTTTCTCGGAGGAAATCTTCTTACACAATAGGCGATCAAAGTAGATCAACGCATTCTTGGGCACATGTATGAAAGGCCCTGTGGGAGACAACAAAGACCTGTGAAAATTAGCCTCTGTTCTCAAGGGATGTAGAGTTTTGTTGTAGAAAAACACAATAGCCAGTGATATTAAATACTTCCCAGGGGCCCCGTCCCGTGGGGACTGTGTTCCCCCTGGAGTATATCATCTGTAACATTTAAAGCCATCAGAACCGTTTCCCAGCAAACTTTTAATTCCTAAGCAGAAGGGCCTGGAAAAATTCCCGTCTAGCCTTCCCTCCCCCTCCCCTTTTACTCTGATGCTTCTTTTTCCAAGAATACAAGGGCACACTACCTGTGTGAGTTGGCCAGGCCACTCTGCAACCAGAGAATCTGGGGGCTGGCTGGGTCCCAGCAATGGCACTCCCAGGCCTGCATGTCCTCCACATTTCTCCACATTTCTCGGGAAGGTTAGGTGAGCTTATCTGGCAGGACTCAGGCCAAAGAAATGAAAAGCCCAGACACAGTGGTTCGTCAATTCCTCCAAAGTTTACTAGCCAGGCAACGTCTACAGACACTGACATCTTAAGGCAGTAACTGGGAGTCCCTGGAGACCAACGATCTAATACCTGTGGGTGACAAATATGACTTGATGATCTGGTCTTCATTGCAAGTTCCAGAGGCTTTTTTCTCTTCTTCTTCTTTTTCCTTCTTTGACTTGTTAGGGAATTTTTCAGTAGGGTTATAGAAAAGCTTATTCCCAAGCTCAGATCTAATCAGGATTTTTCAACATCCTCCCAGTTCCCTGTGTAATAATAAATTATGTGTCATAAATAAATGCTATGACCAAATATTATTACATCGTGGGAGCAGTGTCCAGAGTGAGCCTTGCAGAAGCAGCACTTAAAGGAGCCCTGGACATCCTGGTCACAGTTCTGGGGACAAGGCAATATTCAGTTCAGGGCTTGGCCTTCTGCCCTGGAAGGAGGCCAGGCTCCAAGCTTCTTTCTCCTGAAGATGACCCCACAGTCCTCACACAAGGAGCCCTACATCCACTCATGAGCCTGCATGCTGACTGCTCCAGTAATAGAGAAAAATGGGATGTCAGGATGCTTAAACTATTGTTCATTGGTGGCTTTAGATGGACAGAAAGTCCAAGAGCCACTCTCTCGCCCGGGCGTCTTTGGAGAGCCCGTTCCAAGCCTCCCTGGAGTGAGCTCTGCTGACTTTAGCATTTACTGAGAAGCTACTAAGTGCTGCGCCTGTACCAGGCACCTTAGGAAAAGGAAGACGGTGTCACAGTTTGTATCCTTGATGGCCTCAAACGACAGGCAACCCTCCAGCTGCTGAGGCGGATGTAATTATTAACCAAAAACAGGGTAAGAGCCCACTGCTCGAATAAAGCACTCACCAAGGTCTGCTCTTCTCTTGGATTTGGGCTCGATGAGGTCCTCAAGGAGGCACTTTTTCTCTGATGTTCTCTCTTTCTAACACTTCCTACCCACCGTGGATTTAAGTGGCTGATGAGAGAAGGAAGCAAATTCAAAGTGCATGGGATGGCAGGTTACTGTGTAGACAGATGCTCCCATTCCCACGGGGGACCTCTAGGAGATGGTGTAGACCTTGCCTGGCCTTGACCCCCCAGCCTGGGTGAGGAAGCTGGGGGACGAGTTGGCCAATTCCCTCTGTCACCGGTGGAGAGAACCGACCTCCGGCAAGTCTGCCCAGCCTGTAGGCCAGCAAGTTTCCACAGACAGAGAAATCCCTCAGCCAGCGTCCCAGCATGTGTAGGCCTGAGGAAGCGGGAGTGGGAGTGGAGCTGGGCGAGGCCTCACAGCATCTGCCTCGTTCCCACAGGCCCGGGCCTGGAGCAGCGCTGCACGCCAAGAGGAGAGCCAGCAGGCGCGTGGGAAAGGTGAAATGAATACTCAGCCCAACCCTGGGAGAGAAATGCGGCCCCATGGGTGTGGGCCTCTCACCTCCACCAGGGGGTAGGGAATCGGGGACGGAGGTGTTGTTTCATACCACTCTCCCTCTCGAGAGGTTTCTTTATGAAAACACAGAAGGGCTCAGGGAAACAGGTTTGAATTAAACTTACACATGGGTCCTTCACAGCCTGAGGACAGGCTCAGAGTGTCCTGTCTCACACCATCTTCCAGTGTAACGAGCAGATGCTGGGTAGGAATGTCTCGTGGTTCCTGCTTTCCGTCCTCACGTAAGTGTTCTCCGAGACCAGGGTCCGATCTTGGGCCTCCTGGAACCTGCTCCATATTCCAAGCATCAGGGAGGGGTCCGTGTTCACGTCTATCTGGCAGGTGGAAGTTTCTGTGACTTAGAAACGGGTCTGTGAGAGGCTGTAATGAGCCAGCTTCCTGGGCATGGTGATGAGCCTTTCTGCTCATCCCACGCCACCCAGGCTCGACGGGGGCTGGAAAACCCTGGGACCGCGCTGGGGCCGAGACGTGGCCCACGTTCACGTTGGAAGTGACGCTGCCTGGATTCTGGGTGCCAAGGAGTTTGTTAGTACTTATGAGCTGCTCATCAGAATTGGGGGAAGTCAGCCCAAACTCTGGAGGGAAGGGAGGGCTGGGGAAGGAGGCTGAGTGTGTGTCTGTCTGAACATCTGGGCACATGGTCAGCAGCCCTCCAGGTGGTGGAGTCTGTGATGCCGCTCTGGGGCGGCACGGCCGGGGGGCTGCCAGGTGGCAGGGGGACCTAGGAGGAGCTGGCAGCCACTCCCTCCCCTCTTCCCCCAGGTTCTGCGTGCAGCAAAGAGAGCTGTCCGGTGTAAACCCCCTTCGTCCTCACACTAGAGCAGGCTGAAGCTCCCCGAAGCATCCTGTCAGCTCTCTCAGTTTTCAACTGCATCACAGATGCACTGTTTAATCAGGAGAGAGTAGAGGCAAGGGAAAGTACATCTTCCTTCCTGACCGAGCGCTCGCTCTGTGGTTGGGCGCCCAGCACAGTAACTGCTCTGTCCAGGGGTCTCCACAGGTAGGGGATCGTCTGGGGACACAGAGACACCTGGGACTGGGAGATGGGCGCTGGGAGAGAGCCCTGTACGGGCGGCTCAGAGGCAGGTACGAGTCGGTACACGTTCCTGTTAATGTGTTTTCATCTACACTGACAGTGCTGACTGGTGAGGCACAGGTGGAAGCCCCAGGGTGGCTCCTCTCTCAAAGCCAGTTTCTTAGCAGCTGGAAGCCCAGAGGAGGTAACGGCTGTGTCCCGGGAAGTGCCTTAAGCTCAAAGGTTTGGCTTTTCTCCACCAGCTGTTATTTTATTGTATTTAGAACAACTCTTCAGTCCTTTCCTATTTCTACTCGGATAGGACTGGGCTTTTTCCATCTTTATACACCTGAAACCTAATTCTTACAGACCTTTCTCACAGAGAATTTTATTTCAAATCGTCTATCTTGCTAGGTAGAGTGGTTGTTAAAACTGACCAAGAAGATTGCTAGAAAAGGCATCGCCAAAAGATGAGAGTTTTGAAAAGCAGCTGGAGTGGAAAGTTGAACGAAAAACGAGGCCCACATTGCGTTTGGCAACAGGAGCCGTGGGGACCTCATTATAAGGAGGGGCCAGACCACTCACTCAGGCTTCATAAGAGGCTTCAGAACCGGCCCTGCTGGCTTCCCAACCTTCACCTGGCTCCCCCCGCAACATAAGCAGGGAACCAGGGGAGGGAAGACAGAAAGGACAAGTTTTCACCAGTGCAGTGTTCACAGGGAGAGGTTACTTCCTCCCCAAAGCGACGTGGAGAGTTGGATGTGCTGGAAGACCGAGGGGGCCATGTGAGTGGGACAGAATGTGGTGAAACGGGGAAAGTTCTTGGGGGGCCCAGCATGTGTGCCTGGAGGTTTATGAAGGCAGAGGCCTGAAGGATTAGCATGGGTAGAGGTGGGAGGGGGCTTTCTGGTAGCTGCTTGGCAATGAGTCAATGAACCAGCGGGCCAAGAGAGGCAATACCCACCCGGAGAGGAGGGTAAAGACACAGACCAATGATGGCCAAAAGGAGATACAGATGTCCTAAGGTGGGCTCAGTTCAGGGGTGTGACTGGACAGGGCCCAGAGAAAACCTTGCCCCCATTTATGTGGAGACCAGCACACCAGCGCAAATTTCCAGTATCATAGGCACCCCGACCGAGCCAAGACAAGACTAACACCACCTTCCCAGCACAGTTAGATGACCAGTCGTGTTACATCGCCCTGATTCTCCCCCATCTTCTTCCCTGTCCACCCCCACCCCCAACCTAGAGCAAATTGACCCCGAAAGGGAAGGTGAAGAAAGAGAGGGCAGACTACACACACCATCCTACTTCAAGTCCTGAGCTGGAGCCTGATTATCCCATTGAGACAGGAAAGGGGAGATTTAAATTGGATCTGAGATTGGAGTTTTGACTCTGACTGGGCTGGACACTGAGTGTGACCAGTGAGTTATGGAATCTCCTTAAGACATCAGTACAGGATGGGCAGAGGTGGTGACTGGGGAAAAGAATACCTTCTCACACTTGTTCCCCACTTAGCTGAGATGCCTCAAACTGTTTTTGCAGCCATGAATTCTAGGAACTTTAAGAACATACTTTCTTCTTGAAACACAAGATCTCGAGAAAGCTAGAAAATGGAGCAACAGTGGTTTCCTTGTTTGAGGCAGAGATCTGAAAACTCTGAAACATCCCTCAATGCCTGGAGAGCTATTTCTTGAAGATGTGTCACTACACAGTGTATTAGTTTCCTACGGCTGCTGTAACAAATTACCACAGACTTAGAGGCTAATACAACACAACTTTATCACCTTACAGTTCTGTAGGTAAGAGGTCCAACATGGGTCTCCTTGGGCTGGAACCAAGGTTACCTCCTTGGGCAGGGGTACACTGAGTGCCCACAACGCACCGCTTCAACCTCCTCTCTTGCCTCCCTCCTCCACTTTTGAGGACATTGTTATCATATCGGGCTCACCTGGATAATCCAGGATTATCTCCTGATCTTAAAGGCATTTGGTTAGCAACCATAGTCATTTCATCTGTAATCCTGATTCCCCTTTGCCATGCAACCTAACACAGTCACAGGTTCTGGGGATCAGGACGTGGACAGCTTTGGTGGCCTGTATTCCCCTCCCACATGTAGCTTACACATTATTGAATTCAATTTAATTAAACAAAAATGCATGTAATCCTCACAATACACAAGCCAAGATTCAATCACATTCCATCACCTGCCTCACAGGGGTTCTGTGAACTAGAGAGGCAGTAGCCAAGAGATGGCCGGACTTTCATCATGTCTGGAGGGCCACACCAAAGCCGTCCCATCCCAATGAGACTCCAAGCAGGGGCAACAGCAGGAACACGTGCCCTGCACGCACCCCGGCGGTAAGGGGCTCGGCACCCCTTGCTGCACTCGCTGCTCTACTGACACCTGGACTTACCCTTTCCACTGATAAGCATCTTCTGTTGCAAGGGTCTGGACTGCAAAATCCCAGGCGTCCTTCACCAGTTTCAGGAGCTGCAAGATGCTGCTGACTTAGGGAAGAAGAAAGGTGGTGAAGGGCGCTGTCACCGGCACTCCTGAGTGCCGAGGCTTACCTTTCTCTTAGGGTGGAATGTTCTGCCTAAAACCTGCATTTGCACAGGTGCTATAGACAGTGTTGGAGAAAGAGTTGGAGTCAACTCCTCCTGATGTTCAGGGAGGGCTTAGGGTGGAAGGCTCTCCAGAGCCCAGCACTATGAACTCCGCCTGCTGGGATGGGGAAGGGTGCGAAATCCTTACGACTTTCCATATGTTTCAACACCGGTGTCTGTTCCCCTCCCCTCCCTGCTCAGGCTCCACTAGCCATTCTTGTCTGGCCTCCAAATACAGAAATGGGAATCCACCCCAAGCCAGGACCAGGTTCCCGAGACTTACAGGTGTCCTGGGCTGGGGGAGGTGTGAAGAGCAGGCTTCTGTAAAGCTTCACTCCCTCACACGTCGATCTATCAGTCAGGCACTCTAAGGTCAGGGGGCCCTTCTCTTATGAATGGGCCCAGCAGCTTAGGTTGGCCCTTCTGGCCCAGCGCAGCCCCTGGACATCAGAACTTTCCCGCTAATGCTTTTTCCCCTGTCCTGTCATCAGGCACTTTGAGGACACGAGCCCAGGTTCAGACCACCCTCATCTATGGAGTCTGTCCGCTGAGCCATCCATTAGTGACCCCCCTCCGCCTGGAGCAGTGCCCACCATCCCCAGGTCTTTTACACAAAAGTTCTTGTTCTTTTTCTTTTCTTGCACAATAAGCCTTAGCAGCTTGTTGGAAAGGACACAATGTTCCGTTAAGCTCTTAGGAACATAAGGACTTATTTACTCTCCTGGAGAGTAAGAAGGGCCCAGTCCTCCGTTAGAAATACAAAACCATCGGGACCGTGACCCAGCCTTCCCCCAGGAGCATTCATTCATTTAAGATGAGGTCATCTTCTCCAAAAAATGGACCAAAGGTTTTCCTCCTGAAGCACAGAAATCCACTCTCTAAGCACATTTTCTGTAATGAGTATTATTACTATCATCCTGGAAAAAATAATCACCTGTATTTGTAAATGCTTGAATAGCAAGGCTGTGTGGATAGCAGTCAAATGCAACTGTGTTTCCGACTAGAGAGACCCGTTTCTCTCATTTGGATGTGGAACCATAGCCCTACGTGACGATTTTGTCACAATTGTTTTAGAGATGAGTATACGTGGACGTTTCCCACCCCAGAAAGAACTCTGCACTAGGTCAGAAGACCTGGTTGCTCGCCTAGCTCTTTCACTGACTTGACCTTGAGCCTCAGTTCCTTCTGTCGGGGGGAGAACAGCATGATCCCGCCCGCCTGCCTGCTAGGGGCGCAGTGAACCCCTGATGAGGCCAGTGGCACAAGCACGCTGGAGGCTACACAGTGCCCTGCATCACGCGTTGGCCTTAGTGGCCCTGGAGAGAAGCGGCGGAGCAGCCCTGAGGTTTTGGCGATCCCGCCAGGCTAAGTTAACAGAGAGCATCCTGCCCAGATCCACAGAGAATAGGACAGCAGCCACAACGGCAGGGTGAGTCAGGGAGAAGCAGGGGCTGGGAGGGGGCGCCGAGCAGGAGGCCAGACCTGCTGTGACTTCCTTTCTGGCGACAGTGAGAGAGCTGCCCAACCTGGCAGCCAGGCAGGCAGGATCCGCTGCAGGGGTACATTTCCAGCAGAGGAGTCATTTAGGAAATGTCTCTACAGGGACTCCCGGCTCTCAGCCTGCCCGTTGGGCCCAAGGGTGGGGCTCCAGGGCCGCATGCCCGGGGACAGCCACAGAAGCTGTCACACCCCTGCTCGCCAAGACTCCCCCTCTAATCCTGCTCCTCCTTGAAGATGGAACCTGTGCACATTTTTTCCCTATTCGGTAAGAATTACCGGCACCTGGGCTGCATGTGACTGACTTCCTAGAGAACTACTTTCACTACATCATGCTTTACTGTGTGACATCATACGCTCACACTGAAGGTGTGAACAGAAACCATTTCGGCCCACACAGTTTTTTGTTTTTTTTTTTTTTTTTTTTTTTTTTGCGGTACGCGGGCCTCTCACTGTTGTGGCCTCTTCCGTTGCAGAGCACAGCCTCCGGACGTGCAGGCTCAGTGGCCATGGCTCACGGGCCCAGCCGCTCCGCGGCATGTGGGATCTTCCCGGACCGGGGCACGAACCCATGTCCCCTGCATCGGCAGGCGGACTCCCAACCACTACGCCACCAGGGAAGCCCACACAGTTTTACTGCAACATTAGCAGAGAATTCCCATCCCACAAAACACTCACTCAGGAGGATTAATGTTGCAAATCACCCTGCTTACCTCAGGAACTTCCCCCTCAAAACCATTAAACAAACACATGACTTTTCAATAACAAGTCTCTGGAACTCTCACTTCAAAACCCTCGCCTTTCCGTGTTCGCTAATCTTTATTACATTGAGATCCTTAGTTCTAATCAGGCTCCTGCACGGAAAGACTTGCTTTAAACTGGACCTCAGACCCACCAAACTTCTCACCTTTGAGATGCTACTGAGACTCTGTCAAGTTTGTGAAAAGCAGGCAACTCAGTTTTGCCTTTTCCAAAGGTAGTTTTGGCTGTATTTTTGGAGAGCCAGAGTTTAACAAAGGATACGCTGAGAAATATCACCTGTTTTCTGAGTCTACTAGGATATTCGTGCCCTTACCAGAAAGGCTTCTTTTCCTTTACATCTTTTTTCTCTTCACATTTACCTAATTCGTGGCATTTTGTGTATTCCTGTACACCATCCCCAGGGTGTGGAAGGAGGAAGGTATTGTAGCTGATGCTGTCAGTGTCCCACCTGGATCCCCAGGGACCACAGGTCCTGCCAAACACCAATTGCTAGAATCTGCATTTGTGCCTGAGGGTTCTCCCCCCTCCCAATTTAGATCTGGGGAAGGCTGCATAATCCGTGCTTCCTTCAGCAGCCAGGGATGCTAAGAAGTAACACATCTCCAGCGTGAGCGCTCAACTAGGGTCTCTGAATTTAGCACATGAATATCCCAGCTCCCTGGCCCTTGGGTGGAATACGTTTCCAGGCATGTGTTTTACACCTTGTCTCAGAGTTTCCCCTCAGGATTAAGCTTTAGTGGCTCACTGTGGTAGCTGACTACTTGGCTTCCTTTCCTTCCCTTCCCTGGATCTCTTTCCCACTTCCCTTTGAGTGCTACCTCTACTTCCCAAATAAACTATTTCCACTTGAATCTTTGCCTCAGGGTCTTCTTCTGGGAGAACCCAAACTAAAACAGGTATCAATAAACACAAAGGAATATAAACCAGTAAAATGTCTTACACATTACAATATTCAAATAAATGTTTATTACATTAAAGAGACAACATTGCAAAGTATATTCGCAGTGCTTAGCTCAGAGCTGGGCACATAGTACGTATTCAACAAATGCTTGGAGAGGAAGAAAAAGAGCCTAGTCAAGCATAGGCTAGATGATCACCTGGTGGGAATATTATAGAGGCGGTTGAAGAATCAATAGCTAAGTAGACAAGACAACATTTAAGGATCCATGCAGGTTTATTTCTGTGGCTGTGACTGTTGCCACAGTGGTGGTGGGAGCCTTCTAGGTGCTAAGAATGGGGGCTAGCCTGGGTTTCTCCATTAGCCTCTCATTTCCCTATTGAATTTCTTTGGTCCCATAAAATTTAAACAGCTTTATTGAGATATAATTTATATTTTATAATATTCACCCCTTTAAAGTGTAAAATTCAGTAGTTTTTAGTGTATTCACAAAGTTGTACAACTATTACCACGATTCATTTCCAGAATCTTTTCTTCACCACTCCCCTGCAAAAACGTGTACCCGTTACCAGTCACCCCCATTCCTCACTTCCCCAGCTCCTGGCAAACACTATTCTCTTTTCTGTTTCTGTAGATTTGTCTATTCTGTACAGTAATTATAAATGAAATCATATAATATGTGCTCTTTTGTGATTGGCTTCTTTCACTTGCCATAATGTTTTCAAGGTTCATCTATGTTGTAGCATGAATCAGTATTTCACCTTTTTTATTGCCAAATAGTATTCCATTGCATGGATGTACCATATTTGGCTTATCCATTCGTCAGTTGATTGAAATTTGGGCTATTTCCACTTTCTGGCTATAATACTGCTCTGAACATTCCTGTGTAAGAGTTTGTGTGATCAAATATTTTCATATATATACACCTAGGAGTGGAATTGCTGGGTCATATGGTAACTCTGTGTTGAACTTTCTGAGGAACTGCTAAACTGTTTTTCAAAGGAACTGCACTATTTTACATTCCCACCATCAATGAAGGAGGGTTCCAATCTCCCTTGTCCTCATTATTCTTGTTATTGTCATTTTTATTATTGTCATCCTAATGTGCATGAAGTGGCACCTTATTATAGTTTTTATTATATTTCCCTAATGACTAATGATGTTGAAGATCTTTTCATGTGCGTATTGAACGTTTATGTATCGTCTTATGAGACATGTCTATTCAAATCCTTGGCCTATTTTTAAATTGTGGTTTTATATGTTCTGGATATTAGACCCTTATCAGATATATGATTTGCAAATATTTTCTCCCATTCTTTGACTTGTCTTTTTACTTTATTCATAGTGTCTTTGAAGCATAAAAGTTTTCAATTTTGATGAGGTCCGACTTGTCGATTATTTGCCTTTGGTTGCTTGTGTTATTGGTGTCACATATAAGAAACCATTACCCAATCCAGGGTCATGAAAATTTACACCTATGTTTCCTTCTAAGAGTTTTATAATGTTAGTTCTTATATTTAGGTTTTTGGTCATTTTGAGTTAATTTTTGTACATGGTATGAGCTAGGAGTCCAATTTCATTCTCTTGCATGTGGATATACACTTGTCCTAGTACCATTTGTTAAAAGACTATTCTTTAACATTCCCATTTATCATTGCAACAAGAAGAATAAAATACCTAGGAATAAACCTACCTAGGGAGACAAAAGACCTGTATGCAGAAAACTATAAGACACTGATGAAAGAAATTAAAGATGATACCAACAGATGGAGAGATATACCATGTTCTTGGATTGGAAGAATCAATATTGTGAAAATGACTATACTACCCAAAGCAATCTACAGATTCAATGCAATCCCTATCAAATTACCAATGGCATTTTTTAGAGAATGAGAACAAAAAATCTTAAAATTTGTAGGAGACCCAAAAGACCCCGAATAGCCAATGCAGTCTTGAGGGGAAAAAATGGAGCTGGAGGAATCAGACTCCCTGACTTCAGACTATACTACAAAGCTACAGTAATCAAGACAATATGGTAATGGCACAAAAACAGAAACATAGATCAATGGAACAGGATAGAAAGCCCAGAGATAAATCCATGCACCTATGGTCAACTAATCTATGAAAAAGGAGGCAAGGATATACAAGGGAGAAAAGACAGTCTCTTCAATAAGTGGTGCTGGGAAAACTGGACAGCTACATGTAAAAGAATGAAATTAGAACATTCCCTAACACCATACACAAAAATAAACTCAAAATGGATTCGAGACCTAAATGTAAGACTGGACACTACAAAACTCTTAGAGGAAAACCTAGGAAGAACACTCTTTGACATAAATCACAGCAAGATCTTTTTTGATCCGTCTCCTAGAGTAATGGAAATAAAAACAAAAATCAAGAAATAGGACCTAATGAAACTTCAAAGCTTTTGCAAAGCAAAGGAAACTATGAATAAGATGAAAAGACAATCCTCAGAATGGGAGAAAATATTTGCAAATGAATCGACGGACAAAGGATTAAACTCCAAAATATATAAACAGCTCATGCAGCTCAATAAAAAAAAAAAAAAAGAAAAAAACCCAATCCAAAAATGGGCAGAAGACCTAAATAGACATTTCTCCAAAGAAGACATACAGATGGCCAAGAAGCACATGAAAAGCTGCTCAGCATCACTAATTACTAGAGCAATGCAAATCAAAACTACGATGAGGTATCACCTCACACCAATTAGAATGGGCATCATCAGAAAATCTACAAACAACAAATCCTGGAGAGGGTGTGGAGAAAAGGGAACCCTCTTGCACTGTTGGTGGGAATGTAAATTGATACAGCCACTATGGAGAACAGTATGGAGGTTCCTTAAAAAACTAAAAATAGAACTCCCATATGACCCAGCAATCCCACTACTGGGCATATACCCAGAGAAAACCATAATTCAAAAAGATACATGCACCCCAATGTTCATTGCAGCACTATTTACAATAGCCAGGTCATGGAAGCAACCTAAATGCCCATTGACAGATGAATGGATATAGAAGAAGTGGTACATTTATACAATGGAATATTACTCAGCCATAAAAAGGAACGAAATTGGGTCATTTGTAGAGACGTGGATGGATCTAGAGACTGCCATACAGAGTGAAGTAAGTCAGAAAGAGAAAAACAAATATCGTATATTAAGGCATATATGTGGAACCTAGAAAAATGGTACAGATGAACCGGTTTGCAGGGCAGAAATAGAGAACAAACGTATGGACACAAAGCGGGGAAAGCAGTGGGGGGTGGGGATGGTGGTGTGATGAATTGGGCGATTGGGATTGACATGTATACACTGATGTGTATAAAATTGATGACTAACAAGGACCTGCTGTATAAAAATAAAATAAAATAAAATTCTAAAATTAAAAAAAAAAAGACTACTCTTTCCCCTATTGAATTGTCTTGACATCCTTGTCCAAATCAATTGGCCGTAAATGTAAGAGTTTACTTCTATACCTTCAATTCTATTCCACGAATCTATATGTCTATCCTTATTCTAGTACTACACTGTCTTTATTACTGTAGCTTTGCAGTTTTGAAATCATGAAGTATGTCTTCTAACTTTGCCCTTCTTTTTCAAGATTGTTTTGGGTATCCTGGGTCCCTTGCATTTCCATATTAGTTTTAGTATGTTCATCAATTTCTGTAAAAAAAAGCCAGGTGGGTTGTTGCTAGGGATTGTGTTGGATCTGTAAATCAATTTGGGAAGTGTGACCATCTTAACAGTATTAATCCAGTTCACAAACATGGGATGTCTTTCCATGTATTTAGATCTTCAATTTTCTTCAACAATGTTTTAAAATTGTCAGTCTTGCACTTCTTTTGCTAACTTGTTCCTGAGTATTTTATTCTTTTTGATGTTATTATAACTAGAACTGTTTCTTAATTTCATTTTTGATTTTTCACTGTTAGTGTATAAAAATGCAATGGATTTTTTATGATCCCACAAAATTTTAAAGTCTGTGTTTTTCCCTACAAAATCAGGAATCATCATTTTCAATAAATATTTTCTGCATCCTAAGGCATGAGATTCTTTGAGGCCTGTTACAGAGCACTCAAATCTTGCTGCTGTTTCTGAGACAAAACAGGCGAAAAAAACATCTGGTGTTGGGAAGTGAAGCGTGTATGGTTTCCTTAGCATAGATAAGGCAGGTTTATAGGGAGTCATGAACTTTAAAAAATGAGAAGTCTTTGAGCATCAAACATAGATCTGAGGGTGCTACAAATAGGTTATAAAATGAAATATTAAGATCCAAGAGCTGGTGGTATAATAAGGGCAAAAGGAATGCATGTTAAAAACAACAACACATAAAAACCCTCTCGGAGAAAATGAGTATATGCATTCTAGTACCAGCTTTGGTCATTGGCGATGAAATTTAGAGCTTGGAGGGATCGTAGAATCATCCAGTCTGCTCCTCTGAATTTACAGATGAGAAAACTGGGTCTAGAAAAGTGTAGTGTGGGGCAGGATAAGGGAGGAAAAAGCTAAGGGTTTGGAAACAAATGACCAAAGTCATCACTCCTAGGAGACCTTAGGAGGGGTTACTTAGTCTCTGTCAACTCCAGTTCTTTCTCTGTAAAAGGGGAAAAACGCCTGCATTTTAGGGTGGTTTTAAGGACAATTATTCAATGAGTTATAGTCTTTCCCAGCACCATGTGCCAGGCTCTGTGCTTGGTGCTGAGGAGAGAGTGGAGAACAAGAGACACAGCCCGTGACCACCAGAAGAGGAGATTTAGGGTGAAGATGAAACGAGATAACAAGGCACAAGGCTCAGCATTGTGTTTCTCTGTCTCATTCCAAGTTCCAGTTAAATTTCCCAAGGGCAGGGGGCTTAGTGTCTTCATTTTTGAGTCCTGAGTGCCGAGTACAGCACCTGACACACTGAAGGTGCTCAGTAAGTGTTTATTGAGCTAAATAATTTTTTTTCTTCTTACCCCTAGGAAAAGGAGAACTTTAGACACAAAAGGGGAGAACAACGTTTGCCAGGCGAGAAGGCAGAGCATTTCAGGAGGAGGTAACGACCAACATGGAGCTTGGCGTAAGACCAGGTCCTGGGCCAAAAGAAAAGGCAAATAGTATCAGTTGAGCCAGGGATTATTTTATTTTATTTTTAAAAGAAAGCTTTTCTCTTGATAAGTTAAAATGAAAACAAACAACAACAAAAATCCTCTCCGGTCCCTTTTCCCTTCTAGTGACATCCACATACAAATGTCTTTTCTCACCAAATAAATCAGTTATTCTTAGCCAGCAAGGCTAAGTTTTAAAATAGAAGTAAATGCAATTTGTGTCAATATTACTCTGAGCGAAAAATAAAAGCATTTCTGTGCATACCATTAGAAGTTCAAGCCCACCCAAACTGGGATGGTAAGAACGATGAGGGCAATATACTGTAATTACAGGGAGAAGGGAATAACTTCAGGCTCTGGATCAGGAATTCAGGCCTGTGGGCATCACTGTAGATTTCTGCATTGGGAGGACCCCTCGTTCTTCCTTCTGGGTCCACAATAGCTTGAGGCATGCAGTCCTGCTGGGAGGGGAGATAGGGAGCAGGAACCAGGCAGAGACCACCAGAGCAGCTGATTCCCGTGAGCCGCGTGTCAGGCATTAGATAGAGCCAGCCAGCTCCCTGGTCTCTCCTTGCCTCACTAAACCAGCCCTCTTCAGACCTTATGAAAGAAAGCAAAAGAGTTGGTGTTGAAAAACATACCCAGATGGAAAGCTAAAGGGCTGGATTCGGAGTCCAGTTCTGCTTCTCACTGGGGTACAGTCTTGATGGGGGCACCTCAACTCTCTGAATTTCAGTTCCCTCATTTGTAAAATGAGAAGTCGGCCCTAGATCAGGCATGGTAAGTACCCAAGAGGCATGCTCCTTTACTGCATCTCAGCCATGCCAGACATTGCTAATCGATCACCCATCACTTCCTTTCCCACCCAGCTGCCTGAGACTCCCTTCACAGACATGCTACAGGGAGCCAACACCAAGCATTGGAACAAGTGCAGGATACAACCTACTTTCCGTCCTCCACCAGACAGTTGGGTAAGGCCTTTCTACCCTGACATTATGTGATTCTAAATCACTTTCTGTAGGCTTGCTCAGACTTCCTATTAAACTTGTCATAAGGGAGAAACTGATGATTCCGTGAAGTCAAGAAACAGCCCATGGTGGCTCTGCACAAATGCGAGTGTTGTGAATACTAGCATTTCTGTGAGTCCTCCCGACAAAGCTATCACACAGTCAGGGCTTTCAAGCTGCTGAGGGAACTCCCTGCTGAGCTTGGTCCAAGATGGTCCCTGGGGATGGATTAGGGCAGACAGGGAGAAGGAATTTTGAAAGGTTTTTTTTCTGGAATATAAACTTCTATTTCTATGCCAGGATTAATTCCATTCCATACAAGAATGGCTAGGGCAGTGTTGCTAGGAAATTAGCAGCTGTTTGTCTGGATGATTTTGGACAGGAATGTGTCACTTGTGCAATGCAAACAGGGAAGGGCTTTGAAGTGTGAGAAACTGGTCTCTGTCCAGTGCTGTTTAAGGAAACACAGCGCAGGACATTTTCGACAGAGCCAAGGTGGAGAATCTTTCCCAATGTGATCTAATTCCCTGGGGCAATGAGCACTGCCCCAGAGTCTCCTTCCATGTGCCCATCTGGTCGGTACTCATCCTCACAACTGCCACCTAGCTTTCGATCCTGAGCCTGTCTGCTGGGCGCCTGGGGCCAGAGTGACCACTGAGCTGGAAGATGACGCCTCTTTAGAAATGAGCCCTGGAAGGCTAACTCACCCCCAAAGAATCCAGCCTTTGGAACTGTAAAGTGGAGCCCTCAAGAATACCCTGACCCTCTGATGATTCCACTATATAGAGTTTAAAGACAGGCAAAGCTAATCTATTTTATTAGAGATCAGAATAGTACTGACCTTTAGGGAAGAGGGAAGGAGGAGTGATTGAGAAGTATCTTAAGGAAGCCTTCTGAGGTTCTGGTTATATTGTATGTGTTGGGCACACTTATATTTTCACCTTGCAATAACTCACTGAATTGTACACTCATGACTTTTCTATGTGTATGCTACACTTCAATAACTTTTAAGTATCTAAAAAAAAAAAAAAAGAGAGAGAGAGAGAATACCCTGACCTATCTCTAGCCTCACCTCACTGCTGCCACTCTGCATTCTCCTCCCCTGGTTTATTTTTGTCTATAACATTCACCTCTAGTTAACATCCATTTCGTTTTCATGATTTATCATTTAGAATCTCTCTCTCCTTTCTAGCATGGAAGCTCCATGAGGGCATGGATTTTTGTCTGTTTTGTTCACAGCTATCTCTTCAGTACGTAGAACAGTCTCTGGAACATAAGAGGCACCCAGTAAATATTTGTTAAATGACCAAATGCACTCATCTATTCCATATTTTATTCAACCAGAAAACTGGATTTGTTTCATCTAAGAAAATTTTTATAGAATACCTTCTGAATGCCTGGAATTATTCCCTGGTTTGGGGTTGGGGTCTGGGAAAAGTTTGAGGAGAAAACCCAAACAATGCAAGCGCTCTCTTCATTGTTTATGTATGCTCAAATCACCCTTTTGAGGTAAGTAGCCTTATCTTGGTTTCTCAGAGGAAGAAATGGAGGTTCATAGAAAGTAATTTTCCCAAACCACATAGCCACTAAGTGGTAAAGGCTGGACCTTTAAAAAAATATACAAATGCCGCCTAGAGCAGCTGTCACTGGCCCTCCTTTCTTCTCTTATCGTCTCTCCAGTTAGCTGCTTACCAGAGTGGCAAAGATGTTCTAACACTCAGGTTTTGACACAACTCCCTCAGAGAACAGAATTTTGTGTAAACAACTGCAGACTTCTTTTTTTAAAAATCTGCCTTGGTTTGAGATTTCTACGACTATAAGCTCTAAAAAGCAGAGTGATGCATCATGACACTCGCAGGATGACAGAATGTGCCTGGAGAGAGGACATTTAAGTTTAGAACCGAATTTCCCAAGCAACGACAAAGGTTCTGGAACCTCCCAGAATATTCTCGGTAGAAGTCCCACTGGATTTGCCATCTCATTTTTAGGGAATTCTTGGTTTGCACCATAAGTGAAAATCGAATCCATTTCCCGGCAAGTTTAGGCTTAGAGATTCTTAGTGATATACTCCCCTTTCCAGGCCCCCAGGAATTTAGCCTTCTAATCCCCAGACTGCAGACTGGGAACACTTAGAAATTCTTATGATTGAGAAACTGAGGACTCTACATAAACCCCTCAGCACTCAGGAAACATCCTGTGGGTGGGTTAGATCATGAGATCTCTCTGAAGGAAGTTTAACTCCTAGTTCCAAGAAAATGCCTGTTTATTTTTTCATATTACGGGGTCACTGGATGTCCGGGGTGTCAACTGAAAAATAATGTCTGACCTAAAAGTTGACAATTATGTTTTATCTGGGGCATTACTGAGAACTATAGCCCGGGATGGCAGCCTCTCAGATAGCCCTGAGGGACTGTTCCAAAGAGGTAAGGGAGGAGCCAGGATATGTAGGAGTTTTTGCTAGAAACAAAAACAAACAAACAAACAAACAAAATCCCTGTGTAGTCGAACATCAATAGATTACTGCTGGGCTTCCCTGGTGGCGCAGTGGTTGAGAGTCTGCCTGCCGATGCAGGGGTCACGGGTTCGTGCCCCGGTCCGGGAAGATCCCAAATGCCGCGGAGCGGCTGGGCCCGTGAGCCATGGCCGCTGAGCCTGCGCGTCCGGAGCCTGTGCTCCGCAACGGGAGAGGCCACAACAGTGAGAGGCCCGCGTACCGCAAAAAAAAAAAAAAAAAAAAAAAAAAAGATTACTGCTAATCACAAAAAACCCCAGACATCTCAAGTTAATGATTTTAGTACTTTTCTGTGTATGAGAAGATACAAAAGTCTGGGCTCATTGAAATTATTCCTTCCATATGCATCTTAACTAGGGCCAGTATCCAGTTTTTCTCCATCTGAAATTCCCCTCAGAATGCACTATTGGGTCAGCTGCAGTGGCTGATGCCTTTATGGCCGCAACAACCTTTGTTTACTGAAATGGCAGGTGACATTTGTCCACAGGGACAGTGGTGCCACTCATCATGTACAGGAGGGTAAGGCAGGCCAGTGGGTTTCACTGCAAGTAAATATCTTTCTAGAAAGTATTTAAATAATAAAATTTCTTCCAATAGAGTTTCTCCTATACCTTATTTATGTTAGTTTATTTTCTTTAGCTACTCAGTTTGTGAAATATCAATCATTTTAAAACTTTTTTTGCTGTTAATTTCCTTTGCTATGCTCTCAGGCAAAAACCACATCTGTTGCAGAAAGAGCCTAGATTTTGCTCATACTCTGATAAAATATGCACCTCTTTAGGCTTGATAGGAAGGAGTCAACAGCACTGTTGTAAATGCCATCATGTCCTGATAGCCCCAGCCTGGGGACCCAAAACCTGGCAGGACCAGAAAGTGACAGATGAAAAGGTGCTCAACATCATTAGGAAAATACAAATCAACACCACAACGAGATACCACTTCACACACACTAGGATGGCTAAAATAAAAGAGACATTATACAGAAAAGTGTTGGTGAAGATGTGGAGAAATTGAAACTCTCACACATTGCTAGTGGGAGTGTAAAATGGTGAAGTTCCTTTGGAAAACACTTCTTAAAAAAATTTGACATTGAGTTACCATATGGACCAGGCAACTCTACTCCTAGGTATATACTCGAGAGAAATGAAAGCATCAGTCTACACAAATATGTGTACACAAATTTCATTGCAGCATGGTTCATAATAGCCGGAAAAGTGAAACAACCTAAATGCCTATCGACTGATGAACGGGTAAACTCAATGTGATATACCCATACAATAGACGGTTACTTAGCTAGGAAAAAAAACACAAAACTACCGATACATGCTACAAAATGGATGAACCTTGAAAGCAGGCTAAATGAAAGAAGCCTATAGGCCATATATTGTGAGATTCCATCTACATGAAATGTCCAGAAGAGGCAAGTCCATAGGAACAAAAAGGAGATTAGTGGTTGCCAGGGGCTGGGAGGAGAAGAGACTGGGGAGTGACTGTAATGGGTATATTTTTCTTTCTCGGTGGATAGTGATGAAAATATTCTGGAATTAGGTAGTGGAGACGATTGCACAACTTTGCCAATATACTAAACAACACTGAATTGCACACTTTAAAATGTTGAGTTTTATGGTATGTGAATTATATCTCAATTAAAGAATCTGGTGGTGGGAGATATATCAAAAGAAAGTAATAGGGAAAAATCAATAGTACTGTTAAATTACTCTCTTTGTGTCCATTGCAAGAGCTCAGTGGATTCTTCTCTAAACACAGCACACTGAAGAGTATGAAATTATGAATCAGGGAAGAGTACATTATTCTTTACTCCCATTTTTCTCTCTGTAGTACATCACACCTTGCCCTGTTCCTGGATGCCCATGTTTGTCTTATAGTCCAGGGTTTCTCAAAGTGTCACTTTGTTCCCATTGCATCAAAAATCTCTTGTAGTGCTTGTGAAAAATTCACAAAAATTCAGTGGGGTTCACTGAAACAGAAACTCTATGTGTATGACTCTGGACTTGGCATTTTTAACAAGTCATCTAGCTATAAAAACAATACTATTATTAATAATAGCTTTTACCTATAGAATACTATGTGCAGGCGCTATTCCAAGTACTTGACATTAATTAACTCATTTATTCCTCAGTACAATCTATGATTGGGTACTCTTATTACCCCCATCTTACAGATGAATAAACTGAGGTACAAAGAGATGAAGAAACTTTCCCAAAGGCACATAACTAGTAAGTAATAGAGTCTGGAGTCAAATGCAGGCAGTCTGGCTTCAGATTTCAAGCTCTTAATCACTTCACAACACTGTCTGCTATGGTTAGAATGTTTGTGTCCCCCCAAATTCATATGTTGAAATCCTAACCCCCAAATGTGATGGTATTAGGAGGTGGGGCCTTTGGGAGGTGCTTAGGTCATGAGGGTAGAGCCTCATGACTGGGATTAGTGCCTTTATAAAAGAGGTTCCAGAGGGATCCGTAGCCCCTTCTACCATGTGAAGACAGAGAGAAGGTACCAGCTATGAACCAGGAAGAGAGCGCTCAACAGAACATGACCATGCTGACACCTTGATCTTGGACTTCCCTTCCCAGCCTCCAGAACCATGAGAAATAAATTTATGGTGTTTATAAGCTACCAGATATGTGGTATTTTGTTATTGCAGCCCAAGAGAACTAAGATACCACCTCTCCTCCCCACTGATTGTTATGCTTAAATTTGAGACTCACCGTTACAGTTATTATTTAATATATATCACTTTCATCTGCAAAGTAAATATCTATATTTCTACCTTTGACGTGAACATTTACAAAAATAAATTTTCTTAAAGGGAATGCCAAACTGGGTTGTGAGATTGTAAATTTGGAAACGGGGACATGAGAGGCTATAGTCTTGGACAAGGGGCCATGCCCACCCCTCCTGCCCCCTCATTAATTAACTCCAGTGAGGCCAACTGCCCAGAGAAGAGGCCTGGCTCCTGCAGAAGAAACCTGGCCTGGATTCCATTCCCGAAGCCTGAGCCAACCTTCCCCCACAATGTTTCTGACTCAGAGACAAGGAGAGGAGACTTGCCTGAGGGTGACACATTGCTCTTGTCACAGAGCTGGGTCAGGCCTGTTTGGAAGCCCTGGCCGGCTTTGTGCTGCCTACTGATGGCCCTGACCACTTCAGGCTGGAACTGGGTCCGCAGCTTCTGACTGGCCAGAGTTACCCACCATGTGCCCAAGGGCCACGGCTGTTTCCACATCATGTGGGACGTTCTGTGACAGCTCTCTCGGGGGCCTGCGGTGTGGGATAGAGGAAAAAGCACAGGTACAGGGTCTGGATCTGCCCCTGGGGTGGGCACATTGGTCCTGCAGACTCTGACATAGATCCTTCACCTATGAAGAGAGATCATCGTTCCCAGATGACTGGTCACAATGACATCAGTGACACTGCTTCCTAAGGTATTATGTTAGCATCATCACTGACGCTAATCGCCAATCTTTAGCTCCCAGCCTGGCCTCCCTCATCCAAAAAGGGTTGGCGTCCACTCACTCATTCAACAAATATTAACTGAATGAATGTGTGACTTCCTTTGTAGACAACGTGCAGAATTGCAAAGCGGCTAACAGGCATCTCAAATTTAACGTCATCTCACAGTCAGAGTCATAGTGGAACTCTTCCTTTCTCCCCCCAGCCTGGCCCTCTTCCAGTTTGCCCCGTCTTGTAACCTGTGCCAACATCCATTCAGTTGCTCAAGCCAAAACCTAGGAGTCATCCTTGACTTTCCTCCTCCTTCATGCCGTCCGTCAGCCACGCCTTCGAACAACACCAGAGCCCCTCCCCCACTTGTACCATTTCTGTCCTCGTTCCCTGTGACACGCCCCATCGCCCCGCCCCCGGCCATGCCAGTCTCCCTGCTTCTCTACAGGCCGTGCTGCACTCAGTAGTCAGGATGAACCACAGCCCATCACCACTCGCCTGCTGGGAAATAAAACCCAATGTTCTTGCCAGGCCAGCGAGACAACCTGGACCGCCCAGCCCCTTGCCCACCTCTCTAACCTTGTCCCCTACACGGCTCCGCCTTTCACTGCATCCCCGCCACATCAGCTCTCTACTTTCTGTCATCCCAAGGTAGCCTAGCTCGTTCCCATCTCAGGTCTTGACACCGGCTGCTCCCTCGGCCTGGAACTCTCCTTCCTCCTCCAAACATGGAGTGCCTCCTTCTCATCACCTTGGTTTCAGTTCAAAGAACATGTCCTCAGTGAAACCACCGTTCCTGTCCTGAATTACCCTCTCCTCCTTTATCCGTTCTAGTTTCTTCACAGCCCCTGCTGCAATTTGAATTTATCTGGTGTGTTTACTTCCATGTCAAGTTGTGTCATTTTCCTCAACGGTAACAGAAGCTTCTCGGGGCCAGAGGCTGGCTGGTTATCCCCAGCTCCTAAAGCCCACACATAACGGGCTCTCAATAAGGATTTCTTAAATGGATGACGTGATGTCCCTGCTACAGCACTGGTTTCAATGTATTTGACTTGTTCTAAGAAGAATATAGGAGGTTTATAGAACTGAAAATAACAAGATTTGTTAAATACGGCCTAGGAAATTAGGTTTAAAAAAGGAGGTGGGACGCTTTGGTGAATTCTTAGCTTTGCAGTGCCCCAGGGCTCTGTCCCTGGCTGCCCCTGCTCTACCTGCATTCACCCCAGTGGGCGTCTCCTCCAGTGTCCTGGCTCCAAACACCGTCAGATTGTTTACATCCAGCCAGAACTCAAGCTCGCTCATCCTCACTTGGTGTCTAACCAGCCCCTCAATCCTGGCATGTCCAAATCTGCTGCCCCATGTTCTACTACCTGGGAGGGCATGGAGCGCAAGACAGCTCCAGCCATCCAACAACTTCAGAGTCACCCTTAACTCCTCCCTTTCTTTCATACCCTCATTGCATCTGTCAACAAGTCCTATTAGCTCTACCTACAAAATATATCCAGAATACAACCCTTTCTCATCTGCTCCTACTACCAAGCTGGCTCAAGGCACCATCACCTCTGAATCCTTGTAATTGTCTCCTAATTGGTCTCCTGCTTCTACTCTTGTCTCCTTTGTCTGATCTCATTAGTCAGAGTGACTTTTGTTTAACTGTTGTCTCTCCTCTGCTCAAAACCATCACATGGCTTTTCATCTGATGCAGTGTAAGGTCCAAGTACATCACAGCCTTCCAAAGCCCAACATGGTCCTGCTTCCGGATCTGTCTGACCACCTCACTACCGCACTCACTGGCCCCACTGCAGCCACACCAGCCTTCTTGCCGTTTCTTCAATATGCCAGGCACACTCCTGCCTCGGGGATTTTGCACTTACTATTCCTTCCGTGTGGAACGTTCTTCCCCCAGGGATCCACACAGCACACTCCCTTGTCTCCTCAGGCTTTGCTCAAGTGGCATCTTCTCAGAAAATCCTTCCCAGATCCCTACTCTATTTACCATTCACCTCCTCCCACTCTCTTCGCCTTCCCCGATTTATTGTCTACTTCTTTATCACCATCTAATATAATATTACATATATGTAATGCAGATATAACATTACATATGTACCCGTATGTAATTTATCATGTATTCCCCTCACTGGAATGTAAGCTTCCTGGGGGTAGGAACTTTTGTCTGTTTTATTCAGGGTGGTATCTAGAAGAGTGCTTTTGGCATATAGAGAAATTTTCAGGTAATCTAGGAGATGGGGCTTTCCTGGAATATTGCGGAGGCTGTACCAATACAGCTTTGGAGGTTCCACTGTGGTCCATGTGAATGGCGCTCCTTGGAGTCATGCAGTGTACAGCCTGCACAACCGTATGAGGCATCCCTGTTTATGGGGCTGCTTATGTGTAGAGCCATAGGTTTTAGCCAGCAGCCAAAGCAGAGGAAGATTTGCCATGTTTATGAAGGTTCCAGTGCCAGAAAAGGACACATAACATCTCACTCACTGCAGAAATAGACTAATAGTCCTGCAGTGGGCAGGACCAAGATGCTCAGTAAGAAAGAACTTGAAGTTTGATCTAACACAGAGAACAGCCACAGAGAATGTTAGTCTGAAAATGTTTAAAGCAGGTGAAACAAAATATATCCTCCCTCGCCAACCCATACCCACTGTGAAATAGCTCAACAGGCCTCCCATTGACCAGCTCACTTGAGCAGTGTGGTTTTCCCTTCAATGCACAAATTGTAAAATCAACACCATGGTAGATGAGTGAATTACACTGCTATTTGAGATTGGGATTAGCCATAAACTAGCTAAATAGGGGCAGTTACCACAACTCACCACGGCAGCAAGTTTTTCCACTACGAAATCTGATTCTATAAACTTAACGCAGAATAGAAATATTTGCTCCACTGGGCAGCCCAGTCAGCTCTTGCACCCAAGGCTCTTAACTTGCACAGGACAGGAGAATCCACATTTCTGTGTCCATGTGTAAGAAGAACATTTCTTGAATTTTTGTGGTGAGTCAAGGATTTTTATGAGAGTTAATTTTCACACAACCCCCAATACACATTTTTTCTTTCATTTATTGGAAGATATGAAGAAACTGCATGGTAATTAAGCTGAAAAATATGTAGCGGTGATGACTAAGCAAACACCTCAGCTTTCATGATTGTGGCTGGCTGAAGTTTCCAGTAATGCATTCACTTGGGGCAAACCCTCCCGGAGAGCCTACCATGTGCCAACTCCATGGGAATAAATGTCAAGAACACATGACCCTTGACCTCAAGGGGCTCCCAACCTGGTGGGGGAGTCACAGCTTTCTCACCTGCAAAGTTATCCAGCCCTGCAAGGCAGTGCGTGCAGTGTCCACTGAGGAGAGCTGACCGTGTGTGATCCCTGTGGACAAGAGGGATCCGGGGCCTCCAAGAAAGGTGGGCTCTGAGCTGGTCTTAAAGAAGAGCAGGATGTGGAAAATTAAGGTTTCACAGAGCACAGCTGCTCACTAGCCTCCTACCTCTAGCTTATGACCTCTGTTAATAAGAGAGAAATTAAATTTGAACACCTTTGGGCCACTGTATTTTGGGGTCTCTTTGTTACAGCAGCTTAGCCAATAAGCCTAACCGATACATCTGTGGAACAGTTCTTGAGCTTACCTCCTCTGAACACATCCAGCCCAGTATGACTCCATCAGCAAGAAGGAAGGAAGGGAGCCAACAGCTCCTTGGCTACATCAATTCTAACCTCCCACTGACCTGGCCAAGCAGGAGCTTTCACTTTGTTTTAGCAATAAAGAAGCAGAGATGCAAAGGTTTTCCAAGGTCACACACAGCTAGGAGGCAGCAAAGACCAAGAACCCAGATAGTTCTGACGCTCTCTAGGACTCAAGCATAATCAACTGTAGGCAGGAAGAACCTCAAAGGACTGTATTGGGTATGCCCCAAGTATATATTCACTCAAGAGGGCAACATACAGAATCCCCGACATTCTACTGAATCCAAAGAGTTTAGCAGTCTTTGAGCACTAGAAAAGAACTTGGAAAATTTCCAGTTTAACCACTCATTTTACAGATGAAGAAACTGAGGCCTGGAGGGGTTAAGTGGTTTGTCCAAAATTCCATGTGCCTACACAGTTGATGGCCCTACTCAGCACAGCATACCGTGAACCTTATGTCCATGGCTTCAGGGACAAAAGGCAAATTAGGGCATGTGTTTTCTTGAAGACCTTCTTCGAGTCTCTCTGGGCTCAAGAAGCAGACAATGATGGAAGGTGCCCTGCATGGATGGGGGGGGACACGGGCAAAAAAGGGCCTCGGTTACTGTGGTCCAGAGCTGATGCTTGACCGAATTCTAAAGTAGGTCAACCTTGTTCTTATCCCTAAGTTTCCCTTCTGGGCCCTTTGCTCTCCTCCACGTACTGACAGGTGACAGCTTGGTAGTCATGTAAGCTGTATCCTGGGGTATGTATGTTCATTCAGGCTCTCTCTCCAGCCATCAGTGAAAAACTTTGTCTTTGTCAGAGAGATTTCAGGCCCAGCCATCAAGCAGGCACGGGGCGTTGCGAGAGGAGGAGGGAGGAGGGCTGCTGGGAAAATCTGATATGCATAATAGGGAGGCCATCTCTGCAAGCAGCCTTGGACCCTGAGGATTGTGTCCAAGCTGGTCTGTGTGCTGGGGCTCAGCACCGCCTTTCAGAAAACATGTTCCGGTGATGAAATAAGAGCTCTCATATCTGTTTAGGGAGCTCGCTGAATTTCCGAAAAGCTCCTGACTTGAGCAGGCTGAGTCAGGAGTGGGCATGTGTGTTAGGTAAACCCAGAGAGTTATTGATTTCTCAAGACTTTGTAAACTGATCCTGTGTGGGAGTATTTCCCTTTCCTTATATAGATCATTAGGGAAGACTGGACACACATCATGAATTCAATTCCTAACCAAACAAATTTCTGCCCACGCAGACAGCTCAACTCATTTTAGTACAGGCAACATCTACAAATAAAATATTTTCTTCATCTTCGAGACTGATTTGTCATTGGAACATAGGTGAGGGTCTACATGGGTCCTTTAAGTGTCCCTGTCTGGGCTGCTGTAATCCAACAAGGTACTTTTAAAAGGCACCACATTAGGGCTTCCCTGGTGGCACAGTGGTTGAGAGTCCGCCTGCCGATGCAGGGGACACGGGTTCGTGTCCCGGTCCGGGAAGATCCCACATGCCGCGGAGCAGCTGGGCCCGTGAGCCATGGCCGCTGAGCCTGCGCGTCCGGAGCCTGCGCGTCCGGAGCCTGTGCTCCGCAACAGGAGAGGCCACGACAGTGAGAGAGGCCCGCGTACGGCAAAAAAAAAAAAAAAAAAAAAAAAAAAAAAAAAAGGCACCACACAGGAAAGCCTTTAAACCTAGGTGTTCCCATTAGCTGTTTGCACTACCCCAGGGATGAAGATTGTGGATCATGTTATTATTCCCACTTGCCAGATGTGGAAACTGAGGCCCAGAATGGTGAAGAACTGGTCCAAATTCACACAGCAAGAAACAAACCATCCCCTTCCATTGCCTTTTCCCACTTTCATACAGGACGTGTTTTCTTGGGAGATAAGCCTGAAATGTCACACGTTAAAAGAGAGAATGGAGAAACCATCAAGGACCCATAGATAGTGCATTCATTTGTTCATTCATTTAAAAACTGTTACTGAGTGCCAGCTGTGAGTCAGGCACTGTTCTCAGTTATGGGGATGCAGCAGTGAATAAAGCAGGTAAGAATCCCACGGCTATTCTAGTCTTGTTCTTTGACTCTTATCCCTTTCTGGGTAATAACACCTGGCATTTACTTAGAGCTTAACAGTTTACAATGTGCTTTCCTGTACCGGCTCCTAAGACCTTCACAGCCATCGTCAGAGAGGCTAGGTGTGTTACCTGCAGGCACAGGCAAAGCTGGGATTCTGATCCAGCTCTTCTGACAGCAGTGCAGCAGGGCCTTTGCAGGTCTTCTGCACTTTCTTCTTAAACAACTAGACAAGGGTCACAGCCGCTCGAGGGGCACCAGGGAGCCTCCGAGCTACTCCACCCCCTCCCCTGCACAGTACGAGTGGTGGGGAAGAGAGTCCCCCCAGCAATTTGTCAGTTCACAGCTTGCAAAGCCAAAGGACCTGACCATAGATAGAGAAAGGATACAGGAGTTCATGCCCTTGTGACCTGTACATCACGTGGGGAAAGACCGGAGAGGGGCTGACTGGGAAGAGGGGCCACAGGAGATGGAGATGGGGGCTTTGCAGTATTAGGCTGGGGCATGTGCATGTCCACAATTCATATTTATTTGCCCAGAAAAGCAGCACTTGGCCTCCTGTGAGCGATGAGCTTTCAGGGAGGCAGTGTCCCTCTAGACCCAGGGTGGGCTTAGCCTGAAGGAGGCAGGAAGTGGGAATTGAGAGGCACACCCTTTTTTAGGGGCCTCCTTACTGTTTCCCATAGTGGCTGCACCAATTTACATTCCCACCAAAAGTGCATGAGGGTTCCCCTTTCTGCACATCCTTACCAACACTTGTTATCTCTTGTCTTTTTGATGATAGCCATTCCAACCGGTGTGAGGTGATATTGCCTTGTGGTTTTTGCATTTCCCTGATGATCAGCAATGTTGAGAATCTTTCCATGTGTCTGTCGGCCATCTGTACTCTTCTTTGGAAAAATGTCTGCTCAGGTCCTCTGCCCACTTTTTAATTGGGTTGATTGTGTTTCTGATGTTGAGTTGTATGAGTTTTTTGCATATTTTAAACATTAACCCCTTATCAGATGTATCATTTGCAAATATCTTCTCCCATTCAGTAGGCTGCCTTTCCGTTTTTTGTTGATAGTTTCCTTTGCTGTGCAAATGCTTTTTAGTTTGATCTAGTCCCATTTGTTTATTTTTGCTTCCTGTTTCCCTTGCCTGAGGAAACATATCCAAAAAAATATGACGAAGACAAATGTCAAAGAGCTTACTGCCTATGTTTTCTTCTAGGAGCTTTATGGTTTCAGGTCTTACATTTAAGTCTTTAATCCATTTGGAGTTTATTTTTATGTTTGGTGGTACACGAACTTTTAAAGGCAATATTGCCAATTTTCTGTCCAGAAAAGTTGCACCAAATTTACCTTCCATAAGCAGGAGTTAAAAGTAAAGATTTGGGGACCTTTGTAACTTTCCCATGCCTGTTATTCTTATTTGCTCCTATGGTGATTAACAATAAAACCCATAAAAAGACAAGGAGGTCCATGAAGGATGTCAGGGAACCACAAAGAGGACATTGAGAAGTTGGTCCATGTTCCCAGGCTGTGGAAAGGAACAACAGGAAATTGGATAGATGATAAAAGCTTTAAAAACACCCTGAGGGATGGAAGAAAGGCAAATGTTGGGGGGACCCATGGAGGTACCCCCCAGTGGGTGTTTTGACTCCTGAACTAAACAGAAGGCTCCCGGGGCAGGTCAGTAGCTCTGCTTCCTTTGCACTGATATCTTAGCACACAGTGGGGCTCACTCACATGGGACTGGAGGAGCATCTGGAGAGCGGATTTAAAAAATGGACACCTGCAAGAGGAAGGGAGAGTGGAACTGTTGGGCCTGGTCAGCTCCAGGGGCAGCTAGGAGAAGTGTCGGGTGGAGGAATCCTAGATGCCTGCAGATAACCAGCCAGCCCTCAGCAACCTTGGGATCATTCTCAACGAAGCATAGAAAGGTGATGATCCAGACCTTCCGGAGCGTGTCACCTAATCCGCTTTCCATCAAGCCATCAACCAGCTTTCACTGAGCAGCCGTTGAACACAGCCCAGCACTAATGCAGGGTCACAGATGAAGTGGAAGCAGTACACCTGCCTGTGAGGAACTTGCGGTCTTGGTGGGGAGACAAGACCAACGTGACCAGGAAAGCACCAGAATCCACTCCAAAGACCGTGGCAAGCGAGCGTCAGACTGTGCACTGGGAGCGAGGCGGTGCAGTGGGCGTCCCGAGGACAGAGGAGGGGTCGGCAGGACGGAGGGCTTCAGAGAGGAGGTGAGGCTCGAGCTTCGGCAATCCCAGGGTGGCCACTTTACGTCCTTGCTCCTGTGATCCTTCTGAGAGGAGGAAAAGCATCATCTGGCACTTTCTGGATCCCCTGTTCCTCCCAGCCGCCACCTGCTCCAGCATCAAGGTTCAAGGGCTACCGTGAAGGGAAAGGGAAGAAAGGAACTGACAGCAGTGGGAGAGTCAAAACACACTCCAGCCCCTCCCACCGGCCACCGTTGGTGTCTGGGCCCCAGCTGCAAAACAGGCTCTGCAGGCTGACTTGCCTTTAGGGGAAGGGGAGGCTTCCAAGTATGTCTTTTTAGAGTCCCTAGGATCAGGCAAAAAAACAAAACAAACAAAAAAAAACCCCAACAAGGCTACAGTGTCTATCAACATCCCATAGTTGGACAGCTGAGGCGCTGGCATATTGACCCTGTTTAATCACCGCCCCAACCCTCCGAGGAAAAAAGCTGATTTCAGCCCCTTGAGGAGAGAGAGAAAAAAACTAGCGGTGACCTCTCTGCGGGACTGATGATAACTCGCTCCTTATAAGGAGCCAACATAGAGCCCAGCTCGTCGCTCAGGAATGCGGCCTCCGCGTGTGTCCTTCCTCAAGTTACCTGGCGATGGGGCTCCACACCGGAGCGCAGCATTTCCGGGACAGCAGAACAGGGAGTCTCTCTTCTCACCAAGTCAGGAGAGTACTAATTGCTAGAGATAATCCTAACTATAAAGCTTCTGAGTCAGCGCTGCACTTGGATTTAATGGGGCTAATGAGTTGTTTAAAGAAAAAAAATTTTTTTTTACTAATTGAGAAACAAACTTCCTAACAGCTATATAAACACCTGCCTCACAGTGGGTTATTATTTAACCCCTAGTAAAAGAAGGGTCAAAATCTGCATAGCTCAAAGTCCACATTCCTCCAGGAGCTAACAGAGTAATCAAAACATCATTTTTTTTTTTTTTTTTTTTTGCGGTACGCGGGCCTCTCACTGTTGTGGCCTCTCCCGTTGCGGAGCACAGGCTCCGGACGCGCAGGCTCAGCGGCCATGCCTCACGGGCCCAGCTGCTCCGCGGCATGTGGGATCTTCCTGGACCGGGGCACGATCCCGCGTCCCCTGCATCGGCAGGCGGACTCTCAACCACTGCGCCACCAGGGAAGCCCAGACCATCATAATTTTAGCTATTCTTTACTTGCAATGTCTCCTCTACGTCAAATGCTTCATTTATGATCTGTTAGTTCCTATAGTAATCCAGGATGTTGAAGCTGGAGGAGAGGTTACGTCACTCGCCTGAGTTCACACAGCTAGCAGGTGGAAGCAGGGAGATTTGAACCCGAATCTTGCTGACTCCAGAGCCCACGGAGTTCTTGCAACGGGAGTCATAAACGTCTAATGCCCATGGAAGACCAGGGCCCTCTGGGCTTTGAAGTGTGAAGGAGTTTGGTCACTCCAACTTGTCCTGTTCCTCGTGAGGATTTCCCAGACCTTCAAGGAATACTTGAATGTGTGTTGCTTTTCGTTCCCATCCTGTTTCACTCAGAAAAACAAGGAACCTAAGTCAAATCCCTGGGTGCTGTTTCTGCTTGACACTGGAAGAGCCAGGCCAGCAGGGTGGTGCAGGCCTTTGTGTGAGTTGCTCCCAGGCTGGGCCTCCTTCTCCCCAGCCTCTGGCTGCCCTCCCCACGCACCCAGGCTCTGTCTCTCTGGCTCCCAGAGCTAATCAGCTGGCCAAATTCATCCTATATTTAGGGAGGCTGCCCAGACATTCTGACCCCCCACCCCTATTATTCATTCAAACAAATGTTTCATACCCATTATATATCCAAGCACAGCCCTAAGGTCTTGGGGGATAAGACAGAGATGTCCCTGCCCTCTGGGAGCTGGCATTCAGGAATGTGGAGTCAATAACCAAGTAGTTACTCAATGACTTGCTTACCTCCAATTCTGCAAAGATTGCAAAGTTGCTGAGACAGGGCGTACCTGGGTCGGGGTTGGGGGTCCTGACCGGAAATGGGGAATCAGAAAATGCTTCCCCCAGGAAGAAGACAAGACGGCTGGATGCAGAGAAAGGGCCAGAGGTACAGTATGAGGCCAGAGAGGTGAACAAGGTCCCATCTTGAGGGCCCTTTTTAGGTCTGGACTATCTTCGGAACGATGAGACTCCTTTGTAGGGCGTAGGTGATGAATTACATGTGTCTATAAGTCAGGGAAGAAGGGAATGACACCTATGCCCACAAATTTTATAAATCAAGTTGAGAACTAACAACTGCCTTTTTGGCTCTTGGTTTTTCTAAAACAGTAAATTTGTCGTAAGTTAAAGACTGTCAATTAAAGGACTCGTGGCGAGTGTTTCTTCTTGACAATATGATGATTTAAGCCCAAGCAATCCTCTCAAGAGGATGTATTCATCCACCTCTGCCAGCAGTCTGAATCTGGAAGGGTCATCCTGCATAGCTGCATTTGGAGGTAGGCCCCTCAAGGCCTATTCAGAGGGGTGGATCTGGGGGCAGGGGGTTGGGGGAGAGAGACAAGGCAAAGAGTAGATTGGTTCTGGGATCTCAAGGATGATCCCCTCCATCAAGGCTGTCAATGTGGGGTTGCTGTCCTGGGTTCTGGGAAAGCACTGAGGGACCCCCCAGACAGCATTCTCAAAGTCTGCCCTGATGTCCCCACTGAAGACCGAGGCCTTTGGTCCTTAAGCCTTTTTCCATGTGTACAATGAAGCCTTGCCCCAGAGGATCCACTGAGGTTTCTTCTCACCCTCATAGTCTGTGATCTAATCACTTAATAGAGACATGTCTTCCCCAGCTGCCTCCCTAGGACAGTGTTTGATGGGGGACAACTCTGAGAGCTAGCTGGGACCCAGAGAGGGACGGAAGGAAAAGGGGGAGAGGTGGGATATCGACAAAGACTTTTTGATCAATCGATTGGTGGGAAGGCAGCAAGACGGGACGCAACCTATGGCAACAGTACGATTCTACCCAGAGACGGTTCTGCCTTTGAGAGCTTGACTTGTCCACTTGTTCAGAAGTCACGAAGATTTAAACACATGTACATGTGCGCGCAGGTGCACATGCACACACACATTCCATACGTTTCCCCTTTAGGGGAATGTTAACACTCCTTTAAAGTGTTTTTCTTAAAATTATATTTGGAGACCACATTTTTTCAACTTGTGAGAATATATCTCCCAAATCTCAATAAATTGTGATTTGTTTTTTAAAAAAATCTTCTTCATACCATAACCAAATTGACTGTTAGCAATCAAAACACAGCAACTTGCAGTATTAGCAGCCTGGTTGCCATGCGTGTTGTGTCAAAGCCCTTTTCCTAGCATTTTGTACATTACCATACCTCTGCAAATTTTCGCTAACCTTGTCCTCTCTGGAAAGTGGGGAGTTCCGGGGAAGTGTTCTTTATACAAGCGTATTGTTGGCAGTGTGTAGTGCTACTATCACGCATTGAAAAGAATGTGAGAATAAAGGAGATAATGTCTGAAATGAAAAAAAAGTGGGAATTTCTAAACCATGTAATCAAATGTTGCCAATTCTGCTTGCCAGCTATCATGATTGATAACAAATTATCAAAAGGCCATAATTATGTGCGGCCTGGGCAATCGCCACATCCAAGAAAAACACGTCTCCAGATATCTCCAGCTCTGTGGCTTCCAGTCCAAAGCTTTGTAGAATCTCTGCCTCATGATGGGGCCCTGTTGCCAAAGGAGTAGGAGGAAACGTTTCCTTGTCTGGTAGAGTGGCTTGTGCCCTGGCTGGAACATTAGGAAACTGTTCTAGTCCAGCCAACTCTGCTCATTAATAGCTGTGTGCTTTGGCCCAGTCTCCTAACCCTTTGGAGTTGCTATTTCTTATCTCTAAAATGACAGCAACAACTCAACAACCTTTGACTGAGGACAGACTGTATGTTGGGCTGGATGGTATGTGTTAAGATATAGCTATCCGATATTAAAAAAACAAACAACCCAATCCAAAAATGGGCAGAAGACCTAAATAGACATTTCCCCAAAGAAGATATACAGATTGCCAACAGACACATGAAAAGATGCTCAACATCACTAATCATTGGAGAAATGCAAATCAAAACTACAATGAGGTATCACCTCACACCGGTCAGAATGGCCATCATCAAAAAATCTACAAACAATAAATGCTGGAGAAGGTGTGGAGAAAAGGGAACCCTCTTGCACTGTCGGTGGGAATGTAAATTGATACAGCCACTATGGAGAACAGCATGGAGGTTCCTTAAAAAACTAAAAATAGAACTCCCATACGACCCAGCAATCCCACTACTGGGCATATACCCTGAGAAAACCATAAGTCAAAAACAGTCATGTACTACAATGTTCATTGCAGCTCTATTTACAATAGCCAGGACATGGAAGCAACCTAAGTGTCCATCGACAGATGAACGGATAAAGAAGATGTGGCACATATATACAATGGAATATTACTCAGCCATAAAAAGAAACGAAATTGAGTTATTTGTAGTGAGGTGGATGGACCTAGATTCTGTCATACAGAGTGAAGTAAGTAAGAAAGAGAAAAACAAATACCACATGCTAACACATATATATGGAATATAAAAAAAAAGTTCTGAAGAACCTAGGGGCAGGACAGGAATAAAGATGTAGATGTAGAGAATGGACTTGATGACATGGGGAGGGGGAAGGGTAAGCTGGGAGGAAGTGAGAGAGTGGCATGAACATATGTACACTACCAAATGTAAAATAGATAGCTAGTGGGAAGCAGCCACATAGCACAGGGAGATCAGCTCGGTGCTTTGTGTCCACCTAGAGGGGTGGGATAGGGAGGGTGGGAGGGAGACGCAAGAGGGAGGAGATATGGGGATATATGTATATGTATAGCTGATTCACTTTGTTAGAAAGCAGAAACTAATACACCATAGTAAAGCAGTTTAGTAAATCTCTAAATCTCTATTGGATACTCCATAGTAAATCTCTATTGGATACTCCAATAGAGATGTTAAAAAAAAAGAAGATATAGCTATCAACTCAAGGAGAGTGAAGTAGTGGACACAAAACACTGGGTGAGTCCTGAGGGTGAGGTAACTCTGAATATCGGAGTATCCCTATTTACCCAGTGAGCATGTAAGATAAGATTTGGTTGATGAGAATACAAAAATGTGTCAGAATATAAATGAAATAGACACGTCTGTGTATAACAGTTCATGCATTGTTTTAATTACATATACATACTTAAAATCACATAATATGTGCTAACTTATAAATAGCGATTAAGAGGTTAATAGTTTAAATCATATATTAAAAAATCACAACCGGGTTATAATGTAGAAATATTGCTTCTACCGACTCACAATGCAGTACTTTTTTTTTTTTTTTTTTTTTGCGGTACGCGGGCCTCTCACTGCTGTGGCCTCTCCCGTTGCGGAGCACAGGCTCCGGACGCGCAGGCTCAGCGGCCATGGCTCACGGACCCAGCTGCTCCGCGGCATGTGGGATCTTCACGGACCGGGGCACGAACCTGTGTCCCCTGCATCGGCAGGCGGACTCTCAACCACTGCACCACCAGGGAAGCCCACAATGCAGTACTTTTGATCAAACTCTTCCAACGCACCTTTGACATCAGCATCTTGGTCTTCACTAGTTGTGGAGGGAGAAGGAAGATGACAAGCCACGTTACTGAGAGGCCAACAAACCCTTACAAACAAGGAAGTCCACCTCAGAATCTGAAGTCGGTTGTTCTGCTCGGATGGAATCCCCTCCACGGCTTCCTTGTGCCTTCAGGAGAGTCTGTTTCACAAGCATTCACACAGGTTGGTAGGAGTAGCTTTCTTAGGGGAAACCAAGGGAAGGGGCTGCGTTCCACAGGGTCACTGAGATGTAAAACCAGGACAGCAGCTACAGAACAGGGAGCGGAGTCAGACATGGAACTAATTCAGGGGAAGCAGGAGCTCAGAGCCAAGGCTGCCCACGAACAAGCCTCCTTTAGAATTTGCAGATATCTTTGGGGGTGACTTGTACTTTCCACCGGTCTTGGAATGGGTATTTGAGCCAACCTTGATGAGTCTTAAAGGATAAGGTGGGATTCTTTGGGTGTTGTGCGCATGGCACATACTGGACAAACTCAACCAGTTTGTCCCAGCATCTTCAGGACAGCCCTGCTGGAATCTGAGGAGTGTCTGCCCCTAAAGCAGTGCACTCTGCACTGTGTAAGCCTGGAGATAACCAGCACCTTCCCCTGTAGCCTGGCTCTCTCCCAGAGCAGTTCCACCACCAGCAGGCAGAATTCTTCAGTACAGTAATCCTTTCTCCTTTGCCCTGGGTCTCCAGTCTTCCTCAGGCTTTGCATCAATCCTGTCTCCCTGAGATGGAGGCAGTCAGATGGTGGGCCTCCCTGCCATCTGCAGGGTGTCCAGACACCTACCCTCTACCTTCAAGACACACAGAAAGAGTCCCTGAGAAGTTTAATTGCAGGTCCCAGAATCAGAGGGACCCTTTTGCTACTAATCACGGCATCCTCCCCCATCCCAATCCTAACTCCCGTTTTCCAGGGACCAGCTGGTCAAAAGAAGACTGTGGGACTTCAGGGTGTTTACCTCTCTCCTCCACCAGAGGCAGTACCTGGCTTCTCTATATCACCGCGACGTGTGATTCTTAAACAGGGTCTCTTCTTTCTCCAGACATTCAGGTGGGATTATAAAATAGAAGTTGCTGTGGTCACGGCCATAGAACCCTCGGCCTTAGACCTGGGCTTTGTCTCTCCTCCAATTTCTCCCCTTTATCTCTGCTTCCCTGGGGAATGTCTAATAGAAAAGAGCCAGGACCCCGCGCGCTCAAAGGCTCTGATGTGCCTTGACTCTCAAAGCCTTTGCAGGCTCCCCTAGCTGTCAATTTGCTCTTTTTAGGATCCTACAAGATTTCTGCCTCCTAGGTCTTCTGATCTGCCCCCTCTATTCTTCTGGGGACATGCCCCATTCCCTGGCTTTCCCCACTGGAACCCTTTTTGACAGAACTGTTGGCTTGAGTTGTTGCTAAGCCTCTGGGAACATGAAGACAAACGTAGTGAAAAAACCCTAGGTTTTAACTGCCCCCCCTCACCCCACCCTCCACCATCAACTTAATCTCTACATGCCCAGTGGCTGGAGTGTATGTAAAGTGTCCCCAGAGCCTGGTTTTGGCCTCTAACACAATTTTCTGCCTTTTGGGAAACTCCCCTTTCTCACTACCTCTTTAGACTCTGCAGATTTCACTGTGGTTCTATTCAGATTCCTACTCTGAATATCCCTAGCTAAGTTGCACTGGGCACATTGTACGTGCCAGGCACCGTGCTAAGCACTTTATGTTCATTGTCTCACCTAGGGTAGGAACTATTATTATTGTCTCGCTTTACAGAAGTGGAAACTGAGGCACTTGAGGAGAGGTTAGATAACTTTCCTACATGGCTAGAAAGGGACAGAATCATGATTAAAACACAGCTAAGTCCAGAGCCTATGCTCTTTACGTCTATGCTATACTGCATCTTACCGGGCCTTAGTATGTCTGCCAGCTATTTCCTTTACCAAAGAAAAGCACTACTTACTTCCTGCCTACCAGGTGAGTAGATGGGTATGTGTGGCTGACTGTCCTTGGCCTGACGCATGTAATGGGTATCAAGAAGCATTTGGTGGATGGACGAATGGATGGGGGGGCAGGTGAATGGATGGGTAGAGAGATGGGTGGGTAAGTGCATGACGGGTGGATGATGGGTGGACTGCCACGTGATTTAGGATCTTCTGTGCAGAAAAACATTTTGGAACACAAGGAACTCAGATAATCCCGAGCTATACACTCTCTGGAGGTTTCTTCCTTCTTTTCTCCAAATCCTACTGTTTGCTGTTCTGTTTGCAAGAGGAGGGCTTTCTGTGGGTACCTAATCCCACAGAACAAATAGAGCAGCTGTGCTCTGCTAACAGTTATTTCTGCTAACATTTATTTTCTTAGATGCTTCCTGCTAACTTTGGAATTCAAAATAGATTTGCTCAGGGAGGCTCGGTTTCTAGTAAGTCTGCTGTTCCCTGATCCTAGTGGGGTCCCGCGGCCCAAGGCTGACTAAGGCTGTGGGAGTTGTTGTTTATGTTGAGAAGTCTGAGGCACTGCTGTACGGAAACAAGGAAATCCACCTCTCCCAATTCACTGCTGCAAAACAGAGGCTGAGACTGGACATAGCCTGCCCTCTTAACCCGCAACAAGTTCATGGAAAAGGTGAGCTTGCAGGAGGGGGACAAACTGACCCATCAAGCCCTCTCCCCCCTTCACTTCCTGTTCCCCCACCATCATGTAACCCAGCGGGACCATATGAGGCCTTCCCGGGACAGACCCCTCCCCAGATCCTCAGCTGTAGCTCCTCTCTGAAGTACCCAGATAGAATTTCATGCATATTTCCTGAGTTTTTCAGATGCTAGAAACCACCACCAAATGGAAGAAATTAACTACTCGATGATCATGAGCACATAGCCCCCAGACTTTCTGGCGCCTAAGGATTGATCACCGTCAACCAATCAGAAAATTGTGCTCGAACTGATCACATACCCTGGGACGTCTCTCCGTCACCTGACCTTTAAAAATGCTTTGTGGGGTACTTCCCTGGTGGTCCAGTGGTTAACACACCGCGCTTCCATCGCAGGGGGCACGGGTTCGATCCCTGCTCGGGGAACTAAGATCCCGCAAGCTGCGCGGCCAAAAAATAGAAAAAAAAAAAATGCTCTGTGAAAACGCTCTGAGGAGTTTGGAGTTTTTTAAGCATAAGTAACGCATTCTCCTTGCATGGCCCTGCAATAAACCTTCCTCTGCTCCAAACTTCAATGTTTTGGTTTGGCCTCGCTGCGTGTCAGGTACACGAAGTTGCGTTTGGTAACAATCATTCCAACCCTCATACAACGTCCAGACCTCTCTTCTTGTTCCCTTGGTTCCAGATGACAAACTCACTCTTGCTAAGGTATAGCGACCTACTACGTTCCTTTCCCATTAGAAAGAAGTTCCTCAAGAAAAGCAACGTCAAACTCAAAGGCGAAGCTGCTCAAATTGCACCAAGCAAGTGATACCCCCGGGCCCGTCATTCAGTCTAACTTGTTCATTTGTGATATTAGTTTTATGTCTTTGTTTATTAATATTAGTCAGTCACATGGATCTGGAGAACAGCTCAAGGCCAAGTTCTTTTCTCATTTCTCTAGTATGTCCAGAGAGGCTCGTCCTGTCCTGCTCAGGATGAGGGTCTGGGGCACAAACGTGCTAAACGCTCTCACCAGCCTCAGGCCCCTCAGTCTATGTGTCACTGAAGCGGATGTAACTTACCAGAAGTGGCCAGCCATGCCCCTTACGTGGAGTCTATGTGCCCCTTCAGAGTGACCAAGAGGCCCCAGCCATGAGGCCTGGGCTGCAGCGTGCCTCTGGAAGAACCCCACCTTCACCTTCGGGTACTTGCAGTACAGGGAGGAAGAGTTACCTCCGTGCAAAGTTCTCAAGGTGTTGACTACTGTGTATATTTTGGCATGGGCATAAGAAAAGAAGCAAAGAAAAATTATATTTGCTTTTCTTTGGTCTCACTCTAAACTTTTCAATAAACTCTACATGCCCAGCTCTAATCTTTTTGTCTGATTGTGAGCTAAGTCTACAGGTAAACTCCATGAACTTTCTGCATGAATCAAAAGTGCTCCAAATCCTTTCTGTCACTGAGAGGACAATGAGAAATTTAGTTGTCATATCTAATCAGCCTATTTAATGTGAAAACAAATTAAATCTCTATGCCTCGTGAACTGTGAACAAACTTACCCATTACAGGTGTGTCCCAGTTCCTGAAAATCATTCATGCCGGGGCCCCAGGCTCCTTTGTAATTCACATGGGACAATGATTAGAAAGGAGGGAAGGTGTGTGCCCGGCAGGAGAAACTAGTCAGTGTGGTGCCTGTGTGAAGACTGGAGAAAGGAAGCCTGTCCTCCAGGTGGGCACAGCGGCTCCCGGGCACACAGCTTGGCAAACAGAGCGCAGGCTGATTTCAGGCCCCACTCGGCCCCTTGGAGGCTGTGAGGCAGCCCCAGGCCCTGACCACAGAGCTTTGCTGGGATGGTCTCTGTCGTGTTCTGGAGAGAGTTACTGGTAGCTTAGATCTTGGAATGCTTGCTTCAGATTGGCCCACTGTAGACCCGAGAACAGCCATCATGTCGCAGATGGAGCGGTGAGGGTGACTGGAGTTCACGGGCTGGCCAAGGGCTGCATCACCCGCTGGGTGTTGAGGCACTCGTCACCCATGCCCACTCAGCAAAAAGAGCATTGAATCTCAACCCATGCCAACTGCAAACTTTTCTGAAATCATCCATTCGAAGCAGCTCTTAGGTATGTAAAACATAACTAACAGAAACTCAAAGTCAGAAGCATCTTTGAGAGGCCACCTGGGTCATTCCTCAGCCTTTAGGCAGAACCACCTCCAAACTATCCTAGCTCTCTTGGCAGCGGACGGAAAGTTTGTAGGTTTAAGCCTTCCTCGCATAAAGATTTCGGATGGACTCTGAAGTCTTCCTGAATGCTTGTATTTTTATTTTTAATTATACTATGGAATAGAAGAAAAATTCTCTGTAAAGTCGGACATCAGCACCTCGCCACCACCACTATCATCCTCCTCCTCTTCTTCTTTGGTCTGTTCCCTAGGAGTCCAGTCTGAGAAACAGATAAACAAGCAAGAAGGTGTTTGAGGTGAGTGCTCAGGTCCCACACCTGTAAGGGAGTAAAGGAAACAGGACCAGGCAGAGGTAGAGGCCAGACTGCAGTGCAGTTGTCGCAGTGGTCACCTCAGCCTCAGCTTAACCCAGCAGGAAGTGCTTCTCTCCCCAACATCAAGGTATCAGTCTCAGGAAAGGTCTGTGACTGGTGCAGGTTGGGTCCTATGCCCACTCCTTGGTTCAAGATTGGCCTGTCCTCCGTCACGTGGCCACCAAAAGGAGGGTGATGGAAAAGCTTGCTAGAAAGACAACATCGATAGCTACCACACACCCCTAAAGCTATGCACCTTCCAAAATTGCCATAAAGATTAGGGAAAATGTACATAAGTGCCTAAGAGGAGACACTCAATAAATGGTCATTACTGGTTCCTCCATCAGCATCAACAGTACTAATACAAATGACCTTTCTTCTAAAGTCTCAGAGCAAACAGGTGCTGATAAAATCCACATTGGCTCCAGCCTCAGTCCCAAATTTGAACTCATCCTGAACTTTTATGAAGAACTGAGACTGTTTAGCAAATATTTTCCTCTGGCATAGCTAATCTTTGTGAGCCCTTGTACTTCCTGAGCCAGAATGGGCCTGGATCACCAGAACCATCATAAGGTTGCTTATCTCCCTGACAGCTTAAATGGTCTGAAGGTATTTCCCAAAAAAGACAGTCACCCGTGTTTTTCTGACCTTTTTGTAGAGCCAGAGAGCATTTGGATGAAGTGGGGAAATTCCTGTCTGTGACCTGTTGGCTTCTTGCAGGGTCTCGTTCCTAATGATGGGTCTTGTATGTCCTTCCCAACCCTCAAAATCGTAGGCTTCTCCAAAGCCTCGTGATGAGTTAAGGACAAAGTTCTGGGCCCTTGGTGGCAAGCCCACCAGCCCTACTCCCCTGTTCCAGCGCTGCACTGCAGCCAACTGGGTGTAACTGGATGTCCAGACGCTTCCCGAACCCCAGACACCCTGCCCTCTGCATCCTTAACATACTGTTCCCACTGCGGAGAACATGCTCTTCCCACTTCCTACCGGTATAACCCACCCCTCAAAATTCCACCCATTTTTCAAGGTCCACCTCAATGCTATCTCCTCCAGGAAGAATTTCCTACCCCTTCAACCATCTGTGGTCTTGACTACATTTTAATCTCTGTATGGAATATATATTGTGCCTTACGCTGTGTTGCCTTAAATGATAAGCTTCATAATTCAGTTGAAAGACATTTATCAAGAACGTACTGTGTGCTGTGCCAGACACTGGAGATAGAGATGCGTGAGATAAAGTTAACTCAGCCAATCTGGGGCTCTTAGCAGCCCAGGTAGTTCCTATTTCAACGGATGAGTTTCCAGGATTTCAAAATTTATCGCCTTCTCCTAGTTCATTCTTCAGCTAATCCGTTCACTACATGCTCAGAGCTTGGATGTCCTCAACTACAAAGTAAAAGCTTTGGGCTACAAGGTCACTGAAGATCTTTTCTCACTCAACAGTGAATCTCTTTTACATGCTGGAGCCACCTTGTCATCACTTCAATGGCCACTTTGCTCCTTTATTAACATCCAGCAATACAGTGTCCCTCTGAGCTCAGAGAACTGGGGGCAGAAGTTTGGAATTAATATGTCATTAGCATATTTTTATTAGCTGCACATGGTCAGCACGTCGGTCAAGTTGATAATGAGCCATACCCTCTATCTAGAGGGTAATCTCATCTGTAAAATGGGATGGTTGGAGTGAGCCCCTTCCAACTCTGATGTTCCATGATCCATAATTATTCTCTCTCTTGCTCCCGCAAAGAGCATATCATGTTCTACAAGGATCTGGCCGCCAAGCCACCTGGCAGTGAGAAACAAATACTCAGCTACTCCCAGCCTCACCCCAGGGTAGCTGAATTTCGAGGAGGAGGCTGCGACCGAGCCCAGAGGCTTGAATTTTAGTCACTGAACCCCATTCTTAGCATAAGTTGTTGTGGGAACCAGGTGAACAAATTTAATCTCTGGAGAGGAAAGGGCAACCTCCAACGCTACGTGATGGAAAAGCTCACCCTCTTCACCTCACGTGCCAGCTCCCTTCCCCTGTGTGCTGCTTCTGGTCCCAGCCACGTGCCCGTGTGTGGAATGAACTACACTCTGCTGGTACCACATCGACCTTCCCCAGCCTCAGTGTGCTTGTTGGCCAGGTACCCATCACTCAAAGAATTTGATGTAAGAGGAAAAATTCAGTCAGCTAATTCAAATTTTCTCAAATAGAGGAGGCTGACCTCCTCCTAGCCCACTATATTAACCATACTTTCCATCTTCCTACAAAACATGCTGGTGGATGCCCCACACTCGGAGGCTGCACCATGTCCTTTGCTCCCACCAGCTGAGCTCTGGGCTTACCAAGAATCTCAGCTGTGCTTGTCTCCCAGTCTGTTTATGGTAGCAGTCCTTGTAATTGCAGTGAGGCGATTTACTCACATGTTAAATACAATCAAATACAAGTGCAAAATAGAGAGCTGTTGGTTATATAAAAGCCAAAGCATTTAGCTTATAAGGAGTAAACTAAGTTAAATTCCTAAAGATATTTGCAGGCAGTTTTGGCTTGTGGAAAAAATTTTGGTGTTTGGTAAAAATAATAAATATATAGAAAGATTCATCACTCAGATTGCTCTGTAGTGTCTATATCTTCTTGTTCCACTTTGAAGAAACCAGAATAAAAAATTGTAGATGAGACACTATGGCTGGATTCTATGTAAGAGAAACAACACAAACGCCACTCAACAGACCCCATACTCAAAAAGAAAAAAAAACACCTTTACCCAATATCAAAACATTGGCTAATATTGTAGGTTGTAAGTTAAAATACAATACATAAGATACGCTCAAATCAGTTACTTTTCACATATCAGACCTAATAAGATTTCAACCAAACATAGGTGAACAGTGTTCAGTCTGGGACCCAAATATTTGATCAAGTTTTTCATTTTACAGTTAACATTCAGTTCTTAGGGTGTCTCCATTGTTTTTATCACTATTATCATAAAAAATTTCAAGCATGTATAAAAGTAGAGAGAAAAGTAAATTTCCATATTCCATCACGCAAATTTTGCTATCCATGCTTCATCTATTTCTTTTTTTTTTCCTTTCTGATATATTTTAAAGAAAATTTTAGCTATTGTGTCATTTTATCCCTACTTTAGTAGTTATCTCTTAAAAATGTGAACATTTTCTTGTCTAACCACAACACAATCATCATACCTAACATAATTAGCAACAATTCTTTGCTGTCATCTGACCCTTTGTACGTACCCAGTTTTCTCAGAATGCACCCCAAATGTCTTTTTACTGTCAGTTTGTTTAAATCATGATACAAAAACAACACCCACATTACATTTGGTTGTTATATCTCATGTGTTTTTAAATTTAGAACACTATTCCCTCACATTTTTTTTCCCTTCTGCTATTAACTTGTTGAAGAATCCAGGCTTTTTTAAAGAGAGATGTGGAAAGTTCAAAGAAGAGCAATTGACAAGGGGTTAGTGGTGAGGAAACTCAAAAAATGACAGAATGAACCCCCAGTTTTTCAGGGTGGTCAAGGAGTTGATGCTGTCATGGCTCAGAGAAAAGTTTCCACTCCTCTGGGAGCCAAGAGCAGGAGACGGTTGAAAGATGAAATGTTTAAAGTTCTAAAACAGATTTAATCTCTCAAAAACAAAAGGTCAAGCTATCAAAGAAATGCAAATCAAAGCCACAATGAAATAGCACTTCACACCCAGAAAAAGACAATAAACAATGGCTGTTGAGTTTGTAGAGAAATTAAAACCTTCACAAATTGCTGGAAAGAATGCAAAATGGTACATTGAAATTGTGCCTTGGGAAGCAGTCTGGAAGTTCCTCAAAAGACTAAACAGAGTTTGCCATGTGACCTAGCAATTCCACTCCTAAAGTATATACCCAAGAGAACAGAAAACACATGTCGACACAAAAACTTGTCCATGAATGTTCATAGCAGATTATTCACAATAGCTCAAAGGTGGATGACGTAGCCCAAATGTCCATGATGAATGGCTAAATTAACATGGTACATCCACACGATGGAATGTTTTTCACCATAAAAACGAGTGAAGCACTTTTACACGCTACAACATGGATGAAACCTGAAAACTAGTATGCTAAGTGAAAGAAGCCAGCCTGAAAAAACACATACTATATGATTTCCATTTAAATGAAATGTTCAGAATCAACAAGTCTATAGAGATAGGAAGCAGATTAGTGGTTGCCTAGGTCTAGGGGGTTGGAGAAGATTAGAGGGGGTGATGGCTAAGGCGTGTGGGATTGCTTTTGGGGATGATGAAAATGTTGAGAATTAGTGGTGATAGCTGCACAGCCCTGTGAATATATTAAAGGCCACTGAATTGTACACTTTAAAGAGTGAATTGTACGGTAGATGAATTATATCTCAATAACGCTGTTAAAACACACACACACACACACACACACACACACACACACACACACAAAGGTTCAGGGGTTGGTTATCAGCTGGCTTTGAGCGAGTACAAGGACCCAGCCTGGGAGGGACCCACCTCCACAGAAGGCAGGCGGCCACCTGCTTTACTGCTGCTGGAAAGTGTGACTCCGCCCACGCGGCCAGCAAGGCACTGCTCACACCGCCTCCCTGCCGGCCCCTGCAGCCTTCTGGAGTGGATCGGTTCCGGGTTATGAACTATGCAACCTCTTGACCCTGGCTTCAGTAATACCATGAACGGAAAGCCAAGAGGAACTTAAAGGAGATTCATTTTCACTTTCGCCCACCTGATTTCCCTCCAGGCTGACCGTTTCCTCTCAGACCTGTGCACGTCCTTGGAAAACAGCAAGACCAGATGCAGGTCCATGTGCTAAACACTCAGCAGAGGAGAGAATGGGGAGAGCCTGCAGGTCAGCCTCACCGCCATGGCAGCCTCCTTGCCCCCCGAGAAGGCGGGAAGAACCCAGCCCGGAGGCCGAAAGCAGGCTTCCCAGGCAGCGGGGTGAAGATAAGATTTCATTTCCACATGGTCTGGGGATGGGGCTCCGTGTGACTGGTGGGACTGTTGAGCAATATCCAGCATGAAGTGATGGCCAAGGAACAGCGGGAGATTGGTACCGAAGTCTCCTTGCCTGACTCTGAAATTTTCTCCAGGCTGTTTAAGCTGCTGCTCTTGTCAGATGTGGACATCTGCCCGGCCCACACATCTCCAATTATCCCTCCGGCCACAGGATCCTTTGCCCATTTTGGCAAAGACACGAGCCTCAGTAGAAACATTTGGGCCCACGGAAATTGCAGAGGACCTGGGTCTGCTGACACGCCTCTGGGTCTGCTGTTAATAGGGAAAGCTCCACTGATGGAAGGGCGCCGTGGGCGGGCCACATTCCCACGAGGCCCTAAGCACTCACTCTCCTGGCCACCCACAGGCCTTACAGGCCCCTCCCTTCTTTCTCCCATTGCTCCCAATTCCTGGTTCCACTCAGAGGAAAAGAGGCCACAGGCCACAGCCCTTCTTAGCAGCTCCAAGAAAACAGGTCAATAAACAGAGAAGACAGACATCAAAAGAAAGAGTGCAACTTCCAAAGCACATGTTTCCAGGGAGAAGAATCCAGAGAAAACATTAGATGCTTGTTTGGAGCCTTCACCCTAAATGCTAAAGGAGTGCCTTCTTTCACCCTGGGGGACCTGACACTCCATCCCCTCGTTGCTCTCGTTTCCAGTCCTGTGAACCCAGGAACCATCCTCCGTGCCGAGCAGCCAGGAGCTGGTCTCTCTGTACATCTTGCTGCCAACAGCTGTCCTCTGTCCCCTCCATTTCACCTTCTTCCTACCCACGCGGCACCCAGATCCTGCAGCCAGGCAGGTGGGAGTTAGAATCCTTGCTGGGCAACCATGGGAAAGTCTCCTGACCACTGTACTTCCCATTTACGTAATAATAGCACTCTCCTCCTGTAGCTGTGGTGAGCGATGATGAGAAAATGTGTGCACCCAGCCCAGAGCAAGTGCAGGAGATTTTTTTTTAATTCTCTTTTTTCTCTTCTCCTTCCCTCTTTTCTTTCTTTCCACAATCTTTCCTTCCTTTTCCTGAAGTTAAGTCTTCCAGGCTCAAACCTCCATCTCAGCTTCAGTGGTAAGCTGGGTGTGTCCCACTCCCAGATGGTTTGCAGGCTGCTGTGCAACACATTTCTGAACCCCAGTGAGGGATCTGATTCTCACTCAGTTCCCAGCTCTGCCCACCTCTGGAGCACCCTGCACTGCTCTCTCAGGCCAGCCGCCACACAGGAAAGGGGTCCTGGCAGGATTTCCCCATCATCACTGGCACACCCACAGTGTGACCTGCAGTAACTTCTGCATTAGATGACACTCACCGTGTCAGGTAATGAAACGAGGATCTCCCTTAGCTGCTGCCTTTCCAGAGCTTGAGCACCATCTTCCAGAGCAGGCAGGTTCCTGCGAGGGATGCAGCTCTAGTTTGCTTCCTTTCCGACTCATTTGGGCCATCGGCTTATTTGGAAAACAGCACTGTGCACCTGTGAGGTGTCCTGTGACTGCTCTATGGACCCATTTTTGTCCCTGTGAAGCACCTGAGTAAGCAGGAAGGGGTTGGGGGAAGGGAGCGTCCTTTGGTCAATTCTAGAACTCCATAAAGAATCCATTCCCTCGCTTTGGAGCCCACACATCACAGTGTACCAGCCAGGCCTTGTAACTACCTCCTGAGTAAGAAGCAGTGTCCTGGGGAGAGGGTGGTCATCCCTTCCCAGGTGCCCAGAGGAAGCCTTGGCTCTGGAAGGAAGTACTCACCAGGTAGGTTTTATGCATCAAGGCTGCTGCCTATCACCATGATGGCTCCTGACTACATGGCACTCTCTGGCCAGCTGGTGGGAGGCAGCGTGCCCTGCCTTCACTCCACTCCTGCAGTGAGTGATGGAGGTCACCAGTATTAGTCAGGGTTCTCCAGAGACCAGAACCAATAGGATGGATGGATGGATGGATGGATGGATGGAGAGAGAGACAGATAGATGATAGAGTAGGGGCGGAAAAAGAATTCTTTTCCTTCTACCCTTCAAAATTCTCAGCTGGGGTCCCTGTAACAAAACAGATTAACAAGAGAAAGACAGAAGTTTATTAACATGTATATCTCATGTATACATGGGAGATACCCAGAAACTCTCAAAGAAGTATCTTAGAATTCAGGCTTAAATACCATCTTCAGCTAAATCAAAGAGACAAGGGTGTGGCGAGGCCAATTATGGGGGAGATCAGGAAAAGTATGATAAAGAAAAGCAAAGTTTGTTATACAGATTTGAATCGATGTCTTCTCCATTGATGTATCTGATAATTCAGTCATCCTTCTCTTTCAGGTACAGAGAAGGAAACATCCTTGTAAACGGAGATGTTTTCAAAACAAATGCAAATTTCCCTTACCGAAGAGTAACTTCTAGTCAGTTTTTTATAGCTTCTCCTGTGTTTACTATTCCTCGAAATAATCTCTATGCCAAGAGCATGTTTTGGGGTGGCCTAGTATGGTCTCCTACAAAAGGTAGATAGAAAGACATTTATTTATAAGGAATTAGCTCATGAGATTATGGAGGCTGACAAGTCCCAAGATCTGCAGGATGAGTCAGCAGTCTGGAGACTCAAGAGAGGTGATGGTATAATTCCAGTCCAAAGGCTGACAGCCTCAAGACCCAGGAAGAGCCAGTGTTTCAGTTCAAGTCTAAAGGCAGGAAAAAAAAATCAATATCCCAGTCTGAAGGCAGTCAGACAGGAAAGAATTTTCTCTTACCTGGAGGAGGGTCAGCTATTCAGGCCTTCAACTGATTGGATAGGGTCCACCCACATTAGGGAGGGCAATCTGCTTTGCTCATTTACTGATTTAAATGTTAAGCTCACCCAAAATGCTTTCACAGAAACACCAAGAAGAATGTTTGGCCAGTATCTAGGTACCCTGTGGCCCAGTCAAGGTGACACATAAAATTAACCATCACCAGGAAAATTAACACCATTTTCCTGAGCTTCTAGAGCAGCTTTCCTCAAAATATGTGCTGCATGGAGTCCAGTCTTAAGAAATACTCCACCAAAAGAGAGAGAGAGGGGGAGGGAGAGAAAGAGAGAGAGAAACACCATATGGCCAAATATGTTTAGAAAATATAATACAATATATTTCTTCCTACCCTTGCCCCACTTCCTCTTGCGTAGTCCTACAGTGTAGTAACAGATAAAGAAAACTGAGAGGTCCTGTAATTAAGACAACCGTTTAAATGTGTGTGACCCAGTAGCCCCCAGAACAATGGAACACAGGTGTTTTGTTGTTGTTGTTTTTTAAGATTTTTTGATGTGGACCATTTTTAAAGTCTTTATTGAGTTGTTACAATACTGGTTCTATTTTATGTTTTGGTTTCTTGGCCCTGAGGCATGTGGTATCTTGGCTCCCTGACCAGGGGTCAAACTCTCACCCCCTTCATTGGAAGGTGAAGTCTTAACCACTGGACCACCAGGGAAGTCCCTGGGACACAGTTTAAGAAATGCTGCTTCAAGAATGGTTTTGAGACCTGGCTGGACATCCACATCACATGGGGGGCTTTGAAAATGCCAGTTCCCATTCTCTGACTGGAGGGGGACCTGGAAGTCCTCATTCCTAAACACTCCCTGGACTCTTCCGGGTCCTGCCTGTGGATTGGGCCGGGGGGGGGGGCAGGAGCTGCTCCATTTGGCAGTCATCCCATTCACTTAGATGTGTCCAGGGAAGGGGAGCCACTGCCAGTTAGCCAGAACTCCCTCTCTTCGGCCTGACTCCCTACTTTGGTGAGGGCAACGTGAGGACTAATCCTTCCTGGAATCACCCCTATTTTCCCCCTAAAGCAATGTGAGAAGGCTCTACCTGTTTTAAGCCCCAGGGAGGCAGCAGGATTAAGGAGAATAATAAATTAAGGGGCTGGGTGAACATCCAAGGTGTTGTACGCAGCGGCGGGTCTAAGGCCTGGCCTGGCCCTCTGGGTCCTGCCCAGCCCCCAAAGCCTCTTTCTGTCCTGGGCACAAAGTTGCGTTTAGCTGTCTCACATGCTCAATTGTTTCACTTCTCTGTGACTGCCATCACTGTTCCCTCTACTTTCTTACTTAATGCCCACCTTTCTTTACTTGGGTAACTCTTTCTCCAAAGTGTAGCCCAGGTATTGTCTTCTAGAAGTTTTCTCACATACCAGGTTGGGCCCAGTGCTTCTATAATGCTGCACAAGATCCCATTTTAGCATTTAGCGTGTATGTGCTAAAATGATGTGTTTATTAGTCCATGCCTTCCCAGATCCTAACCCTACTCACTCTACTTTAAAATTGAGGGTGTGTGTGTGTGAAAAATCCGAGGTTCCATTTCATGAACATTTTGGCTAAAAACTGGTGTTCTTAATCTAAACTATCCCTAATTCCTAAGTAGCACTTGCTGAGTACCTACAAATTCATGATTTCCAAACAAACAAATCACTCTTCTCCTCTTTGTGAAGGGTTAGAACACTTCCACTAGGCCTTCAACTCTTTAAAGTCAGACGATACGATTTAAACGTCTTTGAATCCCCAGAGCCTATATATTATAGGCTTTCAATAAATGGTGGAAGTTAACTGAACTGTTGATAACCTGTTAGGAAACAGATTTCATTTATGTGATTCATTATCTTCATGATTTCATACCCCGAAAGCTAAGCCAATGATTTTTCTTCTTTGCCAGACTTCTATATTAAGGACTCAGAGATTTCTAACTCTTCAGCAGGGGGAAGAGAGGACAGCAAGCTGTCAGGAAATCATGAGTTTGTAAGAACTCAGCAAGTTCCTGGAAGGAATTAGGGACACGTGGGGCAATTGGGATTAAGAAATGACACTAGTTTATAGCCAAAATCTTCGTGAAATAAGACCTCATATTTTGCCAAAATAAGTAAATGAATGAAAAAATTTTTAATTTAAAAAAGAAGATAAAAGATAAATAGGCATCTGGAAACATTTGGTGTGCCAAAAATTATAATTCTTGAAGGCTTACCACCAACATTTCAAATCTAGGGTTCAGAATCCTGATTTTAAGAATTCCGGTTATAGAGTTCTGGCAACAATTCTCAGAACTAAATTTGGTATCAATCAGCTCTACCTCTTTCTACCTCCAACAGGATGTGGTGAAATTCTGCTTAATTTGTATTCATAGCCAAGATGCCTTTTAGAATATTTTTGCTGGGAGAGAGGGAGGTGGAGAGGAGATGCTGGATGCTTCTAACATCACCAAATGATGGTCAGAAACTCTTTGGGTATGAAAACATTGGGGGGTTGTATTAGAATGTTTTTGGCTCTCACACAACAAGGAGAATTTCTTATTTTACATTACAAAAAGCCCTGCAATAGGATGGTCCCCAAGTTAGTGACATCATCAAGAACCCAGCTTCTCTCCACATTTCTGCTTTACCATCCTTAGTGCAAATCCACTGGCTTATCCTTAGGTTATCAACTTGTGGTTATAAAATGGCAGCCACTGCTAGAAGTATCACTTAAAAACACAAAAATGTCACATAAAAGAAATATCCCTGTCTCTCTTTTAAGGAGCTAATCTTCTCAAATCCCTTCAGCAGACTCCTCTCATTTCCTTTTGGTTGGGATTGTATCACATGTTCAGGCTTAAACTATCCCTAGTAAGAGGAACAGGGTCATCCGAAGTGGCTTAACTTCATCAAGACCCAGCCTCTGGAAGCAGGGGATGGTCCCAGCCTCCCTGGAAGCACACGTGCCTCACTAAGGAGGGGATACCGAATGGAACTGGGGTTCAGTTAGGAGGGAGGGTGGGTACCATGCCCATGGGGGGAACCTAACAGTTCCCACTACAGACATCTAGCCACATGCCTGAGAAAGTGCAGCAGGTTTAAAGACCCTGGTAGGGTGGAAGGTGATGGGCAAGTCAATAAACTCAGGGCAGGATGTTTTTTCAGGGATGCTGCTGCCTGGTCCTCATTCTCCACACAGATATGGGGAGCTCTGTTCTAGGAGACTGGAGGGAAAACAGACAAGGTCAAACCTAGTGGATGCCCTTTCAGTACATGCTTGCGTATGTAACATAATGTTATATTTTTATCTATATAAATATCTTAAAGTACGGACCTAAAAGATGTATGTATTTTGTAACATAATGTTATATTTTTTATCTGTATAAATATCTTAAAGTATGGACCTAAAAGATGTATGTATTTTACCTGTGTAAGTATCTTGAAAGTATGGAGTTAAAAAGATGAGGGGGTAGAATTCTCAAGTCAAGCAATCGGGTGTTCTCCAGCTGTGCTGTATACTTTCCTGTGTTCCCTGGGAATGGCCTTCTACAAACTCTGACTCATTAGATGACTATGTTTCAGATGACTGTACCAATTCTTAGTTGAGAACACATGGTCCCTGTACCTATGAGGAAGCCAAGAGCTTTCAGGTGAAGTTTCCACATCATCATAAACTATCTCCAGGTGAAAAGATATGTTTGTCTTTCTGGGTCCCACCTAGTCTTGCTGCCGCCGATGTCTGGAGGACTGTTATTTCGTGAAGTCTAGACTTGTTATCCCAGCCCAGGCACACACCTGCTCACCTGTGACTCAACCACCAGAGAGCCACCCGACAGCCTCTTGGCCTCCTACTCCAGCCTGCTCTTTGAGAGTCACTTACAGCCCCCTTTTGCCCGTTCTTGTCCCTTCTATCACCCTGAAGTTGGACTTATCAACTTTTATGTTACAATTTTTAGAGTGGGTTTCTATAACATTTAGGTACAGGTAATTTTCCAGAAACGCAAGTTATTAAGACAGATGAGTGATCTCACCAGCCCAATTGCCAGTCCTTTCATGAGGAAAGGCAACATTTTCTCAACCAAGGGGCCATCGGCTGGGCTTAAGAGGGCAGCAAGCCGACTCTACCTTGAAAGGGTCAAAAATGAAACATCTTAGCTGCATGTTGCTAAGGGGGACATTATTGTTCATTGGAGACCTCCTGATGTCATTTGTTAAATAAATGAATGGGTCCACCAGTAGCAGGTGGCCTGTCTGTCTACTGGTAGCATGTGGCCTGCTGGGTTAAAGGTCTGCTTATAGCCGGCTACCCTTCCTTCAAGGCACTAACGGGGCCTCTCCCTCTACAAAGAGGTCCTATTCTTCCAGGGAGGCAGTACCATTTAGAAGTTAAGGGCTCTATGCTAGAGTTCCTGCATTCAAATCCTGGTTCTGCCACTTACCTGCTGTGGGATCTTAGGGAAGTTATTTCATGTCTCTGTGAACGTGTCCTCGTCTGCAGGATGGTACAATAAGGGTGTCTACTTCATATGCGTGTTGTGACTGTGACATGTAAAGTAATTGGTATATAGCAAGTGTTCAATAAATGTCAGCTATTATTATTTTTTAAATGTTTATGCCCTTTAACCCAGAAATCCTGCTTCTAGGAATTCATTCTAAGAAAGTAATCATGGATTTATACAAAAAAACTATCCTTCAGCAATTTCTTATAATAGCAAAATCTAGGTACGGCCTAAGTATCCAAGGACAGGGAATTGGTTGACTAAATTATACTATGCCTATAAAATGAAACATTATTCAATAATTAAATACCAGTGTATCTCTGGATATGACATGGAATGATGCTCATGAAATATGATTAATATGTGATAAAAACAAAAATATAAAATAATATGCATAGTAGATACATAGTAGATACAGTGTATTAAAGTGTTTATAAAAACAATGAGCATATCATGTATGCCAGGAAAAGGGTATACCAAGATGTCAATAGTAGTTAGGATTTTAACCTATTTTTTCTCATCTACACTTTCAGTTTTTCTATAATTACAAGTAATGCATAGAAAATTCAAAGAATTCCAAACCGTCTTGTATTATTCCTGTCCTGACCTTGGTTGACTGACCTGAACCTGGGTCCCTGCTCTGCAAAGTAGAGTGAGGCTGTAAGAGTAGGTCCCTGGTCAAGGGCAGCTCACCCGTGGGTGGGTCCAGTGACCCACGAGGTGTGAGGGCCTCTGTCCAACAGGGGGACAGTGAACATCAGGCAGAGCAGCCCTCGTGGGATCTGGACAAGAGAGTGGGGAATGGGGTGGGCAGCCTGGCAGGTGAGGAGAACAAACCAGGGCCTCTGAGATGGGCCAGAGGCTCTGTAGGAGGGGGAAACCATGGGAGAAAAGGAAAGGAGGGGGTTCCCAATGCTGCCCTCGGCTCCTGAGGGCTTTCTGCTTCTTGGACCTATTTCAGTCCACAGGTGTCCTTAAAATCAACCCCAATTTCTGAGAGTATGTTTTTTTAATTATTAATTTTATTTATTTATTTTTCGGCTGTGTTGGGTCTTCGTTGCTGCGCATAGGCTTTCTCTAGTAGCGGCGAGCGGGGGCTACTCCTAGTTGCAGTGCTCAGGCTTCTCATAGCGGTGGCTTCTCTTGTTGTGGCTCGCGGGCTGTAGGTGCGCGGGCTCAGTAGTTGCGGCGCACGGGCTTAGTTGCTCCATGTCATGTGGGATCTTCCCGGACCAGGGCTCGAACCCGTGTCCCCTGCATTGGTAGGCAGATTCCCTGCGCCACCAGGGAAGTCCCCTGAGAGTTTTTTTTGAGCGAGTCTCTGTCTCACGGCAAAACTACCTTGAACGGCCAGTGCTCCCAGCACTGTCTTCCCAAACGGATCATGCGTTTCTTTAGAGTAAGCAGCTTGTTCTCCACACCGTGCTCATGTAGCTCAAGACTGGGCAGAGTTTAGTTTTTCATTTAATGCTTCCTTTATTCGTTTCTACACTCAACAAATATGTAATGTGTATTTATGATGTGCTAGGTATGCTTCTGAGCACTGAGGATACAACAATAAACAAAATAGACCCAAAAATCCCTGCCCCATGGATTGGCAAAATATAATAAATAAAATATATAGTATGTTAGTTCATGACAAGTGCTAATGAGAAAGATAAAAGAAGAGAGGGAGGACCAGGGTGGAGGGATGGTAGGCAGAAGGAGTTGCAACTGTAAATAACACCGTCAGAGAAGAAAGAAACATAGGAAGAGAGTCCTAAAGGAAATGAGGCATGTCGTGTAATTATCTGGGGGAAAAGCATTCCAGTCAGAGAGAACAGCAGGTGTAAAGGCCCTGAGGCAGAGAGAGCCTGGTGCGTTTGAGAAAGAGCAATCACACCAATGTGGCTGGAGCAGAGCGAGAAATGGGGACAGCAAGGCTGCCCATGGGAAACGGGCCCATGCCTAAAACATGATGAGATCGGAGGACCAGGGAGGTGCAAGAAATGCAGAGGTTGTTTCTGGAAGGGACGTGTTGAGGTGAAGCCTTGACCTCCAACCTGAGACCAGAAAGTGAAGTCTGAGCCCTTGCTTTGGGTCCTATCTTTAGGTAGGAGGGGAGGTCAGCAAGGTAAGGGAGGGGCCGGCTTGCATGGCTGGATCACGGAGGGCATGGAAGGACTGTGGCTTCTACTCTTAGTAACGTGGGGAGACACGGGAAGCTTTTGAGCAGAGTAGAGGCATATGTGACTTGGGTTGTAACAGATGATCCAGGCTGCTGCGTGGAAAATGGCCTGCAGGAAGGCCAGGAAGTGGGCTTTTGTGGCAACACCGGGGAGAGATGATGGGAGTGCAGATGAGGGTGGTAGTAACAGCCATGGTGAGAAGAGGCAAGACCACATTCCAGATGTGATTTGAAGTTGGAACACTGCAGCAGACATGATATCCTAGAGAAAGACCGCCCAAACCGAAGGCTCTGGCTCCAGTTCCAGGTTTAGGTTGGAGGTCAACATGTCCCTCCCAGGAACAACCACTAACTGTTCTTGCACAACATGACTCATTTTGGTTTTAGACAATAGGGCGTTTTCACGGGTCTCTGCTTGGATGAATCTTCTTTCTTAAATGACTCCCAACTTTCCTCCCTTCTGACTGTTCACCACCAATTGTCCAAAATAATTGGAAGAACCACATTGTCCTTTTTGAGATCTTATCAAGTCTTCGGCAAGTTCAGATGAAATAGCAAAATTCTCCTTTAACATTAATCTACACATTTTCTTCGAAAATGAAAAACAGATTTCCCGTAGCCTTGGAAGGGAGCAGGACAGGGAGACAGTAAGGTATGCTCAGGGCCAATGTTCCTGGAGTAAAGTTGCCCTTGGGTTGAAAGTTGAGAAGACCCTCGGGGGAGTGATTAAGAGACCTTCTGTGTCATGAATCACTGCCGAAAATCATCAAACAGCGCCCTGTGGCCTCCAAGACTTAACATGCTTCCAAATATAGCTAATAAGTTACTGGGAAGAATCTTAGCCCCTTGATAAACATCTCACTGAGGCTGAACAACATAACTGCTGTGAAATTAATAACCAGCCCTCCTCCCTCAACTTCATCCCCCACCAACTGAACACTGTTCATCAGAGAGAGACCAGACAGTTTTGAAACATATATTGACCCTGTCTTTCTGGCTATGACCCAAGCATTCTAAGGATGAATTAATAACAGGGAGAAAATTATGCTCAATCATGCCAGGAATAGGGCTGTTGAGTTTCTGAGTCAACCAGAACTAGAGCTAATGTCTGCCGATGTGTGTGGTTTAATTGCTCAAGGTCACTTTCAAGGACCTGTACCAGAGGCTGACCAGCTTTGTTGGAATTACTGGAATTTTTTCAGGCTCTGTCATGTCGGCCTACTTCATGTAGGAGTCATATGAAATGCCAGTGGTCCGACAGCCTAAACTCCAAGTAACATATTTTCTACCCTGCCTGTGTTCACTAGTTTTCCCTAAAGTGCGTTGACTTAGGGGTCAAACGATCTGGTTTTGAATTTTAACTTTACCATTTCTAGCTGTATGGCCTTTAACAAGAGGCTTAATTAACATCATTCAACACATATTTAGTGAACACCTACTGTGTTCCAGGTACTGTAAACACTGATGAGTATACAGTTCTTTGAGCCTTGGTTTTCTCATATGCAGATGCCACTACATCCCCTCCTTTGAGAATAAGCTTAGTAGAGAGCAGGGTTAGTGAGAAGATTAAGTGAGAGGTTAGTGAGAGGATTAAGTGAGATGTTTGCTAAGCAAACAGCACAGAGTAGGTACACAGTGAATGATATTCATTATTGTAATTTTAAGAAAGCATTCAGATCTTACAAGGGGGTAAGGAACATTTTCTCAACTGGCAGATAAGAAAACCTGGTCCTCTTTGAGAAGGTAATCAGAAGTCCGCTCCAGAACTTCACGCTCTTTTGAAATAGTCTTTCACTGGTCCGTGCCTATGTTTCCACGATGATTAATTTTATGTCAGCTTGATTGGGCCACGCGGTGCCCAGATATTTGGTCAGACATTATTTTCGGTGTTTCCGTGAGGGTATAAACCAAGTAAAGCAGATTGCCCTCTTTCATGCTTGTGGGCCCATCCTATCAGTTGAAGCTCTGAATAGAACAAGAAGGCTGATCCTCTTCTGAGTAGGAGAGAAACCTCTCCTGCCTGAATGCTTTCAGAATAGGACACCAGTTTTTTTTCCTGCCTTCAGACTTGAACTGAAACATCGGCTCTTGCGGGGTCTTGAGCCTGCCAGCCTTTGGACACAAACTACACCATCAGCTCTCCTGGTTCTCAGGCTTTTGGACTTGGACTGAAACTAAACCCCCAGCTCTCCCGGGCTTCCAGCTTGCAGACTCATCCAGCAGATCAAGGGACTTGCCAGCCTCATAGTTGCAAGGCTGTAAGAGCTTATTAATTCATGTATGGTGTGGTATAGAACACTGAAACAATAAGAAGTTACGACCCCCATTAACTAAATTTGCCTTTAAATTTTTTTCCAGTTTACCATTTTCAAGATAGTCTTAGCTTTTAAAAAACTCATCTCTTGGGCTTCCCTGGTGGCACAGTGGTTGAGAATCCACCTGCCAATGCGGGGGACACGTGTTCAAGCCCTGGTCCGGGAAGATCCCACATGCCACGGAGCAACTAAGCCCGTGCACCACAACTACTGAGCCTGTGCTCTAGAGCCCACGAGCCACAACTACTGAAGCCCGCGCACCTACAGCCCATGCTCCCACAACGAGATGCCACAGCAATGAGAAGCCTGCGTACCGCAACGAAGAGTAGCCTCCGCTCGCTGCAACTAGAGAAAGCCCGCGCACAGCAGCAAAGACCCAACACAGCCAAAAATAAATAAATAAAATAAACTTATTTTTAAAAATCTCTTTGTTTTCAGAAAGTGGATAAAAATATCTTACTATTCTAGATTAAATAAATCTCTCCACAGCTAAGCATGTTATCAGGGAACTGCGTTCCCTTTGTTTCAACCTCTTTAAACATACCCACCTTTAACAAATGTGTGGATTAAGCATTGCACATGGTATAATGTTTCAGAATATTTTAGCTATGAATTGCCCAACACCTTATCAGGAAAGTAAATAGCACTGGGATTAAAAAACTTTAAGCCATCTGGATAAGCAGAACTTTCATTGTACAGGATCGTTTTGCTCACACAGCATTGCTTATACATCAGGTACGATTCTGGGGTCTGCACATTGAGCCCTGGCTTCAGTTTCCTGGTGTCAAGGACACAGTCTCCCTTGCATGGCCCAGGTTCATCACCAGTGGGAAGAAGAACACTGTCTTGTTTTTCTTCTCTTCAATAACACCTAGACCCCCATCCCACGGGACGTGTAGAAGCTGTGTCTCAGCTCAAAGCAAAGGACAGTGATGTCTCCCACACACCTGCTGAAAACCCATCTGGATCAACGTGAGGGGAGGCCCTCCTCAACCTTCCCAAGGACTCCCTCCACCTCCCCTCCAACCCTGTGGTCAGTCCCTCATCCCAGTCTGCCTTCAGGGGGTCCCAACCTGGGCCAGTCCTGGAAGAAGGATTGCTTTTCACTGGGGGAATATCGAGAAGGCTAGCTGAGGCCCAGATGGCCCTGACCCAAGGGAACACACAGTACCCAGAGTCATCTTTCGATGACCTTTCCTCAGGGAGCAGGCGGGATGTGAAAAGTCCCCCAATCCTTCCTCTTTGGCTCTACGATGTGTTAATCTTATTATTTCCAGATATTTTTCCTAGTAATAGTTGTTTGATCTAATGTAAGAGTGAGTCTGTGTTCCCTGAACACACAGTAGACAAGGGGAAATAATCTAGAAAAGAGTAAGAAAACAGAATCGTTGGAATTAGATACATTTTTTGCCTGGATGATTCTCACAGTTGATAATCACCATGATGGCATACATATTGGAGAGGAACAAATAAAACTATCCTTATTTTCAGACGACATATGGCCTATGCAGAAAATCCCAAAGAATCTTTTTTAAAAAGCCCAAAACAAAACTGAAGCAAACAAACAAAACCCATCTAGCACTAATAGCTTAGCTAGGTCGCAGGATACAAGGTCAACATTCAAAAATCAATAGTATCTCTATATACTGTCAATGACCGTGTGGAAGCCAAAATTAAAAACATAATACCGTTTATACCATCCCTGTAAATAAAATAGATAGGCATAATTATAACAAAAGGTGTACAGGACTTGTTTGCTGAAGACAACAAAACACTGATGAAAGAAATTAAGGAAGATGTAAATGAACGGAAAAACATACCGTGTTCACAGCTTCGAAGACCCAACCCAGTAAAGATGTCAATTCTCCCTAAATTGATCTATAGGTTTAACACAATTTCTATCAAAACCGCAGCAAAATTTGTGTAGGTTTTGACACGATTATTATAAATATATGTGGAAAGGCAAAGGAATTAGAATAGCTGAAACAATTTTAGAAAAGAAGAATAAAGAGGAAGGAATCACTGTACCCAATTTTAAGATTTACTGTGTAACTACAGTAATCAAGACAATGTGTATTATGGAGGAATAAATAAAATAAATAAATAAAAAATAAATAAAAAATAAAATAAATAAAAAACAAAATAGATAAGCCAGAGATAAATGCACACTAGTACAGCCAACTGTTTTTTTTTTTCCCAGTGAATATTTTTATTATTTATTTAATAGATCACCAACTTCATCTCCCTCCCTCCCAACAACTGGCATTTCATTTTGTTTCCATGCTGAGTGGTGAAACAATGACAAAGCTAATCAGAATAAGCTACTTCATAAAGAGAACTGAGCTAACACAGCTCACTTTCTTTTAACAGGCGTAATATAAATATACGCACTCTAGAATGCACAATGGTTTAGTCTCTAAGGAATTCAAATGGGAACTTGAAGAATGTAGGCAAATCCAGGGTGCGGTAAAGGTGAGCTGAGATGCCGTACAACTGTTTAAGGGTTCCTGGCGCTATATCTCTTGGCCACTAGCCAAATCTTGACATGGGGGAAGATATTAGCTAATGCCAAGTGGAGATGCAGGAAGCACTAAGTTGACTTAGGGGCTATGCACAGGAACCAAAAGGCAGCAAAGTACTAAACACTGCCGAGAGCATCCGCCACCCCAGGAAGGACTTCACCCTCCAGGAGCTCTAAGCTGGCCCCACCTCCGGTGCTCACATGACTGACTCTATCCTCCGCGTTCCATTTGGCACAGCAAGTAGCAGTGTCTCCCCCACCTATGATGGTGACGCAGCCCCGGAAGTGGCTTTCACCACCTCACCCATGAGGGCTTTGGTTCCTCGGGCAAAAGCTTCCCATTCAAACACGCCCACGGGTCCATTCCACACGGTCTGCTGAGCCCGAGCAACAGCCTCAGCATGCTCTCAGGACCGCAGTCCAAGCCCATCCGGCCAGCAGGTATGCCAGAGGGCACAGTGGCTTGGCCACTTGGCATTCTCGTCAAACTTATCAGCAGTGACAAAGTCAACAGGCAAGGTAATCTGCACACCATTCTCAGCTTTGGATATCAGGTCTTTGATGATCTTGGATCCCTCTTCGTCAAACAGAGAAGTGCCGATCTCCATGTTGTTGAGCACATTAAGGAAGGTAAGGGCCATTCCACCACCAATAATCATCTCACTGACTTCGTCCGGCATATTATTGGTCAGCTAGATCTTGTCTGCAACTTTAGCTCCGCCCCACTTTAGATGGCCAGGAAGGGTCGCTCTGGGCTCTCCAAGGCCTGGGCAAAGCAGTCCAGCTCCTCCTTCATCAAAATACCTCCAGCCTTCTCTGGCAGATTTACTCCCACCATGGAGCTGTGGGCTCGGTGAGCAGTGCCAAAAGCATCATTGACATAGACATCCTCTAGCTTGGAAAGAGAAGCTGGAAGGCTTCTATTTGGGCTGGCTCAGCTTTAACCGTGTTCCCAGAAGCATCTTTTCCCTTCCCTTCTTCCTCCACATGAAAGCAAAGGTTCTCCAGCAGGATGACAGACCCAGCAGCTGTGTCCACACAAGCTTTCTCCACTTCTGGGCCCACGCAGTCCTTCAAGAACAAAACATCCTTGCCCAGCAGAGATTTGAGTTCTACAGCAACTGGTTGCCAGGAGTACTTGTCAGGCATGGGGACACCATCAGGCAGGCCCAGGTCAGCCAACTGATTTTTGAAAAAGGAGCAAAAGATACGCAATGGAGAAAGGATAGTTTTTTAAAAACAGAAAACGCTGGAACAATTCAATATTTATAGGCAAAAAGAAAAAAAGAACTTTGAAACAAACCTCACACCTTATACAAAATTAACTGAAAAATGACCATAGATTTAAATGTAAAATTATAAAATTTTTAGAAGAAAACATAGAAAACCTTCAAACCTAGAGAAAAATGAAGAGTTCTTAAACGTGACACTACAAGCACAGTCCATAAAAGAAAAAATTAAGTTGTACTTCATCAAAATTAAAATCTTTTTTTCTGTGAAAGACCCTGTAAAGAGGATGAAAAGACATGCTATAGACAAGTAGAAAATATTTGCAAACCGCACATGTGGCCAAGGGCTCATGTCTAGAACACCAAGAACTTTCAAAACTCAACACTAGCCAGGGGTTGGGGGGGCGGGGGCTGGTGACTATAAAGGTGTAGCACCAGGGATATCTTTGTGGTAACTGAACTCTTCTGTATCTTGACTGTGATGGTTGTTATGTGGATTTACACATGTGAAATGATTTTGTAGACTCATATGTAAAACAAAGGAAATCTGAACAAGATCTGTGCCTTTTACTAATGTCAGTTTCCTGGCTGTGGTATTGTCCTGTAGTTATGTAAGTATTACCACTGGGGGAAATTGGGTGACGGTACACACAACCTCTCTGTGCTATTTTTTGCAACGTTCTTCGAGTCTATAATTATTTTCAAATAAAAAGTCTTTAAAAATGGTTGCCTGGATGGTCCTTACTGGTTGATAATCCTCAGGATAACTGTGACTTTCCTCTCCCACTGTAGACAGAAGATCTTCACAGGGACGGACTGAGGCTTCTATCTCTTTGTGACTTCCAATATGCTGACCACAGATGCGTTCAATATGTTTCTAAATGACGGCTGTCCTTGACCTCCTTTGGTTCCCTCCTCCTACTGGGATGTCTGCCCCCATGCCTTTACTTACAACTGCCTGAGGTTTCCATCAGCCACGCCCTGATGAGCCCCACTTGTTCCAGATTCTTCAGATCCCGCCAGTGACAGCGGGCTAGTCCAAATGAATATTCCATTCTGTACTATTCTACACCTTCCAAGGGAGGGAAGTTCTTTGAGGTGGGACCTCCTTCTGTCATGTGCACCCCTATATCTCCATCCCCTTGAATGGTGCCCAGAATAGCAGGGACTTGGAAAATATTTATGGACTGAGGGACTGATTATCCATTAAACAAATACAAAAATGAAAAGAGCAGAAACAATCTTGCATGCCAAATTAAGGAGCAGGTCTACAGGTCTCTCCCCAGGAAGGAGGCAGCAACCTCCTTTACAGGCATGTGTCTTATTCAAGGCCACCTAACACACATTCAAGGGCCACCTTGTGTGCAGCATTTGCTCCCTCAGGATTCCTACAAATACTGCAAAGAAGGGGCACTGTGCAGCGCCCTCTGTTGAATTCTGTTCAAAAGCATCTACTGAGCCATACTGCCTGCAACGGGGATTCAGAGGTGAGCAAAGCCTGCTTCCTGCCCTGAAGAAGTTCCTGGTACAGTTGGGCGAGACAGACAGGCAAACAGATCATTCCAATAGGTGAGCCCAGGGTGCTAGGACAGTGAGCAGAGTGGAATCCCAATCTAGCCCAGGGGTGACAGGGAAGGTTCCCCAAGGCATAAGACAGATGGGGATATGGGCAGATAATCACCCCTGAGAGCACAGTCTCTGTCAGGCTCTGGGCTAAACACCTCGGTGAGCCCTGTACTACACCAAAAGGAAAGTTTATTCTTTCTACTCACCTGAATCTGGAGAACAAGTAGCATTAGGCAGCTAAGAGGAAGGGAAAGGGTGCTCCCAGGCCAAGACAGCATCATGAGAAAAGGCAGGGAGGTGTGCTCCACCATCCGGTGGGGCCCGCCAGCACAAATCGCTTGTATCACTGGTGACAACTTGACTGTGATTAAGGAGGGAAAGGAACCAGAAGTAGTTGACAGGAGCCAGACCCTGGAAAGCTTCATTTGCTGCTCCCACGAATGCCAATGGCCTTCAGACTGGGCTCTGTGGAAGCCTGGCAATCGCGGGGCTAGGCCACGGTTGCTGCAAATGTTTGGTTCAAATTTCATTCAAATGTTTTTAGGAGAATGTTGTAGCAGATGCTGTTGGTGCCCTGGCCATACCTCGTGCTCCTTACCATTTCAGGGCACACCTGCACATTCTAAAGGGCCAGCTCTTGCATTTCTTTGACTGAGAGTTTTCTCTGACCACCAGGGTCCACTGTGCCCGGCCGCATGGCTGGTTGCCCACACCGCACAGCCCTCAAACAATGCAGTTGGTTATAAATTACCAGCTTCATTTCCCCACAGGAGAAATAATACTGGGCCACGTGCCCTATGCTGGCTCCCAGAGTTCCCTGGTGGCATTACGCTCTGTTTGTTCATGGTGGAATTTACTTGATGATCTTCCCTTTATTGGCTGCCTTCCGTCCCCATTCTCATACCCCCAGCCCCTGCAGGAGTCTCCTGGGAGCTCTTCCCAGATACATAGCTTCATTTAAATCCTTGTGTCAAGGTCTGTTTCTAGGGTAGCCCAAATTAAGACACACTCCCACACACACACAGAATGTCTCTGGTAGGATTAAAAGAACCTGGTAACAGTGAAGAAAAATACTGGGGAGAACAATACTGGTTGAGGATGAGGTGGAGGGAGATTTATTTGTCACTAAATATCCTTCTTTTACCTTTTGGTTTTTGGACTCTGTCCATGGATTTTTCTTTTTTTAAAAAAAAGCTACCCAAAATATGTACTTTAAATCATTAAAAAATCAACTGTAATTTTATATCAACATAGTCACAAGTGCTTTATATCAAATGCTAACATATCAGAGACCACAAATGCGCTAATTCATGTCGCTGGGCAAATGCTCTTTGATACCGTAAGAATTGATCTTTTCTTCTGATTTGGTTCATGATTTTGAATATTTAATAAAGGTGTCACTGATTAGAAAGACTGTAGCTCTTTACGGGTGATTTCTTAAAATCCAGGTCTGTGTATGCCCTCTTGCATCAATTTGTACAGATACATGACCATGGTAAACTGAATAACCAAATGCAGGCTGACAAAACCTAGGTGATCACATTCACTGCCTACTGCGTAATGGTTAGCTGTGCAGTCAGGATAATACTGCGTGAGCACCTATCTTAAATTTGAGCTACTTCTGATGTGAATTTCGCATTTAACATAAGCAATGAAAGCAGTTAGATATTGTTCATGATTCAATATTAGGCTCAACATTTTCTCCTACTCTGCATTCAAGATCTTGGATTTGTTTAATTAAGAGCATCCTGAGATGGCAAGGCAAGTTGTGTAAAAATAAAACAGAAAAATGTTGCTAGTTTTATTACTTATATCTTGAGCCAAACTTTCTCAACACTGGGCAACAGAAACAAATACAGGAATAAATTGGATGCTGAGGCTGATCTAAAACTGCAAGTGCACCATAATCCAAAAGTCTACAAATAATAAATGTTGGAGAGGGTGTGGAGAGAAGGGAACCCTGCTACACCGTTGGTGGGAATGTAAAGTGGTGTAGCCACTATGGAGACCAGTGTGGAGGCTCCTTAAAAAACTAGAAATAGAGTTGCCATGTGATCCAGCAATCCTACTCTTGGGCATCTATCCAGAAAAGATGAAAACTCTAACTTGAAAAGATACATGCACCTCATTGTGCATTGCAGCACTTTTTATAATAGCCAAGACGTGGAAGCAACCTAAATGTCCATGGACAGATGAATGGATAAAGAAGATGTGGTACATGTATACAATGGAATATTACTCAGCCATAAAAAAAGAATGAAATAATGCCACTTGCAGCAACATGGATGGACCTGGAGATTATCATACTAAATGAAGTAAGTCAGACAGAGAAAGACAAAGTATATGATATCACTTATAGATGGAATCTAAGAAAATGATACAAATGAACTTATTTACAAAACAGAAATAGACTCAAAGACACTGAAAACAAACTTATGGTTACCAAAGGGGAAAAGGGTGGGGGAGGGATAAATTAGGAGTTTGGGATTAACAGATACACACTACTATAGATAAAACAAGGACCTACTGTATAGCATAGGGAACTATATTCAATACCTTGCAATAACCTATAATGGAAAAGAATCTGAAAAAGACTATATCTATATCTATATCTATCTATCTGTCTATCTATCTATATATGAATCACTTTGCTGTACACCTGAAACTAAACTAACATTGTAAATCACCTATACTAAAATAATTAATGAATTAAAAAATAAAAACTGCAAGTGCATCCATCCATGACCATAAATGTCAAATGTTTATGCTTTTGAAAATAGCCTCATTATTCAGAGTGGCTGGCTTTAGAGCAAGGAAATATTATAAACATTTGCCTGTAAAGTACGTGTCTACCAATAAAATAACTTCCCATCTTTCTTCTACTGGTGTTCAATGCAATACTTTACTTGAAAAACAAGTTACATTTCCGGATGTTTGGACCTCTGATGTGGATAACAGCGACCAGTGGAGGCTCCCGGCTGGACCAGGGCTGTGGTCACATGCGTGTGTTTCAGGCAGGCCACCCCAAAGGGAGAGGGGGTTTCAGGGAGTGAGCCTGCAGTCCTCCGCATCCTGGAAAAGCACCTGGGAGGTAGCGGGAAGTCAGGCTGGAGACTGATTTGGCACTGAAAGCTTGACAGAGGGTGGTGATGTCTCTGGTGTGGGTGCGACAGTCCAGGGAAAATACATTGAATAACAAGAGAAATAGTCACGTGTAAGGCCTGAGAAGCAATGCCATGGCATCATCGACCTGTCTCCCCACAGACATAAGCACTGACTTCACAGCCAGACCAAAATCACCTCCAGGAGTAGGATTTTGGATTCAACCTCCTTGAATAAGGAGGCCCTAAAATAAAACTGCATATATAGCAGCTGTGCTATAAATGCTTCTTGGTTGATTTATTCCAAAAGACAAAGGATTATATTACAACAAGAGTCCCATTCAAGGGCTTCCCTGGTGGCGCAGTGGTTGAGAGTCCGCCTGCCGATGCAGGGGACACGGGTTTGTGCCCCGGTCCGGGAAGATCCCACATGCCGCGGAGCGGCTGGGCCCGTGAGCCATGGCCGCTGAGCCTGCGCGTCCGGAGCCTGTGCTCCGCAACGGGAGAGACCACAACAGTGAGAGGCCCGCGTACCACAAAAAAAAAAAAAAAAAAAGAGTCCCATTCAAACAAATTAATCAAAATTTCCATATCATATCCAAACTTGCTTAAATGTCTCTATCTAGACAAAGATAGCAATTGGCACTTTAAAGAAAAATTGTTATGTTTTTTTTTAATTGGGAAGGGTCTACATACACCAGCTACTTTTAAATGGGATCTTTTCTCATCAATGAATGAAAGAGAGAGAAAGAAGAGAGGGAGGGAGGGAGGGAGGGAGGAAGGAAGGAAGGAAGGAAGGAAGGAAGGAGGGAAGGGAGGGAGGGAGGGCATAGTTCATATTTAACCAGGCCCCGCAGAAGCCACATCACATAGAGGAACGTAATGACTACTCCCCCAAACATCTTGGTTTCTTTCCCCGCTGCTAATAGTTCATAACTGGTCTCTGAATATTCCTTTCTTCACTCTCCCTGCCTGCTCCACTCCTGTCCCCAGCCCCTTCCTGGTTTCCAAAGCAGAGCCTGGGCCTCCCTGGGTGGCGCCCACCAGCCAGCTTAAGAGAGTCCCCCAGCTCATCTTCCGGGACCCAGCCCCGTGCAGCTACTCCCTGAAGGGTCACAGTGCGGGGCCTGGAGGAGGACCCCAGCCTCCTTTCATGTTGAGTGTGTGCTTGCCCTCCTGGTTTCTTTTCCTGGATGGGGACAGAACCACAAAATCAGAGAAATGTCCTCTGCGGAGACGTGATTCCTGTCCTTCCCCTCCTAGGGGGGCTTCCCTGCCACCCTCACTGTCACGGTCATCCCTGCTGGCTGGACTCTGACCCATGTGGCCAGGCTGGGGACACGGTGGTCCCTCAGGTCCTCTCTCTGTCCCCATTGCTATCTGTGCAAACACTGGTTAAGATGGATGTCACAGGAAGCTTGGACCAGGAGAGAAGTCACAGAAGGGCAATGCTGTAGGGGAGGGAGAGAGGGAGGAGGGTGCTGCCTTGGGGTGAGTGGGGCCCTCCGGAGCCATCCCAAGCACAGGCCTTGGGTCCACATCTCCACCATCGGGAAGTTAAGGAACCTAAGCTTCAGGGGCCCTCGCTTGCATTTCCAAAACCCTGTGCTTAATTTCATATTTGTAATTTCATATTTTTCCTAAAGAAGGCATTCCCACATTATGAAGACTTCAAGGACTCCCAAACCAGAGCCAGCCCTTGCCACCAGCTGATTCGGAACCACTTTTCTCCTGCTGCCACCTGCCAGGATTGCTCTCCACACCTGGCCACTGCTAGTTTCCCAAATCACTAGTTCCCCACTCACTGGGTTCTAGGCACTGGTCTGATTGCTTGAACACACCAGGCGGTGGCCAAGGCATCAGGGCCTTTGCACTGGCTGTTCCCCCTACGTGGAATGTTTCCCAGCTCCCGTCCCAGGTGCTCACCTCCTTGGTGTTGACTCAGGTGGTACATTCTCTGTGGACCTCGCCGTGGAACCTGCTGCTCCCTTCCCCCTGCACTCACCCGTACCCCCTTTACCATGCTAATTTTCCACATCATTTGTCACCTGTTTACACCTGTTTACACCTGTTTTCATGATCAGGAGGAGCAGAATCTAGTTATTTACTTTTTCTGTCCTCCCTACCCTCCCCACACTAGAATGGAAGTTCCATGAAGGAAGGGAAATTCAGTATTGGTTTTGTTCATTGGTGAGTTCCTAGCACCTAGTACATAGTGCATAGTAGTCACTTGGTTATTATTTGTCTTATAAATGCATTAAGTTGCAGAGCCTGAGGCAAGGACCCTGCCTGCTGTAGTTGGGGGCTGGCTCTGGCCAAATGAGAGAAGGTTGTTTCTCAGAGGTGACTTGGCTTTATGGGCTGGGCCAAGGCCCGGGCCCACAAGCTGAGGTCATGGGCACCAGTACATCCTGAGCCTGCCTGTCTGCTGCAGGAGGCATCGTCTGGCCCTGGACAGTGCTGCCACCTAAGAATGAGTGTTCCCCAGAAACGGTGAGGCTACGATGGGGAGGGGCTGGAGCGTGTGTGTCTCATCGGGGCTGGGAACCGGGGGACTTCCAGGAGTGTGTCCACTCCTACAAAAGTACAGCCAGTTACCAATATAGCAAAGTGCAAAGATGTTTATTCAGAGCTGGCGCTAATTTCCTGCCTTCCAACATCTGGCAGACACCTGCTGGCCTGACTGCGGGGGGTGCAGTGGTGGAGCTCCCAGGAATGAGGGCCTTGTGTCATTTTAACCCCCACCCCGAGGACACATCGCTGAGTGGTATTTGATCCTGGCGCCAGGAAAAGGGTGTGTGTCTATGAGGTACAGGGAGTGGGTGACACCAAGATGTCTACAGAGCCCATGATCCCCAGTCAGCTAGTCGGGACACCCTCCCCCGTGTCATGCAGACAATGCGATGACACGATCTGGGCTTTATATAGCAGTTGAGGGTTGCCAAAGCTTTTGTCATAGCCTCTTTCATTTCGTGGTCATCCAAACCTGGAAGAAAGACAGACCAGGAAACACCATCTTGTTTTCCACAGGAAGAACGTGCAGCTGAGTGGTTAAGGGGTGAGGGGGTCACAGAGCCAGCACACGTCAAGACCAGACAGGTTGCACCCTGTCCTGTGTGCTCAGCGACAGGGGCCTCTGACGCTCTGGGTTTAACACTGGTGGCAACTATATCCCAAAACCTCCAAGCCACCTGAGTGCAGAGACTTATCCCTGGGGCTGCATGAGGGGTGAGTCACGCCACAGGCAGAAGAGCGACACTGGCCTCTCAGCACCCAGAGCACACCCGCCAGCTATTCTCTAATCTCTAATGGGCCACAGTGATTACCAAAAAAGAACAAAAACAAAACCACTGCTGCTTTTTAGAAAATGGTCAACAACTGAGAGTCAGTAAAAATTGAAGAGGCAATCATGGGGTGGGGGGGCGTAATTTCATGATCAGGAGGAGCATGGCTGTGATGGCAGGAGCACTGGCAGCTGTTTTCTCTTCTGCACTTGCCAGGGGTCAGACCTGGCGCTACGTGCTTGACACGTATCTCATTTACACCTCCCAACTGCTCCACGACTGGGTAATATTGTTATTACCATTTAACAGATAGGGAAACTGAGGCCTAGAGATGCATTCCGTGCTTAAAGCCTTACAAGTGTTAAGTGCTGGAGCCCAGACTCAAATTTTGAGTCTGTGGCAAAGCCTGTGTTTTCAAAGTCTACATCGTATGCATGGTATGGCCCCTCCGTGCAAAAGTCTTCTAGCAGCTGCATGGGCTCCCACACTTCTGAAGTCACCCACAGATGAGAGCGGTCTCAGACTGCATCCTGTCTCTTCTCTCAATTCATTCTGTCTGTCTGTCTCTGTCTCTATGTCTCACTCTGTCTGTCTCTGTCTTTCTCCTCCCCTCCGCTCTCCCCACTCTTCCCCCTCTTATCTCAGGGCCTTCTTCTCTTACCTTCTCTTTCTTGGGCTGACTGGAAAAAATCAAAATTCTCTCTCCTGATCATACAGAATAATCCATTCATTCAACAGATGGCTTGGGGTGACTGTTTTGTGCCAGGCCCCGTTCTAGACACTGGGCACATGGCAGTGAACAAAACTGATGTGAATCCCTGACTTAATGACGTGATGGTGCTTGTGGAGAGATGGACAGAAAACACATATGTGAGGGCAAGTCAGGCAGGTGCTGCTGAGGGGGAAATAAGGCAAGGGGAGGTGGAAGGTCGGGATGGGGCCATGCTTTGAGACACAGGGACGAGGGGAGGCCTCCCTGAAGACAGGGCATCTGGGCCAAGGCCAGAGTCCAGTGAGGGGGGAGTCATGTGACTGACAAACATCCCCAGTGACGGGAATGAGCTTGGCATTGTCACCAGATTTAGCAAAAAAAGAAAAGAGAAAGAAAGCAAAGGTTGGACATTCTGTTAAATATAAATTTCAGATAAGCAAGGAGTAATTTAACTTGGGACATACTTATACTAAAAAATCATTTGTTGTTTATCTGAGACTGAAATGTAACTGGGAAACCTGTATTTTATCTGGCAACTCTAGCCTTGGATGTTTAAGGAGCAGCAAGAGACCAGTGTGGCCAGAGTGGAGGCAGCAAGGCGAGGATGGAGGAAGGTGACGGAGGGGGAAACTGGCAGAGGGGAGGGTGGTTGAAATTTCATACCCAGAGAGGCCATCTAGATATGCTTCCAGATTTTCCAGTGCAATTTTCTCCCGGCAGTTCATGAGAAAAACGTGTGCTAAGAGCTGTGAAAGAGGAGATGGGAGAGAACGCTTCGCAGGGGGAATTAATCTAGCCTGGGTCATAAAGACGTTTATGTCTGCAGCACCTGTTCTCCAAAGAAGGTGAAACCCTGGGAAACCCCCAGCATCAACGTGTTGTTGGTCTTTTACCCAGCACAGAAGCTGGATCCCGAGCAGACTAACTGAAGGGGACGGCATAGGGTGTGAGCCGGGAGCCCAGAGGTGAAGTCGTAGAAGGTCTGGGGCCTCCACCCCTCCCCTCATGATGGGTGGGGAGGTGGAATTGCAGGTCAGCCAGGCCTCCTGGGCCCCTGGTGGCTGTGGGCAGCCAGGAGTTGAGCACTTGCTGTGGGCGGGAGCAGCTGATTTGGGTATCTGAGCTGGGAGGAAACCCTTGGGACTGAGCTGAGCCGTAAGTATTAAGGCTGAAAAACAGAAAACACCCTTTGAGGTTAAAATGTAAATAACCCAAGAGGCTTCATCCTGGCTGACTCCGGGATGTAGAGAGCAGCCAGATAGATCAGAGTAGATATTTCAGGGAAATTCCACTGTAAACCCAAATACCTACTTCACAGATAACCTTGAGAATTAAATGAGGTGATGGATGTAAAGCACTGGGCTTGGCACCTATGACATTAAATATTCGATGTCCCTTCTCCTTTCTAACAAAAGGAGTTACCTCCCTTCCCAAGTCCTGGGACCTGCGTGGACCTTGAGGGCCTCACAAAAATAAAAAACAATGAAACTAATGTTGGCTCCCGGGCAGCCTCGAAGCTCAGCACCACATCTGGATGTCTTCCCTTTCCTGTAACAATCCTCATGTGACCCCATGAGATTAAAGAGCATGGCACATAGCGGCTGCCTGATACATTTTGCTCAGTGAATAGCATGGAGATAAATGGCCTCCTTCTTGATGTTCTCCTGTAGCTGGATTTCTCACATTCAAACCATCAGAAAAGGAAGTAGAGCCGCCTGCGTGGGGCTATTAGAGAACTAAGAGCAAGCTGTCCCCTCCCTTCCCAGTTCAGGGACATTGCTTCATTGCCCTAGTGAACGGCAGGCCAGGGAAGCCACGGGGGCGGCACCGCAGTTGCCTTATAAGGACATTCACCAAGCCTGCCAGGTGTGTCATCCCGAAGTCCAAGGGGAGGCCGGTGACAGCCCCAGTGAGCCAAGGCTGGGTGAGTGAAGCAGCCTCAGAAAGCCACAAGTGAGAGTTTTCTCACTTCCCTCCCCCCTTACATGTTTCCATATGTTTTAAATTATTATCTCATTTACCTTGGCAATTGAGAAAAGGATTTCTGAGTTTAAAAAAAAAAAGGTTCTCATAAGCTATCACTTCAGTAGTGAAGGAAAGTCTCTCTCTACTTTTTTGGGAGGCGTGGGGAACAGGGGTTGGCAATGAAATAAAGAAAATGAAGGTCTGGGGAGAGATCCCCTTGAGAATTAACACACAGCAGCACCTCCAAGACAAGACAATGTCCACAGTGATAGAGAACCTCAACCACAAGGGCGGCCACAGGGAGACCCAGGCCCCTCCTGTGGTCTCCCAGCAAAGACCAGCCAGCGATGGGTGGTCTCGGAGAAAAGTGGGGCTTTTGAAATATACTAAGGGGAACGAAGGAGCAGTAGGCCTGACCAGAGGCGGCATACAGTCGTAGTTAAGAGATTGGATTTTGAAATCATACAGACCTTGACTTTGCCCCTTTAGCTGGGTGAACTTGAGCAAGTTCATCAATCTTTCTAAGTCTTACTTGCCCCTTGTGAAGTATCTGTTCATTTAACAAACATCTACAAAGCATTCCAATGCTTTACATTAACTCCTCGAATTTTCATAAACAGCCTGTGAAGTAGACCCTATTATTATCCCCATTTTACAGATGAGGAAAGTAACCTGCCCAAGGTCACACAGCCAGTCATTGGCAGAACCAGAATTTGACCCCAGATAGTTGGGCTCCTGGGCCTGTGCCCTACAGCCCTAAGCTCTGCTGCTGAGAGTTTATTCAGCACCTGGGGTCGGGGAGCGGGGAGTTCTAGAGGATTCAGTGGACCTGGTAATGTAAGACCTCTCACCACAGTGCCCTGCGCATGGTAGATGCCCAGGGAATGTGACCTATTATTACCCCCCACCCCGTTAATCTCCCCGTTAAGTAGTGGGAGATTACCCAGAGCAGACTCTGAGAGGAAGATTCTAAGGGCAGTGGCTTAGTAAGACCGGCCCTGGAAGAAACTGATAGGAGAGTGAGGGGAGCAGGCCATGGAAAGGGAAGGACCCAAGGTTGTGAGATTTCAGGTGGAGTCTCACAGGGGAGAGACTTGTGAGTTTGTCCCCATCGAGGCAAGGAGCTGGACTTCATGCTCACAAACTCTGTCAGCCCTTGGCTAAGGGGGGCCCTGAGGAAATGGAAACTCCCAGGCACCTCTGGGCTCTGCACCTGTGGGCAAAGCAGTGTAGTTACCAGGTGGCAGTCTTCCAAAGAGAGTGGCTGGTGTGGGGACGATTAGAAGAAAAGCAGCCCCCCACTCACCACTGCAGTTGGTCCCTAGGTTGGAACTGATATTCATCATCTCCTTCCTCCACCATTCTTTCTAGATTTCCCCCACTCTCCACCAGCACTTCTACTGGTCTAGGTGGCTTGTTTGCTGAAATGGACAGACTTTTATCCCTGAAGAGTCTGAACCCTTGGTTACCATGCTCTTATCAGTTTGTAGTTGCAATAATTGCCCACCTGCAGCTAAACCTGGGCACCAAGATATGGTCCCGATAAATCCTCTAATTTCCAAACCTATTCCTTCCTGTCCCCATGATGCAGCAGCAAGCCTACCTCCTCATGACGAGCAGAGTCATCTGCTCTGCCATGATGGGTGTACGCGTTGTTCTCATTTCTGTAACCATGGTGATTCCATTTCACGGGCCCACTGTGCTGGCACTGGGAAGGCTGAGAGCAGGCCACGTCATTCTGTCCAGCTGATTGTCGAGTCCCTGATTCTGTAGTAGATTCTCTCTGGTGGGCATTCATAGGTGATGTAACAACCCCTACACTTCGGGCCCCCTCTGTATGCTCTTCTCCTATATCACCTCATCTCCAATCTTCCAATATTGCTCCATCCAAACCCCTGACCCACCAGCCGAACCACTTGCCACAGCTCAGGACTCACAGCACAGTCTTAGCTAAAGCCATTTCTCTCTCTTCACAAACTGGAAGACTAAAGCAGTGTCTGCAGCTCTGCCCATGGGGGGAGGATTTTCTCCTGCCCTCCTATTCTTTTCAGAGTCCCCTGAGTGGAGCTGTAATGCAGAACAGTCTCTTTTCAGCTCACACCAACAGACCCAGTCAACCCCTCCATGAGTTAGGCCTGGATTTTCTTTTCTTCCTTTGCCAACTGGTCATAGGAAACCCCTGGCCATCGGCATGAGCTTAGAGAGAGGCATCAATGCAACGTAAGCAGGTGATACGTGAGACTGTTCCACTTGGTCAGTTAGTGTTCTCACGCCCTCTGGACCTGCCCAGGCCCACTCCTAGCTGCACCATGATCACTTTAAGATGAATTACGCTGGGCTTCTCCAGCCTTATGACCTGGTGGGAATGACAGCCCTCAGTCCATGATAGGTAGCTCTGGATGCACATGTACTTGACGACTTCTGGCAAGATGCTCAGTCTCTTCCCAGGTTCAGTAGCCTGCCGAGAGCTTCCATTCAAAAAGTGCATAATTTCTTGCAACAGATAGCATGTCCTTGCTCCAGAGCCTAGAGATCTGCACTGCAACTCCCCCAGTGCAACTTGTCAGAGACACCACAATGTGCTCTCATTTATCACAAGATTCCTCCAGCACTATGGGATTTTCCAGTTCACATGGCCCAAGTGGCAGGACAGCTTATACTACAGCCTGGACCTGCTGCAGAGCCCCCTCTTGCTCTGAGACCCAATCAAAATTGACAGGGCTTCCCTGGTGGCACAGTGGTTGAGAGTTCACCTGCCGACGCAGGGGACACGGGTTCGTGCCCTTGTCTGGGAAGATCCCACATGCCGCGGAGCGGCTGGGCCCGTGAGCCATGGCCTCTGAGCCTACGCATCCGGAGCCTGTGCTCCGCAACAGGAGAGGCCACAACAGTGAGAGGCCCACGTACCGCAAAAAAAATAAATAAATAAATAAAAATTGCTAGCAACGTGAGTCCTCTGATAAATGTGATGGAGCAGTTGTCCCAAGTGCAATACATATTGCCTCCAGCACCTGAAGGACTTCCAAAGAGCTGTGTTTCTTTCATGGTTGTATGAGGTGCAGATGCATTCACTGGTCCTTTACCTTGCAGAGAATGTTGTTCAGCATAGTCTAAACCTTTACCTAAAGCCTAAAACCTTTACCAATATGGCTGGCCCCTGGAATCTCTGTAGGGTTTATTTCCAACATTCTAGAACACATGTATCCTCCCAGGGCATCCAGAGATGCCACTTTCAGTTTACCAAGTCCAATCAACATAAAGACATCAACATGGTGGACCAAAGGGCAAAGCACTTACCGTTTCCTAAGAAGGAAAAAGGATGAAGTGCCAGGAGCCATTGTTAGATGAGCATGTCATCAACACCAAGGAAAAGTGTAAACTTGTATTAGTTAACGTTTTGTGATTAGGTAGAAAAGAAATTAGTGACCAATAGGAACCGGCCAGTGTTCTCTAAGACCAAGTCAGGCCAAGAGCATGTGGGGAAGAGCAAAATAAAAACCAGAAATCAGTTCACTTTGTCTTGGTAGTGAGTAAATAAAATAAAATGATGATTGAGAGTATAGGTAGAAGAGAGAAAACAAATGGATAAAATGTTTATTATTTGCTGATTTCATATACCCACACAATTCTTAACCACTGATAGTTGGAAATTAAATGTAATTTGTTCCCCTTTACTGGCACAGGAATGGACTGTGAAAATGTTACTTTGTGTTTCTTAGGAGTTAGTGAAAGCTGGGGTCAAAAACGCAGGACAAATTCCACATGATGCAAGGCTCTGCCACCAGGGGCTAATCCAACAAGCCAAGATGCCTCATGGTAAAAAATTATCCCATATGGCAACGTGTTCCCCAAATGCCAGCAGAGAGAAATCTCTCATATTGCTCTTTCAATCAAGAAAAACTTTCCCCCTAACTGGCATTACCTATGGTTTTTGCTGTTTCAAGAATAATATACCACACTGCTCATTGTAAAATCTTCAAAATATGAAAGAGAGTGTGGAAGGCACTAAAAAGTCTAACTTGATCCAGTGATAATTACCGTTAATGGCTTAATAATACTCTTTTACTATTTTCTTGCTGAATGAAAGAATGAGAGGAAGGGTGGATGGGTAGATGGATAGAATGCTTTATAACCTGCCTCTTTCACTTGATATATTGCGCGCATTTTTCCTTGTAGAAACACATATCTAGAGATTTGCTTCTCTTCTAACAAGTGCATAATATTCCATTATATGGCTGTACCATGATTTATTTAACCATATCTCTATGATAAAAGCTTGACTTATTTGCATTTTTAACTATTCTATTGTTAACGTTGCAATTACTATTCTTTCACATAAACTTGGTACCCTTATCTGATTATTCCTAGAGGACAGAGTCCTGGGATTGTTGGGTCAAAGATCATGTAAATTCTAAATTTTGAATTATTATTGCTTAGTTGCCCTCAGGAAGGGTTCTACAAATTTACACTCCTGCCAACAGTGCAAGTCCCTGTTTTCCCCACCTCTGCAAACAGTAGCTTTCATTGCATACATGGAGATTAAGCCTCTGCCATACGTTTCATGGCCATTGGTATTGTTTCTTTTGTAAATTCTTTTGTAAATTGTCTATCATCTTTGGTCAACTTTTCTCCTAGGGAATTTGTCTTTTTATTATTGATTCATAAGTGCAAAATAGTCATTAGGAACATAATCCTTTGTAATATGGGGAGATATTTTTAGAAAGCTATTTTGATGAAATAAATATTCCTGGCTAATGGGGAAAGACATAACATTGTGATTTAATAATTGGCCGTTCGTATACCGAGACCCTCCTCTGCCCCATGCATAGAAGGTATGCACTGCACAGGAGGCACACAGAAGATGCAGACAGATGCACCTGCCCCGAACTCGGGTTGCTGACTTTTTAAAGTAAGAGCTAAACCAAGTGATAAATAAATACATAGATGCCACATAGTATGAAATGTCGTAAGAGAGTTACAGGCAAGGTTCACTGAGGGCCTAACAGGCTCTGGTCTGGAAGAGCAGTAAAGGCTCCAGCTTTCTTCCCCGGTTATCCTGGTTATCTTCTGTCATTGTCTTAGGCTACTTGTATTTTTCTTTTCTTTTTTTCTTGGTTTCAGCAAAGCATCTTTTAATGGAAGTATAGCTGATTTACAATGTTGTTAGTTTCAGGTATACAGCAAAAGTGATTCAGTTATATACGTATGTATAGATTCTTTTTCAGATTCTTTTCTCCTATAGGTTATTTTCTTACTGATTTGTAAGCAGGTTACTCTGATGTACTATCTTTGGAAACAGCATCTTGGACTCTGTTGGGATGTTCTGAATTCAGAAATATGATAGAGTGCGGGTGTTGGGAGAGATGGTAATTTCCATTTAACAACTTCACCTCGTCCATCTCCTGTTCCTGTCAGAGAATGCCCAGGCCTGGAGGGAGGTTCCCGTGAGAGCGAAGACTCAGATCACTGGAGTGACACACCAGGCCCCACTCGGGAATGGCGCTTTGCCCTGAACGAGTTTAGGCTGAATCCCCAAAGCAACTGGCAGGCTTCGAGGAGCTTGAAGGAGGGGAGTTACACCTCCTATTTGTGCTGTGGAAGCACTTTAGCTGCTGTGTGTAGGGTGGGATCAAGGGGAGCAAACTGGCAGGCAGGCGGACCCCTGAGAGAGCTGCTATAGGACGGAGATGCAGGGCCTGAACTGAGGTTCACGCATGGAGTGGAAAGACGTGGAGGGAACTGGTGACTCTTTGCACATGGAGGATGGGGAGGGTGAGTGATGGAGCCGTTCACTGAGTTAGAAGGCGGATGGGGAGAAGCAAGTTTGGGAGGAGTTTAGTTGAGAAGAGGTACCTGTGGGACTCGGAACGACGACACCCAGGAGGCAGCCACATTCGTGAGTCCAGAGCCTACGGCCAGCTCCCAGCTGGAACTCTAAGGCTGGGATTAACAGATACACACTACCGTATATAAAATAGATAACTAACAAGGACCTACTGTATAGCACAGGGAACTCTACTCAACATTTTATAATAACCTATAAGGGAAAAGGATCTGAAAAAGAATATATAATACATATACACATACTGTGCTATACATCTGAAACACAACATTATAAATCAACTATACTGCAATAAAAATATACAATTTTTAAATTAAAAAGTAAAGTTGTGAGCCATCAGCCTGCTACTAAACACTGAAATCTTGGAAAGGTATTATCCCTTGCAGTAGTAGAATGAACAGCAGAGCTGGCACAGAACCATAGGGAAGAAAACCAACAGAGGAAGAGACACAGTGGGAGACCAAGAATCCTGGGATAGATGCCGCCTCTCCACAGGCTCTGCGATGCCACAGTATGAGTCAGCACAAACCTAAGATTCGTTCTTCAGCCCAAGCTCAACATTTTAAAATACTGTCTCCAGTGTTTCCATTCCCCGGTGTCATGGCCCCAACCCAGTCAAACTCTGTTTCTCACAACTAGTTCTTTATGGTTGAAGCAACCAGCCTCAGGGTGTGTGGTGTCTCTGTCACAAGGTTCATCCACTGACTTTTGCACAATCCCAACTAGCCCTCTATTTCTGGGGCTCTGCCTGCTCACCATACATCCTCTTCATCCCACGCATAGCCCTGTGGAGAAATATTTCAACATAAGGAAGCATGTTATGTGGAGGAAGAAAAAACCCTCCCTCTAAGTGTTGATGCTTTTGCTGAAATGAGGCACGTCCACAAGCTGCACAGGGCTCCCGGCTGCGGGTGGGGCAGGTAGGGCCGACTGGGAGCCGGACGGTAACGACTTGTCTGCCAGGAAAGTGTTTCTGACCCTTGCCTAACAGAGAAGTATTTTTAGCAGTGGTTAAGGAGAATTTGCTCTTCCTTTAAGATGATCCATTTTTCCACTAGGCAAGACTCGTTCAGCTGCCCTCCCAGAGTCCTTACTTACACCCTGGTCTGAATCACACTTTGGAAAGTTAATTATTTACCATCTTGTATCATCAGTTGTGTCCCCAAATATAAGTTGCCTGAGGAGGCCAGAGGCCGTGATATTACTTCTCGTGGAGTCCCCAGGTGCCCAGGGCTGGCCGGCATCTGTGGGAGGCCTCCATGAAGGGCAGTGAATCAGGGGATGCGAACACTGGGGCCCATAGGCCCGCTCCTCATGAGCAGGGCACCTGAAACCCGCAGAGGTTCAGCAGTGTGCCCACACAGCCAGCGGAGCAGAACCAGGACTGCTGAGCAAGGAAGTGAGGTGAAGCAGGGCGGTGACTTCTCAGGAGCACGGCCCTGGCCAGGCCTCCTGCACTTATTAGCCGTGTGAGTGGGAGCCAGTTACCCGCCTCTGTCTCCTCTTCTATAACACAGAGACAGCAGGAGAGCTCGGGGCTGCTATGAAGACTGAGTGGGCAGATCCAGGGAAAGCAAAGAAAACCATCTCAGTTCAGCGAAGTATTTGGGACTTCTAAGTATTTAATACAAGTTTGCTGAATGACGACATTTTCAATCTAACTCTGCCCACAGTGCAGTTGGGAGCTGGGGCTTCTTGTTCCCCAAGTACAGGGCTGTCCCCTCTGGAGACAGAGGCCCACGAGGCTCTGGGCACTGTCCAGGCTGCACTGAAACTGAAGCATCTATTATCAGGGCAGTGACCTACAGCCAGGCCCCACAGCCGGGAGTGGAAGTGTGACTTCACGCAACCAGAGGCAGAATGGAGATGGAGTCTGCACTGCACCGTGAAGGAAGCAGCATGAGTTCCACAGGAACCACGCTGGGTGCCGGGTGGTGGGAGAGGAGGGACAGGTTGCCTCACTCCCCAGAGTCCCTCCTACTCCTTGGACCCATGCTGTGTTCTCTTGTAATAGGGAAGAACAGATCTGACTCCATACGGATCTGTTTCTTTTACTTTAACCTCTGTATTCCATTGCTTTTGCTACAAGTAAAGCATGCTGCCTATAGCCTGAAATATACAGGATGGCCCATTCTCAAGGCTCTGACCTTTAAAGGTGTAACACTTTTCCATTCGTATAGAGATAAAAAGTTGCAGAACAGAGAATAACATTTGTCTTGCTTGAGGTTTAAGAGAACATTGTGACATGACCTACCTGGGCAGCTGCAAGAACAAAGGATTTCCACACCAAGAAGTTTGCAGCAACCAATCACACCCCTTCCCCTTTTAGTATAAAAGAAGCCTGAATTCTAACTCGGGCAAGATGGTTCTTTGGGACACTAGTCCACCATCTTCTCGGTCTGCTGGCTTTCCGAATAAAGTCACTATTCCTTGTCCCAACAACTTGATTTACTGGCCTCTCTGGCAACGAACAGCATGAGCTTAGACTCAGTAACCCCCTCAGTTACACCTCTCTGCTGAGTGTTAATCCCCATGATCTGTTTATGCCACCCCTGTGTGTTCTTGTCCTCACGTCCCAGCCCATCACGACAGGCTCCTCCTATTTCCAGAACTTCAGCCACTGGCACATCCTTTTCCCCTTCAATCATCATTGCTGCCGTCATCATATAGGCTTTGTACCTATCTGTTGGGTTGTTTATTTGTTGGTTGGTTTTAGAGTATGATTCGTTAGCATAGAGTTCAAAAACTAGCAAACTAGACCGTATCTGCTAAGGCGTGTATATTTAGGTGACAGTACTACGAAGAGCACCCATACTACCCAAGGCACTGTCCTAAGCACTACACGTATATTAACTCATATTTAATCTTTTAAACAACCTCATCAGCTTGCATTCTCTCGTGATCCTTACGCCACAGATGAAGAAAGTGAGCACAGAGAGATAAAGGATTCGGCCCAAGGATACGCAGCAAGTGAGTAGAGGAACCAAGAAGTGAATGAACACCTTCTGTCTCCAGAATCCATGTTCTTACCACTGTACTATGCTGCCTGGTAAAAACAAAACAAAACAAACACACAAAAAACATGGGAGTGATGGTTCTAGAAGTCAGCATAGTAATTACCTTCAGGGGGAGGCAAGGGATAGAAATCAGAAAGGGATGAAGGGGAGATGGCAGTGGTCCCCTCATGTCCTAGGTGGTGGTTACATAGGATTCACTTTGCAATTACTTGTTGAGCTGCAGGTGTCTCTTACGCAACATATACTACTGAGGGCTGGAGGGAGGAGCACAGTAAGCCCTGAAGTTGTGGTTTCTGCTTAACGTGGGTGGAAAGCGAGAGGCCACGCCTCAGGGTCTGACTTCTCAGCCTGTTGCTCCCCGCAGTGCAGTGGGGTCCCCCGCTTCACGTCGGCGGCTCTGTGGCACCACAGGGCCTCCTGGGCACTGACGAAGCCAGAGTGCCTGAGGGGCTCACATCATTGGAATAACCGCTATCCTGGGCTCCCTCATCCCTGGGGCCTGGACCTGAGGGACCTCCAAACTTCCTGGGAAGTCTTCCAGAATAATCCACCAGGAAGGCCAGAGCAAGGTACAGCCCAAGGCAGAGAGGGCCAGAGCCATGGTGGGTCTGGAGGGAAAGGGCAGGGCCCTCAGTTCTCCACGCTCTCATCTTGCCTGACTGTGACCTCCCAGGCCTTGACCCTCTTCTCCACACCATCTGAGACCCCCAGAACACAGCACCCCTCAGACCTCAGCTTCCGTCACTCTCCTCGCTTACTCTTCACTGGCTGCTGACAAAGAGCCATTGTCCACTGCTGCCCAGAACGAGGCTCCAGCTCTTTCATGGGATTTCCAAGTAGTGAGGCACGGCACTTGGGAGTCCAACCCTAATCCGGTCTGAAGTATGTGGGACCCTGCCAAGTTACAGTGTTCTTCTCAAGGCCCCTCGATTCTCGCAGGGGGACGCCCACGGTGTCATTCCTCCCGGGAGTAATGACTTGTGGCTTTGGAGAGAGTCTGTGTCTGCAATTCTTCTCCGTTCTGGCACTGGTATGCTGATGATGACACCAGAATTCCCCTTCTACTCCCTAATCATCCTTCAAAGTCCACCTTGCCTCCTGGCTCCCCCTCACGGGGTTCATCCCTGAGAAATCGGCAAGGTCAGCAGAGTCCCCTCCCCTCACCCCGCACTCTGCTCACTCCCTCTGGGTCGGTACGCGCACTCCCATCTCAGCGGCTCTCACACAGCCCTGTCTCCTGACTGCTTAACACTCTTTCCTCTGCTAATACTCAGTAAAGGCGTTACGGCCGGTTTGCAATATGGCAGGCACAATGTCAAACTCTTCTATAAATTCTCTCATCTAATCCCCATTTAAATCCCACAGCTCCTGGCACATGGGAGGGGGTCCATAAATATTTCTTGGCTGGATGCATCCTCACGAAAATCTTTTGTGGGAGGTACTATTAATCTCTCCATTTCATAGATGAGGAAATTAAGGCTTAGAGATGGTAAATAACCAGTCCAAGGTCACAATGAGTAGTGTCAGAGCTGGGATTCCAAGGGCTTGTTTATTCCTAGGCCTTATATACTCAGCCCGTTGATCTTCTGCAGTTTATTCTTTCATTTAACAAATATTTCAGTTTTTACTATGCACCGGGAACCAGTCCAGGTTCAGGGATGCAGCAGAAAATAAAAGAGAAAATTTCTGCCTTACGGAGTTTACATTCAAATGAGGGACACAGATATTAAATATGATAAATAAGTAACATTTATAGTATGATTAATAGTGGTAAGAGCTGGGGAAAAAAATAAAGAAGGGAAAGAAAGAGTGGGGTGTCATTTTAGATGGAGTGAGCAGGAAGTCTTCACAGAGAAGGGGTAGTTGAGTACAGACCTGAAGGAGGTGAGGGAGATAGCGCCTCAGAAATCCAAGGGAAGAGTACGAGGTGCAAAGGCCCTGAGGCAAGGAGGATTCCTGGTGAGTCCCAGGAACAGCAAGGAGCTCAGCGTGGTTAGAGCAGAGTCACCGAGGGAGAGGGCAGTGGAGCTCAGAGTAGCAGGGTCAGGTCGCATAGGACCTTAGGCCACTGTACAGAGTGGAGTGAGTGCCGTGGAATTCACTGGAAGACTGTGAGGGGAGGCATGCCATGTTCTGATGTGCTTTTAATGAGGTTATTCTGCCTGTTGATTGAGACTTTAGAAAAAGCAAGGCAAATGCATCAGCAAAAAAACTAGCTAGAAGGCTGCAGCGATCCTCCACACAGGATATTCTAGTGGTTAGACCAGGAGGAGGCAGCAGAGGTGGCAGGAGACGGTTGATTCGGGATGTATTTTGTAGACGGTGCCAACAGGGTTCCAGACCCCTGCACCCACTTGCCTGCTGGACACCTGAAAGCTCCCTAGCTCCTCAGACTCATCAGGTCTGAAATTGAACACATTATCTTCCCCCAAGATATCTTCATTCCTCCTACACTTCCATCTCCGCTAATACCACTCCAGCTGGACAGTGGTCCAGCCAGAAACCTGGGCATCACCCTCGATTCCTCCCTCTGCCCACCTCTCACATGCAATCGGCCACCCTATCCCATCCAGTCTGCTCTCTCCTCCTTCATCCCCATGTCCTCTGCCTCATTCAGTGCCGCATCCCTCTGGCCTGGACTCTCTCAAGTTTCCCTCCTCCGGCCTGGGCTCAGCAAACTCTACATGGCACCAGATGGATCATTATGGGAAGCAGACCATATCCGTTTAAAACTCTTCTAAGACTCTCTGTTGCCTGTTGAATAAAGTCCAAGTTCTCTGGCTCAAAGCTGTCTAAAAGAAATACATTGCGAGCTACACATGTAGTTTGGCTTTCTCTAGTAGCTGCATTTTGAAAAGTAAAAAGAAAACAGATGAAATTAATTGTAAATATGTGATTAACCCAATATATCCAAATATTATCATTTTAATACATAATCAACACAAATTATATATATTCATATATCTATTAATTATATAATATATGTATATTTACTAAGTCTTTGAAATCCAGTGTATAATTTACACTTACAGCACATCCCAATTTTGACCAGACACATTTCAAGCACTCATTGGCAACGTGTGGGTACCAAACTGTACAGTGCAGCTCCAGACAAAGCCCTCTCTCATGGTCTTTTCTACCACTTCTCCTGTCTCATCCCTGTTCCCATTCCACCTTCCCCTGCCACTTGTTCCTTGTGTTCTAGCAGATCTGACCAACCTAGAGTACCCCAAACACACGTGCTGTTTCCTGACTCCCTGCCCTTGCACATAAATACAGTGGTGCACAGCAGCAGGCCTGTACCCACTCTCAAGAGCCAATTTTGCACATCTCTTCCCCACGTGCCATTCAGTGATGCCATATTGGTAGCTTGACATTGGCCATCGTGGGAGTATTTATGCCACAGAGACTGACAAACACTGTACACCAGGCTTTTAGAGAGGATGGAGACCACCTGCTAAACATATCACTGCCTGTCACTGCACATAATACTCACCCCTTCACAATCCTCTTCTCCCACCCCTAGTTCACCTGATAAACATTTCATCCAAACATTTTATCATTTCATTCATCCTGTCTGTGTAGGTTTACCCTCCTACTAGTCTTCAAGTTTGAAAAAAGAGCCTAGTTTTCTGTATGCAATTAGTACATGAGGTCCTCCCTGCTCCTCTGTTTTTTCCCTGAATACCCTATCATAATTATCACTGTATATAAGAGACCATAAAAAGAAGAAGTTTAAAGTATAAGTTTAAAAATGAAACCCATCTGGGTATGAATCCTGCCTCCTCTACTTACTGGGGATGTAGCCTCAGTCAAGGTACTTATTTATAACAAACACTGGTTTCCATACCTGAAGAGAGGTTTAAAAACACATCATCACAAGATTATCGTGATGATTAAATTATATAAATTGCTTAGTCCATTAGCTGGCACATACCAGACACTCGAAAATGTTTAGATATTATTAAGTCTTTCAGCATTTATCATTTGTATAAAGTAGTTGCTCAAAACACTTTTGTTAAAATAAATGTTGAATGAAATTTCAGAAATTCCTCATGTCCGATTCAGAGAGTGTATGAGTCAGAACTCCAGCTGGAGACAGACAGCACATACACTCAAAGGGCTGACTAAGGGAGGGCTTGTTAAAGGACTCTTTACAAAGGTCTGAGCAGGGTTGAGGGAAGTCCAGGGTTGGCAACAGTCTGTTACCACCTGTAGGCATGAAGGTGTGATGGGGGAGCATGTCCCTGAACCCGGTGAGAACTGTAGCTGGAGGAAAGGCCACCCAGCGGGAGCTATAGCCTCAATGAAGGAACCTAGCAGGTGTCAAACCATCAGGATGGGGGTTGAAGGGATACTCCACCTCGATTTTCTCCAGCTTATTTGGAGGACGCCCTGCCAGTGCTTCCCACTGGCTGAATCCAAGTGAAGCCCAGGGCAAGCGGTACTCACACAGCTCCTGAAGGTCAGCCTCTTGGGCAGTGAGCTGATGGGGAAGATGGAAGATGGGCTGGAGGCCCAAAGGGAGACTCCAGAGCAGAGACTTCAAGTGGGATTGAGCCTCCTTCAGCCTGCAGGTGTCAAGTCTTGCTTACATACCATAGATAATAATCATTGAGACTGGGCCTTGAAGGATAGAATCCAATAACAAGCATTCATATGGGCCAATTTTGGTTACTTTATCTACAAGTGTGTTCTCTCAAATGTAAGAAAGCTGATTTCATTCTGTAATCCTCTACTTGGTTGGCACCTAACAATTCTTAGAGTCAGGAAGTCCATTCCTATGTCTTACTTAAAATATTCCCACCACGACAGAAATATATTGTATTTTAAACAGTTCTCTGTAGAGAGGGGAAAGAACTGGTATGTAGGTGGATAAATAGATGGCCTTAATTAAATCACCACTATAGTGCTTTTACCTTTACAATTGATCATCACAGCTCTTTTCATTTTTCTCCTATGGTCCTCTTTTCCGACTTTCTAGTGGGTCTGTAGAAATGACCTGTTGAGTATCCTGCTGATATCAGAAGAACTGTTAAAATGCCAATTGTGATTATCTTTGCTGCTGTTGTAGGCCTGGATGATTTTCCTGGGAAGGCCTGGAGGGAGGCTGTAACCATCTCCTGGCTTTATTGTGGGGCCTCTTCAGCTTCTCCACAAGTCCCTTATTCTGGAGAAAATGGTTGTGGCCAGACCAATTCTACTTCCCTATCTGTCCTAAAATTTGGTGTTCTGAGGCTTCCCTTCCCAGCTAACACTTTCTAAAAGTACTGGCTGACATGAAAAGAAATGACATTGAGTTATTTGTAGTGAGGTGGTTGGGCCTAGAGTCTGTCATACAGAGTGAACTAAGTCAGAAAGAGAAAAACAAATACCATATGCTAACACATATATATGGAATCTAAAAAAAAAAAATGGCTCTGAAGAACCTAGGGGTAGGACAGGAAGAAAGATGCAGACATAGAGAATGGACTTGAGGACATGGGGAGGGGGAAGGGTAAGCTGGGACAAAGTGAGAGAGTGGCAAGGACATATATACACTACCAAATGTAAGACAGCTAGTGGGAAGCAGCCACATAGCACAGGGAGATCAGCTCGGTGCTTTGTGACCACCTAGATGAGTGGGATACGGAGGGCGGGAGGGAGATGCAAGAGGGAGGAGATATGGGGATATATGTATATGTATAGCTGATTCACTTTGCTATACAGCAGCAACGAACACACCATTGTAAAGCAATTATACTCCAAAAAAGATGTTAAAAAATAAAATAAAAGTACTGGCTGAAGCCCATTCCACAGGAAAGAGGTTCCCAGAAGGGGCAAGCAGTGAGGGATCCAGACTCAACCAACATTCTGATTCCTCCAGTAGAATGTAAGCCCCAGGAAGACAGGGGCCACGTCTACCTGCTTCCCGGTGTCCCCAGTGCCTAGCCTGCTGCCTGGCACATAGCAAGTGCCTACTGTTTTTCTAGAATGAATACATGAATGAATGTACACTGTGTGCCGAACACTCTCATGTCAGCAGTGGGCAAGGCCTCAACCACAGACCTTCTGGCTTTTGTAGTCAAATGCACCCCACTGCTTCCCGTCCAAGATGCCTCCCTTCAAACAAGCCACTTTGCTTTACCTTTGCCATTCCCTAGCCCAAGCTCAGCTTTTCAGTAATAAGCCTGGACCACAGCGGCTGCCATGATCAAGAGCTCCTCTCCCCACAGCTAATTAACCCATATGTGTTACTGTCTCTTTAATGTTTGCCTTGACCCTTCTGTCAAGGGTCTTCCCCTTCTGATCTTAGGATTTGCAGCCACTTTGGGGGAGATTCTGTGTCTATCCCAGAGGTTTCTCTCTTTTTTTCTTTTTTTTTCTTTTAAAGAGACAGCCTTTGTTTTAAGGATTTTTACACTGAAAACTTCAAAAAGTGGTAGGTTTTTGGAATTTATTGACCTGTATTTAAAAGGAACTGTTGACAAAGATTCGCCAGAAATAATCTGAACAAGCGGGAAAATAGTTAATACTACTGAAACCGACTAAAATAACTCCAGGATATATGGTTTATCTGACATAACGTTACCTCTAAATACTGTCACTGATATGAAACTGACTGCTTCTTACTTTTCTAAACACACAGTGGTATAATTAACAATATTCAATCACTTCTGTTCTTTCCTGAATATATAAAAATTCAAATACCAATTAAAAAACTAATATATTCTTTTTTTAAAATGTTTCTTATAGATACAATTTCAATATTTTCATTCAGTGGTGGTGTGGTTTAAGAGACTTTTCATTCACAAGTCAAACAACAATCCGCCCAAAGGGAACTGACAGTCTGTAGGCTCATAGTACAGATAAAGAGTTCGGGAATGCAGCAGCTGACATTTCTAAACTACAAAACAGATAAAATTCTTAGAAGATACTTGCAATAAGCTCTACTAAGCAGCTGGCCACAGGACTAGAACATCTGACAATTTTCCTGGTGATTTCAACGGGACTCCAGATGTTTCCAAATTCAACTTGAACTCTTATCTTAGGCTTTGTATGTTGCTTTTCCAGTGTCGCTAATGACACAAACACGATTCAAATCCCTGAAGTATTTATTATAGTCAAGGGCATATCCTACAACAAACTTGTCTGGAATTTCAAATCCAACAAAGTCTGGTCTATATCCAACACTTTGAGGGGTCCTTTTCACCAGCACACTTGCAACCTTGACCATCTTTGGATCACGCTGCTTGGCCAAGGAAAGCAAGGTTTGCGTTGTTTTGCCGGTGTCAATTATATCTTCAACAGTCAAGACATTCTTTCCAGTGAAAGTTGAGAGATCATCTCCACCAATTACTTTATGTCACCTGTTGACTGGTCATGACAGTAGCTTTTCAGTCTGATAAAATCTACAGTCATAGGTATAGATCTATCACTATTTCTGTTCAGTGCTTTGATGCAATCCAGCAGGTCAGCAAAGAATTTATAGCTCTCCTTGAGCACACAAAGGGCCAGGATGTGACAGCCTCCCATCTCCTTCATCACATCTCGAGCTAGCCATTCGGTCCTGTCTATAATTAGTCCATGAGGAATAAATACCTTTTCCAAATCCTCAGCATAATGATTAGGTATACAAAATAAATCTAGGTCATAACCTGGTTCATCACCACTAATCACGATGCTGGGGCTGTGGTCGCCATAACGGAGCCGGCTGCGTGTGGGCTGAGGGCAGTCTCCAGTGGTTTCTCTTTGAGTAAACTATTGTTGAGATACAGTAAGTCCCCCACATGGGAACATTCAAGTTGTAAACTTTCAAAGATGCGAACATGCATTTGCATGTCCAATCAGGTAAGCTAGTTCACGTGTCTGGCATACATTGTCACGTGCGTGCATCCTCCACAAGGGGTTGTGCTTTTGTGCACTTTACTGTCATCTATGACAAGAAAAAAAGAGCTACTACCCAGACATCACTGGATCGTTTTTTCAAGAGGGTAGATAGAATTGATCCAGCAAGGAACCAGAACCTGTGCCATCAGTGTCAGGCGTGAGTGAAATACAGCTTGCCCTCGGTCTCCTATTGCTGACGGTCCTTCAGCGCTACCATCTCCCACCTTCTCTCCCTCCTCCAGTCAGTAACTCTTCTTGCCTGTTCACTCGATGCCAGCCCCTGGATGCCAGCTGTTGTACTGTACCACTGTACTTCTTGAGGTACTGTACTGTAAGATTAAAAATGTTTTCTTTATTTTTTTTGTGTGTTTGTTTTTTATGTATTATTTGTGTGAAAAGTATTATAAACCTGTTGTAGTACAGTACTATGTAGCCGATTGTGTTAGCTGGGTACCTAGGCTAACTTTGCTGGACTTACGAACAAATTGGACTTAGGAACACGTTCTCGGCATGGAACTCGTTCGTATGTGGGGTACTTACTGTATTAGAAACCCTGTCTGCCCCCAGAGCCACCACCTGCCAGTAGTGAGCTCCACGACCCAGTGGTGGTCTGGCAGCTCCTGGGGCATCCCTGGTCGGGGTAGAAGCCTGTCTAGTTTCAGGCTGCCCCAGGGTACCCACATCAAGCTGTAACCTGGCTCCAGACTGAGTTTCCCTTCAGTTTTTCCCTCCAGTCATCCCCATGGACTCCTGGACATCCCTGGATTAAGGGTCCCAGGGAATGGTGAGGACAGTGTCTTGTTTGGGTCGCCCTCCGCGCCTCCCCCACGATGCAGTGCCTCACTGTCCAGGATGTCTCCTCACCCACAGCCATAACTACCAGCTCTGGGACTTCTGTTGCCTCTGCTTGCCCTGGCTGTGTTCTCTCTGGCAGAGCCAGCTGTGGAGCTAGCAAAGCCCTGAGTGAAAGACACGCTTGATCTTTTTGCAGTCCCTTCTCCTCCACTTATAGGTATACCTTTTACAAAACTTGAACTCTTGTGGGTGGGCCTTGGGACAGTGTCACATTTCAGAAGCACAGGACAATAGCCAAAATAGATTAAAAGGAATGTCTTTGCTCATCCCTCATGCAAGTCATTATGGAAGCTAGACAAAGATTGGAACTCATAAACATTTACTACATTTTCGTTTCCGTCTCCTTTGCTCAGAGGTGCTCTGAGAGGCTCTCCTCCTATCCCTGAAGAAAACTCCTCTACTCTCTGCCTCCACCTCCATTCTCCTCCTCCCCCAGAACTGGGTTATCTAGCTTGACTTAGCTTCTCTCCCAGCAACAAGGATCCTTCCTCTTTGGAAGTGGGGGAGAAGTCAGGAGTGTACAATTAAAGAATTCTTTTTATATGTTGGGAGAGAGGGAGTAGTGAGTACTTACACAGAAATCAGCTCTGGTCCATCACGTAGTTTTCAGAATAGGCATAGCCTCATGATTTTATTCTTAGTCACTAACCACTAGAAACACGTTCCTACTGATCTTATGATGTTTAAAGTGTCATGTTAACGATTACCATCCCAGCTTGGTAACTGAGCCAGCTGGCTGGTGAAAAGCAATAGCTCTGTGCTTAAGACTGGCTCAGGAACAGGATTCTGATGAGTTCTAGTTGGTCAGTTTTATCTGGTAGAGGTAGGGAAGGCTGCAACTGCATCATGGCTCTACCTTGTGTGGCAGAGCCTGTTCACCCATTCATTCATTCACTCATTCATTTATTCAACCAACCAAGATTTTTCTGTGCAGCCATTACTAGTCCAGCTCTGTGCTACATACAGAAGAGAGAGACGAATAAGTCTCAACCTTCACCTAAGGAGCACACCTCAAACTGGGGAGACAATCAGGCGACCTCATCAATCATAACACAGTTTGGTGGTGTAACGGCAGACAGAGAAGCAGGAACCAAAGGGTCACTGGGACAGAACAGCTAACTCTGACGTGGGATAGAGATGGATCAGTCTAAGAAGCCTTCTCAGAGGAGGTGATATTTGAGCTGGGTCAAAAGAAAAAGTAGAAGCACTTCAGATGAAGAATGAGGTACCAGCATTTCAGGAAGAAGGCACAGAACAGGCAATGCCACAGTTACATGAAAGGGGATCCTAAGTTTGGGCAAGAATGAAAAGCTTAGAATAGCTGGACACAGAGTAGTGGGAGGGATACTGGGAAGTAGGTGGGGGCAGAATGTGAAGGACCTTGGAAAGTTTTAAAAAAATATTGGAGGAAAATAGAAAAGATTAAAAATTACCTATACTCCCCATCCTTTATTAATGTTATAGAAAGTATGACACAATGGAAATTTCCTCTTTGCCGATCCAAAATCACCATACCAAGGAAACCTCTGCTAATAGTTTAATAAATGTCCTCCCTTTTTCCTAAATTTATGCAGGTAATTTTATGTATACAAATTTAAATCACATTTTAAAAGATCCTATACGTATTGACCTGCATTTTTCCCCCAGTTAGTAACATAGGAGATATGTTTACGGATCAATTTATATAGAACTATTTTGTTGTTTTTAATAGGCAATGAGGAACCAGTGAAGGACTCTAAGTTTGGGGGTGAGTGGGTCAGATCTGTTTTATGTGGAGGCTGGATGAGAGAGAAGAGGCCAGGAAGCCCACTCAGGAAGGGTAAGGATGAGAACCCCACTGAAAAGGGCACAAAGATGAGATGTAAGAGAGGTTTCTGAGGTAAAATAGGCAGGTTGCGGTGACCAGTGTCGGCTGGGTTGTGAGAAAGCCTTGGTGAAGTTTCATTTTGTTATACATAATAGAAGCTACTAGAAGTAGCTTCAGAAGAAACATTTTAAAAGGAGGATTCAAGGGCAAGAGCTACAACCAGGCCTGACGGGGAATCCAGAAATAGAAAACTATCATGGGTCGAGATCACTGTCTACTCTTTCTAGAGCGAGGGTTTCTCATTCCAGTTTCTCTCTGAAGGTCCACCTCATCATCCTTTGTGTCTGCTTCTCCGTGCACTTGTGCCTAGCTGCACTTAGGAGGGTCTGCAGAGCACGCTGTACTACAGACAGATCAGGGGTGTGTGTGTGTGTGTGTGCGCGCGCACGCCCGTGTGTGTGTGCTTTTAGAATTCCCTGGGCAATATCAACACAGAGCAAAGGTGAATAATCCATAGTAGTGGGACTTGTTCTGTGTCTCTGAGGCCCATTCCAAATTCCCAGGAAAGGTTGTGATTGGCCCAGCCAGGTCAGGTGTTTGCTCTGGTCCAATCAACTGTGTTCATGGTGGAGCACCGGTCAGAATAACCAGGTTAAGTCAGTCAGGGACAAGGAAGTGGAGGGGGAGGCAGGAGAGCCCATGACTTCCAGATTTTGTGGTTCCACACGACACAGGCAAATCAGATTTCACGTTCACCTCTTGCTCCTTCCCCCGGGGACAAAGCCTTTGCCTGAGTGGACAGAGTATTTTGTGTCACTGGCACGGGTGCCATTACGCCGTCTCTGCCTGAAAGGACAAAGGGAATAACTTAGTCCCTCGGCTTCCGCCGCTGGGGCTGCCGGGCCGCCCTCCTCCACAGGAGCAGCGCGGCCTGACTGCTCGGGGCTCAGGGCCCGCTGAGCAAGGCCCGGTGGCACAAAGTACGTCTCCCCGGAAGTAGAAGCGGAAGCAAACAGCTGTGAAATGATGCTTCATTGCAATCAGCTTCTTGCTTGTCATTAGGATGAATGATGGTAGGTAGACTGTGGCTTCATATTTCCCTCCGAGCCGGGAGAGAGCTGAGCAGTGGGAGGCAAGCGTCTCGAGCCGGCAGCGGGCCGCGCCTTCCCCGCTATTTACCTGCGTCGTCAGGCCGCTCCTCCCACCCCGCTAAGCCTTCTCCCTGGATGGAGAACTCCTCACCCCCGCTTCCCCCTTCCTGGGAGGAAGGGGCACTTGGTGGCGTGTGAGGGAACTTCTTAGCCCAACCGCAAGTGATTTCTGTTTCCTGCTCCTCCAACTCCAAGTCACTCTCCTCCCCGGGGGCGTGGGTCCTAAAATAATTACAAACCTCAAGACCAGCCCACGCACGGGTGGGTTTGAAGCCAGTAGCCTCTGTTTTTCGGTCCTGCAAGGTCTTATCTTGCCTTTCAATATCCTACTCTTGACTTTTCAACCGTGTTTCTATACTTCTGCCAACTCCGTAATTTATGGATGTGTTTGAGTGATTTTCTTCAGGTTTCATTTTACATCTCCGGAAAAGCTAAGGGGGTTATATTTTTATGCCAAGACAGAGGACTTGCTTGAGACTCAGCAGGCCTTAAGACAAGCCCCAGATCTGCTAATTACTAGTTTTGTAACCTCTGGCAGATGACTTCAGTTCCCTCCCCCATTCTCCCATGGCTATGTTTATACTTCTATTATTATATGTATCACTTCTCTGTGCTCCCTAGGAGATTCTGAACTTCTCAAGACTAAGCTTTTATCTGTCTGGGTAACAACCACAATAACTAGTACAGTGCCTGACACATAGCAGATGTCCAAAAAAAACTCAAATGTAACCTCTAGAGGTCTATAAAATTGAGATAATTATACCAAATTATAAACATTAAATGAGGCAATTGATGTGATTTATAAACGATAAAGAATAATAATACATATGTCTAAAAGTTATAACAAAGCCATTATAAAATTTGTACAGCTTTTAAAAATATGCTTCTATCAAATTAGTCTTATTTCATATTTGAAAAGCTTAGGGTAAAGGATTGATGAGGAAAAGCTAAGATTTCTCATTTACAGTGACTTTATTAATCACATGACTTATTCTGTCTCTAGCATAAGCCTCTGTTCTCACATGTGGTGTTTTGTGTTTTGTTTTCTTTTGTTTTCATTCAGTGAGTTACGTTGTTTAATGGTTGATACATTTGGTATAAAGGATGATAACTCTAACCCAGGGTTTCTCAACCTCTGCACTATTGACATTTTGGGCCAAATAATTCTTTGTTGGGGGTTGGGAGCTCTTCTGTGTATTGTAGGATATTTAGCAGCCCTGCAGCTCCCCTCAACCCACCAGATGCCAGTATCACCCTCCCCCCCACCAAGGTAACACCCAAAAAAGTCAAATGTCCCCTGGAAGGAGAGAGGGGGCAAAATTGCCCCCATCCCTTCTATTGCTCTGAAGTTTTGACTCATGCTTTTTTTCTCTTGCATCTTTAAGTATTAACTTTCTCAATATTTGAAATGTATGAACTCATGTCTCTTAAGTGCTGCAGAATAAGACCAGTCTGAGTCCTACTCAAAGCATTTTTCACTGACTTGGATTTGAAGGTACTCATGTCCTTCAACACATTCGATTAGTCAGAGAGAATTTCCTAGCTTGCCAGAGAAATTCCCTCTTTCTCCCTTATTCTTCTTCCATACTCGGGCTTGGTACAGCCTTAATATCTATCCCTTACACCAAGACTTTGAAGACCAATCCTACAATTCCATCACCATTTCTTCTAAGAAGCAAGTAAGCTTCTTACCCCTAGGGCCTGTGATGGCCTGACTTCTCAGAGTTCCCCCAAGCAGACACATAATCAAGGTCCCTCTGTGAGCCTCACTGCACTAGAGGGACCCTAGGTCTATAGCATGTATACATTTAGGTGTGGACACTTCATATTACCACCAAGCACAAGTCTCTCCTAAGTGATCTGCACCTATCTTCCTTTTTACACATGTACCTTTGCTCCTCACCTCCCTCCCTTCCTCTGCATTTGGTGTCTTTGTGGACTTATCCCAATTCACAGGCAATGATGCAACTTTTCCATCCCCCCGATGGCTGGGGCCACTGTCACAGTCCTCGCATTGCAGACAAGATGCTTGCTTTCCTCCCCATCTCCTGTCTACCCTCCTTTGAAGAGCACAGCCTATGGTTTTATCTGACATTCATTTTCTCCAAAGTGCAAAAGCTGTTACTAATAGTCTCCACTTGTTTGCCTATGAACCTGATAAGCATGAATTTACCAAGTACAAATGCTCTGATCACCTGTGATGCCAGCAGTCACTTAACAAATGCCTCTCTCCCACACAGAAAGGATGCTGTCTCATGAATTGAAAATGACCCTGCGTACCATGCACACAGTTTTCATTCCTCCTTGAGAAACCACGTTCTTGTGGACAAAAAAGAATGAGATTCTGTCATCTGATTGCCTTATGCCTGTGCGGGATGCTCAGTATCTGGCACATAACAAGACTTTTACAGTTGTTTTTGGCAAGAGAGTTTGCTAACTCAAAATTATCTTTACAAAGTAGTATAACCAGCTAGTTCTAAAGTTAACTTGTGAAGATGAGTTGACAACTTAGAAGACAGGAGAGTAGCTAATTAGGAACTTATCTGAAGCGGAAATTTTGAAAGGCTGTTTATTGTATCCAATATGTCTCAAAATAATTCTCTACACATTGAAAACCACCATCAACACCACTGCTTTGAGCTCCTACTTAGTGCCTGGTGTACGTTTTGTCATTTAAACCTCACAACAACCTGGTGAGGTTTTCTTGGAGATAGCTATCCCCATCTCACAGATTAGGAAACTAAAACTCAGAGATGTCGTGTGAATATGACCAAAGGCACACAGTCATTAAGTAGCGAACTTAGTATCCAATCCAAAGCCCAACAAAGTGAGATGTTGGATATCACTATTCAGTATAGGGTTTTCTACAAAACTCTGAAGCAGAGTGAAGAGCTTCTTGTCTAATCCCAACAAGTATCACACTAAGAAGTCCTAAAAACATCTCACAGAGTAGTATGAAAAAATAAAGATTAGGAGTCAGATCTGGATCTTAATCCATACTTTCCTACTTTCTAGTGGAATCATCATGGACAATTGCCTTATCATTGCTGAGCATCAGTTTCCTCATCAAAAACAGAGATTAGGGGCTCCCCTGGTGGCGCAGTGGTTGAGAGTCTGCCTGCCGATGCAGGGGACACAGGTTCGTGCCCAGGTCTGGGAGGATCCCACATGCCGCGGAGAGGCTGGGCCCGTAAGCCATGGCCGCTGAGCCTACGTGTCCGGAGCCTGTGCTCCGCAATGGGAGAGGCCACAACAGTGAGAGGCACGCATAACGCAAAAAAAAAAAAAACAGAGATTAAGGGTTTCTGTGGGTCATTATGTATTAACTCTTATGCTCTACAAAAATGTATTTTGCCCATAGGTATTTCCCAGGAGCCTCATCACCAAATCAGGGGAAGAACCTGGCTTCCCTACTCAAGTTGGACGGCCATTGCCAAGGCTGTCCAAAGGCGATGGTGTCCTCTTTCCCATAACATCAGTGATGACACAGGGAGAGTGAGCATGTCAGGCCACGGGGACTGCCTCTCTAATAGGCTGACCACATTTGGAACACAAACAGAGCCTCTTCTGAGCGACCACAAGGAGAAGCCAAGCAGACTCAAGGGCATGCCTCCAAGGGCTGGCCAGTGTCCACGGGCTTTAGAGCACTGTGGTTAGCCTCAGACTCTGTCAGAAGGGACAAGTCCCAGCTCCCAAGGTAGTCGCTTCCACAACAGTAAACCAAGATGAGTCATGTGAGGATGGAGAAACCTCTAGAGACAGCTTTCCATGTGAGGATCACTGTAAAGAATTAAAGCTGGAGACGGGAGAACTCTAAGAACCTGGGCGGCTGATGTTTCCATCTTAGTGAGTCAATATGTGAGACGTGGCAGGACATGAGCATGTGTGTGTACCTGTTCACACTCGTGTTCAATGAAGGAGAGCCTCTGTGTGTCCTGCCTCCTCTTGGTTTGCCAGCTGCCACTTAACAGTATCCTTGTGGATTGGAGACTTACACAATATTATTACTTGAGGGACAGTCTGGTTCTTTTTAATATTACAAAATTGCTCTTTCAAAAGTTTGGACCAATTCATTTTCACTCTTGCCGAGTATAAGAGGGTCTATTTTCTTCACCAATTTCAACACTTGGTAATAGTATTATTATTTCTACTTTTAAAGTAATACTGACACATGATGAAAATTACATTTAAATAGTATATAACACTGTGAAAAATCTCCTTCTCCCCCTCCTTACACTGTTCCACTCCCTATGCTAACCAACTTTAGCCAATTCTGATTTTAGTTATTCTGGTGGTCGCCACAAAATACTAAATAATATGCTTATGCCTCAGTTTCTTGATTATCAACTCTCTACAGTATTTACTGACTCCTGAACAGAGATTTGTGCTAACTTATCCTCTCACAGTCTCTTCTCACCTTCATAATTTTAGACAGTGTTCCCCTTGATTTGTCACTATGCAACTGAAGAAACAGTCCCTCTACTCTTTCCCCCACCCTTTCTCCCCACATCCTTCACCTTCTGTCTTCTGCCATCACTGCCCCATTCCTTTTTACATTTATTGGGTTTGCAATAGTTATATTCTATTCTGAAACCAAAATTAAGCCTTTCATACTTTGTCTAAAAATTTATTCTAAAAATTGAAGATCAATAGGCAGCTTTTATAATTCTGTAAATATATTAAAATTATTTACTGAAGAATCAAGTAAGGAAGAAAATAATCCTGAACCACTGAAGAGAATGTTCAAAAGTCAAAATCAAATGAATCCCCTTTCCTTAACCTAATCAGTTTCTCACAACTATGCCTTAATATAGGTTGCTTCTTATTTGGATTAAGAGTTTCCCTCTGATTTTTGTTTTTCCTGGGGTTTCTATTTGCTTTTCTTTTTTAACTAATTGACAGTAGAAATATATATGCTCATTACCATATGATGATCATCCAATTTCTTAAAACATATCATTTTTGAATGGTTTAATGTTGCCTCATTGTCTTCCAGGTATGCACCACAGCTGCTGCCATGTTTTTTTGATTTTAATTGCACATTTATTTCTAATATGTTTTAATCCCATGACTTCCTCTCTGTTGTATTCCTCTTTCATCTTATTGGAGTGTACACACAAGTAATCTTTCAATGCTGTGGTCTGAATGTTTGTGTCTGCTCAAATTCATATGCTGAAATCCTAATGGGATCTTAGTTCCCCATCCAGGGATTGAACCCACGCCCTGTGCATTGGAAGGCAAAGTCTTAACCATTGGACTGCCAGGGAAGTCCCACTCATAACTCTTTATGAATTATTAATCCACAACAATAGAACTGTCTGTTTAAAAGTCTTGATAATCTTCTTTCTCCAACTTTCCCTTCTGCTCCTCCTTCCTCACTTCATTGAGAAATTCAGGGCGAAGAGGAAAGGCTGCACCACACTGTGTATTCTCTCCTTGAGTCAGGCTCCATCCTGCCACCTACTTGAATTGTGACCCTCACAATTTCTCTGCTCTCATAGTTGACCCACATGAGACCTGTGGTTGGAGCCACCTCTGTTTGCCCAGAACAATCCTCTGGAACATGGCGGGCTGGCAGCCCTGCCCGATATTCCACTTCCCAGCAGGACATAAATGTGAGATGGAAGGTTCTGTGAGTGGCAGCTGGTGGACACACTGGCAGGTACCAGTGCCCACTCTGTCAGCAGTCCAGGGGCTCTCACCTTGGCTTCTATAAGCTGAACTCTCTCCATCCCCTGCAGCTCAGAACCATACGCATGGCAGCTTATTTCAATAACTTGAGCACTCTTTGAACAAAGTATTTTACTTGGGGGCATGCATCAAACCCTTCCTGAAAATTAATCCTTGAAAAGTCACAATGATGCTGAGAAAACTTGAAGTCATATATGTGCCTCTTAGGAATTTTATTTTAAGTAAGACAAGGAGTTTTAGTACATTCATGCAGCAAACTGGGAAGATCTGGGGAATTCAGAGCTCATGTTCCCCCACCCCCAGCCTGGCAGGGGCCACTGGAGATGTGAGTCTATTTATGGCAGAAAGCCATATGTGCAGCAAGAGTTTGAGAATGACTCTTCTCCCATTTACTGCAGAGGTACACGAACTTCTGAATTTAGGAGGCAGAAAGAGCAACAGGAGGGAGTGGCTTTTAGTGAAGGATGAAGGGTGCCTTCTCTCAAAACTTCTGGAGAGCCACATTGTATCTTAAACCATGGTGTCACAGAAAGAAATGCTACCTAACGAGACTCAAAGAATGGGACGCAAACAGGAAAATCCCTATGAAACCATGGGTCCCTGCAAGGGATCCTCTTCTGCAAGCCCCAAAGGCAAAGGACTCTGCACACAATGGATATTTGTTTGTCTGCTGGGGCCGACATAACAGAACACACAGGCTGGGAGGCTTAACAGCAGACATTTATGTGTCCCAGTTCTGGAGGTTCGAAATCCAAAATGAAGGTGCTAGCACGATTTATTTTTGGTGAGGGCTCTCTTCCTGGCTTGCAGAACTTCTTCGTGTGTCTTCATACGACCTTTTCTCTGTATGTATATGTGGAGAAAAAGAAATCTCTCGTGTCTCTTCCTTTTCTTATAAGAATACCAGTCCTGGGCTTCCCTGGTGGCGCAGTGGCTAAGAATCCGCGTGCCAGTGCAGGAGATACAGGTTTGAGCCCTGGTCCAGGAAGATCTCAACAAAGCCCGTGCGCCACAACTACTGAGCCTGTGCTCTACAGCCCGTGCTCCGCAGCAAGAGAAGCCACCGCAATGAGAAGCCCGCGCACTGCAATAAAGAGTAGCCCCCCACTCACCACAACCAGAGAAAGCCTGCACGCAGCAACAAAGACCCAACACAACCAAAAATAAATAAATAAATTTATTTTTTAAAAAAAGAATACCAGTCCTATCTGATTAAGGTCCCACCTTTATGACCTCTTTTAACCTTAATTATTTCCTTATAAGCTCTTATCTCCAAATATAGTCACATTGGGGGTTATTTAACATACAAATTTGGGCAAGGACCACAATTTAATTCACAGCCATATTGAATAAACACCTATGGTTAATTAATTAACTAATGATCTATCTGCCTGCCTTCTCAGATATGTGGAGCCCCTCCTTTTACCCACATCCTTCTTAGTCTTCCTCAAGGCAAATGCCATTGCCAATATGCTGGCACTACCCAGGTCATCAAGGGTGTAGTTTTTACAATGTCCCTATGAGGTGACAGGGCCTCGTTCATCCATTAATCAACAAACACCCACATGTCCACGACCAGACACCTCCATCCCCACCCTGCCTGCACGCTGGGTTCTCCTGGCCCCTTCTCTCTCTTTCTGTCCCTCTGACACTCTCTCTGTAGCCCATGGAGTGTGAGAGCCTGAGACCTGTATTCACTATTAGGGGGAAATAGGAGACCCCACTTCAGTCTAGCTTTAGACCTCTGCTCTGAGGGCAGGGGAGTGCGGGTGGGAGAGAGTAGAGTGAGTCTTGTGCAGCGCCCACAAAAACTAGCAGTACTTTCTTTCCCATTTGCTATCATCCCCCCCACCCCTCTATCACACACACACACACACACCAAGAAAGGCATCACTGACAAGGAGAATATGGACATTCCCAGGACCTCTGCCAAAATGTCATCAAAATCTAATCTACATCTTTAATGAGGACCATGTGTTTGTTGTTCTAAAAGTCTGCGTGTTCCATCATATAAACTCAAGGAAGCTCTGGTTTCAAGCTATAAATATATTTGCTCACCGCCCGAGCATGTATCGGAATGACTGTGCTACATGAACAGACCAGAGCTGTACAAGAATGATCCCCCCGAGCATACGTGACCTAGAGTGATTCCTCAAGATGTCATTTCCCTTCTCGAGTAGTCCCAGGTCATGTGTTGTATTCAGGGCTGTCCTCGCATTCTCCTGACTCCCTAGGACATCGCAGCTCAACATCTTTCTATGTTCACTGTCCAGGGGACCTATCTAGCTTGTTCATTTCCTCCCTAAATCTTTTGACTGTCCAGAATATCCCTAACAAACACATTTACAGTTTGCAAAGTCTTTTCACATGTCATCATTTAATTCTCACAGATACTCTGTGAGGTGACGGAGACTCAGTCACTCATTCATTCAACAAGCACTGACGGAGGGTTCGGCACCATGCCAGGCACTGGGGAGACTGGGGTGGCTGAGGCATACTGCTCACACAAGAGGAGCTCACAGACCCCTGGGGGAAATAGGCAGCACCACTCAGTATGCTAGCTGTCTGGGAGGAGGTGCCTCAAGACAGTGCATTCTAACTCAGGTGGACCAGGGAGGCTTCCTGAGGGAGAATACGGATCTCACTCCTGATTGGGGGGGAGCGGATAGGGGTTGGGCAGGAAAAGAAGGGGGCCAAAGGAATGCCAGGCAAGGGAGCAGGACATTCAAGTTATCAAAGAGCAAGTCTGGCCCATTTGTGGCATTCTGAGTAGTTGAATGTAGTTTGAGATAGAATGTAAAATGGGGTAGGGAAGGTGGGCAGGGAAGGAATCAAGAGAGGAACTCAGGGGCCAGATCACAGGGGACTATATTTCAGGACATGTTAAGGAGTTTGGATTTCTACCCTAAGGGGAATAAACAGGTAATCACTAAGGGTGTGAAGTAAAAGAGGCACATGATGAGATTTGCAGTTTAGAAAAAGTAATTGGGCAGTGGCCAGACTGAGGGTGAGGCAGGAGGTTACTGACATGGTCTGGGAGAGACAGACGCTGAGATTTCAATTCAGAGCAGTGGCAGTGGGGCTGGGGAGGAGGGATGGATTCATGAGATATTTAAGGGTATAGGATAGGGAGGGTAGGAGGGAGATGCAAGAGGGAGGGGATATGGGGATATATGTATACGTATAGCTGATCCACTTTGTTATACAGCAGAAACTAACACACCATTGTAAAGCAATTATACTCCAATAAAGATGTTTAAAAGAAAAAAGAGAGATTTAAGAGGACTATACAGGACTTGTGACTGGATGAATGTGGGAGGTCTGGGAGAAGCTAAGGCAAACATCCAGCCTTCTCTGGGGGCCTATCGGTGGGAGACACTGTCCTTCACCTAAGTGTGACTAGGAGGGGGGTGCAGGTGTGGAACGAAAGGTGAGCAGATAGATTGATGCTAAACTCCAGGGGCCTGTGAATCCCAAATAGAGACGTTCAGGGAAGTTTGGATTCAGGCCTCATGAATTCAGAGGAGGGGTCTGGCTTGGAGATCTGGATTTGGGAGGTATTGGCATATTAGCAGTAGCTGCTATAACAGGAGTATGTGAGGTCACCCAGGGGGTGGATGCAGAAGCCTGCTGTCATTTTTTTGCCAGAGCTGCTCCAGGTTTTGCTCAAAACCCACCAAGCCCCACCTTTAGCAGGAGTTAACATAAGTCTTTAAGCTAAAGGGTCCAGAGATTTAAGAAAAAGGAAGCTACAAAACAAACAAACAGAAAGAAAACAGACGGCACCAGCTGGGACCAAGATGGCGACAAATCTGACCTCCAACAGACCTTGAGTCTTATTGCACACTGATTTGCTACATTAGCATATTAAATGACACACCTGCCGGTGGCCAAGACCAGACATTAAGAAAAGAGTAAAAGGGGGTGGCACCCTGCTTCCTGGGAAAAAGCCCTGTCCCTCCCCCGGTAGACTAATGCACAGGCCTCCCCAACATTAGCCTCACTCCTCCTCTCTGTAAATTAAATCCCTCTCACCACACGGGTGAGAAGTTGATCTGGGTACTTAGGTCCCGCTTCTCCATTCTTTGGCCACTGAATGAAGTCTGTGCTGTCTTGATCTCAGCTTAAGTCGTTATTCGGCTGCTCAAACCCGAAAGGAAAAAGAAGCCTCCCCTACCCAGGCAGAGAGCCTTGGCCAGGCTAGGGCCTGAGTAGGGTCCATAAGACTTAATTTGGTAACAGTCTGACAAATGAGGAAACTGAGGTTGGCCCAAGATCTCTCAGTGGGTACATGGTATTGCTGGGCCTGCAGCCAAGTCTTTTGACTCCAGGCCCAGCACGCTTCCTGCCACCCGAAGCCTCTGAGGGAGGCCTGGAAATGAGCACAGGCTGCCCCTGGGGCCAGCAGGTTGTACTTCTGTGGTTTTCCTGCTTCATCAGTAGGAAGCAGCCCTAAGCAGCAGCCCCAGGTGGGAGAAGTCTTCGCGATGCTGCTTTCAGGAGACTGGGAAGCTAGTCCAAATCCTCGTCCCATTCATACTCTTGTATACGGTAAGGCAGAAAATGCACACATTAGTCATTATGTTCACACTCTCATTTGATTCTTACATCTGCCCTATAGGGCCCCTGTCTGCCCTGTCTCCTTCCCTAGACTCTGCCCCATCAGGTCCTTTGCTTCTCCTTCCTTCTCCATCAAAATTTGCTTGTCTTAGATCCCATTCTGTCTCCACCCTAGAATCTAGGTTCTCAGCTAGCCTATGTGATCAAGCCATTCTTGCCAAGACGGGTACTAATAGGTTAGTGAGATATCCATCCCATGGTACTCGCTCCTTTTAACCAGAATTTCTGGAGACATGTAAGTAGCATTATTAAAGGCAAGAATTTCAAGCAACTTGGCAGATTATTGAGGAAAGGGCAGGAGTGTGAGCAGGAGAGGAAGCAGGGAGAAAGCTGGGAGCTAGATCACCATGGGTAAATTTCATAGGAAGGCCACTTTATCTTTGGACAGTTCAGGCTGGAGTGGCAGTTTTGCTACCACTGAGTCTAAGCGCCTCCCTAACTTTAGCTAATGGGTGTGAGGTGACCCTCTGCAGTCACACAGAATATGTTCCTGCCTGCTCCAAGTGGCAGATGTTTGACTGTCTGAACACCTGGGTCTGCTATCATGCAGATCAGACTGGTAAAAACTAAAGAAATTTCAATAAAGTATAGACTTTAGTTAATAATATTTTTAAATTAATGGAACAAAAAGAAAAACAATGGGAAGAAAACCACTGAAACCCAAAGCTGGTTCATTGAGAAGATCAATAAAATTGAAAAAACTCTAACCAGACTGATAAGGATAAAAGAAGACACAAATTGTCAATGGTACAAATGAGAGAGCAGTATAACTACAGATTCTATAGATATTTAAAAAAATAAGAGCACATGAACATTATGCCAATAAATTCAACAACGTCTATGAAATAGACAAATACTTTGAAAGACACACACTACTAAGTCTCACTCAAGAAAATATAGATAACTGCTATATCTATTAAAGAAATAAAATTTATACTCAAAAACCTTGCCATAAAAAACAAAACACAACCAAAAAAAAATGAAAAAACAAAAACCCTTCAGGAAGAGATGGTCTTACTGGAAATTCTACCAAATAGTTAAGGAAGAAATAATACCAATTCTACACAAACTCTTCCAGAAAATTGAAGAGGGAAATCTTCCCAACTCATTCTATTAGGCCACCACTACTTTGTTATAAAAACTAAACAGATTTTAAAAGAAAACTACAGATCAATAACCCTCATAGTCATAGATGCAAAAATTAGTAACAAGTATTTAACAAGTCAAAACCTAGAATATATTGGAAAAAAATCTACTATGACCAAATGGAGTTTACCTCAGGAATACAGGATGGTTTACTATTTGAATACTAATTAGTGTAATTCTTCATATTAACAGACTCCAAAAGAAAAACTATGATCAACTCAATAACTTCTCAGTAATAAGATAAACAATGTCTGAGGATCTAATGTATAACATGGTGACTATAGTTGATAACACTGTGTTGTATAATTGCAATTTGCTTAGAACTTAAATGTTCTCACCAATGCCAACAACAAAAAAAAAGATAAATTATAAAAAGATAAATATGTGAGGTGATGGATGTGTTAATTAGCTTAATGCAAGAATCCTTTCACAACATATAGCAAATTATTACAATGTACACTTTAAATAGCTTACAATTTTATTTGTCAACTTTACCTCAATAAACCTGAAACAAAAAGGATAAAAAGAAACCACAGAGTGAATGGTTAAACAAACTATGGTGTATCCATAGGGTAGAATACTACTTAGTAATAAAACAGAATGAACTATTGATATACTCAGCTTATATAAATCTCCAAGAAACTATGCTGTGTGAAAAAAAAAAAGCCAGTCTCAAAGATTATATACTGTGTGATTCCATACATATGATATTCTTGAAATGAGAAAACTATAGAAATGAAGAACAAATTAGTGGTTGCCAGGGATCAGAGATGAGTTGTGAGGCAGGAGGTAGATGTGCCTATAAAAGGGCAACAGAGAGATCCTTACGGTGATGGAATGGTGATGGAATGATTCAATATCTTGACTGTATTGAGGTCAATATCCTGACTGTGATATTGTACTACAGATGTTACCATTGGGAGAAACTGGATAAAGGATACACTGGGTTTCTCTGTATTATTTCTTACAACTGCAGATGAACCTACAACTATCTCAAAATGAAAAGTTTGATTAAGACACAAAACATTTGGGCTTCCCTGGTGGCGCAGTTGTTGAGAGTCCGCCTGCCAATGCAGGGGACATGGGTTCGTGCCCCGGTCCGGGAAGATCCCACATGCCGCGGAGCGGCTGGGCCCGTGAGCCATGGCCGCTGGGCCTGTGTGTCCAGAGCCTGTGCTCCGCAGCGGGAGAGGGCACAACAGTGAGAGGCCCGCGTGCCGCAAAAAAAAAGGAAACAAAACATTTAAAAATCTGTTTATGTACAATGAAGAATTAGGTATTAAAATGAAAATCAATATTATTTATAATAACATTAAAAATGTTAAACACTTTGAGATAGACCTGACAAAAGCTGGGTAAGGCACACAAAGAAAACTATAAAACACTGCTTATAAAAATTAAAGAAGATCTAAATAAAGACAGAGATAAACTGTGTTCATAGATTGGTAGACTCAGTGTTGTTAATTCATTAATCTTCCTCAAATTTATCTATAGATTCAATGCAATCCTAATCAAAATCTCAGCAGGCACTTTTTAGAAAATCACAGACTGATTTAAAAATCCATGTGGAAATGTGATGGTCCTTATATTAGTTTGCTAGGGCTGCCATAATAAATACCACAGACTAGGTGGCTTAAATAAGAGAAATTTATTTTTTCACAGTTCTGGAGGCAGGGTTGTTTCTTCTGGGGTCTCTCTCCTTGGCCTGTAGAAGATGGCCATGTTCTCCCTATGTGTTCACAGGGTCTTCCCTCTATTTATACCTGTGTTCTTCTCTTCTTATAAGAACATCAGTCACAGTGGATTAGGGCCAACCCATATGAACTCATTTTACCTTAATCACTTCTTTAAAGGCCCTACTTCCACATACACTCATATTCTGAGATACTTGGGGTTAGGATTTCAACATATGAGTTTTGTTGGGGACATAATCCTCTAAACACTCAGCCCATGACAGACCTAAATAAACTAAAACAGCTCAACTCTGAAGAAGAAAATCAAAGTTGGAGAACTTACACTACCTGACTTTAAGACATTACAAAGCTGCGGTATCCAAGACAGTGTGGTATTGGTGTAAAGATAGCCAACTCGATCAATGGAGCAGCACAGAAAGTTCAGAAATGGACTCACATGTAATGGTCAGTTGATTTTCAACAGAAGTGTAACATAAAGACAATTCATGGAGAAAAGATAGTCTTTTCTACAAATGGTGCCAGAACAAATTGGTTATACATACACACCAAAAAAACTGAACTTCAATACATAACTTTTACAACTAACCAGAATTAACTTAAAGTGGATCATAAGTCGAAATGAAAAACCTGAAACTGTAAAACTTCTAGAAAAAAAATCAGGGGAGAAAACCTTTGTGACCTTTGCTTGGGCAGAAGTTTCTTAAAACATCAAAAGTGTGATCCATGAAAGAAAAACCAAATAATCGAAACTTAAAACTTAGAACTCTTAAAAGACAAAATTAGGAGCTCTTCAAAAGATACTGTTAAGAAAATGAAAAGATAAGCCACAGGCTGGAAGAAAATATTTGCCAATCCCATATCTGATAAAGGACTTGTATCTACACTATATAAGGAATTCTCAAAACTCAATTAAAGGAAGACAACACAATTTTTTAAAATCAGCAAAAGATTTTAACAGGAACTTCACCAAAAAAAAAAAAAAACCCAACAACAACACAGATGACAAACATATGAAAAGACATTCAACGTAATTAGTCATTAGGGAAATGCAAAGTAAAACCACAATGAGATATCACTATAAACCTACTAGCATGTTTACGGTTAAAAGGACTGATCAGGGGCTTCCCGGGGCTTCCCTGGTGGCGCAGTGGTTGAGAGTCAGCTTGCCGATGCAGGGGACGCGGGTTCGTGCCCCGGTCTGGGAAGATCCCACATGCCGTGGAGCGGCTGGGCCCGATGAGCCATGGCCGCTGAGCCTGCGCGTCCGGAGCCTGCGCTCCGCAACGGGAGAGGCCACAGCAGTGAGAGGCCCGCGTACCGCAAAAAAAAAAAACAAAAAAAAAGGACTGATCAAATGTTGGCAAGAATGTAGAAGAGCTAGAACTCTCATATACTGCTGGTGAAATGTAAAATGGTACAACCATTTCGGAAAATAGTTTGGAAGTTTCTTATAACGTTAAATGTATAACTACCATATTCTCCAGTCATTCTCTTCCTAGATGTTTACCCGAGATAAATGAAAGTATATGCCCATAAGAGACTTGTGCACAAACATACACAGCAGTTTTATTTTTAATAGCCAAAACCTGGGAACAATCTGAGTCCGTCAGCAGGTGAATGCATAAGCATATTGTGGTATATCCACACAACTAAATACTACTCAGCAATAAAAAGGAATGAACTATTGATAAGTGCAACAGCATGATGAATCTCAAAATCATTATAAAAAGAAAGTAAAAGAAGCTAGACGAGAAAGAGCTGGAATTTGTATTAAATTCTTGGAAATACAACCAATCTATAGTAACTGAGAGCAGATTGGTTGTTTCCTGGGGACAGAGCAGAAGGAAGGGCAGGGCAGGAGGGAGAGGTGACAAAGGGGCATGGAAAAAGTTTGGGGCACGATGGATACGTTCATTGTCTTGATTTTGGTGGTAGTTTCACAGGCATATACACGTTAAAACTTGTCAAATTGTATACTGGAAATATATATAGTTTATTGTATGCCAATTATATATTTTTTAAGAACGCTTTTAAAAAATATACACACTCCCAAGACCCAGAATCAGAATCTTCAGGGGTGAGACACAGGAATCTAATATACGACATGGATTTGAAACCACTGAGATTGGATACAATAGGAGGTAAGCGAACAGAATCGAAACAAATAGGAGGGACTAGAGCGTAATGAGACGTGACGGTACAGGCCTTGAAATCCCTGCTAAAAAGTTTGATGGTGACTTGCAACACAAATACGTATGATTTCTGAGAAGGGAAGTGACATAATCAAAACAAAGCTGCCATAAACTTGAAGCTTGAAGAAGGTTCGGAAGTGGTGGTTCCTGCGTGTTCACAGAACAGTGATGACTGGTTGACCCCTTGTGAGTTTCAAGAATGCCAAAGGCTGGCTGGTCAATGTTTTCTTTGTCACCTTAATAGATAATTCATTTGCATAATATGATTCTATAACTCTGAATGGTGACTTTTCTAAATAATTTTGTTAGATGTTCTTTATGTTGGTTAATATATTCCTGGTCTCTACATTTCAAATATTCTGCCACATACGCAGAGAAGATTTGAGGTTTTATCCTGTCATGATTTTTAAAGAGATGTTAGGAGGTGACTGTCTGGCCCATGACCCCTTCCCTGAGAACTGCCACCCTGTCCACAGCAATGCACACTTTTCAGCAGCTATGCTTGTGCTGTAGGACCTTGCTCATCAGGCTGGGCCAGAGACCACAGGCAGTTGAAACTGGGATAGAAAGACAAGATCTGGCTGTCTCTGGCCCCCTGCACTGAGCACAAACCATTTGGGTGCTGTGGGGTGGCTGAAACAGTCAAGGTCAGCCTGCAGAGAGAAATGGCAGCTGACTGAGAGAGAGGCAGAAGCAGGGAACAAAGCAGGGCTCTCAGGACTCAGTAAGTCTCAGTCACTTTCTGTCTTGGGTGACCCGAGATGCCCCCATAACCTACCAATACACCCTTTTTTCTGGCAAAGCTGTTTTAAGTGGCATTCTGTTACCAATCACCTCTAGAGATTTGTCCTTGATAGTTCTACAACCCAAACCCACTTATTCCTGCTACATTCAGTATGCTTATTTTAAATTAACAAAGGAATTTAGCACAGCTATTTCCAGTGGTGAATCCATGTCCATGCTTTGTGCAACAGTGATGCTGACTTTTCTGGGTTAGGAGGAAACAACTGACCAAGGAGGGACTGAGCTGGGTTTTTAGTAAGGGGGATGGAAGGAGGCATATCTCCCCATCTCCAGGCAGTGATGCAAGATTGGAGCTCACAGTAAAACGTCTCCTGCTGTTGGGTCCCCACTTGAAAATTCTTTCTTACCTCTCCTCCACATTCTTCAGACCTTAACTTGACCCATTTTCTGAAGAGATCAGAGAACAGTTGTCATTGGTCTCTTTCACACTCTCATTAAGGTGCTGGTCAACCTTCTTTCTGAGCTAAACAACCCCATTTCCCTCATCTTCACCACCTGTCATCCAGGTTGTTATCCTATCCCCTCTTCCATTCCCAGCTGTTCCCACCCTGCCCAATTCCCACACTGGAGTTGGATGTAGATAAGTGTAGATAAATCTTCTCTTTCCACCTCGCAAGTGTTTCCTTAGTCTCTTTTCTTCTCTCCCTTCCATTCTCTCTGGCACTTCCAAAGTTCAGGGCCTCAACGACTCTGACCTGCATTTTGTAGCTAATACCTCTGCTCTCTCCTGTCTTCCTGCATCCTGCATAGAACGGCCGACAGACTCCCTCCTTGACCAATTCCTTTTTCTAAGACCTAGCCATGATCATACCGCTCTTTTTCTTGACTGCCTTCCCTCCCTCCTTGCATATGAAAGAAAGCACAAACTCTGTAGTCTCACACCCAGTCCACATCTTCCACTAGCTGGCCCAACTGATCTCCCATGAAACTGCCTTTGGGCTTCCTATGGTCCAATAAAGCATGCCGATTGCCTGACATGATGCCCTGAACCTGTATACATTTTATAGCTTCCTCACGCCCCCTGCCCAAACTTTCTTTCCCTTTCTCAGCTTTTCAAAGTCCTACTTATTCTATTTTTCTTCCAAAGCCTAACTCAATGTGCCTTCCTTTGCGATGCTCCCCAGTCAGAAGGTATTACTCTGTGCTTAACGGTCACACGGTTTATACTTCTGTTTATGGTTTAGAAAACTCTTTAAGATTCAACTTGTAGTTCTTGAATATGGACCTGTCCTCCAGCTAGAAAGCAATCTCTTTGTGGACAAAGCTGGATCTTACCCCTTCCAGTAAGCTCCAGGCCCCTAAGTCAATGCAGGGCATGCAGTGTGTGATCTGTGAAGGAATATAAGTCGATCAAGTTTGCAAAAATATGTGCCCACAGGCAAGCAGTGGGCCCACAAGTTTCATCTGGTCACGTGACCACTGTCTCAGAAGATGCATGAGCTCAAATGACTCAGCAAAAATTTACTGACAGGAAATAAGAGTTTCAGAAGCAGACTCTATTAATACTGATCTGAAACACATGTGTCTGGAGCCCCAGCTCAGGTTTTCCATAACACATGCCAAGGGTCTGCAGCCTGATACTGTGCCCCAGAGGGGCTGATGAACAACAGGCTCCCTCCCTGCAGAGCTTTGAGCCTGCACACAGAGTTGTGCCTCCCTTATCCAAAAAATCCATCTGCCTGGATTTTCCAGATGGTGGAAATTTGTCCCTATAGACACCCAAACTTTTCAAATTAAAATTCATTTTGATAAAGAGTTTCCAAAAGGAAGAGCATAATCCCACTTTCCCCCCTTCTTAAGCTTTCATGAATGTTATTTGATCACTTCTGGCTAGCTCTGGGTTGACATCAGATCTATCAGTTACTATTTTCCCCACATGATTGCCCCACCAACTACTGCCGTTATACCATCAGATAATAATACATACAACAGCAGCAGCAGCTACCATTTATGAGCACTTCCTACGTGCACAGCACACTGAGAGGCACTCCACTACAGCCCTAAGAGGTAGATGTTATTTTTAGGTGTGAAAAACTGAAGAGCAGGGAGGTTAAGTCACTTACCCATGGTTACATGGCGAGTGACATGATGGAGACAGGCCCTAATCCAGGTGGTCGGCTCCAGAGCTCGCACGTGGCAAACCCTTACTCTGCTGCTTCCCTCGACACGAGTTGGCCAGAAATAACGTGACTGACTTGTCTGGGGCTCTCCTGGTTTTAGAACTGAAAACCCTCCATCCGGGAAAGACCACAACAGTTGGTCACCCTCACTTGAGAGCAAGAAAACACTCACCATAACACTTGGCTCTTGGAGATCGGATGTTCTGCTGTCAGTGGTCCATCCCTAGCTGCTGAGGGCATGGAAAGAACCATTAACCAAGGAAGTCAAACCACTAGGGCCAGACAGACACAGCGGCTCCCAAGACAGTAATAACGTCACTCTCCTTGAAAGCAGATTTTGTTCAACACAGTGAAGGTTAGAAAATTCTATGAATAAAAATCATATAGTTCTTTCTTCACATTCAAAACAAGAGAATGGCTACTTACACTTATTGTGGGCAATTCTCTAAGCTAGACTGTTTATGAGGTATGTTAAAGAGCTTATCGTTTAGGCAATAAAAGCTTTTTTAAAACCCTCATTTCCAGGAAACAGCCATGAGTGATTTAGCTTCACAGGTCAGCTGACGGAAATGTGACTCCAGTCTTGACCTGTGGACCCAAGCAGGGGGAGGCTGAGGCCGGCCTGCAGTTGTGCCCCGCTGCCTGCGTGGGGGCATCACAAAACTGAATGCTTCATTGAGAAGACCCTTCCTTGCAACAAGGAACCTCTCACTTCCACTGAAAAGCTGTAAGTGAAAGCCCGAGGTAACTGACTTCACATTTCTAGTTTATTCCACTTGGGTTTTAGTACTCCTTCTCAACCAGTATCCTAGGCAATGTCCCTACCGCTCCTGAGGCCTCCTCCTTAATCTGCCTGGTCCACCGGCCTGAGAAAAGTGGATAGGCTTTGTGACCTCCTTTTCCTCAAAGGCCCTTTCCCAATATTTTGTGGCTGGGAAAGCTGAGGTCAACAGCAATCTGCCCTCCAGAATGCTGGGGTTGCTGTATTTGGAGGGTGTTGCCTCCACAGAATTCTAAGTGCTCCTTTGAGAGTCCGAGGTTAACTTCCAGGCAAAACAAAGTGGAGTAGCTTTCTGCCCTGTTTCTTGCATCTGCACAAGCCGGGACATTATCTTGGCAGGAAGACTTAATATTTTAGGGAAAGAGAAGAGGCAGAGGAAAGCTGACCACCCTAATGGCAAGATTGGTGCTGCCCTCTCTCCTGGAGCCCCTCGGCTTGTCTTGAACTTGCTATGCAGCAGTGTCCAGCAGGGACTGGACACAGAGCCATGCCCTTGAGCCTCCCCAGAGGGATTCCCAAGCTCCAAGCAGGCAGTGGGTGTTTGGTGGGGGAGCTGGGTTTACTCTTCAATGAGCTAAATGACTCCTTTAGGAATTAGAAACCAAATAGTTTGAGGCTGCCAGAAAAGATGACAAATTTGCTTTTCCTTAACGAAACAAAAAACTGTTCCTTGGAAAATTATAAAGGCATTTTTAAAGGACATTAGGGTTCATATTTCTGTTCATTTTATTTTAAATTTTCTTCTTAAATTTAACTTAATTTAGCTATTTAGGAAATTGCTTATTAAAACCAAAAGATCAAGATGTTTTTCTCCCTTACAGCCAAATGTGGTCTGTTTTCCTTCACGGGAAGAAGTTTTCTTTCATAGCATCTTCAGGAGGGACGTGGTCACCTCTCCTCGGTGATCTAGTGCTGCTTTGGCTCAATCTCCATAAATACTGTTATTTAGTTTGTGCTTTTCCCAACTTCCACCTACCTGGCCCACTTATGGGCTTTTAAATCTTCCAGGAAATTTCTGTAAATTGCCACTGACACAATGTTGAGAGCCTGTACAAACACCTTTGTACTGTGGCGGGATTCTAGGTGGACTCAGCTATGGCCCAGAGCAAAAAATTAGACCCTGAAACACACTGCAGAAGTCTGTCTTCCCCAAGAGTGCCCCAACTTATGTTCTGTTCAATGACCTCAGTGTCCAAATAGAAAAACCTGCTCAGACCATCTGATTTATGGGACTATAGGAAGAACATGCTAACCAAAGAGGATAGACTCAGAAATGGTAAGGCGTTTTCAAAGTAATAAAATCTGATTTCAAACTAATGAGATCAGAGTAAGCTATAATTTCAGTTATTTGTGCAAGGTGTTAAGCCCCAAAGTATTGATGACATCTTGAAATTAAAAAAAAAAAATACTGAAGTTATGGCCCCTTCCAAATGCATGTACAGAGAAAAAGCTATAAAACCCTTCTTCTTTGGCCTTTACGTTCAGTTTAAGGCAAGTTAGATACAGTTATGCTCATCATTCAGATTCCGTATTCTCAAATTTGCGTACTCGCTAAAATTTATTTGTAATCGCAAAATGAATACGCTCTGTCCTTCCGCGGTCATTAGCAGACACGCGCAGAGGAGAAGAAAAGCTGAGTCACCCAATGCACGTATTTCTAGCTAAGGTCTGAGCAAGGAGAGGGGTACAGAACAGGGGGCTGCTCTACGCTCTCTTACTGTAAACAAGCCTTCTTTTCACAGTCTATTTAGTGTCACGTTTTTCACGTTTTCGTGCCTTTTTTTGGTGATTCCATTGTTTAAGGTAACTCCCAAGCCCGTGCTGAAGTGCCGTCTAGTGTTCCTAATCAGAAGACAGGCTGTGATGGAGAAAATATGTGTTAGATAAGCTTTGTTCAGGCATGAGGTATAGTGCTGTTGTTGACCATGAGCTTAATATTAATGAATCAGCAGTATATCGTAAATAAGGTGTCTTTAAACAGAAACACAGAATAGATGGCTATATATTGCTTGGATGAGGAAACTTGTGATCAGAGGCTCGCAGGAATCTAACCCTGTATTTCTACCAGGAGTGATGTTTCAGTATTCACTAATTCGATGTTCACAACAACTTTATAGAACATAACTGCCACGAATAATGAGAATCGACTAATTCCTCGAGCTTATAACTGCCCTTTTAAGGGAATTTAACTTATATAGTATCCCTTTGTTGCTAATGTCTGTTCACCCTCACTTATTAGGTATCTACTGTGTGGAGAACATCATGACAGGACCTTAGAGGGTCCGGAGATGACCAAAGCTAACATCTCTGCCCTCCAGAAGATTCTGATCCAGCAGAAGAGAGACGAATTTGGATTGATGGAGCCTAACAGCCTGAGTTAGGAATACAAACACCTTTTCAGGTGCTTCCCATCACGGAATCACAATCTTCAAAACTGAAAAATCTGGTTCATGGCCCCCTCCTTCAGCGCTTTTCTCACCCGGCTTCCAGGACGCCACACTACATCTCTGGCCTATCCCTATCAGTCTCATTTGCCCCACTTTTCCTTCACTGCTAAATGTCGGGTGTCCTAGAACTCGATTCTTGGATCACATTCTTTTCTGTCTACACTCACTTCTTTGGTCATATTATCTGGCTTTCTGATTTTAAATATTAACTATACATTGGGGACACCCCCTGACCTCTAAATTCACATATCCACCTACCTGCCTGACTTCTCCATTTGGAAGTCCAAGGGGCATGTCAAACAAACTTATCTCAAACTCCTGATATCAGCTCCTGGTCTCAAAGCACCCCAACCTGCTACTTCTATAGTTTTCTTTATGTCAAATAAATGGCCACTCCATCCGTGGCAAAATTTACTTTCCAAAACCAAATCCTGCGACGATATATCTACTCCTGCGTGCTCTTGCTACTCCCCCATCAAGAGAGGGAGTCTGTTTCCCTCTGTCTGACTCTTGGCAGAACTTTGTAACCGCCTTGATGCAATAAATGTGGCAGAAGTGACACAGACTTCCATGGCGAGGTCATAAAAGTTGATACAGCTTCTACCTGGCTTGCTCTCTTTTTGGGGGACACTCACCCTTGGACCTTTGCAACCCAGCCACTATGTTGTGAGGAAGCCAAGCAGCCACATGGAAAGGCCACACAGGGATGACCCAACCTCGGCTCACAGCCAGCATCAATCACTGCACATGTGACCAAGCAAACTTTCAGATGATTTCAGCCCCCAACTTCAAGCTGCCTCAAGTGAGCAGAGACAAACTGTTGCCTCAGAGTCCAGGTCAAATTGCAGATTTGGGAGCAAAATTAATGTCGCTATTGTTTATTCCACTAAGATTGGCTTGTTATGCAGCCATAGAAACCTAAAACACTGTTCTTCACGCTGCCCAGTCCCGAACCCTTGGAGTCACCCTTGCCACCTCTCTGTCTGTTGTAGCCCACTTCCAATCTGTCAAAAAATTCTAACAAAGCATGTCCAGAATCTGACCTCTTCTTACCACCTCCATTGCTATCAAATTTTCACCATCATTCCTCATATGAGTTATTTCAAGAGCTTCCCAACTAGTCACCCTGCTTCCACGCCTGCCCCTCTTCAATCTAATCCTCGACACAGCAGCTAAAGTGATCCTGTTAAAGTGTGTCAGATCACATTAACTCTCTAATCAAAAGCTCAGATGGCTTCCCATATCACTATACAATTTGCTGCCCCCTCCATAACCTTTCCGTCCTCATTTCCTACGGTCCTCAGTCCCCGGGTCCCACTGCCTCCTCCATGCTCCTAACACACACACGTCTGTTCCCACATTGGCCTTTGCACTTGCTTCACTTCCTCACCTCCTTCAAGTCTTTACTCAAATGTCACTTTTAGAGGGAAGGACTTCCCCCGCCACTCTATCCTCCTTCCCTGCTTTATTTTTCTCCATCGTACTCCTCGCCACTCACATCAGTTTAATTATTCATCTGGTTTCTCACTTGCCACCACATTCCACCACCACCCTCACACACAGAGACCCACAGAACACAGAGGAGACTGTTAGCTCCACGGTGACAGGAATTTCTATTTACTCACTATATTGCATCCCTAGTGTCTTAAACAGTACCTGGTACCTGGTTGGCACATTGAAGGCCATTGATAAACATCTGTTGAATAAATGAATTGGATTAAATGCTTTGGTTGAAGCCATATCATCTAAGCAGCTTTGGGAGAATCTGAACCCAATTCTTTTGCTCTGGCTTTTATACCAAGTAATATAGTTTCAGCTACAATAATAGAATAAATCAATAGAGAAAATGTACTATCTTATGAAACAAGACATTCAGAAATGTTTCTAAGGTTTATTATTTCAGCAGCACAATTATGGTATCAAGGACCTAGGTTTTTTCTATCTTTCCTCTTTACATTATCTTTAATATATGTTATGGACTGAATGTTTGTGTTCCGCTAAAATTCATAAGTTGAAACCATAACCCCCAATGTGGGGCTCTCGTGATGGGATTAATGCCCTTATAAAAAGAGGGGGAGGGCTTCCCTGGTGGCGCAGTGGTTGAGAGTCCGCCTGCCGATGCAGGGGACACGGGTTCGTGCCCCGGTCCAGGAAAATCCCACACGCCGTGGAGCGGCTGGGCCCGTGAGCCATGGCCGCTGAGCCTGCGCGTCCGGAGTCTGTGCTCCACAGCGGGAGAGGCCACAACAGTGAGAGGCCCGTGTACCGCAAAAAAAAAAAAAAAAGAAACTGGGGGAGGCATGGGATCTTTCTCTCTTTGTGTACCTACCAAGGAAAGACCATTTGAGGGCATAACCAGGAATAGGGCCCTCACCAAGGACGTGACCATGGTAGCACCCTGATCTTGGACTTCCAGCCTCCAGAACTGGAAGAAATAAATATTTCTTAAGTGTTTAAGTCACCCAGCCTATGGTATTTGTTATGGCAGCCAAAGTAGACTAACACAGTGCAGAAGATTGTATTTCACAAAGATGGCCACACCTATATATTTCTCCAGATCTAGGCAGGGGATTATGACCATCCCAATCCACAGAGTAAGGCAGAAGTGATGCTGTATGAGGCTAGGTCACAGAAAGGATTCAGCTTCCCCTTGGTGCTCTCTCTTTCAGGATGCTTGTCTGAGAACCATGTTGTGAGGAAGCTCAGGCCACACGGAGGAGCTGACATGGGGAGGAACTGAGCCTCCCCTCCAGCAGACAGCACTATCCCAGCCATATGAGTGAGGCATCTTGGAAGTGGGTCATCCAGCCCCAGGCAAGCCTTTGCATAATTACAGCTCTAGCCAACATTAATTGCAACCTCATGAGAAACACCGAAGCCAGGACCTCTCCCAAATTCCTGGCCCACAGAACCCACTGGAAAGTAATAAATGATTGTTGTTGTTTTAAGCCACTAAATTTCGGGGTAATTTGTTAGGTAGCATTACATAACTAATAACATTCAACATGTTGGCTTTCGCCCTTCATAGTCAAGGCAAAGCTGCTATAGCTCCTGACATCGCATCATCATGTCAGAAAATGTGACAATATTCTAGGAGCAGAATTCAATTAATCTTACAATAACTATCGAGCAACCAGAGTCTTCTAAATTCAAATTTGGACACAGGAAGCTCACCAAGAGCTACCGAACTATCTGGTTTTTTATACTCTTTTCAAGCAAGGGCTATTCTAAAATATTTTAGACAATCCACATATCTTTACAACTAGCAATCTCACTATTGAAACCCCACTGGTAGCATCCATTATGCCAATTAAAAAGCCACTGCTTTCATCAATGGAAACCTATTTCTATGTCAACTGGTAAAGCAACTGCTATTGATTAGAGATAAAGATCGTGGAAGCTCTTATAGTAGCTGCTTCTGGAATACAGCCCTCCTAATTAGAATGCTGGATTGCCACCTTAGGGTGTGAATTCCCGATTAGGGCAAATGATTGTACCTAGAGTATAATGTAAACTACATGCATGAGAGCACACTGCCTGTGATGAAATATTTTAAAATGTATTACAGACCTTACAACACCCAGTGTGGCTCTTTTTTCTCAAGTTCATTCCTACATCCCCTCTTAAGCATCCCCTGCAAGTCTCTATATTAGTTTTCACTCACTTCTAAGGAACCGGATCCACCCAAACACAGGAATGGGTTTCTTTTCTGATACTCCCTCTAGAAGGAGCTGCAGATACCCTGTCTAGGCTCTTACATCAGCTAAATGCAAGCCCATTTCCCAAGGAAGGCAGTAATCCTTGTAGGCAGTTCAGTCCAAACCTATATTCAAGAAGGACATACACTGTATTTCTTTAACTGCCTCATCACTTGCAATCAGAGTCAGTGATCCTCTGTATGGGTGCAGGTAGGATTTGATCCCTTGGAGCCAACCACATTAAGGCCAGGACCGTGTTACTCCTTAATGGCTGTCTTCTGGTTTTCACAGGAGACATTGAAAAATTCCCACCAAGTACCTACGTTTTCCTCAGTCTGCATCTGGGGGTGGATAGGAAATGCCCTGTTCTCCCAGTGGCAGAGGTCAGCTGAGGTTTATCAAGCCGTGTGGATGCCGTGGCATTGCTAAGGAAAATGGAGAGGACAAAAAGCTGATCCGGTAACAGCAGGGGCTGTGACGAGTAGCCCCGGGAGACAGCCTGTATTCCAGCCCCACTTCGTGGTCTTAGACCTGCTCCTTAACTTTTCTTGGCCCCTACATTTCCTCATCTATAAAACAAATGTTCTCAAGATCCTTCTTCACTGGACAAACCTGGCAGTGCTCCCTTCTTAGTTTTTCCCATTATTATTTCCTCCCTCTTTCCCCTCCATCTCTCCCTCTCTTCCCCTATCCTCCCCTCCTTTCCCTGTCTTTTTTTCTTTCCACATATATAGAGTATCTACTATGACCTCAGAACAGCCGCTGTCCTCTAGGAACTCATCATCTGGTAAAATACATATCAATAATAATAACTATTATTTCAATGAGAATTAATACTAAAATGCACTAATATTTACTGAGCTCTCACCATGTGCCAGATATCATGCTACGTGCTTTTCATGCATCAGCTTCTTTAATTGAATTCTCACAGCACCTCTCTGTGGAAGGAACTGTTATTCCCCCTTTGACTTTCAGAGAAGTCAAATGATGTACCTCAAGTCTGTCTTGCCCGAAAGAACTTTTTGAACAAATGAAAAACCACAGTGCAACATGACAAGTGCTATCTTAGTGGTATGTACAAAAGCAGAAAAGCTGACAAGAAAGAGAGAAAAAGGATCTCCCCCTGCGTGAATCTGGAAAGAAGGTACACGAATGGTACCTGCGAAGAGGGACCACTGAAGAATGAGAGGGACTTTACCTGATGGAGAAGGACCTGAGTGCCAGATTAGATTAACTCATAACTTAGAAAATGATAAGGAAGAAATAAAAAAAATGTCGCTGTCATCTAATAACATCACAATAACGGAAATTACTGGGGTTTTCTTTAGGCTAAATATTAACACAGACGTTGCATCATTTTTTTTGCCAAAAAAAATAACCACTTCATTATTTCAATTCTTGCCTCACTTCCTCCTTTATTCTAAGTAATGCCGCCTATTTGTTGAAAGGATATGAGCCTTCTCTCTTACGTTCCTGCCTGCCCTTCCCCCAGTTTCCAGTCCATTTGTTTGTTAGTCATGTGATTAGTTTCCAGTGCTAAGTGCTCGAGCATACTTTACTTCTTAAGAAACATTCTAGAGACGGTCAGGGAAACCCCTTCACTTTCTAGGCACACTGCAGCTACGTGAAGACCTTAGGTAACCGGTTCTTCATTGAAATTCTGGCTTTGACTTACACCCAGTCACACATTTCAAGTCAGAATGTGTGGAAATGTGACTTTTTTGCTGCTCAGCACTCATCCCCTTTTCTTAGATGAAGGGAACTCAGTTTTTCTTAGAGAACCACTTCTCCCCCAGTCTCAGGCCGAGGGCTTGAGAGTAGTTACCTGCCCCTGGCCTAGCTGATCGAGGTCACAGTCATACTACCTGACTCATGCTGAGCCAGTGAGCACCAGCAGCCTTGGAACTGTCACTGGTCCTCCTGGGAAAGGGAAAAATTCTTCCCACTTTGGTAACAAGCTGGTGGGATATGAACTTGGCATTACCAGTGCTTATCTTTGTCACCGCTTGAGCAGAGCCAACCAGAAAATGAAGCTAACCCAGTGTCATCTTTCTGCTCAGGCTGGTTAATGCCCTTCATGGCTTTCTCCCTCCCCACACAAGAGGCTACAAGTGTCACTGCAACCGGACACTAGCAGAGGAGCCCCTGATAGGGGACACAGTGACTACTGATACTGCCTTTATGGAAGAGGTCAGTGCTGCCCCTCACCCTACCTTGATTCCCCACAACCTAGTGGAGATTGCATAACCTCTCCTACTACTTAAAAATCTCTCTCTTGCTTCGTATATTACAACACTGTCTTTATGCCCTGCCAAGACCTGCTAGCCCCTTCTTCATGTTCCAGGAAGTACATCTGAGCAGTCAGTCTGGAATTCTCTCTGAGCTGATATCAGCCCCTCCATCAGCAGGGTGGCACTGTCTTATGGTCAGAAGGGCTTAGACTCTCCACCTTCCCCTGAGGCCCCAGGGTCCTCATGCAGAAGAACAAGGTGCCAGGCTTCTGCCTGCATATCTGTGGCCTCAGCACAGATGCCATCTGAGACTGCCTGCTTCTTACAAACCCCAACCTCCAGGAGAACAAGCTGGGGTGCCTGAATGAGCCTACACAGAGAATATCCCTTCAAACCCGCATCATTATGCAATAATGCTATTTGCTGTGTGTGATAGCGCAGCCATCTCTCAGAGCTGATCAGCCAGCCTCATGTCAAACCTTATGATCTTCTGTGATGTTACCCTGATTTTCTCTGGCTCATCTGCATCTCACTGAAACTCGTGACTGCTCGTGGCCACTCGGATGTTCCTGAGTCACGCTCTGCTCAGCCAGAGCATCTAAGATATTAACATACCAGGAACCCTGGTATGTTAACATACCAGGTTAACATACCCCTCCCTGGCCCATTTAAGATCCTCTGGTCTTCTTGGGACACTTAGGAAAATGTTACAGCTGCAAAGTGGTCTACAAAGTCCAAGTCTACATTCCTGATACTACACCAACGCTTCCTGCTAGGAACAAAGCACAAGAATAAAGGCCAGTGGGTTTCCCAGCAATGCCTTATGTGTGGACATATTACTAAACGGCCACAGCTGAACCAGAGTTTCAGGCAGGTTTCAGCTAAGATTGGTTTGTATTTCCCAAGGTCACTTATAAGCCAGTTCTTGGGACTCAGATGCATTTTCAATGGAAACAGTGTGACAGACTGTGCAAGGGCCTCAGGTCAAGCCATAAGTGCCTACGGTAACTGTGGTGCCAAGAGTGCTATTTCAACTCCTTCCGGTCACTATTAATTATATAACTTCTTAAAAAGTGCATGTCAAGTTCCCATGCCAGGGTTCTCAGACGTGCTTCCCAGCCCTCATATCTTGGCAGCCTAAGAGAATTACCTCCACTGATCAAACATTCATTCATTCCTACAGATAGTTATCCGTTTTGCACCAGGCACAGCTCTTGGTGCTACAGATACAGCAATGAACAAAATGCACCTCCCAGGTATTCCAAAATGGGAAAACAAGGTCACCTGCCGCTATACTGGCCGGCATCATGGAGGAAGGGCCACCTAACCGTTTCTTCAAAAATGACTAGGGTGCCCCAAAGGTAAATTTCCATTTCTACCCTTGAATGCAGAAATGCAGACTCTCAAAGTACCAGTTTTCTACCTTAACAATGTTTAGATCTAGTCTTTTTTTTTTTATTTAAACAAAATGTCCCAATAATTTAATGGCAGATCTAGAAGACAGTATTTATAGCTATTCCGGGACTCTCCAACAAAAAGCTTTTCCTGGATGCACAGACATTAATAATACTGGTCACGCTCAGTCGACAGCTCTGGCTTGTACACGCGGTCACGACGCCCTTCGTACAGCAGAGGAGAGCACGACAGGTGCCCGGGAGGCATCCGGACAGCACACAGCAAAAGGAAAGGCTGAACTCCCCGCACAGAACCCCATTAAAAAAAAAGTTTGTCTATTACAAAGTCACGTTTTCCATTTTTTCTGCTTTATAAAGTCAGCGATGCTGAAGGGTATCTAGTGGAATTCGTTCTCCCAGAATGAGTGCAAAAGAGGAGCACGAGGCTCAGGGACGTCCCCTCAGCGAGCAGATGGAAGGGCCAGCCGGAGACCTCCCATCCGTTTCGGACAAACACACACATACAGAAAAGGATTATTGCCAGCTTGTGCACTTTCACAATGTGATTTTTGTATTTCGAAAGCTTGAATTACCCTTGTTGCTGTCGGTGTGGGTTTTGTATTCCATAATGGTGTTGGGAGGTAGGTCTGCTGCTCTGAGCCTAGTCTCGTTCCGTTTTTTCCTTCTCACCATCTTTCTGTGTGCTGTTTTCTTCATTCTGATCGTGGTCCCCACTGTCCTCATCTTTCAATGCATCGAACTTGTTGCTCATCCTCTCGCCGCCGCCGTCGCCACTGCCTCACCTGGATCTAGTCTTTACATCCCTTTTCCACCTTTGGCTGTTGACCCTTAAATGAACTAGAAGCAAATCATCGAACTCAGAAATATTCCTTCTTCTTCCATGTGTCAGAGAAGATCGTGGGAGATACACGGAGCCTCAGTGAGCCTGACTGGCTTGAGGGCTTCAGGTTCCTTGGGAATTATGAAAGGGCAAGGGTGGGAAGGGGAACAGCAGGGAGGGATGGTGACACTCCTCACGCCAGGGAAGCGCCAGGCCAGGGCATTTCCAGCCAGTCCAGAGAGTAAGGCATTCTTCTTCTTCCCCACTGCTCTGGGAAAACCTTCCGGGTAGAATCACCTGGACTCTAGCTCTCTAACCTTTGCTCCCTTCCTTATATAACTGAGCATCCCTCTGGAAAACTAACTGCAGAATGGACTTTACATATTTACCTAGCTCTTTACTCCCTCTCGTTAATTCACTCAGAGCACTCAAAGTGTTCCTAAATGTAAAGGAATATTGATAATTTTCAAGTGCTCATTGCTCCTTGTAAAGTGGTCCTATGGGTACATCCTCCCACCACGTTTAATGGGGTTTTTTTGCAATTGGTTTTAAAAACAAAACCAAAAAAAAAAAAACCAACCCATTTCCTTACAGAGAGAAAAACAAACTCCAAGAATAACAAATCTCCAGTGATACTTCGTAGCTTCTCCATTTCCTTCTTAATAGGCTTATTTATATGGATTATGACTTGCATTGACCATTTTTGTTTTTTTGATTTGCAAAATATCCAAAATAAAAACCAGTGACTTCCCAATGGCATCATTAGATCATGAGCTTCCTTAGAACAGAGAGTGTCTTTAGTTCTATTGAGGAGTGTATGATGAAGGGTAAACAAAAAGTAATAAGAGAATAAAATCTACCAGTTATACAGATACTGCTCAAAAACTGACCCAGGCTTTCACGACCAGGGTGTCACATTTTTTCTGTTGACCTGACACCAGAAAAAGCAAAGCAATCTTCTGAAGACAGGGATGAAATGTTTCTAGAATATGTCTGTTTACGATTATGGGAGGGGAAATTTATACTTGTTTTATTTGGCAATAATAATTTGACCTAGACGTGTGTAGAGGATAAAAAAATTCCTTCTCCATAACTTTTATTCCCATAGAGAGTGAATTCTAAAAGGTCACTAGAATGAGTTCAGAGACTTGGTGCTGGTAAACAGCATCCCTCTTCCTCCCCAGAGCAAGTGCAGCTGTGTTCCAAACCCCTGCACCAGAAACTTGAGACCATGTGACAACCCATCACACCAGAGTCCAGTCCATCCTCATTGCTGCAGCTCATGGTGACAAACATTGAGAGGGCGAGTGGAGGTGGGTGGATCTCCTCTGCTTCTTTTTCACCCTTCCATGGGGATAGGATGTGGAGGTGAGAACGTGAACAAGTGTTCTGCTGTCCCCGTTAGGAGTCTGAGCGTGGAGAACAGAAGCCCAGCATCTGGCAGGAGATGGCAGCTCAATGGCCTTTATCCCTGGGAGCCCTCCTGCCATGTCTTCAGACATTTCTGGATTGGAGGGCTTACAGTCAGCCAACTTGACTCCACGTTCTGCAACATTCTACCTTATGACTTTGGACAAGCAACTGAGTCTCACTCTTCTCATTCATAAAATTGGGAATAATATAATTGCACCACTTAGGGCTGAGCACTGAATGAGTTACCAGGAGCACCATAACTGACACATAGAAAACAGGCCACAGTGGTAGCTAATATTTCAAGGGATATTACTTGGATTTTACTTATGTGAAACTACAAAGCCTGTACTTTCTTCCCCACCTTAGAGATGATGTTTTTCCATTTAAGCCCAAAAGATCCAGAGACTTTACAGTACTGGTGATGCCTTGTACTCAGCATGATGGCCAGTAGGGGAATTCCAGCCTCTGTGTGAAGTGCTGTGCTACACCCTGAAAACAAGCTTGGTTTGTTTTTTCTGTTCAAGAATGAATGATATCACTGCCCCATTCCTTGAAAACCGAACGTGGAAGTCATGGAGGATGCCTTGCAGTGTTTCCCCACACACTTCTAGTGCATTTCCTGCAAGCTGACATGACAACCCCCAGCAAACCAAAAGTTAGGCTACACTTTTCCTAAGTATCATCTGCATAAAGACCACTGTGCTCTGGTTACAAAGCCACAAAGGGTTGGGGGAAAGAAGGTAATAAAATACCCAGGGCTGAACATAAGCATGGAGGCAGCGTGGGCTGGTGGACTGAGCACTGAGCTGGATGTCAAAAAGCCTGGGTTCTGGGTCCATCCCTTCACTGATAACTGTGTGCTCTCAGGCATAATGTCTCTGGGCCTTCGAGCGCAACGCACGATGCAGGGTGGGCTAAATCATCCCGAAGGTCCCTTCCGGTCTGTGGTTCCGGTGAAGGAGGAGCCCGGAGACATGAAAATATGTGAGATAAATAGCAGATCCACTTGTCACTGCACCCCAAATCCTGAGAAGGCTAGACTAGAGCAAAGGGATCATTGATCGGGTAGGAAGTTTAAGTGCCCACTTTCCCCAATTAGTTTTCAGTCCTTGAATTCTCCACTTTCCTCAGCTTATCAGAGGGAACTACTGATGAGAACATTAGTTCACTGGGACAGAAACCTGAGCTGCTGGTGAGAGTTGGACGCCCCAGAAATGTGGTAACTTATAGGAGCCTCAATAAGAAAATGGGCTACTCATTAGTTTATGGTGACGATGGTGGTACAGAACCCTGTATCAGCCTGAGTTAGAAAGAAGGCTTTACCTCCCAGGTAGGAGCAAAATGACCTCATGGAGATCTTTTCACCTGTGAGTAAAACCCTGCCCATGCATCACTTTACAAGAATCAGTGTCAACATAAGCAGACCAGCCTTGAGGGAAACACAGCAACCTCCTGTGCTGAGGAACAGGCCGATCTGAGGGGGTGCCTCTCCCAGGCCTACTGCCCAGTGGTCCACCCTAAAGGTAAACTGGCCCAAACTGGCTTCACAAGCCAGCCAGAGGGCAAGTGTGCAACCCACTGGACTTTTCCTCAGAGGTCTCAGACGTCAGCGTCCAGGGGAGGCCAGCCAACCTACCCATTTCAGCCCCTTCTAATTCTGAAATCCTGGGAAACCCCAAGGTTTAGCCCATCCACCTCTCACAGGCCCTGGGCGCCCCATCCTCGTTCCCACCTCTGTTGGCAGGGATTTGGCAAGAGGTCTTTCCATTTCCAAAAACTGAATCATAACTATAGCAATACAGTGCTCTTTTGGGATTCCTGTTAAGGAAGTAGCTGGAAATGGGGTGCCTTCTCATCCCCCCACTGGCATCAGCTGGCCAGGAGTGTGGTTTCTCAGAATCACACTGGGTAACCACTCTTGCAGACACTCCAAGGTGAGAAAGCATTGTCACCTGGAACAAACAGTAACCACTAAGCCATATACACACCCTAAGAAAACATGCAGAGATGGATTCCAGACTTGCTGGGAGTTCTCACACCTTTGTGGCTTTCATCGTCCTGTCCTCTTCACCTAGAACAGTGGTCCCCAACCTTTTTGGCACCAGGGACCAGTTTCGTGGAAGACAATTTTTCCACCGATGGGGTGGTGGGGGATGGTTTCGGGATGATTCGAGTGCATTGATTTATTATGGTCTCTGTGCAGTCAAACCTCTCTGCTAATGATAATTGGTATTTGCAGCCACTCCCCAGCACTAGCATCACCGCCTCAGCTCCACCTCAGATCATCAGGCATTAGATTCTCACAGGGAGCACGCAACCTAGATCCCTCGCATGCGCAGTTCACAGTAGGGTTTGCGCTCCTATGAGAATCTAATGCTGCTGCTGATCTGACAGGAGAGGGAGCTCAGGTGGTAATGCGAGCGATGGGGAGTGGCTTTAAATACAGAGGAAGCTTCACTCGCTTACCCGCAGGTCACCTCCTGCTGTTTGGCCTGGTTCCTAACAGGCCACCGACTGGTACTGGTCCATGGCCCGAGGGTTGGGGACCCCTGACCTTGAACATCTTCTTTTGCTTCCTAATTTGCATTTGTCCTTCAAGACTTACTAGAGATCCTTAGGCCTCTCCCTGAGCACCTGGCCTGCTTCCGGGACATACACACACACACACACACACACACACACACACACACACACACACACACACACACACACACACACACACACGGTGTCATTAACACATGCCTCAGTGTCTGCACACTGGGTAGCTTCTGAATGGACTCCCAGTGCCTGGCCTGGGGCATGGAAAAGAGAACACAACAGAAGATTTTAGACAAATGATCCATGACCAATGGCGGCCTTCAAAGGGCCTCTACTTCAGGAGTTCCTTGAGATAGTTTCTGATCTGATTTTCCTTCATAATATGGCAATGGACAAACTTCTGTTTGGGGTATAAATTAAGAATATTATTGGGTCTTGTGAAAGGTAACATCTCCTTCCAATTAATACACGGGTGGGGAAAGAGAAGAAATTGGCCGTGGCATTGTGGAGCCTCTGGGAGAGTGCTCTCCAGCACACCAGCCTGGAACCTCCATGGGGACAGCAGCATTTCCCAAGCCTCAGCATTTCCCAACTTTTAGAAGGGCAACTGATCCTTGAGAAAGGATATATTACTCCCATTTAATTAATTAGCAATTGAGGCAAAAAGTGGCCAAGTGTCACAACTGTGCAGAATTGCTATGAGAAAGACTGTTTTTCATTCATTACTTTAGAAACTATTTGGCGAGGGCCTCCACTATGCCAGGCAATTTGCTAGCACACAGGTGTTGAACAAAACAGGTTTGGTATCTGTCATCAAGACATGGAGGGTGGGATGGGACTTCCCTGGTGGTCCAGTGGTTAAGACTTCACCTTCCAATGCAGGGAGTGTGGGTTCAATCCCTGGTCGGGGAGCTAAGATCCCACATGCTTCTGGGCCAAAACACCAAAACATAAAACAAAAGCAATATTGTCACAAATTCAATATAGACTTTAAAAATGGTCCACATCAAAAAAGAAAATCTAAAAAAGAAAAAAAAAGAAATGGAGGGTGGAAGAGGGATAAATTGGGGTATTGGGATTGACATATACACACTACTATACATATAATAGATAACTAATAAGGACTACTGTATAGCACAGGGAACTCTACTCAACACTCTGTAGTGGCCTACGTGGGAAAAGAATCTAAAAAAGAGTGGATATATGTGTATGTATAACTGATTCACTTTGCTATACACCTGAAACTGAAAAAACTATACTCAAAAAAAAAGAAAAAAAGAAATGGGTGTGGAAGGATTGACGTTGAACAAATAAATATATACATTGAACCCATGAACAACACAGGGGTTAGGGACGCTGACCCACCACGAAGTCAAAACTCTGTGTATAACTTATAGTCAGCCCTCCACGTACATGATTCCTACTTATCCACCGTTCCACATCCTCGGATTCAACCAACTGCAGATCGTATGGTACTATAGTATTTACTATTGAAAAAGATCCATGTATAAGTGGACCTGTGCAGTTCAAACCATGTAGTTCAAGGGTCAACTGCCTGGTGCATGGCATGCTAAGAGGAAAAGCATAGCATACCAGAGAATTTATGTGAAGGGCGGGGGCTCTGATTGGCTGGCATTTATTAAGAACTCACTGTGTGTCAGGATTCTGCAATGTTCAGACTTGGCTCGTGTGACCATAGTCCTCAAGAACCAGCTCAGGGCACAGACTCAAGGTTCTCCCACAGGGAAGGTCCTATGGCTCCTCTGCAGCCCCAGTTTCCCCACCTGTCAGAAGTAGAAATAATAACACCTTTACTAACCGCTTCACATCTGAATGTGAAAAATCAATGCTCAAGCACTTGTCTTTTTATTTTTATTTATTTTATTTATTTATTTATTTATTTTCGGTACGCGGGCCTCTCACTCCCGTTGCGGAGCACAGGCTGCGGACACGCAGGCTCAGCGGCCATGGCGCACGAGCCCAGCTGCTCCGCGGCACGTGGGAGCTCCCCGGACAGGGGCACGAAACCGTGTCCCCTGCATTGGCAGGCAGACTGTCAAGCACTGCGCCACCAGGGAAGCCCGCACTTGTCTTTTTAAAATACAGGGTGAAATTAATACTTGAATAAAATCTTTTACAGAAATGAGCAGTTATTTCCTTGCATTCATATTTATACTCAACAAAACAGACCTCATTTCCTCAACCATCCCAACTCTAATTTTTATACTGTAACTTTTTAAAACTATGGCACTGCTAACAGGTAAAACCACGTGGACACGATGCATGCTTCCCTCAGGAATGCAGCGTAGGAAGGCCACCTTTCCTCCCTTCCCCAAGCCTTCTCTGAGGTCTAAGAGACAGAGCTTCCTGTCTGAGACCAGCTGAGGGAGCCATTGGCCTTGTGTTTATTTGAGCGTCTCTCCTCTCGGGTCCACCTCACGGGGAGAGGAGAGAGTGTGAGAACTACACAGAGAATGAGCTAGAAACTGGGAATCCACTGGAGCTGAGGGAGAGGCAAAGTGAGGCCTCCACTCCAGCCCCTCCCCACCTCCACCCTGACTGCAGCCCTGCACAATCACCTCCATGTGAGTCAGGGAAGGAGGGGGGAGTTGCCTTGTCTTCGTGCTCATGTGACTGAAATGAGGTCCTGCTGGACAGGACAGAGCATGGCAGGCCTCTGTGGGCTGCCTCTCAGGAGGCTCAGTGCCCCAAGGCCAGGAGCTGCAGGGGGCTAGGAGGGCTGCCCTGGTGGCTGGGACTGTGTGGCAATAAAGTAGAGTTTGGTTCAAGCTCTGCCTCTCCCCCCAGGTCTGACTTTTCTCCAGCACAGCCTCCTTCCTACTTGGGGCAGATGGGAGCTCAGCTCCAGCCTCTGCCCACAAGACAGAGGGAAAAGGAGACCCAGCTAGTGTTCTTGTGGCAGGAGACCAAAAGGGCTTCCTCTAGAGAAGAAGCTGCACAGGAGAGGCGTCTGTAGAGCAGCAGGTCTGGGAGGCTGGCCTCCTCCCTGATGGGGGGGGAGAGCGTGGCCGGTGTGACTCCCAGGGCCCCAACATACCTGCAGCCCCATTTGATCTGCATCGTCTATAGGCAGATAGGGCACCTGAGCTGCCTGTCACCTCGCAGGTGGTGATGGACTCAGCCAATTGAGCATGTTTGCTGTTACACTGCTGCCTCCCCACGGCCTGGGGCCTCCTGCTACGGAGAAGGGAGAAAATGATTCCCTGAATGCTCCTTCCATGGCTGTACGACCTGCCTTCTCCCTTTCCCCTCCAAAATTTGAGAAACTAGTTCTCAAAAACCCTGAATTGTGAATGACTGACAAGCCCATCTCCCAGCATATTTGTGATTTAAAGGAACAGTGCCTTGATACAAAGGAATAGCTTCCATAGTAGACCATCAGGCAAGAGATCCATGGAAGAGGTGTTGGAGGGCCCATGGTGAAGGACTTTACTCCTTTTCCACCGGGTGGCAAGCTCCTCCTCCCAGGGTGGGTGGGCTACATCTGCTCAACCCTGTGTCTGTGGTGCCCAGCAAAGTGCCTGGTGCATGGCAGGTTCTCCATAAGGTAGCTGATGATGGATGAATGAATGGATGGATGGCTGCATGGCCACCCCCAAACCTCCCAGTAAATGAATCACTCACTGACTTATTCAAATTTTACTAAGAACCAAGCCTACACCAGGCAATAAGCAAAAACTAGGGATACTGCTGTGGACTAGACAGACATAGCCCTGGCCTCACAGAGCCTAGAGTCTAACAAAGGAGATTGCCATTAAACAAACAGTGGCCAAATGATCTATGGTTGACACTATGTGCTATTAAGGCTGATGGCAACAACTGTCAGTTCTGCCCATTTAGGTATCCAGATACTAATCTGTAATCTAATTTTACAATCTGGCCATTCAATTTATAAAATTCTAGTTTTGCTTTTGTTTTTTATTAATTCTAGCTTTTTTTTTTTTTTTTTTTTTTTTTTTTTTTTTTTGCGGTACGCGGGCCTCTCACTGTTGTGGCCTCTCCGGTTGCAGAGCACAGGCTCCGGACGCACAGGCTCAGCGGCCATGGCTCACAGGCCTAGCCGCTCCGCGGCATGTGGGATCTTCCCGGACTGGGGTACGAACTCGTGTCCCCTGCATTGGCAGGCAGACTCCCAACCACTGCGCCACCAGGGAAGCCCAATTCTAGCTTTTTTAAAGCCACTTTAATGTTGTTTAAACACAAACCTATGTTATAATTTTTTTTTAATTCAAAAGATTTATAGTTAAGGTCCACAAAGGAAAGCCAAGGCACATAAACTAAAGCTCTAGGGAGTTAGGTTTAAGTTCCAACAAACTAAGAAATTTCCACCAACCTATCCAAAGATTAGTATTTTAAAGTGCAAAATAACTTCTACAGTGATATTATAATTATATAAAAATTACATGTGTAAAAACACTCAAAAGAAATAAAAAAATAATAACAGTAGTTATTTATTAAATAATATGATTATGGGTGATCTTTTTACTGTTTCCATTTTTAAAAAAAATTTTATTTAATGGATGATTCTGACTTTGTAATAGAATAAATGTTTTAAAAGCCTGTTAAAATATATCATAGATTATCTCATTTTCCTTTTGGAATTATTCATATTGCTCAGTCTGTAGTGTTTTAGTGGATGTTAACTATGTCTTTTTTTTTCCCAGCTATATATTTCTTTTTTTTTTCCAGCTATGTACTTCTTGAATGAAGGAATAAATGAATGAATTTTGAATCCCACATCTTTCTAAGACCAACATATTGAAATTTTTGTCTTAAAGTGTTGAAGTCAGATTTCCCAAACAATGAACAAAGTCCAGATCTTTAGGCTTTCTCAAAAAAGATTCATCCAAAGCTTGTTTTAGTTGTCTTATTCAGGTCTTGGCTATTTTGTTTGTAAATATGGGTTTTGAATATGGTAAATGGATTAAAGAACAAATGTTTAAACACATTCTGAAATACAATACTTCTCTAATTCCATTATTTTAAAATGATCTATCTCTAATCAAGAGCAACAGCCTGTTGTCTTCTCAAGAAATCTCATTTATTATCAACAAATATTTAGATCCCATCAGAACATTTGCTTTTCATTTGCAAATATATCTCCTTTGGAGACCTCTGTCACCTATTTGGTTGTTATGACTCATAAGTTAGTAATTATTATCTAAAATTTATTCAATCATAGAATTTTACATTTGAAAGGGTCATTAGTGGTCATTTAATCCAACATTCCTCCCAAAGCAGGAATTCCTTCTACAATCTTGGTCAGTAGTCTGCTTGAATACCTCCTATGCTAGGAAGCTCACTGCCTCCCATGGAAGCCTAGTTTGTTTTTAAAAGCTGCTTATCTTTAAGTTACATCCATCATAGATGAAAGTTTTATTCCCCAGCACAGAACTCGCCACATCAAAAATGTTCAATAAATGTTCATTGTATGAACAAGTAGACGTTTGAATTCATTTATTTATTCAGCTTATTTACTGAACATCTATCATGGGGTGGGTGTTATTTAAGCACTGGGGGTTTAGCAATTGACAAGAAAGACATGGTTCCTGGCCCAGGAAGTGTTTTCATTCTAGGGTTAGTTGGAATGAATAGTCTACCCATACAGCTTTTTCCTATTTAAATCTTAGACATACGTCCGGGGGAAGATGGAGAGCAGTTATTAAGACAGGTTGAGGAATATGTAAGAGTTTTTTGAATATGCCTAGAAACTACTTGAGAATCAATCCCAGAGGAAAATTAGCCTGCCTGTCAAGTTTGTACATTAAAGAAATGTGATCTTATTTTATACCTAAGGCTGGGGAAGCAGGATATTTGATATATACAGTATAGACATAAGATGGAGAGGTTTAAGCATGTACACTTACATTTTGTTACTTATTGATACATTAATATATGTATGTGTATATATATATACACACACATAAATGCACATTTATTTTTATTCAAACACACACACTCACATAAAAATGGCAGAATATATACCTAATTTTTAAATATTTATCTCGAGGTAGTGGGATTATAGATTTATTCTTTTTGTTTTTCTATATTTGACACATTTTCTACAATAAACAAGCATTACTTAAGTAAGCAAAAGAAGTTTTATAAAACAAAATAACGAATGAACAAAACCCAGAAATTCCCACTATCTGGTTGTGTTGTTGATTCCTCAGTGCTTTCTTCTTGCTGGTGCCTCCCTCTCCCTCTCCTGTCCTCCTCCCCACCTTCTTGACCAGGTAAATAGAGTCTCAGGTCAAGCATCATCTCCACTGAAATCTTTCCTGATGCCTACCCTCCCCAGCTGCAGGCGCCCCCCACCACGCTCCTTCCTTGTATGCCCACCAAATTTGGTGCCTACAACTCTGCGTTGCCTTATCGCCTGATTGTAAGCACACGTCAGGCCTGGGCTCTGAAATCCAGCCCCAAGCATGGCCCCCAGGAGATGTGTGATAAACACTTGGGCCTCACCTAGGTCATTGCCACAGCTTGCCACCAGTTTCTAGCCTCTGGCTCAGATCACATTGGCCCCTCCTTGACGGCTCCCTATTGCCTATCAAGAAACTACAATGCCTTGGGGGCATCCAAAAGCGTTTATAATATGGTACCAGCTCACCTTTCAAGCCTCATTCTTCTCTTTTGTACCCCCTTCCAGGACCATTTTCCTGCCCTCAACAGGCCATGCTTCCCCACCCTTGCTCCTTCTTTTAAACTGAAATTTTCTTCTCCCTCTCCATCTAAGGAATTTCAAAAAATTCACCCAAAACTAGGATAACATCAGTAGCTACCCTTAGAAGTGTGATGGGCATAAATGATATGCGTGTGGAGCTCTTAGCACTGTGCCTTGCAACTGCTAAGCATATAATGAATAATAGCTGTTATTATTATCCTAATCATCATCATCGTTGATGTGCATCAGGCATCAACCTAGACCCTAAGAATAAAGAATTTTTTTTAAAAAAAGTTCTTGCACCTGGGCAGGTAAGTAACTCACCATAATCCGATACGGTAAGTGTTATGACAGAGCTAGGAACAAAAAGCTCTGGGGACCAAGTGTTAGGGGAGAGAAGTGGTGGCTTCTCAGAAGAGATGGTGTTTTCACTGAGCCTTAAAGAATAAGTAGGAATTTCACCAGGAGAAAAGGAGAGAGTAAGGTAAGACACTCCAGGCAGAGGACATGTCAAAAGCAAAGGTATGGAGGAATGAATGAACAAGGTGAGTTTGGGCACCTGTGTGCACGACAGCCGAGGCCTTCCTCTTGTCTAGTGCACTGCAGAGAACCATCTTCTTCTGCCTTCTTCTGCCCAGGAAACACAGCCTGTGGTGCTGGGCTGAGAGGGCGATTCCAAAGGAAGGGATGTACAGAACTCTGGCACTATTTTTGCCGTCACCCTGATGTGGGGACAGGAGGCCTGATCCCCCGTGGGAAGGGCAGAGTTGTTCAGGTCCTAGCTGAGGGAGATGAGGAACCAGAGGGCTCCGCAGAGACCTGAGCCACCCTTGCAGCAGAGCCCTGGGGAATCCACAATCAGCAGTGACTTCGAGGGGCCAGTCAGGCAGCCGAAGTGCAGCCAGCAGGCCACCCAAGCAGCCCTCCCACAACAAGCACTATTGACTTTGGTTGCTGGCCGTCCCCACAATTCACACATAAGATTTATCACCAGAAGCTAGTCACACAGACTGAACACTAACAAACTCTCAAACATAACCCTCCGAGGCTAGGGGTGGAGGATGTAAAGGGAGGAACAGCGTCTGGTTCTTGGGAAAGTCTATTATGCCTTATGCAGATAGAGAAATTAAGTTCTCTAGAAAGAGAGAAGTCAGGAAGTCTTTGCCTCCATTTTCATCAACTTTGGTATCTCACCCCCACCACGGGTAATATAATAAAGTGTAAACTGTGTTCCTGATCCCTGTATTTTCCCCTACCCTCATTTCAGGCAGGAAGCCAAGCTTTGTAATTTCTTGAAAGAGGATTTCGGCAGAGCAGAAAGCAGACATCAATTCTAGAGCAACTGAAGTCTCTATTCTTCTAGAGGTCGGGGCAGGAAGAGTGTCTCTGAGGAGAAGTAAGGTAGGAAATAGAGATTCCTGGAACTGGAAAGGAGATGATGAGACTTCAGAGACGAATTGCTAACTGGTTACAGACTCACCAAAGATTCCTGGAGCCCAGGCTTGGCCCTGAGGGGAAAACAGAGAATGGACAAACAGGTGGTAACTAGAGAGGACCTAGAACTGGAGGGGCCTCCGTAATGCCTTAATGCACCAAACCCTGGGGCAAAGCTGATTCCTCAAAATAATAGGGTTGTAATTTCCTCCTAGTCAAGTGAAATGGGGACTCAATGAGTCTTCTTTGCCAGTAGAAGCATCCCTTCCACCCCCATCTGAGCATATTAGTCCTGCTTTGCCCAAGGAAATTATAATGACCTCTCCGGAAGTAGTTGCCTTGCAAGACACTGAAAAAGAAGATACTTATGTTCCATGTTAATACTTACCAAGGGTAACCTCAGTGGAAGAAGCTTTTAATAATCAAATGGATAGGATGACCTATTTTGTGGATACCAGTCAGACTCCTTCCCCAGCCAATAGGCTCATGAACAAAGTGGCCATGGTGGCAGGGATGGAGGTTATACGTAGGCTGAGGAACAAGGACTTCTATTCACCAAGGGCAACAATCTGGCTACAGCCACTGCTGAGTGCCCAATCTGCCAGCAGCAGAGACCAACGCAGCAGAGACCACCAATAGTGGCAGATTGGGCACTATTCCCCAGGTGATCAGCCAGCTACCTGATGGTAGGTTGGTTACACTGGACCCACTCCATCATGGAAGGGATAGCACTTTGTTCTTACTGAAATAGACACTCTAGAGTGGGATTTGCAGTCCCTGCCCACAGTGCTTCAGCCCAAACTACCATCTGCGGGCTTATAGCATACCTTATCCACCACCATGGTATTCCACACAGCACTGTTTCTAACCAGCAAATGAAATGCAGAAATGGGCCCATGCTCATGGAATTAACCGATCTCACAATGTTCCGCACCATCTTGAAGCTGTTGGCTCAGCCTTTTAAAGACTCAGTTACAGCACCAGCTAGGTGGCTGGGGCAAGGTTTTCTAGAAGGCTGTGTATGCTCTGAATCAGCATCTGATCCAAGGTGCTATTTCTCCCATATCCAGGACTCAAGGTCCAGCACTGAAAAAGTGGAAATAAGAGTGGCACCATTTACTATTACTTCTAGTGATCCACCAGCAAAATTGTTGCTTCCTGACCCCACAACCTAATTCCCTCCTGGTCTAGAGGTCTTGGTTCCAAGGTAGAAAATGCATTTACCAGGAGTCACAGCAAGGATTCCACTGAACTGGAAGTTAAGACTGTGACCCAGCCACTTTGGTCTCCTCATAACTCTGAATCAACAGACAAAGAAAGGTAGATAAGGTATTCTATACGTCCACAGATAGTGAGGGTGATTAATCCTGATTACCAATGGGAATTTGGACTGCTACTACACAATGGAAGTGAGGAAGAATATTTCTGGAATACAGGAGATTCCTTATGGCATCTCTTAGCAGTACCATGCCCCTGTGATTAAAATCAATGGAAAACTATAACCACCCAATTCAAGCAGGACTACCCTATAGAAGTTTAAAGGATTATTATGAACAACTTATTCCAACAAAATAGACAATCTAGATGAAATGGACAAACTCCTAAAACACACACACACACACACACACACACACACACACACACACACACACATTATCAAAATTGACTCGTGAAAAAAATACGGAAAATCTGAGTAGACCTACATCAACAAAGAACATTGAATTAATAATTTAAAATTTTCCCACAAAGAAGAGCCTAGGTCCTGATGTTGACTTCTATGAAACATTTAATGAAAAAACAATACCAATCCTACACAAATTCTTTCAGAAAATAGAAGATGAGGGAACACTCTCAAACTCATTTTAGTAGCTCAGTATTAGCCTGATAGTAAAGCCAGACAAAGAAGTCACATGAAAAGGAAACTATAAATCAATATCCCTCAGAATATAGATGCAAAACCCTTCACAAAAAATAGCAAACCAAATCTAGCAACATTAAAAATAATCACCATGACCAAATGGGATTTACCTCAGGGGTACAACGTTGGCCTAATATCCAAAAATCAATAAATGTAACACACCATATCAAAAGAATAAAAGACAAACCCACATGATCATCTTAACAGATGCAGAAAAATATTTGGCAAATTTTAATATTTATTCATGATATCTGAAAAACTCAACAAACCAGAAATAAAAGTGAACTTTCTCCACCTGATAAAGAGCATCTATGAAAAACCTTTGTTACCATCATATTTAATGGTGAAAGACTGAATGCTTTCCCCTTAAGACTGGGAATAAGGCAAGGATGTTTGTTCTGACCATTTCTATTCGACATTGTACTGGACGTTCTAGCCAACACAGTAGGCAGCTGAAAAAAATTAAGGGCATACAGATTAAAAGGAAGAAGCAAAATTGTCTTCATGTGCAGATGATATAATCTCGTAGACAAGAAAATTTTATAAAATCTACAAACAATGTACTAGACCTAATAAGCAAATTTGATAAAGTCACAGGATAAAAGATCTTGTTCTGCAGTAATTGACAAGCTGATTCTAAATTTTATAAAATTTATATGAAAATTCAAAGGACTTAAGACAACAACAAAAAACTGCATAAGGATTACTAGAGAAATGCAAATCAAAACTCCAATGAGGTACCACCTTACATCAGTCAGAATGGCCATCATCAAAACGTTTAAAAATAAATGCTGGAGAGGGTGTGGAGAAAAGGGAACCCTCCTACACTGTTGGTGAGAATGTAAATTGGTGCAGCCACTATGCAGAACAGTATGAAAATTCCTTAAAAAACTAAAAATAGAGTTACCATATGATCCAGCAGTCTCACTCCTGGGCACATATCTGGAAAAGACGAAAACTAATTCGAAAAGATACACGCACCCCAATGTTCACTGCAGCACTATTTACAATGACCAAGACATGGAAGCAACCTAAATGTCCATCGACAGATGAATGGATAAAGAAGATGTGGTATATATGCACAATGGAATATTACTCCACCATAAAAAAGAATGAAATAATGCCATTTGCAGCAACATGGATGGACATAGAGATTACCATATTAAGTGCAGTAAGTCAGACAAAGTCAAATATCATATGATATCACTCGTATGTGGAATCTAAAAAAATGATACAAATGAACTTATTTACAAAACAGAAATAGATTCACAGACAGAGAAAACAAACTTATGGTTACCAAAGGGGAAAGAGGGGGGAGGGATAAATTGGGAATTTGGGATTAACAGACACACACTACTATATATAATATAGATAAACAACAAGGACCTACTGTGTAGCACAGGGAACTATATTCAATATCTTGTAATAACATATAATGGAAAAGAATATATATATATATATTACATATATATGTTTTCTGTACACCTGAATCATTGTAAATCAACTATACTTCAACAACAATAAAAAACTGCACAAGGGCTTCCCTGGTGGCGCAGTGGTTGAGGGTCCGCCTGCCGATGCAGGGGACGCGGGTTCGTGCCCCGGTCCGGGAAGATCCCACATGCCGCGGAGCGGCTGGGCCCGTGAGCCATGGCCGTTGAGCCTGCGCGTCCGGAGCCTGTGCTCCACAACGGGAGAGGCCACAACAGTGAGAGGCCCGTGTACCGCAAAAAAAAAAACAAAACAAAAAAAAACTGCACAAGAAGAACAACACTGGAGGACTTATACAAAACTTACATAAAGGTACAGTAATCAAGACAGTGTGCTGCTGGGGTAAGGAACAACATATAGTCAGTGGAGCAGAGTAGAGAGTACAGAAATAAACCTTCATATTTACGGTCAATTGATTTTGACAAAAGCGCCAAGGCAATTCAATAGGGGAAAGGATAGTCTTTTCAAAAAATGGATGAAACAACTGGATATCCATACGCCAGAAAAAAAAAAGAACTTAGACCTTTGCCTCCCACCATACACACCATACATAGTTCACACTGGATCACAGAAGTAAATGTAAATTCTAAATCTATAAAATTTCTGGAAGAAAACACAGGAGAAAATCTTTGTGACCTTGGGTTAGACAGACATTTATTAGATATGATACCAAAAGCATGATCCATAAAAGAAAAAAAATGTCAACCAGACCTCACCAAACTGAAAGCCTTTACTCTTAAAAAGAAACCATTAAGAAAATTAAAAGGCAAGTCACAAATTGGGAGAAAATAACTGCAAGTCATATATCTGAAAAAGGACTTGTATGCAGAACATATAAAGAACTCTTGCAATTCAACAATAAGATAAACAACCTAATAGAAAACAGGCAAATAATTTGAACAGATACTTTACCAAAAAAAGATATACACATGGCTAATATACACATGAAAAGATTCTCAAACTTTCATTAGGGAAATGCAAATTAATACCACAATAAGATACTTAACCCACCAGGATGACTATAATACAAAAGACTGATTATATCAAGTCATATAGTGTTGGTGGGAAAATAAAATGGTACAGCAAATTTGGAAAACATTTTCAGTTTCTCAAAATGTTAAACATACACTTCCCACATGACCAAGCAATTCCACTCTTAATTATCTATCTACGAGAAACGAAAACATATGTCCACACAAAAACTTGTAAGCAAATAATCACAGCAACATTATCAGCAATAACCCTAAACTGGAAACAACCTACATGTCCATCAAATAGTGAATGAGTAAACGTACTGTGGTTTGTCCATACACTGGCATACTGCTCAGCAATGGTAAGGAACAAACTGCTGACACATGCAACAACATGGATGAAACTCGAAACATCATGTAAGTGAATGACGCCAGACGCCAAAGATTACGTACTGCACAATTCTATTTACATGAAATTCCTAGAAAAGGCAAAACTATGGAGACAGGAAGCAGATTAGTGGTTGCCCGGGGCTGAGGCTGGGAGTGGGGATTGACTGCAAATACACAAAAAGGAATTTTGGGGGATGATGGAAGTATTCTAAAACTGAATTGTAGTGATGGTGGCATATCTACATAAATTTACTAAAATTCATCAAATCATACAGTTACAGTGGATGAACTGTAAGTTACACTTCAATAAAGTTGTTTTTAAAAACTGGACTAATTCTGGTATTGAGTTTGCAGATTTAAATTCATACCTATTCCATCAGTTTTAGTTTTCCCCAAGAAGATGTCATCCTTTTTACTACAAGAATCAGTTTGGACAAAAGATGGTCACCTACCTTCATCATCCTGTAATTTATTTTGAAAATGCAAAAGGTTTTGTTACATGCCTTTGATTCCTTCTCCTTCAAAACTTATGCTGCTTTGCAATTACTCCACTTGAGAAGGGCTCAGTTATTGGGTCAGAACACAAGACTCCACAGTAATCATAAGGTCCAGGTAAGTTTCCATCCCCTTATGTACCATCTTTCTTCCAAATCTATAGCAATGATTACTTGAAGCCAAGATTACTGCATTTTAAAGGCTGAAAAACCAATAAGAAGACTTCTAATTTCTAATTGTTTTGAATCTTCCTCCCGTTAACATAGAGATGAAATTATTGGGAAGCCCCTATCTGGAGCCTGTTCTAAATATAAGCCTTCTAGACCCAGTGCCACCCGGGATCTGAGTTCTGGGATCTTGGAAACGCTAGGTAAACCTCCCTGGCCCCTTAGGCCACACTTTGCAAATCTTTTATACTTGGAAAGTTCTGTGAGCGACTTAAAAGATTTTAAAAATTTTCACAAAACATAAAACCCAAATCAAATCATGTTTAGAATCTCTTTCTAAATCTATAAATTTCAACTTAATTGAACTATTGATGAAATTATCACTCCAAAAAATTCAGCTGGCTAGAAACTGAACCAAACTATACCTAAAAACTGAACCAAACTATACCTACCAGTTTGTGCAATGAAATTCCAAGCAAAATACACACACAATTCTGAGGAGAGTTGCCCAAATCCAGTAGCAGAAAACCCATGGCTCTATTTATAAATATTTCTCCAATGGGAATAATGATAGTTGTATCTTTAAATTTGTTTTTCCTTTAGAGGTCACCAGCTCTTCCCAGCTATTGTCAGCACTGCTTCCCAAGAAAAGAAAGTGTATGTCATTGAGTTTTTATTCAGAAGATTATTTTGGTCAAATCTCTCTGAGATTCTGGGAAGATGAAAACTTGTCTCCTAGAAGAAACATATCAGACCTAGCAGCATGCTTATAGAATGATATAATCTCAGAGGTGAAGGAGACCAGCCACCTCCTCAAGAATCATCCCTAAAATTTCCCTGGGGTTCATCTGTGTAATTCTAGTGACTCTCAAAGTTTGGAGAGCCATATTCTAGTCATCCATTTTCTGTTTTGTTTAGCCACTTATATACTTCAGGATAAGGAATCAGTTCTGGCTGTGTGGCTGTGTTTGATTAGGTGACTGGACTTCTGAATCTGGGGAGACTTATACCAAAAATAAAAAGTAACGGTCATGAATTTAAGTATCAGAAAGAAAACTGTTCCTGCCCTCTTCCCAGGATCATCCTATTCATGGTCCCCCAGTTGCTTCATTTGCTAGACCTCAAATACTATCTCCAGATGCCACCTCCTGCCTATGGGAGGACAGAGGAGCATGCAGAGGTCTGCAGTTTCTGTTTCTGGTTCACAGCTTGTATTTTTGTGAGACAGCGATAGAGAGGTGCTTCCTCTACCTAACTCAGTACATCTAAACTGTGAGTCACTGTGCGGGAAGTAAAAGGAATTCCCCAAACTATATACATATATCCTTTGGGTTTTTTTATTATTATTAAATGAGGTTTCACATATCACAAAATAACATGCGCAATTTGTGTAAAAAACAATTCCTAAGCCTTCCAAAAAAGGACTTAGAGTGATTATCTGCCATAAGCATCATCTTGCCAGTTATTACTCATGGGGCTGAGGGTGCCTTGCATTCTTTTTCAAAATAGATCTTTCCATGAGGAAGCACAATATGTTGTTGCTGTATGAAGTAAAATTACAAAAGAAGTTATTTTTATCCTCCAGGAGGTTAACGTTACATTCTGAATGGAATCAACCAGTTCACAAAAGAAGAAAAAGAAAAAAAAAAAAAGGAACCGACATATCCGGAAACTCAGTATTTTTTTCTTTTCCTCCAGTTTACATTTCTGAAATACCTCTTCCTATTACATAAAACCATACTCTCTAAACAATTACGTGTGTTAATGAATGTCCCCAGCTTGTAGAAGGTGGTGACAGTAAATCCAAGCTGCAAAAATGAAAGAAAGTAAAGAGAGATCATATCATTCAAAGAATTAGCAGCCGACTCTAAAATATGCCTTCTTTTTCTATCATTTCTGTCCCAGGCTCTGCATTGAGGCAGTGCAGTGTTGCAAAAGAGCCTAATCTGTTCTTAGAAACATCTGCGTAATTGCCAGATCTCTGTGGGAACAGTAGCTCCATCATTTACCAACTGATCTTTAGCAAGATAATTAATCAGTAGTATCTCAGCCTCCTCATCTGTAAAGTGGGGATAATGGTACCTCCTGTATCAGAGAGTAGGATTAAATGAGGTACGTGAGCAAAGACCTCAGCACCTTTCCTGTCACACAGCCAGCACCCAGGGATTATCAAGTAGGAGCCTCGCTCTTAGATTTACACGGGATTTTGAGTAAGGAGTGGCTGGGAACAGTAAGAAATAAAATGAAAAGAAAGAAGTGAAAGGACAATAACAGGCCTGGTGACCTGCCCAGTACTGAGGTCCTTTAAGTACTGCAGCATTTGATACCACATCTTTCCATCTTGGTGAAGCTGAAATCACGCACCAGTTATTTTTCCACTCAATATGTTTGTAAGGTGACTAGTCACCCACTCCCATTTTTCATAGGTCAAGCTGAAATACAAAAACGATGAAGTCCCCATGGGCAAAGCCAAAAGGAAATCCACAGCTTACTGTGGTCTGTAACTTACTTCTGTTGCTCTGTCCATGAGCACCAAAAGTGGGTCTAAATGTCATTTCTTTTCTAAAGAACATCTCTTATACATGAATTTAGGTGAAGACATAAAATACTTATGATGATACATAAACAGGTTAAAAATTACATATCACAAGAACTAGAAGAGCACATGGACAAATAAAAACACAATTTTATTTTGGGCTAAAATTATATGCAATATTTGTGTTGGATTTCCATTATTGAAAATTTTTATAATAAAACCTACACTACCCATGCATAGATCTTAGTAGTCAATATTATTCTTTTCTTTTGCTTTCTTTCTATCTCTTTCTCTAAATACTAAAATCTGAAATCACTAGGTGATAGATGAAGCCTTTAGCAGTCTTACCTACCTGGAACGTTCCCTCGCATCTAGTTCCATGATGCATGGATATTCTTAAGAGATAATTTCCTAGTAATTGTGGCCCATTCCTAGCACAATTACTTACCATAGAGTAAAGGATATTCAAGAAGAGATTCAGCAAACCATTGAGTACTAGTTGCAAAGCACATGGTTTTTAAATCTTAAAGGCAGATTCTTGGGACCAGCAGCCCAAAAGTTTTAGCACCACCATCTTGAATGCTTGATTTATCTTAGACACACTGCAGTCTTGAGCTACTGGATAGCCCAGAGCTGGAAGAGGCCTCTCACTTCCTGAAGGACGCTAATCATCAACATAAAACCCGAGAGACGGCAATTGCTTTCTGCTTAACCCCACCCCCACGCAAAGCAGCATGGAACCATTGTGTGATCATTATTCCGACTGAAACACAGGTAAGAAAAGGGAACAAGAAAGAGAAGATGAATCGGAGCAGTGAAGGTAAAAAGAAAGAAGCAGAAGGGACTTCTGACATTCCTGCGTCCAGGAAGCCCTTCTGAGGCAGCTGCGTGAAGGAATGACAAGCTGTGCTTTGAGCGAGGAGCGCTGTGCACCAGCAATTCCGCATGAGCCACAGGCCTCTCACGCAATGACTATGGGCTTCCCACAACTGGGAAAACCCATCCTTTCCTTTAAGAGAGGCAGCAACATTTCTATTCCTGGACATGATCCACAGTCTCATACTCACTAGGACTGCCACTGAGGAATTCCCAACATTACATTCCTATTCCTAGAGGAAACACCCAGTGCCCTTGCAACCAGTTTTCAGACGGTAAATAGGATATTCTTCTACTTCTTAGATGGGTATGGCTACAGATTGAGCACAGTCATATAATAAAAAGTTGGCTTTTAGCCAGTATTATTTCACAAGAAGCTTGAGGTCTTCCAAAATCATGATATATGGACTTTGATTTGCAGTGTCTTAAAAAAAAATTACATATCAATACACACACATAGCGTGCAAACACCTCGTAAGCGTCATGTTTTTCTAACCATCTTGGTCTGCTACCACACTTCCTGCCTTCATGAACAGGATGTGACCCAACAGGATGTAGCTGTCCCGTTTTCCATTTTCCAGCTCTGAAAACCTGATGTCTGGGTTTGATGACTTGGTCACCGACCTCTAGTGACCACGGCCAACAAGGGGAAAATCCACACTCCAATAATCTGAGCCTCAAAGACTGTTAGACTTCCTGTTCTTTTCCTAGGTGACCGGTAGTCTCCTCTCCAGAAACAGGTGAAGAGCAGGTAAAAACTGAACAGCTGATCCTTCATCTGACTGGGTCTATACCTGTTCTGCTACAACTCTGCCAAGGCTGTGCTGTACCGAAGGGTGATCATTTTACACTGCAGGGGAAGATGGCAGGGACCACATGTGAACTCACAACCCACCCAGTGCACCCCAGCTCCCTTACTGGACACTCCATTTGATCATCTGCGATCAGCTGCATGTGTGGAGGGGGTCTGATCCTCGTCTTCAGAGCTGGCTCCTTCTAAAGAGCTGTCATTCATCCAGTTTTTATAGATGATATAACTGAGGCATAGAAAGGTTAAGTACCTTGCTCAAGGACAAAGCTTTTGCTACCACAGCACACTTCTAAGGGAGCAGCAATAGAGGAACCTGGAGACGGGAATTGCCAAGTATGACCAATAGCAGACTCAAGACCAATGCCATGGGAGGGCATGAATGACTCCTCTCGACTTCAACCCCCCAGCTCCTCTTAGCCACCTGCCATTCACCAATCTGTGGAACACATCTGGAATTCGTCTGTATCTCTCACCTGTGCCAGCCCTCAGAGTGACACCCAGTGTAGACGTGCTACTCTGCTGGCAGCACTTCTCCAGGACAGTCCTGTGACCAGAGGCTGGTCCTGGTGGCCCTCTGAGAGCCTCCTGTGAGCATCCCTCCTCTCCTGAAGCCCCCTCCATGTACAACAGAGAAGCAAAAGCCCGAAGCAGGAGGGGGAAGGGTGAGGGGAAGTTGTCTCAGGCTGGACTTCTTGGGCTTTCAGAGCTGGAATCTCAGTAGTCAGGCCTGCAGCCAGCACTGAGGCCCACAGACCACCCACAATACCCCAGCCTGGTTTCCCCCTCTCTAACTGAGGAGACAGCTTGAGAAATGTAAGGTAACCTCTGTCCTACTGCAAAGCACATGATTGTCCACTGTGCCACAGTTAGAGGAGGGAAGATGGGTTTGGGGAAGAGGCAAGAAGGAGCTAAGAACTCTTTTGGGGAGATACATTAAATTTGGGGTTCCAGAGGACCATGTAGGTGGACTGTCCAGTAGGCAACTGGAACTCTGTGATGGAACTCTGAAATACTAAATAGCACCATAGTTCTCCCACAACATGATTTTATTCATGAGAATCTAAACCATCTTGCATGAGCTTCCTTAATTCACCACTAAATTAGTCTTAAACAAGCATAACTGTGATTTGCACAGCTAAGAGCTCATAAGCCAAAATTAGAACCCTTTCTTTAACTCCATACTTAAGATGGAGTGAAATCACACCTTCAGATGACCATGATATTTTTAAAATATGTAATGTTTAAAGGGCAATCATACTCTATTTGAATCCGGCTAAAAGAGTTTCCGAATTTTCCTGTTGCTTTTGGTGTAAATAACATAATTGTCATAAATGAGCTATACTATGAGGATATTGGAAACAGGTTTTTAATGGTATTATTTATAAATTCCTATGATCATGAAAGTACCACTCTCTCCCTGGCATTACAGTTACTTGCATGCCTAGGTTAGAGTACCTATTACATGGTGAGCTGCCGGCTCACCTTCTAACTCCACACATCTGGGGCTACGCTTTGCACACAGTAGGCCTGAAAAAAAATATAGGGGACTTAAATTTAAATAAAGAGTGACCCTTGGAAATGACATGTGCTTAACAGTCAGAACTCTTACAACTGAACAAAACATTTTAGAAAGTTAATCCTATTTATTTGTTTAAATGCCTGCGGAGTAAATTTTGAAATAAATATCAAATTCAAAGGGATATCAACCCAAATGCAGTTTTATAAAGTGACAATCTAGTTATGTCATGAACAATACCATCACACAAATCTCTAATTTACTCTAACCATCTACAGCATTTATTCCTAGCCTTGGCCACAAATTTTGATACCTGAGCCCAATCTCTAGAGATTACTTGGTCCAGCAATTAATTCAAGAATGTTATTTTTTTTTAGTTCTAATATGCACTGGAAGTTAAGAAACAATGAATTATAGATTACTCTCTTCAAAAACATGATTTTCCAAAATGTTCAGCCTCGAGTAATTGAAGAGGTCAAAATAGAAACAATAGCATGCCATTATCTCAGATTATCAGATAGACAAATACTAAAAAGAATGTTAATATCCAAGCATTGAATAGTGTTTTTTCAAACTGTGAGTTACTACTCATTCGTGGATTATGTAATTAACTTAGTGAATCATATCTGGCATTTAAGAGAATTTTGAAAAGGAAAGGAGAGAGAGGAGAGAAAAAGAGGTCATTGCATCTAGTGAAGAAAATAGAAATGTGTTTATTTAATGTGTATGTACTGAATCACTATATAAAATGCATATCTTACAGTAAGTCAAGGTGCAAAAGTTCGAGAAACACTCTAGAATGTAGAGAAAACTATACTCTCCTGTCCTGTCAGGGGGAAATGTAAATGGACAAAACATTCCTGTAGGCCTTTTGGCAACAGGTATTTAAAACCTTGAAAATCTTCACTTTGACCCAGAAATCTCTTATCTAAGAATTTACCCTAATAAAATACTCTCTTAAGTGTACACTTGCACGTGGGAATGTGCATTCTTTTGCTGTTTACAATAGGAAAAATTTTTAAATATCCAACCATACGGATTATGGTTAAATACATTATGAGACATCCATGCAATAAAATACAATGCAGCTATTAAAAATACTGATGTAGATTTATCTCTACTGATTTGGAATGATGTTCAGATACATTAAAAAGAAAAAGCAGGTTACAAGGTTAGGTGCAGTATAACCCCACTGTGGTAAAATATGTACTTATTAAGATATTGAAGCTATGGAGAGAGAGAGGTTAAGTGCACAGACTCAGAGTCGGGATGCCTCTTCCACATCCTGGCTCCGCCACATCCCAGCTGCATGGTCTTCGATAAGAAACTGAACTTCACCAATGCAAAGTAATTATTGTAGATAATTAGATAATTCTCCTTCTCTAAGACTGAACTTAGTTAATACACGTAGAAGTCTCCAAGCAGCACCAAGCACTTGCTAATCACTCAAGAAATGTTAGCTCTAGCTATACCAGAGGGAGAATAAGAAATCTCACATTGTACATCCTAACTAACAGTGGTGATTCTCTGGGTGCTGGGATTACTAATGAACTTCATTCGTTAATTTACACATTTTATATATTTAAAAGTTATAACCAGAAAAGACAATACACTGCATAAAAATTAAAAGTATATAATTGTATCTTCGGATTCTAAAATGTCTTTAATTTGATGACTTTAGGCTAAAAAATAATTATTACTAAAACAAAAATGACAGTAACAACATGTTTCAATTGGATTTTTCTTCCTTCTTAAAAAGATAAGGTTTGAGCGATTTCTTTGTCCAATCAGGCAAAGTATTCTGCTCTGGAATTCCATTTTCCTGATTTTGGAATTTCTGTAACGTCTGTGACTGGTACAAAATATCTGCTTCCTCACTCCCTTCTCTAAAGGTGTTCTGCTTTCTCTCATTTTATCAGTCCAAGCAAGGCCACTGACAGGAATCTACGTTAAATTATCCCCTTATACAGCCCCCAAAGCTGCTCCCCTGACCCAATAGCATACCTTAGGCAATTGCATTTTTAATGAAATAAAGATGACATCATGTCCAAAGAAAACAATTCAAACTGAGCTGTCCTTTGCATTAATCCAAGAGTTATGAACAGGGACTTTAGATGGCATTGTGTGTAGGTGGGGAGACTCATTATGAGAGAAAGCCGGGAATTACAGAAACACGTGGAAAAAAGGACTTTTTTTTAATAAATAAATTTATTTATTTATATTTTATTTTTGGCTGTGTTGGGTCTTCGTTGCTGCATGCAGGTTTTTTATAGTTGTGGTGAGCAGGGGCTACTCTTCATGGCGGTGCACGGGCTTCTCATTGCAGTGGCTTCTCCTGTTGCGGAGCACGAGCTCTAGGTGCGCGGGCTTCAGTAGTTGCGGCGTGTGTGCTCAGTAGTTGTGGTTCACGGGCTCCAGAGCACAGGCTCAGTAGTTGTGGCACACAGGCTTAGTTGCTCCACGGCATGTGGAATCTTCCCGGCCAGGGCTCAAACCCGTGTCCCCAGTATTGGCAGGCGGATTCTTAACCACTGACTGCACCACCAGGGAAGTCCGGAAAAAAGGATTTAAAAAGCATCCATTGTTTCTCCACTCAAGCTCCCTTATTAACATGTTAGTATATTTCCTTCTGGTCTTTTTCTTTATAAACTTTCATAGGTTGCTGTAGTCATATTACAGACACCAGTAAGTAAACTACTTTTTTCCCTTGGTTTTATATCATAGGTATTTACCATGCTATCACATAGTTTTCAAAAACAAGGACTGCATAAAGTTTGCTTGAGCGAATATTAACCATTTCTCTTTTAAAGGGCATTCAGATTATTTTCAAGTTTTAGCTATTATAGATAAAACTATGAAAGAATTTTGTGAATGAGCTTTTTATGTATATAAAAGTGTTTCAGCTTTTTTTCACTTGTGGAGTCACAAAATGAAATTACTGTGTCAAAGTTAACGAGTATTTTAAGTCTTAGGATAGATGCTGACATATTGCAACTCACCTTGTGTCTAATTACTCTCCTATATTGGAGGTGGCAGAATAAATTTTTTTTTTTTTTTTTTTTTACGGTACGCAGGCCTCTCACTGCTGTGGTCTCTCCCGTTGCGGAGCACAGGCTCCAGACGCGCAGGCTCAGCGGCCATGGCTCACGGGCCCAGCCGCTCCGTGGCATGTGGGATCTTCCCGGACCGGGGCACGAACCCGCGTCCCCTGCATCGGCAGGCGGACTCTCAACCACTGCGCCACCAGGGAAACCCGGCAGAATAAATTTATACAATTCTTAAAGAAGGCACTGGCAATACAGATTACTAATTTACATGCAGTCTTGTTCCAAAAAGGATTTGAAGCAATTTACAAAAGCAAACACAACTAAACAAATATTTTTTAAAAGTGGAACAGCTAAAGTGAGGGGTGAAAATAAGAAAAGTAACAACCAGCATTTATTGAATACTTATTGTGTATCAGGCACTGTATTAAGTCCATCATATATAATCCCATTTAATTCCCATAGCAAAGAGGGAGGTATTAATATGCCCATTCTACAGATAAGAAAACTGAGGCCTGGAAAGTTAGTAACTTGACCAATTTTACAAAACCAGTAAGGCACAGAGTAGCTATTTAAATTTCAGAATTTGAGCTCTTATGCTGTACTTCATTTGGGGCTTCACAGAGGTATTTTTATTAGGTGTGAGCCAAAATAGAAGTCTGCTTTCCAGTGGTCTATGCAGACAGGGAGACAGGAGACATTAGAAGATTCATAGTGTTCAAAAAATAAACACAGAGCTTCAAGATGGTGGAAGAGTAACACGTGGAGATCACCTTCCTCCCCACAAATACATCAGAAATACATCTACATGTGGATCAACTCCTACTGAACACTGGCAGAAGACCTCAGACCTCCCAAAAGGCAAGAAACTCCCCACGTACCTGGGTAGGGCAAAAGAAAAAAGAAAAAACAGAGACAAAAGAATAGGGACGGGACCTGCACCAGTGGGAGGGAGCTGTGAAGGAGGAAAGGTTTCCACACACCAGGAAGCCCCTTCACGGGCAGAGACTGCGGATGGGGGAAGCTTCGGAGCCACGGAGGTGAGCACAGCAACAGGGGTGCGGAGGGCAAAGCGGAGAGATTCCCGCACAGAGGATCGGTGCCGATCGGCACTCACCAGCCGAGAGGCTTGTCTGCTCACCCGCCGGGGCGGGCGGGGCTGGGAGCTGAGGCTCGGGCTTCGGTCGGATCGCAGGGAGAGGACTGGGGTTGGCTGCGTGAACACAGCCTGAGAGGTCTAGTGCGCCACAGCGAGCCGGGAGGGAGTCTGGGAAAAGTCTGGAACTGCCGAAGAGGCAAGAGACTTTTTCTTCCCTCTTCGTTTCGTGGTGCGTGAGAAGGGATTAAGAGCATTGCTTAAAGGAGCTCCAGAGACAGGCGCGAGCCGCAGCTATCAACGCGGACCCCAGAGACAGGCATGGGACGCTAAGGCTGCTGCTGCTGTCGCCACCAAGAAGCCTGTGTGCAAGCATAGGTCACTATCCACACCCCCCTTCCGGGGAGCCTGTGCAGCCCGCCACTGCCAGGGTCCCGAGATCCAGGGACAACTTCCCCGAAGAACACACGGCGCGCCTCAGGCTGGTGCAACGTCACGCCAGCCTCGCCGGCCTCTGCTGCCGCAGGCTCGCCTGTCATTTCGTACCCCTCCCTCCCCCCGGCCTGAGTGAGCCAGAGCCCCCGAATCAGCTGCTCCTTTAACCCCGTCCTGTCTGAGCGAAGAACAGATGCCCTCAGGCAACGTACACGAAGGTGGGGCCAAATCCAAAGTGGACTGCCAGGAGCTGTGCAAACAAAGAAAGGAAAGGGAAATCTCTCCCAGCAGCCTCAGGCGCACCCGATTAAAGCTCCACAATCAACTTGATGTACCCTGCATCTGTGGAATACCTGAACCACAAGGAATCATCCCAAATTGAGGAGGTGGACTTTGGGAGAAACTATATATATATATGTATATTTGTTTTCCCTTTTCCTCTTTTTGTGAGTGTGTATGTGTATGCTTCTCTGTGTGTGATTTTGTCTGTGTAGCTTTGCTTTTACCATTTATACTAGGGTTCTGTCCATCCAATTTTTTTTTTTTTTTAGTATAGTTTTTAGCACTTGTTATCATTGGTGGATTTGCTTTTTGGTTTCATTGCTCTCTTTCTTTTTTTTATTACTTTTTTTAATAATTACTTTTTATTTTATTTTGTTTTATTTTATTTTACTTCTTTCTTTCTTTCTTTCTTTCTTCCTTCCTTCCTTCCTTCCTCTTTCTTTCTTTCTTTCTCTCTCTCTCTCTCTCTCTCTCTCTTTCTCTCTTTCTCTCTTTCTCTCTTTCTCTCTTTCTCTCTTTCTTTCTCCCTTTTATTCTGAGCCATGTGGATGACAGACTCTTGGTGCTCCAGCCAGGCGTCAGGGCTGTGCCTCAGAGGTGGGAGACCAAAGTTCAGGACACTGGTCCACAAGACACCTCCCAGCTCCACATAATATCAAATGGTGAAACTCTCCCAGAGATTTCCATCTCAATGCCAAGACCCAGCTCCACTCAACGACCAGCAAGCTACAGTGCTGGACACCCTATGCCAAACAACTGGCAAGACAGGAACACAACACCGCCCATTAGCAGAGAGGCTGCCTAAAATCATAATAAGGCCACAGACACGCCAAAACACACCACCAGACGTGGACCCGCCCACCAGAAAGACAAGGTCCAGCCTCATCCACCAGAACACAGGCACTAGTCCCCTCCACCAGGAAGCCTACACAACCCACTGAACCAACCTTAGCCACTGGGGGCAGACACCAAAATCAATGGAAACTACGAATCTGCAGCCTGCAAAAAGGAGACCCTAAACACAGTAAGTTAAGCAAAATGAGAAGACAGAGAAACACACAGCAGATGAAGGAGCAAGGTAAAAACCCACCCGACCTAACAAATGAAGAGGAAATAGGCAGTCTACCTGAAAAGAGTTCAGAATAATGATAGTAAAGATGATCCAAAATCTTGGAAATAGAATGGAGAAAATACAAGAAACGTTTAACAAGGACCTAGAAGAACGAAAGAGCAAACAAACAGTGATGAACAACACAATAAATGAAATTAAAAATTCTCTAGAAGGGATCAATAGCAGAATAACTGAGGCAGAAGAACGGATAAGTGACTTGGAAGATAAAATAGTGGAAATAACTACTGCAGAGCAGAATAAAGAAAAAAGAATGAAAAGAATTGAGGACACTCTCAGAGACCCCTGGGACAACATTAAACACACCAACATTCGAATTATAGGGGTCCCACAAGAAGAAGAGAAAAAGAAAGGGACTGAGAAAATATTTGAAGAGATTATACTTGAAAACTTCCCTAATATGGGAAAGGAAATAGTTAATCAAGTCCAGGAAGCACAGAGAGTCCCATACAGGATAAATCCAAGGAGAAACACACCAAGACACATATTAATCAAACTATCAAAAATTAAATACAAAGAACAAATATTAAAAGCAGCAAGGGAAAAACAACAAATAATACACAAGGGAATCCCCATAAGGTTAACAGCTGATCTTTCAGCAGAAACTCTGCAAGCCAGAAGGGAGTGCCAGGACATATTTAAAGTGATGAAGGGGGAAAGCCTAAAACCAAGATCACTCTACCCAGCAAGGATCTCATTCAGATTTGACAGAGAAATTGAAACCTTTACAGACAAGCAAAAGCTAAGAGAATTCAGCACCACCAAACCAGCTGTACAACAAAGGAACAACGAAATTCCTAAAGGAACTTCTCCAGGCAGGAAACACAAGAGAAGGAAAAGACCTACAATAACAAACCCAAAACAATTAAGAAAATGGTAATAGGAACATACATATCGATAATTACCTTAAATGTAAATGGCTTAAATGCTCCAACCGAAAAACATAGACTGGCTGAATGGATACAAAAACAAGACCCGTATATATGCTGTCTACAAGAGACCCACTTCAGACCTAAGGACACATACAAACTGAAAGTGAGGGGATGGAAAAAGATATTCCATGCAAATGGAAGTCAAAAGAAAGCTGGAGTAGCAATTCTCATATCAGACAAAATAAAGTTTAAAACAAAGACTATTACAAGAGACAAAGGACACTACATAATGATCAAGGGATCAATCCAAGAGGAAGATATAACAATTGTAAACATTTATGCACCCAATATAGGAGCACCTCAATACATAATAAGGCAAATACTAACAGCCATAAAAGAGGAAATCGACAGTAACACAATCATAGTAGGGGACTTTAACACCCCACTTTCACCAATGACCAGATCATCCAAAATGAAATAAATAAGGAAACAGAAGCTTTAAATGATACATTAAACAAGATGGACTTAACTGATATTTATAGGACATTCCATCCAAAAACAACACAATACACATTTTTCTCAAGTGTTCATGGAACATTCTCCAGGATAGATCATATCTTGGGTCACAAATCAAGCCTTGGTAAATTTAAGAAAATTGAAATCATATCAAATGCCTTTTCCAACCACAGCGCTGAGACTAGATATCAATTACAGGAAAAAAATTCTGTAAAAAATACAAACACATGGAGGCTAAACAGTACACTACTTAATAACCAAGAGATCAATGAAGAAATCAAAGAGGAAATCAAAAAATACCTAGAAACAAATGACAATGAAAACACGATGACCCAAAACCTATGGGAGCAGCAAAAGCAGTTCTAAGAGGGAAGTATATAGCAATATATTCCTACCTTAAGAAACAAGAAACATCTCAAATAAACAACCTAACCTTACACCAAAAGCAATTAGAGAAAGAAGAACAAAAAACCCCCAAAGTTAGCAGAACAAAAGAAATCTAAAGATCAGATCAGAAATAAATGAAGGAAACGATAGAAAAGATCAGTAAAACTAAAATCTGGTTCTTTGAGAAGATAAATAAAATTGATAAACCATTAGCCAGACTCATCAAGAAAAAAAGGGAGAAGACTCAAATCAATAGAATTAGAAATCAAAAAGAAGTAACAACTGACACTGCAGAAATACAAAGGATCATGAGCGATTACTACAAGCAACTCTATGCCAATAAAATGGACAACCTGGAAGAAATAGACAAATTCTTAGAAATGCACAACCTTCCGAGACTGAACCAGGAAGAAATAGAAAATATGAACAGACCAATCACAAGCACTGAAATTGAAACTGTGATTAAAAATCTTCCAACAAACAAAAGCCCAGGACCAAATGGTTTCACAGGTGAATTCTATTAAACATTTAGAGAAGAGCTAACACCTATCCTTCTCAAACTCTTCCAAAATATAGCAGCAGGAGGAACACTCCCAAACTCATTCTACGAGGCCACCATCACACTGATACCAAAACCAGACAAGGATGTCACAAAGAAAGAAAACTACAGGCCAATATCACTGATGAACACAGATTCAAAAATCCTCAACAAAATACTAGCAAACAGAATCCAACAGCACAATAAAAGGATCATACACCATGATCAAGTGAGGTTTATCCCAGGAATGCAAGGATTCTTCAGTATACGCAAATCAATCTATGTGATACACCGTATTACAAATTGAAGGAGAAAAAAAACATATGATCATCTCAGTAGATGCAGAGAAAGCTTTTGACAAAATTCAACACCCATTTATGATAAAAACCCTCCAAAAAGTAGGCATAGAGGGAACTTACCTCAACATAATAAAGGCCATATATGACAAACCCACAGGCAACATTGTCCTCGATGGTGAAAAACTGAAACCATTTCCACTAAAATCAGGAACAAGACAAGGTTGCCCACTCTTACCACTATTGTTCAACATAGTTTTTGAAGTTTTAGCCACAGCAATCAGAGAAGAAAAAGAAATAAAAGGAATCCAAATCGGAAAACAAGAAGTAAAGCTGTCACTGTTTGCAAATGACATGATACTAAACATAGAGAATCCTAAAGATGCTACCAGAAAACTACTAGAGCTAATCAATGAATTTGGTGAAGTAGCAGGATACAAAATTAATGCACAGAAATCTCTTGCATTCCTATACACTAATGATGAAAAATCTGAAACTGAAATTCAGAAAACACTCCCATTTACCATCACAACAAAAAGAATAAAATATCTAGGAATAAACCTACCTAAGGAGACAAAAGACCTGTATGCAGAAAACTATAAGAAACTGATGAAAGAAATTAAAGATGATACAAACAGATGGAGAGATATACCATGTTCTTGGATTGGAAGAATCAACATTGTGAAAATGACTATACTCTCCAAAGCAATCTACAGATTCAATGCAATCCCTATCAAACTACCACTGGCATTTTTTACAGAACTAGAACAAAAAAAATCACAATTTGTTTGGAAACGCAAAGACCCCGAATAGCCAAAGCAATCTTGAGAAAGAAAAACGAAGCTGGAGGAATCAGGCTCCCTGACTTCAGATTATACTACAAAGCTACAGTAAGCAAGACACTATGGTACTGGCACAAAAACAGAAAGACAGATCAATGGAACAGGATAGAAAGGCCAGAGATAAACCCACGCACACATAGTCACCTTATCTTTAATAAAGGAGCTACGAACTTACATTGGAGAAAAGACAGCCTCTTCAATAAGTGGTGCTGGGAAAACTGGACAGCTACATGTAAAAGAATGAAATTAGAACACTCCCTAATTACACAAAAATAAACTCAAAATGGATTAAAGACCTAAATGTAAAGCCAGACACTATAAAACTCTTAGAGGAAAACATAGGCAGAACACTCTATGATATAAATCACAGCAAGATCCTTTTTGACCCACCTCCTAGAGAAATGGAAATAAAAACAAAAATAAACAAATGGGACCTAATGAAACTTCAAAGCTTTTGCACAGCAAAGGAAACCATAAACAGGGTGAAAAGACAACGCTCAGAATGGGAGAAAATATTTTCAAATCAAGCAACTGACAAAGGATTAATCTCCAAAATATACAAGCAGCTCATGCCGCTCAATATCAAAAAAACAAACAACCCAATCCAAAAATGGGCAGAAGACCTAAATACACATTTCTCCAAAGAAGATATACAGACTGCCAACAAACACATGAAAGAATGCTCAACATCATTAATCATTAGAGAAATGCAAATCAAAACTACAGTGAGATAGCATCTCACATGGGTCAGAAAGGCCATCATCAAAAAATCTACAAACGATAAATGCTGGAGAGGGTGCAGAGAAAAGGGAACCCTCTTGCACTGTCGGTGGGAATGTAATTTGGTACAGCCACTATGGAGAACAGTATGGAGGTTCCTTAAAAAACAGTATGGAGGTTCCTTAAAAAACTAAATAGAACTACCATACGACCCAGCAATCCCACTACTGGGCATATACCCTGAGAAAAGCATAATTCAAAAAAGTGTCATGGACCACAATGTTCATTGCAGCTCTATTTACAATAGCCAGGACATGGAAGCAACTTAAGTGTCCATCAACAAATGAATGGATAAAGAAGATGTGGCACATATATACAATGGAATATTACTCAGCCATAAAAAATGAAATTGAGTTATTTGTAGTGAGGTGGATGGACCTAGAGACTGTCATACAGAGTGAAGTAAGTCAGAAAGAGAAAAACAAATACCGTATGCTAACACATATATATGGAATCTTAAAAACAAACAAACAAACAAACAAAAATGGTCATGAAGAACCTAGGGGCAAGAGGGAATAAAGATGCAGACCTACTAGAGAATGGACTTGAGGATGTGAGGAGGCGGAAGGGTAAGCTGTGACAAAGTGAGAGAGTGGCATGGACATATATACACTACCAAATGTAAAATAGATAGCTAGTGGGAAGCAGCTGCATAGCACAGGGAGATCAGCTCGGTGCTTTGTGACCACCTAGAGGAGTGGGATAGGGAGGGTGGGAGGGAGGGAGACGCGAGAGGGAAGAGATATGGGGATATATGTATATGTATAACTGATTCACTTTGTTAAAAAGCAGAAACTAACACACCATTGTAAAGCAATTATACTCCAATAAAGATGTTAAAAAAAAAAGGTAAACACAAACCAATTTCTTCTAAGTGTGAGCATCACCTCTCTGTTAGATCTCTGTTAGATCACCTCTGTTAGATCACCCTCTCTCCAGCAACGGATCATTTTATTTTTAAATGCATGTATTTAAAATGTTTACATCAATGAATGTTCTATACTTGCAGTTTCATTTTAATATCAGGAGTTGTCATTTTTCCATATGTGTGTTTACACCTGTGCTTGTGTGTCTTCTGCTGTGAACTGGCCAATTACTTCATTTGCCCATTTTTCTCTGTAGTCTTTATGATCATACTTTAGAATAAGTATACCAAGGTCTTTAGAAACTCTTTGCAGCAAATATGACAATCTCTTATTTAATTTTGAATTCAGAAGTTTTTTTTTACAATGTTAGTCAATATTTATTTATTTATTTATGGCTGAGTTGGGTCTTTGTTGCTGTGCACAGGCTTTCTCTAGTTGCGGCGAGCGGGGGCTACTCTTCGTTGCAGTGCGCAGGCTTCTCATTGCGGTGGCTTCTCTTGTTAAGAAGCACGGGTTCCAGCCATAAGGGCTTTAGTAGTTGTGTCACGCCGGCTCAATAGTGTGGCTCACGGGCTCTAGAGCTCAGGTTCAGTAGTTGTGGCGCACAGGCTTAGTTGCTCAGCGGCATGTGGGATCTTCCCAGACCAGGGAGAGAGCCCGTGTCCCCTGCAATGGCAGGTGGATTCTTAACCACTGCACCACCAGGGAAGTCCTGAATTCAGAAATTTTACTTTATGTTCTGTACTCAAGTATTTTCCATTATGATTTTCTTTCTACCACTTGGAAACTCAGTCTTTCATCTTCTAGAAGTTTGACAAATATTAAAACTTACATCCATGAAGTTGTTCTGTGACGTACTATCTGCTTAACTCGAATTCATCAAGAATGTATTTGGGGGGCTTCCCTGGTGGCGCAGTGGTTGAGAGTCCGCCTGCCGATACAGGGGACACAGGTTCGTGACCCAGTCTGGGAAGATCCCACATGCTGTGGAGCGGCTAGGCCCGTGAACCACGGCCGCTGAGTCTGCGCGTCCGGAGCCTGTGCGTCGAGAACCAGTGCTCCGCAACGGGAGACGCCACAACAGTGAGAGGCCCGCGTACCGCAAAAAAAAAAAAAAAAAAAAAAAAGAAGAAGAAGAATGTATTTGGGGCCATGGTGTGAGATGAGAACTTATACTGATTCCTTCTCTTTATTTATGACTATTATTTATTTGTTTATTTCATATATTTATTTATGTGCAGCCTTGTTCCAACAAGGATTAATTTTATTTATTATTATTTATTTAGTCTTTCTCTTTGTAATACATGTTGAATTCACGTACATATAACATGTACCATCGTTAGGCCATCGATTCTGCTCCAAGAACTGTATCCTTCCATCCCATTACTATTTTTGTGCTACTCTCTGATGACACCAGCACTCCCTTAATGGTGCAGTCTCATCCTCCTCCTTTTCTTTAGAATTTGATGTGATCTTGTCTGAAGATACATTTAGATAAATTTTGAGACTTTAAATTTGCCAAGACTTCTCCCTCACAAATAATCCTATTGGATTCAGTTTGAAATTGCATCAAGCCTCTGAATTAATTTTGAAAACAGTCTCACTTTCACAATGGTTCCTTTTCTCAACATGCGGGGGCCTTCTCTTTCTTCCAGCCTCCTTTGCATTGCTTAGTAAAACCGGTGCTTTTATTTCTGTTTGTCACATTTGGTCCCCTTTCTTCTGGCCCACTTCAGTTTCACTCTGTATCCTCCTGTTTCCTTGCGTACATCCAAATATAACACAATAGGACTTTTATTTACTGCAGATGAGAAATCCTGGATCAGTTCTCATTTACTTAAACAATAAGCTAATAAAGTGCTCCCTAAGAGGCCCAAGCTGTAACTAGAAGGGTAGCGTTTTCTAAGCTGTTCGTTTTATCTGGTTAATAACCACTTAGAACACGAGAGGTATATATTCTTTTTAAAGTTATTTGGCTCCATCCTCAGGGTGGAATTCCGAGTATTTGGAGTGAAGACATTTGGAAGTTCCCAGAGACAAACAGGACAAGAGTGAGGCAGGTGCAGTGCCCATGGTGCAACATTTCAGGAGGCACGAGCTCCTAGAGCCCCTGGGCGCTTCATTCTCCTCACCCTTGTCCTGGCCGCACCCCAGGGGGCTGGCTGTGGGGTGCCAGGTAGTGACCACACGCATTTGGGAGATGGGCCCCATATGTGCTTATCCAGGTCACTTTTGCATTTTGATAGTAAAAAAAAAAAAACCTAGAACAGTGTGAGAGCCTGACACCTACTGGAGTGCTCTTACAGCCTCCCTGAAACCCATTGATTTCAATCTGAGAAACACTTTGTCTGAACTGCTTTACTGGTCAATAGAGTCACGACCTGCACTCTGGCCTTTGGCACCCTTAACTGTCCAGAACAACCACTGACCCAGAAGCACCCAGAAAAGCCTTGAACACAAGAACAAGAGCCTGTTAAAAATCTAAGAACTAGAGATAAGCAGATGAAAGCAAGTATAATAAAATGCACTGTAAAACTGGCATCTGGAGCCTACATATATGTGAGGCCTGATTCAATAGTCTTTGTATGCTATTCAAAAACATACGGCAAAATGCTTTGGTTTGGGGCAAGGACAAATTTATTTAACGGTCTTAGTTAGCAATGCAGGACACATTCTCATTGGTTAGAAAAGGCTCTAAAAACAAAGCATCTAAGATAATAAAATTCAGAATGAGAGAGGAAAGGAAAGAGAAGAGAGAAGATGGAAGAGGGCATCAGAGAGCAGAAAGGTGCCAGGAGGGGCAAGAGGCTCACACAGTGACAAGAAGACCCTGGGACGCAGAGACGGTCACAGCACCGAGAGGGCTGAGCCACTCAGCGGGGGGCAAAGGCACCTGCCCACCACCAGCCACACAAATTACTCACAGTAAGTCCCAAGATGATCTCACAGTACAATATTTATGTTCCTAATAATGGCCCTCTGTCATTAAGAAAGTTGAGACACACATGCCCCCATTTGAAGCAGCCATACTACTGTTTCATTATAATGCCATTTGTCTCTGAAATAGTAAGCTATCAAAGTAAATAGAGATGCCAACCCATACAGCAGATGGCAATCTATATTCTCCCACGTTCTGAGCGCTGTCCTAAGCTCTGTGACAATGACAGCTGTGCTCACTGGCAGTGAGTGTTGACTTGCATCTGCAAATGCTCTCAGCCAGGAGCCCTCTGCTGCCTCATCCCACGCTGACATCCAACACTGTGTGTGGCTCACTTCACTATGACCTTGTCTCCTGTCATGTTACTTGTATCCTAGAAACCCACTTTGACCTAAAGAAGTAGATCAAGAAGTAGATCAAGTGTGCAGAAGCGAGAGTGTGCTGGACCTTCCACCCAAATACACGTACATATGTATGTATGTGTGTATACACGTTTGTAGATATATAGATAGCTGTATATTCATGGGTTTTGGCACCTTAACTTGCCTTCAATGAAAACATTTGAATGCATGCCACAACTAAGAGTTCACATGCCACAAATAAGGAGCCCATGAGCCACAACTAAGGAGCCCACCTGCCACAACTAAGACCCAGCACAATGAAAGGTAGGAAGGAAGGAAGGAAGGAAGGAAGGAAGGAAGGGAGGAAGGAAGGAAGGAAGGAAGGAAGGAAGGAAGGAAGGAAGGAGAGAGAGAGAGAGAGAAAGAAAGAAAGAAAGAAAGAAAGAAAGAAAGAAAGAAAGAAAGAAGAAAGAAAGAAAGAGAAAGAAAGAAAGAAAGGAAGGAAGGAAGAAAAAAGGAAAGGAAGGGAGGGGGAGGGAGGGAGGAAAGGAAGGAAAGAAAGAAAGAAGGAAGGAAGGAAAGAAGGAAGGAAGGAAAGAAGGAACGTTTGAGGAGGAAGAAACAGGCAACTCGATATTTTGAGGGGCATCATAAAAGTCATGGGAGACTTGAAAGTCTGATGACAACTGTGTGAAGGGCAGCGGGAAGAACGCCTGTCCAGACAGGTCCTGACTGAGGGGACTGATGGCCCTCTTCTCGGGAACCTTGCTGTGTGTGGAGAGCTGGTCCAGCTGGGTCTCCCAGCTCCACACACCGTGTGCTCTATTCCTTGTGTTCAGCGTACTGACAAGAGAACCTGAGCCTGGGACCTAGGAAGCCATCAACAAGTATTTGTCCAATAAATAATTTCCATCAAATATGTTAAAATAGTGTAGACATTTAAAAAGGTTAAACTTCAGTTATCTAGGGGCTTCCCTGGTGGCGCAGTGGTTGAGAGTCCGCCTGCCGATGCCAGGGGACACGGGTTCGTGCCCCGGTCCAGGAAGATCCCACATGCCGCGGAGCGGCTAGGCCCGTGAGCCATGACCGCTGAGCCTGTGCGTCCGGAGCCTGTGCTCCGCAACGGGAGAGGCCGCGGCAGTGAGAGGCCCGCGTACCGCAAAAGAAAAAAAGGTTAAACTTCAGTTATCTAGAACTGTCACTCACCAATCTATAATTATCCTTTTCTGACTATTTCACACAATAGAGATGACACCTTATCACTGTCATGGCAGACCCATTGGTTTTTTTAACATAGGTCGTAGGTTTTTATTGAGAACTAATTGACGTATAACACAGTGTAAGTTAAGGTGTACAACATGCTGATTGATACATTTATATATTACAGTATGATTACGTTAGCCAACACCTCTATCGAGTCACAAAATTATTTTTTTGGTGATAAGAACATTTAAGATCTAGTCCCTTAGCAACTTTGAAATATATAATACATTATTGTTGGCTATAATCACTATGCTGTGCGTTAAATCTCCAGAATTTATTTACCTTCTAGTTGCAAGTTCAAGACCCATTCAGCTGCAGTTGACTTGTGAAAGATGAGTGACATGCTGGGAAACAGAACAGAAAGAACCAGAGCTGTCCTTTAGTTTTGTTTTTCCGATACCAATAAACAAATTAAAATCACATATCATTCAAGTACTACAGAAATTAAGTTAAGTTAATACGATCCCAACACTAGTCTGTAGGAAATCATACTCTAGGTCAGAGTTATCACATTTTTATTCCCTACAAACAATATGGAGAACTCATTTTAAAGACACATTCTGTGACCCACCTCCAGAGATTTTTAATTTAGTAGGTCTGGGTGGGCCCAGGAACCCACCACTTGTTTAACAAACATCCCAGGAGATTCTGTTCTGGGAACCATTGGAGATGATAAAAAATGCCATCTGGGTTGAGTGCCAAACAAGGGCCCGATATCCACAGTCCCCAAGTCAATTAGCTAATTCATGGAATAGCACAGGTGCACTCTCCCTATCTGTTATATTGATAAATCAACAGAGGTCTGTTTCACATTTCATTGTTACCCTCAGCTTTTAAAAATTACATAACCCTAGCTAGAGGTTATTGAAACTGTCTTGAGCCAAGATATACGGTAGGCATAGAATAACAATTTTCCAAATTAGCCATTGTTATCTCCATTTTAAAGATGAGGAAACAGGCTTATAGAGGGTAAGAAATTTGTCCAAGATCACACAGCAAGTAAGTGTCCAAGCTGCATTTCAAACTACTGAGTCTGTCCAACCCCAAAGCAAAAGTGATTCCTAGATAACTAAATAATGCACCACTTTCAATTCACTTGTGTCCAGTGATTTTGAACATTCTCTACAGGTAATCAATTCATTTCAGATTCATAAGTTCATAACATATTGAATGTCTTCCATTCTAAGACAATATTAAGATTTAATGAGATTTAACGTCGTTTTGATAACAGCTTTCAGGGGGCATAAAACTCTACAGTATCCATATGTTGAGTGAAAGATGCATGACGATTTTGGAAATGTGAAAGGAAGGGAGGGAGGGAGGGAGGGAGGAAGGAAGGAAGACGGGGAAGAGATCTTAGAATTAGTGGGGAAAAAAACAGGCTACAACTTATGGCTTGTTTGACTACGCAGCCATTGGCTTACAGTGCCACCTGTTGTAAGAAAGTGGAAACGGCATCGGCCCTCAATACCAGGGCTTTGCGGTTATAATCTCTTTATTACCCCAAGTTTCTAACAGAGTGAGTGCCCGTATCAGATATGATATGTGGCTATGGAATAAAAGTGAAATTAAGAATAAATATAAATTTTTAAAGGAGGAAAACTAAAGACTATGGAAGAAAAAAGGATAGCGACATAGGGAGGTGTCGCATCGCCGATCATCGTGTCATTAGTATCTGTCTCTTATCCCGCACCGGGCATTTTGTATATTTTATCTCCAAACTATTGTAGTTATGATCTGTCTGACACAGACTTGCCTTTTTTTCTTTTTTCAGTCTTTCAAAGAATAAGCTTTGGGGACTTCCCTGGTGGTCCAGTGGGTAAGACTCCACACTCCCAATGCAGGGGGGGCCCGTGTTCAATCCCTGGTCAGGGAACTAGATACCACATGCCACAACTAAGAGTTCGCATGCCGCAAGTAAGAGTTCGCTTGCCGCAACTAAAAGTCCGTGTGCTGTAACTAAGAAGTCCACATGCCACAGTTAGGAAGCACACATGTCGCAATTAAAAGATGCTGAATGCTACAAGGAAGACCTGGTACAGCCAAAATAAATTAATTAATTAAATAAGTATTTTAAAAAATAAAAATAAAATAAAATTCCTTCATCTATTAAAAAAGAATACGTTTTTGTTTTTATTGACCATCTCTATGATATTTTCATTTCTACCTCACTTATTTCTGCTCATCTTTGTCATTTGCTTCCTTCTACTTACTTTGGGCTCTTACTTTCCATAACTCTACCATGTAATTTTAAATCACAGAATTTCAGAGCTGGAAGGAGACAGAACGTGGCCCTCCTCTCTCATTTTACAAAGAGGCCCAGAGGGAAAGAGCACTTACCTAAAACCTACAGCTGGTAACAGAGCTTCCACATTCTCCATCCACTGCTTCTCCCCTTACACCACCACTCTCCCACTCCCTTCTCTCTCTCCTTTCCTGTTTCTCTTTCCCCAGCCCAGAAGAGAAAAAGATAAGATTTTTAGATTGATAAAATTCAGAAGAAATAGGCAAATGTCTCTCTCAGAAGAGTTGTACGTAAGAACTTAAAAATTAGAGCACATTTGTGTTGGTGGATTTTTCCAACCAACAACACAACGTGGCCCGTTTAATGCAAAGGGACAGGTTACCTGTTGAATGAGAAGACAGAAGTGTCACAGGTAATCATATACAGTACAATTTTATAAAACAAAATTCAACCTGCCTTCTAGAAGTGTATGCTTGTATCGATTAAAAATTCTGATATTTATATCAGATATTTGGCAAAAAGCAAAAATAGACAGGATCTTAATGAATCGGGTATTGGTGTCAGAATGCAAAGGTAGTCTTATATTTCAGGTTAAACAGATGAGGACTTCTAGCCGTAAAATGTATTGCACTGTGCATAAAAAGCACTGGCCCTGAACGGGTGAAAAGGAAGGAAGCTGAAGTTTGACTTCTGGGCTCCTGTCCTGCCACCGCTGGGACTTCAGAAGCCCTGGTGGCTTCGAGGTCCGGGTCTCTTCCTCCCTCTACCAAGACCTTGGATAAGAAAGGCTCTGATGTTAGTCATTCGCATTAGTAAGGAGATGTTGCTCAAATGCCCTCTCCAGGGCCATTTGTATTTGAAGTTTTCCTTCAGTGTAAGCTAAAAGGCTTTCTTGTCTAAGAAATGTGAGGGAGCATTGATCAGGTAGGTAGGTATGGGGAAGGAGGGCTTTCCAGGTGCTTGAAAATAATTCCATCCATTCTAAGACCCTGAATATTTCAACACAAGTTAAGTTTGCCATGTTCTCCAAAAATGTATAGTCCCTAACAGCACTTCCCAAAGCAGTGTTATAGTTGTTGACACACACACACACACACACACACACACATTGTGGTCCAGATACACTGGTGCACAGTGTGATGCTCTGAGAAGGGTGTATTCTCTTCTTTTGGAAGAGAATACTTCCAAAACGTATCCAACCACAGGACATCTCCTTCAAGTAGCATCTGCAGGTCTGCAGTGGGTAAATAATGTCACCCCCTCCCCCCAAAATAAAGACGCATCTACCTGGAACCTCAGAATGTGACTTTACTTGGAATGAAGATAATTAAGGTAAGAATCTGGAGATAAGGTCATTCTGAATTGACTAGGGTGGGCCCTGAATCCAATGATGGGTGTTCTTACAAAAGACAGAAAAAAGACACATTGCGACCCAGAAAAGAAGGCCACGGGAAGAGAGGCAGAGATTGGAGAGATACAGCCACAAGCAAAGGGACACTAAAGCCACTAGAATCTAAAAGGAAGACTCCTCGCCTTCTAGAGCCTTCGGAGTGAGTATGGTCCTGCTGGCACCTTGATTTCAGGCTTCTAGGCTCCAGAACTGGGAGAAAATAAATTTCTGTTGTTTTAAGCTACCAAATGTGTGGTAATTAATTGCTACGGCCCTGGGAAAGTAATACAAGGCAAGAGGAATCAGGTCATAAACTTCCTTCCGCTCAGTCTCCAGCCCCATCAAAGAACCATTCTGAAGGCTTTCCTATGGCTTTGCCCTTAGAACTCTCAGTAACCATCATAAGACACAGAAAGAAGGAAATGGTTTCTGAAGACCTGCATGGACATAAAAGGCTTTGGCAAGTGGTGTCCTAGAGACAGGTACAAACGCTTGGTGAGGGGAAGCAGGAAGTGTCTCAAAGTCATTCACAGGATGGCTCTGCACCGCACAAATATAGAAACCTGGGAGGTAAGAGATCTGATTACTACACAACATTACAATCAGACTAAGTGAAAGTGGTGGGACAAAGGAAAGCCAGCAAACGAGACCCAGCAGTCAGCCCCTAACAGCACAAGCATTTTATCTTCAACAGAATTTGAGAACTCGGGAATCTGATTGTCCTGCTCTTCCACATGACAGTCAGAAAGTCTGTGCTTAAATTGATTAAGCCTGTAAAGAACCAGCCTCACTTTTAAAACCAAGCATGAAAAAAAAAAACCCAATTATGAGTGAAAAAGTTCCAAATAACTCTATACCATATACCACCATTTTTAAAACATCCCCTGAAAAGCAAACTAAATTATTATAAGGAACAGGATAATGTGAGATAAGTAGGCTCAAGCAGGAGATTGATAAACAAAATTCAGAACATTGTTTACCTCTGAGATTGAAGGTTTGGCAGGGGTGTGTTCAAGGAGGAACATCATGGTAATATTCCAGCTCTGAGATTGGCTGGTGGACTCTGAGTGTTCACGTTAACATGCCTTAGAACTCGCACATGTGAAATATGTAACATATATATGTTACATACAATGCTATTCAACACTTGATACATACAAAGGAATACATTAACACAATGTAATTTAATATATAGAACATTTTGTAATAAAAAAAAATAACCAAACTGAAAGCCCTTCGGGCTTGAGGACAGCTGTGTTCCAAGGACCACATTTCGTTGGGAGCCTGGAGGCTGTACTGTCTCACTTCCCCATGAGAGTTTTCTCACTTGATTATTGCTGCCCTCACCAAGCCCAGCCCCAAGGTTGTCACTCTTGCTTCCGGCTCTGCTGAGCTACAAGGAGAACACAAGCCCCCCTCCTTCAAGTCCTCTGAGCACAACCAGGGCAGGGCAGCATTCTCTAAAAGCTGTCCTACAAAGTGAGGGTGAATGGGAAAGACATAACCACAGGACAAGCAGCTCCTTGTTGTGGCAGGCCGGACCTGACACTCTCTGCCGTTAGACTCACCACACCCTCCTTCCCTCACTTCACACTCCTCCAATCATGCTACACTGCTTGGGGTTCTCTGTGTGGTTCCATGCAGCCAGGCCTCTATCCCTGCTGTGTCCCCTGCCTGGAATGCCCTCCCTACCTTTCTGTGCCTCGCCATCTCTTACTCATCCTTTGACCCTCCACTCAGGCAGCCTTTCCCAGGAAGGTTTCAAGAAACATCACGCTGGGCAAAGAACCCTCATCACGTGTCTCATATCTCATCACCAACCCTCAAGTAAGCGTGACCTTGAAGGGCCAAATCTTCCTGCTTGGTGTTTGTGCCCCTAGGGTTGGCCAAGTCCTGGTACAAAGTAAATGCTTAGTCAATCCTTGCTGAACAGAGATGGGCTAAAAAGAATCAAGGTCCCAGAGACCAGATTTCTGTCCAAAGATTTAAAGGAGAAAAGAAAGACTTTTCTGAGCCTCCAACTCTTTCATCCTGAAATTACCTCAACCCAGCTCCAAAGGGCTGAGACTCCTTTACACACATACCTTTCGTGGCTCCCTTCTCCCACCCCCTTCCCTATCTCACAGCCAAATGGCCTCTTGCAGCCCCCTTATCTGTCAAGTGCATCTTGAATCATTCCTGGACCAACTACAAAGACCAAAGTTCAAACCCAAGACCCCTTGTATCCAACTTACTTCTGGCTTCCAATCTGAGGGATTAGTCTTCACAACTGACAGGAAAGGCAAGAATGATGAAAGATCCCACAGGCCTGGGTTGACAGTCCTGGCCCCTCTGGAGCCTCTACTAATTGCCTCTCTAAGGTGAGCCATAATTCCTGGAAGGGAAATTGCTTTATCACAGTCCAACATCACAGTATTTTAACCATAGGGTGTCAGGCTATGGTTCAAAGCAGGCTGGGAACTCAGCCACAGGAGCTGGTGAGGAAGGGAAGGAAGCTTGAGAAACATGGAATGAAGGCTGGGAAACCAGACCTTTCCCAGGTGCTGGCCCCAAAGCACAGCATCAATAAGACACACCAGCTGACGCTTAGCTCAAGCCTTAATCTGCACCTGGAGTACCTGACCCAAAGGGTAATGGTCAGACACTTGAAAGCAAAGCAGGCAACTTGAGTGGTTCTAGTTGCATCCCTGGCTGGACTGGGACAGGAACAAGGGTCCAGGATCTTTGGCTAGAAGTTAAGGAAGGTGCCAAAGCGTTGGATTAGAATATCAGGAAAGACAAGTGCGAGAATCATGAGAAACCTAGGGATAGATTGGCAAAAGAGGCAGCGTGAGGAAGAGGATGAAGAGATTCACGTAGAAGAGGAGAAAATGTTACGACCAAAGTACTCCAGAAGCACTGGGGGCCCAGATGGGGTCGGAGAGGAGACTGAGGGGGAGGGAAACCATGAGAGCTGGCACTTTGGCTGTGCTAACAGCCAGACACAACCATCCTAAGGCCCAGCAGGGAGTGTTGCTCCTGAGGAACGGATGGGCTCAGGTTGAGGGAGTAGGGAGTAAAAAGGAGAGAAGGCAAGTATGTTCAATAACAGGTACATGCATACAGGTTAGAAGCTTCCTATGTGGAGACTAGGAGGTGGCACGCATTGTTATTTTCTCTGTGTGTGTGTGTGTGTGTGTGTGTGTGTGTGTGTGTAACATATAAAAGTAGAAAAAAAAATTTAATGGACCCCCATGTATACTACTACCAACTTCAGCAAGTATCAATTGATTGTCCATCTTGTTTCCCCCACACCTCCACCCATTGCCCTTTGCCCTGGATTTTTAAAAGCAAATCCCAGATATTGTATCATCTTGTAAAAGTTTCAGTATGTAAATCTAAGAGACAAGGACTTTCCTTTTTAAACTTGACCCCAATGACATCATCAGATCCCCAAATTCCTTAATAGAAGTTACTTAAAGTTATCAAATATCCAATCGGTATTCACATTTCCTAGACGGTCCTCTGAATGGTCTTCTTTCCTTTTATTTTCCCAGTTGTTTTAATCTGGATCTAAACAATGGCCATACATCGTCATTAGTTAAAATATCCCCCAAGTCTCTTTTAATTTACAGGTTTCCCCTCCCTGTCTTTTTTCTTATAATCTTTTTGCTGCTGTTGCTACTGTTGTTTTTGTTGTTGATGTTAAAACCCTAGGTCGTGCGTCTGAAGATGTTCCCATTCTTGGTTTTGCTGATGGCATCCCTGTGGTGTCATTTGACTTGTTTCCTCTATTTCCTATATTTCTTATAAATCGATAGTCAGGTTCATGTGAACTTTTCTGGCACAATTCTTTCACAGGTGACAGTGTGTTCTTCACTGAGAGGAGGCTGATGTCTGATTGTCAGCCTTCCAAACATTGTTTTGTGATGTTTGGAAAACTGTGAGGTCCTAAGTTCTATCATTCCTTCTGCACTTAGAAGCCAGAATACTTCTGTAAAGAGAAGCCTCCTTTATCAGTTATGTGATTACCCTGATGTATGGTTCAGGTAGAAGAGACAGAATATGTGCTTGATTCTTTCCCTTTATTTACCAGTTTTTGAAATAATAAGTTTGTCCCCTAGAACCTTCTAAGGGCAGTCAATGGGGCTTTATTTCTATTTGGTATTACTGTAAATTCATGAACATAAATATATTTGATGTGTTTCAAGAAGAGGATATTTATAAGATTTTTAGGGTCTGGTATAAGATGGGTCTTTCAATGCAAGGAGGCTGATTAGATTGGGCAAGTTTGTCATTCAACAGTTGAGGATTGGTGGTCACAGCAAGGGGCAGGTTTGAAGTGAGCCTTGAAGGGCACAGTCATGGGATCACCCAGTTGACTGATCTATGGTTCTGAGGAGAAGCTGTAATTCTGATGAGAATTAGTTGGGTAGTCAGTCTATTGCTCCAATGAATGGATTTTTAAGAAATTCCTAAAACAATAAAGATACTTGGCTTGAGACTTGCCCTTTCAATCTGAGGTTTATGTCTTTCTTTCAACCTTGAAATTTATCTCCACAGTGTCTTCAAATATTTCCTCCTCTCCATTTTGATATCATTCCCTTTCTGTTCTAGTTCTATTCTTGATATTAATTAGAAAATTGTAAAATAAGCTGCCTTATTTGTTTTAACCTTTTCCTGTTGCTTCTGGAGAGCTGCTGAAACTACTCTTTCCAAGCACTCATTCCTCTTCAGCTGCATCTATTCTATTTATCCCATGTTAATAAATAGCATCAATGAATATTCATTCCAGTTATCATACTTTTCATGTTTAATGTTTCTATTCATTTTAATTTTATGATTTTTTTTCCTGATCCATATTGCTATTGTCATTCCTCACCTTCTTGAATAGATTTATCACACTTATTTAAAAACCTTGGTCCATCAGTTCTAACAATTCAGTTTCAGATGGTATGCATTGCTCAATTGTGGTTGTTTTATAGTAGTTGTACTCCTCACAGGTCTAGTTATTTGGCCTGTCAATCCATGTTTGCTTGGAGTTTCAGCTACTCTGATAAATATACAACCAGAAGGCCCAGTGAGTTAGGGGTGGGAGGGCGGTGATGAGCCCAGAACTTAAGTCTCAGGCACCAGAGAACCACCGTCTGTCCATCCCACTCTCTGACACTACATCAGATCATTCCTCAGCCAGGTTTCTCCCCTCAGGGAGAAGCAGTGCTGAAAAGAAACAGTAACCTAGCAGCCGTGGGGGTGTGGATGGGAGGAGTAGAGAGTGAAAGGGGGTAGGGGGCCCATTTTCAGTTGTTTTAATATCTCACCCCGATAGCACTTTTGCACCGGTCAGCTATTACCCGAAGGACTCCTCCACCAGTGGCTTCTGCGGTGGCTATCATTTCAATTGTAAACAGCCTGACAATGATTGTCCCGTTATTGGGACAGAGAGGTGAGAACAGAACCTGAAATTCCTTCATCCCAACTAACTTTTTGGCCTCTCCTCCCGCCACCCACTGCCCACATGCTCACAGATTACGGCAGTCCTCAGACTCCCCAGGCTTTTTATTCTTCTTTTACTTCCTGGAACCCGTGGTTCCTCCAGCTGCTTTAGTTTCTCCAGGTCACGCGTTATGGGAGAGAGCCAGCAGCCCCTGGCCGCCATCCTGATGGAAAGAGGACCACCGCGAAAACTCCTCGAGTGTCGTGGCGGGGTTCAACTCCTAGCTCTACGGTTTTCTCGCTGTGTGTCCCCAAGCAAGTTACATGCCTGCTGTCCGTGCCTCAGTTTCCCTCATCTGTAGACTGGGGATAACGGTAGTTTCTGCCTTTTTGATTGTTTAATAATGTCTTAAATCAGTTAAAACAGAATCAGGGGCAGGGTAAGGGCACTCACCTGTTAGCTATGTAGATGTAATTCAGCACCCCACCCAGGCCCGCCCTCTGGAAGGGTTTGTTGAGACTTTCGGCTTCCTGCTCACTGCGGTGGCCGCCGGCTCATTACGCCCCAGAGAGGACGCGCCCAGGGTCGTGGCGGGGCCAGCGGGGGCCTCGCGCCTCAGCGGGCGACACGGGCTTCCCGGGCGCCCCACCGCGCGGAGGTTGAGGCGGGCGGCCCGGGTGCTCGCGGGGGCCGGGGGGCCCTCGGGGCAGCGCCAGGGGCGAAGTCCGTGGCGCCCGAAGGCGGCCGCGGGGCGGCGCTGTGCCCCTTCCCCCCGCTTGACTGCCGGGCCCCGGGCCGGCCCGCCGTGGGCTCTGCGTGGGCTCCCAGTGCGCGGACCCTGGGGCGGAGCGCAGGATGCAGTGCCTCCGCACCGAGCACCTGGTAAGGCCTGCACCTGGCCCCGGGGGAGGGACCGCGGGGAAAGGACCGCGGGGGAAGGCTCGGGCCCCTCCAAGCACCTGCCCGCCCGGACGCTTCCGCCTCCCAGGATCCCCCTCGGATCAATACCCACCGCCCACCCCCACCCCCCCCCGGCGCCGCCGCGTCCTGGGGGCACCTGGCGGGGAGGACCTCGGACCCCAGTCCTGGGGCGGAGGCGCGGGAGAGGCTGGCCGCCCAGCACCAACTTGGGGACGCCTCTAGGGGCACCTCCAGGTAAGGACTCGGCGACTGGGACCTTAACATCCACTCTGCACAGGACAGGTGTTTCAAAGGCTCCACGAGAGCTTCAGGCGGCCACGTTTAAAAAAAAAAAAAAAAAAAAAAAGGAATGGGTTATTCTGAGCAGTCTTCAAGTAAGTTTCGATTCATTTTCCAGGTTGGGACCTATATGATTATCCTCTTTTCCTCAATACTCTTCCTTCTTTTTCTGGAAGGTTTCCACGGAGACAACCCCCAGGCAAAGAGAGTGGCGGCCTCAGATTTATAGGAAATGCACAGATAAGGCCTGGTTGTTCCTGTTCTTTCTCTTTTGGGCTGGTTTGGTAAGTGTGAGCGCCTGGCAGGGAAGAGACCAGAGTATGTGTGTGTGTCCTGAGATAGCTGTG